>NC_059108.1:116435105-117057605 GCF_020740685.1 Jaculus jaculus | reverse complement strand
CTGGTACAAGGGAGACTCATTAAAATGTGATCACTTTATCACCACCACTCCACACAACCACTACCTGTCCTAAACCAAGATGAAGCAATGTCATGGAACCCTCAGTACATCTATAATATAGGTCATTTCAGGATGCTCAGAAAAACAATATCTGTATGTGAATACTTGAGTCTATTCACTTGGAATCATTCATCAGGTTATAAAATCTGGAAGAAGAAAAAAAAAATCCCATCTCATAGACCAATTAAAGAAGCTACATAAATGCCCATCTCTTTGTCATAATAAATCATCAGAGAAACATTCATGGCCCAGGTAGCTTATACCATTTCCTACACTAGACAGAAGAAAATAAATGAGAACTTAAGTATTTCAAGATATGATATGGTTTGTAAAGAATTACTTCTTCCTCATAGCAGGACACTTGGGTTATTTTTCTACAGGAGTTGCATTAATAAGGAATAGTTGACTGCCAAGTCTAAGGAGAGGGGAAGTTTCATACACATGATGAAGCATGATGAAGATCCCAAAGATCTCAGGGTCTTAACAGCATTCAGAGAAATGCTTGCAACAAGCAGGGTGACACTGAGCCTTGGTGCCTCCAGGGGGCTGCAGCTCCGAGTGCATTCTCATCAGCAACCTTCGAGGAAAGGACCTGAGCACAGAAACCCCAGCTATCTGAAGGAACTGAGTAAAAGATGGTGAGGAAGACCTGGGCGTTCTACAGAAGGCAGGAGACCACAGACACTGACACCATGCTCACAAGCCTCCAGCAGAACCTGTTCTTGGGCCATGGGTTCAACCTTCAGCCACTCCAGGTTAAATAAGGCTTGTAAAATGCTAAATGCAGTTGTTGTTTTTTCCTCTGAACTTTCCTGACTCATTACTAGAATGAAAAATGATTCAAGTCACCAAATTGGTTTTCTATGACTGCTATCACAAAGTCCCACAGTGAAAATTTATTCTCAGAGTTATGGAGGCTGACGTCCAAAATTAAGGGTGAGTAGTTTGGTTACTTTGAAGGCTTTGAGGGTAGGATCTGCTCCAGCTATCTCCTCAATATGCACAGGATTATCTTCTCCCTGTGGCTCTTCATGCCATCTTCCTTCTAGGTGTGTCTTTGTGTCCACCAGTCATATTGGTTCAAGGCTTAACCTAATAGCCTCGTCTTAACTTAGCTGTCTTTATAAAGACCCTATTCCTAAATAATCATATTCTAAGGTACAGAGGACATCAACAATATGAACTTAGTTATGGGAACATGATCAATCCAATCCAGTTTGTCACACTCAGCTTCATGTTGCTGGCAGAAAATACCCGGCCAACAGCAGCTTGTGAGAGAAAAAGGTTGATTTTGGCTTACAGACTTGAGGGGATGCACTGGGATGTCAGAGGAAATTGATGGCATGAGCAGAGGGTAGACATCATCTCTTGTCCAACATCAGGTGGACATCAGCAGGGAAGCTGGTTATAATACCCATAAACCCACCCCCAATAATGCACTGCCTCCTGGAGACTCCAATTTCCAAATTACCACCAGCTGGAGACCTAGCATTCAGAACATATAAATTTATGGAGGACACTTGAACCAAACCACCACAGTCATAATTTTAAAAATGCCCCAAACAGGAAATCAGAAACAAAAGTTAGCAGAGTTAGGGAAGATGATTAGATGACATAAGAACCCAGAACGCCAGAACCTTGCTCATAAGCTCTTCAGTGAGATCTACATATTGTTAGTTTGAACTATGCATAAAGAATTTTCAACTACACTTTTGGGTCTTTCATTCTTTTTAAAGAATTGTTTTTATTTCAATCTATGGTATATATACAAAATAGTTAAAATGCAAATGAAATGTATCTAGTGGGGAAAAAAATCGCATAATGAACACCTATACAGCCATAATACAAATCAAAACAAAGGAAAAGCAACCCAGAAACTGTCCCCTTGTATCTTTCATAAAGTTAATTCTCCACTGATCCACAAAGATCATTACTATTCTACCCTTAATAGTCTGTTCTAGACACATGCATGTAACGTATGCACGTCCAATATAAGTACTTGGATTCATACATTTGTGTCTCAACATTCTGCTTGCGGACTGACATGAACTTGAAAACATCTGTAATACATTTTTATCTTGGTGCTATACAGTACTTTTAGAAGACAATAATATAATTTAATGAATCCACTCTACTTTCAATTGGCAACTTATGTGTTACTTTGTTCTAGGTTTTCTTGTTCTACATTATATTTATGAAATGTATCTATGTTGTTGCAATAATTATTTTCCCTTCTTATTCACTGTAGTATAGTGTTAAATTATGAGAACATATTTTAATAAATTCTACCGTTGATTTGTTTCCATTTTCTGTGCATGATGAGCATTAGTGCTTTGGAGATTGGGGGGCATGCATGTACCCATGTGCATGTGCAAGCATCCTGGTTGGTGTTTTACTGAAACAAGAAGCAGTGGAATTTAGGGCCAACTTTTTACATAAGCTAATTTTCTCTAGAGATTTGGTATTAATTTGCTCTTCCTAAAGTAATAATAAAATTTTTGAATTGCTATAACAACATGATCAACATTGAGCATTTATAATCTCTTTTTCTTTTAATTTAGAGTACTTTACTCTTAAAAAACAAAAAAGAGCCAAAGCCAACAACCATTTGGGGAAAGGATCCAACATGAAAGACAAAACCCAAATAAAAAGTTAGACTAAAAGGATAAATTGCAAACTCCATGGACAACAGAGAGCAGATAGAGTTCTCAGATGTAAATGAAAAGCAATTGTTTGAATACCAAAAAGAAAGAAACAGAAAAATAGCTTTACAAAAAGCCAAACACATGATAAGAAAATATTTTAATTGCATCCATATATTGAAAAGTAATGTTAAGGATCTCTCCTAAAAGGGAGAGAATTGGAAAGACACTAATTAGAGAAACTTAAAAATTTCAAAATCCCAGGATACAATAGTAATTGAATAATAATACAATAGTAATTCCAGGAAAAAGAAAAGAAAAGAAATTTTAAAATGAGAGAAAAATACAAAAGAACAGACCCACGAAATTTTCCTAGAACTAAAGAACATGAATTTCAAGATCAGAGGGTTCCACGAGACAGCGTGACACAGTGGCTTGACACAAAGCCAAACAAAGCACACCAATACCACACTGTCACTGGATCTCAGAACAGCAGAAAAGATACAGAAAATAAAGCACAGATACAAACAAAGCAAGCAGAAGCAAAAAAAAAAAAAAAAAAGTTTCTTCTGCTCTATCAACAGGACAGAGTGAAAAGAGGATGAAAAGGGCACTTCAAAATCAGTAGGTAAGAGACCAAGATACCCAGGCAAGGAGGAAGAAAGACAATAGAAGGGTTATACAATAACATGAGGAGGACATGTCTCCCTGTCACTGAAGTAGAATCAATGTATGCATGTGGATGTGTGTGAGAGAAGTGTGTATGTGTCATGGAAAATGTAGTAAGATCATTAGGATTGTTCTGTGAATAATGATTTCCAGTAGAAAAAGATCTATGTGGCCAAACAACTGCTTATGTGGACATGTAGAACAATGAAAAGTACAAATGGCCAATGCCTCAAATCTTCAACCCACTGAACTTTTTCACTTAAAACAGGATATATTCAATCAAAGCAAAGAGGAAGACACTGCTACAGGAAAAAGTAAATAAATGAGGGTCACTCCACTAGTTAAGGGTTAAAAATAGACCTACTGATACCATTCCTGAGTGGATAACCGAAAATCTCGTAAGTCTTAACCACATAGATAATTGAATATTTTTTTATCATTACTTTCTACACAATGGCCAAGATATGGAACTGGTGTTGATGTCTATTAACAGATAACTGGATAAAGAAAATACACTATAGATACACAATGGAGTTGCATTACCCCCATAAAGATGAGTGAAATTATATCATCTGAAAAAAAAATTGATGGAACAAAATAAGCAAACTTAGAAAGACAAGTATCCTGTATTTTTTTTTCAAATGCAGAATACAGGTTTAAATTTATGAATGTATATTTATATATGTGACCCAAAAGTAAAGGGGAGACTGTAAGAGGGGATTTAATGGAATGTGATATGAAAGCAAAACAGGGACTACTGGAGAAGAAGACCACAAAAAAAAAGGGGGAAGAAGGGTGATAGAAGAAGACCAGAGAAACAAAGTTAGATGACTTCTGTGTGAAAATGTCATAGTGAAGCCCATTATTTTTATGTTAACTTGAAATTTTAATTCAAGAACTGAGTGTTGTGGTACATGCCTCTAATCCCAGCATTCAGGAAGCTGAGGGAGAAGATGACCGTGTATTGGAGACTAGCCTGGGGCTACAAAGAGAGTTCTAGGTCAGCTTGGACGAGAGTGAGACACTACCTTGAAATTCTTTTTTAATTAATTTTAAAGAGAGGAAAAGAGGTGCAGGGTGTGTCTGTAAGGGAAAAAATACTTGGTATAATAGGTGGCTTATTTGATCTTTTATAAAACAACTTTATGGGGTTTTGCAATTCTATGAGAGTTTGTCAACATTTAATGATGTAGGTAGATAACTAAGCACATCAAAATGCAAGAGAGATGTACACAAGAGGAAAAGGGGCCACACAGCTTCAGGGACGGAAATAGGAGGAATGATTATCACACGTGGCTAAGGAGGGTGAACACAGGCACAGGAACAGTACTGAGATAAGAGAGCGGTGATATATACATACTGTCAATAGGAAGGGTAGGGCTTGATGGGGGAGTAAGAGTAGGGGAAAACACAAAACTGAACCCAAATGGAATGAGTACCTTAAAATCCTATACCCTGGAGACAGACTAAAAGTCTGGACCCTCATCAGGACCTTAGAGGGAGCACAAGAATCTAATGGCCCTGGAGAGGGTAAGGTGAAGCCTAACCTTAAATTTCTCCTGTTTCTTTTCTTTTTTTGTTTTCCTTTTGTCTTTCTTTTTCTCCACCCCCCCCCCCCCGTCAAATTAGCTCTAGGGTCATTTGGTAGTGAAATGCTATTTGATGTTCAATGGAGGCATTTTCTTGAGCCATAAAGAATTAAAAATAAAGCCAGTGGTGGTACACACCTTTAATCTCAGCACTCTGGAGGCAGAGGTAGGAGGATCACTGAGAGCTCAAGGCCACGCTGAGTGAATTCCAGGTCAGCCTGAACTAGAGTTACTTTGCATCTGAGAAACAAATATATCCTCAAGAAACCAACATTGATTTACCTAAATTGTCTTTCCCTTCGGTCAGAAAATTCCATTATCAAACAAAGAACTCTGAGTGGCTATTTCCTGCTGCATAGCCTTCACACTCATTTTCCCTCTTTAGGAAAATATTACCACAACCCTTGCATAGTTCACTTATCAGGCATCAGCCCATATTCAATACTGTTCAATTAAGACTTCCCTGGTCACTCTGTATCAATACCACCAGCCACATGGTTCTGTGCTAGTCAGCTTTCCAATACTGTAACAAATGCCTGAGGTAATCAGCTTATGAAGAGAAAAGATTTGTATTGGCTCACAGTTTTGGAGATTTCAGTCCATGAATGACTGACTGTCATTGCTGTAGGCCCAGTTGCTGTCAATCCAGGACATCATGGCAGCAAATGCTTAGTGAAGCAGCCCAAGCTACCTCAGGTCCAAGCACAATAAAGGAAAAGGAAGGGGCACTTTCTGAGTATTTCCTGGAAGGATTTGCCCTCGATGACCTAAAACCTCTCACTAGGCCCCATTGCTTCAACCTTCCACCACCTCGTAGCAGTGCCTCTTGGGGGAACTGTTTCTAGGCTCTATTTTCCATTGCCCTCTTCTCTACTAGAGTATTCGGTCATTCTCTTTCCCTAACTTGTTCAGGGATGAACCAGCAAATGCTGGCACAGGGTAAGTGGTAAATGGATGCTAGGGAGAAAAGTAGGAAGAGCGAAAAAAAGAGGTCTGCCCTCATTAGCATTCTCTGAGGGAAGACATAGCCAGGAGTATGTGTGAAGTCTTCAGAGTACATCGCCAAGGTCAGACTAAGCCGATTCCATTCTGCTTTGACATCGCTGTGATTAGGAGATATAAAGCTAAATGAAACCATTGGAAAACAGGAACCAGCAACAGAGAGGGAAGTGAGCATAACATTCATTATGAATATATCCTGAGCCCAAAGGAGGGATATGTGGTGTGTCTTCCAAGTCAAATTGAGAGAACTTGGAAAGAAGAAAAATAGTAGTAGTTAAAAGTAAGCAACCATTTGGAAACTAGAATTCCAAAATCAGCCTCTTTAACGCCAGTGTCCAGGAACACGACTGGTCTCTATTTTAAGGACCAGAACTGTCAGTGTGTACTGATCCAGAAAGATAATTGAATAATAGCAGTTCAGATAGGACAGCTGAAAAAGAAAAAAAAATCACAAATTTCCCTGAGGAATTCCAAGGCTCAGTTCATATGAGGCACCTTCAAAAGATTACATCCAATTTTGAAAGACCTGTGCTACCTCCTTCCAATACTTGAGCAAGTTTTCCTAAGAAATTATCTCATTTTGCCTGGACCTAGGTACACAGACAGAACTGAAGCAGCTCTTTTAGCTTACACAGTAGCGTTAAGTGACAGAGAAACCTCCGGATGGTTTGTTAAGGTCAGGCTAAAAGGACACTCTGCGTGTCCCTCACCTCCTAGGAGAGGCAGCAGGTTCTCGCATTCTGGAAGCTGTATTCAGGAGGCTCAGCAGCATTCAGCATTTGTACTGATACAAAGCCACCCCGGGCTAAAAGCTATCCAAGGGACAGACATCAGGTGCTTTTTCTTTTAGGGCCCTGGGAGAGCAGAAGGCAGGGTGGAGTTTTAAGAAAAGCAGAGATGTCAGTATCGCTGAAATCATTCCTCTAAAACTAAACTTAATATATTTCAATGCCCTTTCCATATCCATTAGTGTGCTAATCACAGCAGCACAGGACAAAAGAAGCCAACACAGTAGCGCTCAGCAATCTCTCTTAGGGTTACATTAGCTGGAGATGGAACTCATCCCACTGCATGCCAGGCAGGCACTCTACCACCGAGGTATGTGAACTAAAGTTCCCAGAAAAGTGCCGCATCTGCTGCACCTACTTCCAACAAGGCTGAATGGACTGACAGAACCTCTGCAATCACAGAGAGATGGAATGCTGCAAGGTCAGAGCCAAATCAGCATGAGCTACCTTTAGCCCCTCAATATCCATTTATTGAGCACCTCTGTGTCTGACCCAATATCCTGGTGACTATCAGCCAATCAGATGTGACCTTTTTGGAATGTATTACCAGACTACCAGATTCCACCAACCCAAGGGCTAAGAATGTTATCAGACAGCATCTGAGGCCTATGGTGAAGATTTCCCCCACTTTGCTGTAACACGCCCACCTGATGGTCAGCCAATATATTTGAAAAGTGCCTTGATTTATGACTTTCTTTTGTTCTAAAAAACTATAAAACCATCATGAAATTGTTAACACATTGGAACATAGAACAGAGGTAGCCTAAATCTGTGATCCTAGGCCACCTTCACTCACATTTGGCTCCAGAAAAGAACTATCTCTTATCCCCTTTGAGGTGAGACCTGTGTCTTTTGCATCAACAGTTACATTCCCAGCCCAAATTGGCCTTTATATAGGGCCAGCAATGTATCTTTAGACACAAGGACATTGTCTATCTTCCAATGTAGATTTCATTAGTTAAAGGAGTGGGTTTCAAATTAGGGTCCCCATACCAGATACTTCAACATCATTGGCAAGCAGGCTTGTTAGGAATGCCAATGTTTAGATCCCTTCCCAGATCTACAAAATGTGAAACTACAAAAGTGAAAAATCAAGTCACAAGTGCATTAGCAAGCACCACAGTGCCCCTGCTCCTGCCCCTGCCCTTTCCCTTACCCCATGTGATTATGATTCATTTAAAGATTGAAAATCTGGGACTGAAGATGAGGCTAGCCACTCTACCAAATCCTCAGTGGCGTAAAACAATGAACTACTTCTCACCCAGTAGCTCGATGTGAATCACTTTGTGAGTCTAGTTTTGCATGGGTACTGGAACATCAAACCCAGACCATCAGGTTTTCCAAGCAAGCACCGTTAGTTACCAAATCGCCTCTCCAGCCCCATCAATGTGAATCATGAGGTGACCTAAGAGTCAGTCAGCTTTCAGCTTAGTCTACTTCAACCCCCAATGTCATCTCTGAGTTTTCTAGAAGTTTCTGATGGGTGGGGAAAAACAAGAATAAAAAGTCCTATCTTTGGGTCAGGAAGATAGATCAGCGGTTAAAGATGTTTTCTTTCAAAGTCTCATGGACCTAGGCCAATTCCCTACTACCCATGTAAATCTAGATGCAGTAGTGCATGCATCAGGAGTTCATTGGCAGTGGCAAGAGGTCCTTGTATTTCTATTTTCATTCTCTCTCATTCCCGTTCTCATTCTCTCTCTCTCCTTGGAAATAAATATATTCTTAAAAAATAAATCAATAAAAATAAATTAGGTCACAGTGCCTGACACTACCTATACAAGATCATGATAATAGGAGGAAAAGATCATGACATCAAAATAAAAGAGTGACTGAGAATGGAAGGGAAGATGATGGAGAGTGCAGTTTCAAAGGGTAAATTGGGGGGAGGGAATTACCATGGGTTATTTTCTACAATTATGGAAGTTGTAAATAAAAAATTAATTAATTTTAATTAATTAAATTAAAATTCCTATCCTCATCATAGGTTCAAAAGTCTTTCGCAGCAGTACCACTCACATTTCACTGGTGAGAACTAGGCAATGAACTACATCTAGGTATTAAAGGAACTGGAAAATATTTTCTATGTGGATTGCATGCCTCTTCCCCCAGCTCCACAAAATGGAGGAAAGAGCACACATTTCCATCCAGGTGTGTAACTGAATCCCACAAAAAGGTACAGTCAGGACTAACAACCAACACCCCAGAGCATATTCTTCCAAACTCATAAAAAGTATTAATTTAAAAAATACATGTCAAACCAGTTCATCAAACATTAATGTAAACATAACCAATCACTGGATAAATGAGTTAAAATCAGAATGTAGGGGACTGGGGAAATGGCTTAGCAGTTATGGCATTTGCCTGAGAAGCCTAAGGACCCCAGTTCAATTCCCCAGGACCTACATAAGCCAGATGCACAAGGGGGAGCATGTGTCTGGAGTTCATATACAGTGGCTAGAGGCCCTGGCATGCCCATTCTTTCTTTCTCTCTCTCTGTCTCTTTCTCTCTCATAAGTAAATAAATAAAATATTTTTTAAAAAATCAGAATCTGTTTTTATATACAGGGTGGATCCTGAGATTCTGCACTTGTAAACTACTTTGGGGTGATTACGAACAATGGGGTCCATGGACCACACTGAAAGCAAGAATTTACAAAATGAAACTTGAAAACAGTCTCTTTGATATGGGACTATTATGTATGAAAAAGTTAACTTCACTACAACGGTGTCCATGCAAAGACATACACAACCTAGCTCACTACCCCACTGAAACACTTCTTCAGTCCTGCTCCCTTACTCTCCACCTCACTCTCCTCACCCCTGCTTTCATACTGGTGTCGTCTCTGCCCACAATGTTCTTCCTCATGACATACATATGGCCAGCTCCTCATCTCAAGGCTCTGCTCAACGTTATCTGCTAAAACAGACATACCCCAAACAATTTTACAATGTAACCTAATTCTTTCGCCATGTATTACCAGTCTTCCTTTCCCTGATAAACATGTTCACACCTTCTCCTAAAATACTACCTGGTCCATAGTGATGTGTACATATTGTCAGCCCAATCAAAGGTCAGTAAGAAGTGATAACTTTTCTCGGTCAAGTCTCTTGACATTTAATCTCAACTATGCCAAGAAATGAAAATTGAAGGTACAAAAGGGATGAGGGGAACTGGTGTTTAAAAGGAAAACATACTCTGAAAGACCAACTGGATAGTGAGTTCCTGTGAGAGAGGGCAGGTAAGTTCCTCGACCTCAAGCTAACATCATTATAAATCCTTTCTTATTTGAGCACCAATTTAAGCTTTTTGAAACTCATAAAAGAATACCATAGGCTACATGGCTTAAACAATAAACATGCTTTTCACCATTCTAGAGGCTGAAAAGTTTAAGATCAAAGTGCCAGCAGATGCACTGTCCAAGGTAGGACTTGCTATCTTTTCTGCAGCTGGCTGTCTTTTCACTATAGCCCAACAGCAGAGAGCAGAGAACAAGCAAGTTGTTGTGCATGCTCCCATCCATGAGAGCCAAAAGCTCCAAATCTCAGTATCATCATACTGGTAGTTACAATTTTAACCCATGAACTTTGAGAGGTCACAAACATTTAGTCCATAGCAAGGATCCTCAGAGTGAACTCAAATTCCTATTCCCTTCTCTTGCCCTGAGTCAGGAAAGATGGACTAAGGTCTCTTTCTGTTGTTGGATATGGTTTATTTGTTTGTGGCAGAGTCTCACTCTAGCCCAGGCTGACCTAGAATTCACTCTGTAGCCCAGGAAGGTCTAGAATTCACAGGATTCTCCTACCTCAGCCTCCCAAATCCTGGGATTAAAGGCATCAACCATCACACTCAACTTGATGGTCTTTTTGAGAAAGTCTGCCATTATTCCCTGGTTTTTTTTTGTTTTTGTTTTTTTGAACTTCTAATGCCTCAAAATTTCACTGGACCCCAGGCTTTTTCTTCATATGTCATTTGACCATACTCAGTCAAGAGTCCCATGGACAAACATAAGAGGAATCCAGGGGTCTCCCAGAGAACAGCCTGCAGACACACAGCCTGGGATCGGCAGGAGGCCAGTAAGAACAGAATCAAAACAAGCACAAGTGCCAGGTGTTAGGAGGGAATGCTTAAGGAGTTACTAGAGTTCCAGATTCCTTGATTGGAGTCAGTGTCAGTCACCAGCAAGAAGTCTATCAAACAGGAACTGCAGGAGTCATGGCTCTCAGAATATAACCATGGGATGGGGCTGGGCAGATGTAGGGATAGTTTTAAAGTACAGGACAACTTTCTCAACTATAGCACTGCTTACCTTAATATCACCCACTGAGATGTACAGAGTTACAACACCCAACACACACACACACACCAGTTTGTACTTCATAAGCCATGAGTATAGATTTCCAGACATATAGGAGCTCTCTAGGAGGCTATGTTTGTGACCATGTGCTCCCACATGGGAAAATTCACGAATTATTCCATATTGCTGTAAGCTTTCATTAACTGACCCTTGGTCTTCCCTTCTGATGCATGTAGAATGTATGGACTCACCATTGAGGCAACTGCTAGAGCTGCCATAACAGAATACCTCAGACAAGGTGACTTTAGCAACAGAAATATAGTTTCTCAGAGTTGGAGGTGAGAAGTCCAAACCATGAGTGCCAACCGGATTGTTTACTTCTTGCTGGTCTGCAGATGGCTATTTCTCACTGTGTCCTCACATGGCTTCTACACTATGCACATACACAAAGGTGTATGTCTCTTCCCTTTTCAGAGGAACAACAGTCCTATTGGGTTAAGACCATACTCTTACAACCTTACTTTATTATGCCCTTATGAGGCCTATCTATAAATATAATTACATTGGTAATTAGGGCTTCAATGTATAAATTCAGAAACAATGAAATGTAGCTCACAGAAGTGAGGTTTGGTATATGTATTAGTATGCATATATGCAAATATATTCTTTGATAATAAAAATTTTAATTAAATTTTAATTTAGAGTTATTATACACAAAGAAGAAATGACAGTTTGGCATCTTCTAAAAGTGCCGCTGCCATCTTCCTGTGCTAATGGAGGAGTTCTATGAAAGTGTTTAACACTGCAAGAGTCAGTGGGGACTTCATAGAAGTCTGAAGAGCAGAGCCTCCAATACACTTTGAAAATATGTTTGTCTCCCACCAACTAAATGCATCCTACAAACAGAATGTCACTTATAATTCCATTTAAAAACTTGTGTGTGTTAGGGGAAAGGAAATATATTTAATTACAAGAATATTGATTCTATTGCTGTCCTCTTTGATAAGGACAAATTTGGTTTCATATCTGCCACACTTTTATATTATCAAGTAGAGTCATAGATGAAGAGAAAAAAAATAATGAATCCAGGAAAGCTTTGTTGTTCTATTTAAGAACAGATAAACAAGGTGAGAGGAAGGGAGAAACTGAAATTGAAGAAAATTGATTTAAAGAATGGGATGGTAGAGAGGACAAAAGAAGTGGGAAAATGGGATTACTGTGACTTGACTGTTTCCTCAGCTAAAATAGTGAAAAAGCCCTAGTCTCTGATTTGAAAGGATTTGGGGATGGGGGCTTTAGGAGATAAATCGGTTTGATGTGTTCATGTCAGTGTTGTCCCCATGATGGGTTTCATTTCTTCACCAGACATGAAATCTGCCAGTCCCTTAACCTTGCACTTCCTGACTCTTAGAATCATGAAAAATAAAGTATTTGCTCTTTGAGGCTTCTGGGCCCTAGAGTTGTGTTACAGTTGCCAATCTGAAAGGCAGGCCTTTGGGAAGATTTTAAAGGTTATTAGAAAATATGTCTAGGTTTAAAATTAAGCCCTTCTGTCTCCTGAGAAGTAATCTGTGAAGTAAATATTTGTATTTTTTTAGAGTGGCTTGTTTTTATTTACCTTTATGAAATGAGACTTGTCAATCAAAAGTGACTGGATATTGGCAGCTTTGTGTTCCAAATTGATACTTTTAGATAAGTATAATTATTGTATTCAACATGGTAAGAGGCAGTGAGTTCAAGTGTCCTAGAGGCAGCCAGTGCCAGAGTCCAATGAAGTTAGGTTAAACCTCCCAGCCGTCATTTGAATCCTGTCATATGCTAGGAGTACAGAAGGAATATACTAAAACAAAGACTCTAAGATCTGCATTAGGCATCAATCTCCCCTGCCTCTTTTTGTGCAGGTAGGGGAGGCCTAGAGAGTATGGCCCATCAAGCACTCTGGAGACATGGAAGGAAGATTAAGCATGGTCACATGCTATCTCTTGGAAATTCACTGGGCATGTTGGCATCTGTCCAGGCAGATGCTTGGGTTTTTTCTTCATCTGAGGATGTTAATAAGGAAGATGAGCTAGGACACAGGGTTCTCCCACCACCCTGAACTGCAAGTTCTCTTACATATTGAACAAAAATGTGTCTTAGGTAAGTGTGTCCCAAAGGTTATTGTGCTAAAGGCTCAGTCCCCAAGCCATGGAAAGTTTGGGAAGTAGTAGAACTGTTGTTATTTTAATTTTAATTTTTATTAAGAATTTTAATATATTAACATATGGCAAATTGGCTGTATTCCCATTGGGTTATACTCTTATATTAACTATCCCAGCTCCAATTCCTCCGAGGCCCTCCTCAGTGGAATTATTTGTAATTACTGCAGGATCATGAAGGCACAAGTTAATCTCTATGGGGGACAATGCATCAGATTGCTTCCCACCCTGTGGCTCTTACATTCTTTTTGCTTCCTCTTCCACAATGCTCCCTGGGCTTTGAAGGTCATGTTATCACTCTCCTTTACTGTTGAGCTCTTAGCAATCTCTGATTTCTTCCTTTGACAAGTTTTGAGTCTCCTCAGTACCTACCATATCTGTCACCATCTCCCTGTAGGAAATTTTTAGACTGGCCTTGAGAGCGGTACTCATATTTAACCTGCTGCTTCCTCTGTAATGGTTCCTGGCCCCTGGCATATATGATAAAGATTACCCATCTCATGCTATACAGTCAGCTTTCTTTTATTATCATATTGATGGGTCTTGGGTCCCCCTGGCATCCACTACCATCTATAAAAAGCAGAGTTTCTATAAGAGTGAGAGCAGCATGGACCAAAGGGGATAAACATGGACATTCATGAGACTTTTGGCAGGCATAACCTCTCCTGGTAGTGAGCAGTGAAAGCTTTCCTCTAGGGTCTATGACCTTCCAAGCCATATGCTTCTGACTTGGTTCTCAGCACCAGGCATGAATTCCTTACCACTGTGAGCAGGCCTCCTATCCAATCAGAAAGCAGTTGGTTACTCCCATTGTCCATGTGCACAAAATGCATTGTATGTCTTGTCTGGCTGGTTGATTTTGATAACTTGCAGGATCCCCCGCTTGCTTGATTTTACCCCCCAGCAGCTCACATAGCACTTTCCAATCCTATGAGAACTTGCAGCAGGGAGCTGGCTTCCAAGGTGATGGAACTTTTAAAAGGTGGACCCTAGTTGGAAATATTCCAACCCCAAAAGAGAATACCCTTGAAAGGGAGATTTCAATCCTAGCTCCTCCTCATCCTGTCTCTGCTTCTTGGCCACCCTGAGGTGAGAAGATGGCTCCTCCCTAAGTTCCTCACAGGCCCACAAGTCATAGGTTCACACAGCCTTGGACTCAAACATCCCAAACTGAGCCTTTCCCCTTCATAAGATGAGTCTCCCGTGTTTTGTTACAATGATGGAAATAAGACTAGCACAATGAATGTGAAATATAATAGGTGCTCTATATGTCCACTCAAAGAAAGAGTTGTGAACAACTGTTTCCATTCCACTCGTTATTGTCACATCTGATCTTCACAACACTCCTACAAGGAAAAAATTATGCACTATGTTGTTGAAGACCTTCTGGGGATTAGAACAGAAAAATAATCATTCACAAATACCTCAGGTGCTTATCGGGATTTTGAAATACCATTTACTATAAACTCTATTTTCTTCCCCACTATTCAGTGCTGGATACTTGAATATTTTCCAGCCCAAGGCTTTGAATCCCATTCCTCTACCAGTTCCCACTGTGGACACATCATCATCACAAGGGAGCTGAAAAGCATAGCTGTGACTTGGCTGAGCTGCTGCCAGGACACAGTCAGGGAGCAAAGAATTCTGTTCCCCTCTCCTGAGCCCGTGATGGCTCCAGGCTCCAGAGTGGGCCTCGGTAGTACAGAAGCACAGGCATTAACAAACCCTAATTTCTATTTACTGTCCTTGGGCCTCTTAGGCTGAAGTCAGGAATAAGACTAAACAATGAATTCAACAATAAGTCAAGGTACATTAACAACTGTGGGTCTTCAAGTAGAAGACAGGGCCAAAACCCACAGGAGGGCTGAACAGAAAAGGTTTCATAGGGACTGCTGTTTCATGATTCCTTCCTCTCCTCTTATTCTCCCTAAGGAAGTATCCAAACTCTTGACTGACATATATGGTGAGCAAGCCAAAACTAAATGAAGACTTACATGGAGGAGCAGGCAAGATAATAGCATTTTTCACTATGTAATTCCTTTCTAATGAAGTTTAATAATTTGAGTAACATAAAGGAGCCTGAAATAATGTGTTTTTTTATTCCCATTAATCTTCAAAGCTTTCAACTGTTTAGCCAAGGTAATTGTATTGTCTTCACATTTTTCCCAAACCACCTCCTCAACAGAAAAGTCATTCTATTAAATTAATTGTTCTACCTCAGCTCATAAGTTAACTTCCTATTGCCTCCACCCAAGGAAAGGGAAAGGCCATTAAAATGGCCATGTGTCCAAAAATCTATATCATTAACTGAATGTTTGGGTCTCATTATTATTTTTAAATTCTAACACTTAATGGTATGGTATTTGGAAATTTGGCTTTTAGGATATAATCAGGTCATGAGGGTAGGGTCCTGGTCCAAAGACATTAATACTCTCATTATAAGAGACTCCAAAGAATCTCATTTTTACTCTCAGTCACTATCCCTCCTCCTTCTATTCTTTCACTTTCCTTCTCTTCATCCCACTTTTTCCTCTGAATTTCTTTCTCTTTCCCTTTTTACATCCCAAATCACTACCCACCTGAGCCTTCGCTGAGGAAAAGACAAATGAAGACAAAGAGGCAGCTGTCTCTGAGTAGAAACAAGGCACTTACAAGACTTTCATCTTCACACACACACACACACACACCCACACACACACACACACACACACACAATCAAACAATACCCTTAATCTAATAAGGAATAACCAAAAGAAGTCTAGTATCACATTCAGAAATGTTCTCTTTTAAATTATGAAAAAGATAAAGATAAACCCTTATCACTGTTCTTTAGCATATCTCTGGAGAATCAATAATATAATAACAACATAGTAGAAGATATTTTGGTAGTTCCTTACAAAGATAAACATAATCTTATCACATGATCCAGTGATCACATTCCTTCTCATTTACCTGGTTAGACATGTGTGCACACAAAGAAACCTAAACATGGATGTTTATAGCAGCTTCTTTCCATGATTGTTAAAGTGAGAAAGGAAGCCCCAAAGAAGTCCTTCAATAAGTGAGTGGAAACATTGTGATGCATACACACAAAAGAGTATTTTCCAGCAGTTAACAGGAATCAGCTGTCATATCGCACAACTCCATGGAAGAGTCCTAAATGAATATAGATCAGTGGAAGAAACCAGTCTGAAAGGCTACTTATTCACTGTATAACACCAAATACTTTTACATAGTGCATGATGTAAATACAAAACAACAGACATGGCAAACAGGCCAGTGGATCCCAGTGGTTGAGGGAAGATTCAACTAAGAAGATAAAAGGGAGAATTGTTCAGTGTTACAAGACTATCTACAAAAGGCTATAATGGTAGTTCCATGATACTATGCATTGGGTACAACTCAAGAACTTTGTAACACAAAAAAATGAACCTTAGTAAATTCAGACATTAAAATGTCATTCACAGGATAGAGAGATGGCTTAGCAGTTAAAGTACTCGCCTGCAAAACCTAAGGACCCATGTTTGATTTCAGTACCCTTGTAAGCCAGATGCACAAGGCAGTGCATGTGACTGAAGTTCATTTGCAATGGCTAGAGGACCTTATATGCCCCTTCTCTCTCTTTCTCACTCTCTTCCTCTCATTCTCTCTCCCTCTCAACTAAATAAACAGATTAAATAATTGAATAAATAAAATGTCATTGAGGAGGTCAGAATTCCCAGGGTGGAATGAAACATGATACTAAACATTAAACACTCATCCTATGACAAATGTATGAGGCAATTTCATTGAAATGAGAACAGGAAGAAAAGTTAAAAGGTTCTGTCCAAAGTAATGTTGCAAAAGAGGTGGAATCTATAAGGAAGGCTCACAAAGAACTATAAATAAGCATTTCACTAGTTGGTAAAGTTATTGTTCAAGGAGGTGCTGAGCCACTATCCAGGTATGCTGAAATTGAACAATCAATTCAATAGATTGAGAGCCAGCCATACCTTTCTCCATAAAGAGTAGGAAGTCAGAGGCTGGAGAGATTGCTTAGTAGTTAGAGGCACTTACTTGCAGGCCTGATGGCCTAGGTTCAATTCCCCAGTACTCACATAAAGCCAGGTGCACAAAGTGGAATATGCATGTGGAGTTTGTCTTTCTGGCATGCCCATACTTTCTCTGATGACTGTCTCTGTTTTCCTCTCTGTCAAATGTATATATACATATAGAGAGAGAGAGACAGACAGACACAGAGGGGGGGGTAGTTCAGGGTACAAAACAAAAAGTAATCTACATGATTAACTGATTTGAACTGGAGCTACCAGTCTGGACTTCCATTCTACTTAATATAGTTACAGGTGACTAGCTGCAGAAATAGTTTTAAATATGTAGATGTTCATAGGTTAGGATGCAGACATATGGTTTATTGCTCTGCCAGCCAAAAGGGTCTAGAAACAATTCTTCTCAGCCACAAAGACAATGTGCTGATACTGTTTTCTAATATCATTCTTTATCAATGGCTGGCCAGGAACAGAGTGGGCAGCAGGGGCGGGGGGAATTCAAGATGAATCTGAAGCCCATTATAGTATCAAAAAGTAAGAAAGTGATGGTGATAATAATAATGATGATGATGAATGATATATCTAGGGGAAACCGGACATATTTGCAAAATTCCTAATGGCCAATTCACCTAGAAACATGACCAGGAATGGGTAATAAGAGCTAACAGGGAAGAAGGGTTAGGGAAAGTTGAATGAAATATGTGACATGTGAACAGAAAAGGAAAGGAGCAGAGGCTACGGAGGAGGATAGGGGGGATTGAGGAGATGGGTGGAGAGGAGAATAAACTAAAATCCATGTGTTCCACAGGCCAGAGTGATACCTAAATATCTGCATGCTAACTAAGTAAATAAAATAATAACATAAATTTTAACAACCTGGAATGATAGGAACAGGAAAAAATACATAGAATTGGATTATAGGTCAAAGTATAAAATAAGCACCCATGAATATGCAACAATACAAAGGTTTACATGTATAAAGAAATGGGGAAAAGAGGCTTTCTGAGCAGAAGAACCTCTATCATTTACGAAGGTGCTCTGACCTAAAGAGAATACACAAAATTCCTCAATCCTGAAGTATATGCTGAACATAGGGACTTCCTTGCAATGAGTACAGTATAGAAAAGTTGGGAGACAAGTAAATTTGTAGGATGGTAACCTGAGAAACAGTACCTCAGATATGTGCATGAGGTTAGCATCAACTGGGATCAGTACCTGTCTATAGTATGCACTCGTGGTATGATGTGAGACCCAATGCTGTTTGCTGATATATTCTTCCTCCAAACTCACAACCCCAGTTCAACTGAGAAATAAACATCAGGTGAGTCTGAGTGGACATAAATTTATAATATACCTGACAATTACTCCTCCAAGTATCAGAATCATGCAGATATGCCTAATCAACTGTCACAAAGCCAACGAGGACCTGAGAAGTCATGAAATGTATATAGCATTCTAGAGTGTATGCTGCAATAGAAAAAAAAATGCATTCTGCAAAGACTAAATAAATTTGGAGAAAAGTAGAAATTCAATTATAATGTATCTATCTTAGTTCACTAATTATGGCAAATAATTAGGCTAAGATAAGATGGTAACAAAGGAGTGTGGTTGTGGAATACATGGGAATTCTCTGTGTAGAGATGTGTATAAATCAAGAATAATCCTGAGCATTTAATTAAAAGTTCATTAACAAAAAATAGAATACTTAGCATGGTTACTTTAAAAAATTGTGATTTTTCAATTTTTCACAGGACAATTTTGCTGCAAGAAATAATTAGTCCAAGTAGTTGTAGTGGTGTAGACCTGTAATTCTAGCACTGAGGAGGCTGAGGCAGGGTGATCACAAGTTAATGCAAGCCTGGGATACATGGAGAGACACTGGCTCATAAATAAAAATAAGGGGGGAGGGGAAGAGACTTACCTTAGCCAAAATGATACAGAGAGACAAAACATATATATAGCCCAGCAGGAAAATGGAAATAGTAAGAAAATGGGTAAAAATTCTGATATCAGATAAAATAAAATTCAAGTAATAAAGTAATGATGCCAGATACTTAAAGAGAATTACAGTCATTTATATCACTTTTCATCTTAAAATTAAAAATAGAAAGAGGGCATTTAAACAAACAGAAGTAACCACAAAAAGGAAATACAAAAAATAAATAATGAATAAGTAGGTATAGTAGTTTAGATGTGAATGTTACCCACAGGCTTGCATGTTTGTGATTGAACCTGAACCTTCGTCCCCTTGCTGGTGCAGCCTTTGGGAGGTGGAGCCTTGCTGGAAGAGGTGTGTCACTGGGGGCTAGCCTTGGAAGGGTACAACCCAGCCCAGCTTGCTGTACACACAGTGTTCACTCCCTTGAATACCACTGTAGTGCTGTGAAGATGTGGTACACAGCTATCTGCACCTGGCATCCTTTTCCTGCCATGATGAAACTTCCCCTTGAACCCGTAAGCCAAGATAAATCCTTTCCTTCCATAAGCTGCTTCTACTCGGGTATTTTGTCCCAGCAATGAGAAAATAACTGCTATAGTAGGTAATGGAAAAGAATAGTACATATAATTAATAAACCAATATCTCAGTTTAGAAATAACGAAATATACATGTTACTAGTTAATTAAGGAAGTAGAGGATGAGTACTAATGTGCAACATGAAAAATGAGAAAGGGGGAAAGCCAATGAAACAAAGAAATGTTTAGAAATCATGAGGTGTAATCTGCAGAGCTGCATGAAAATAACTTTGGAAAATTTGATGAAATGATTTTTATATAAAAAGTTGCTTATTTCAAAATGTAGGTTACTAAAGGAATGTCATTGGTAGTAAAAAAAAAAAAAAAAAAATTGGAGAAATTTCCACAGAAGAAAAAAAAAAATCAAGCAAGAGGTCTGGGAAGGTTGCTGAGTGAATAAAGAGCTTGCTGTACCCCTGTGACTACCTGAGTTTGGATTCTCAAACCCCATAAAAACTGTCTGGTTTCCACACTTGCGCATGTGCACATACATACAATGCTTGTTAGAAAACAAAGAACCAAGGCACAACAGGATTACTCACCCTGATGGCTTTCTGAGGGCGTTCCATCTAAAATTTAATGACCAGATAGGAACAATACTTCATAATTTGTCCTAGAATACAGTAAAAGATTTTTAAATTTTCATTTGTACAGCAAAAATTACATTAATAAATTTTGTACAAATTAAAAGCTTCAAGGAAAACTCCCAATAAACAGAATGCATAACAATAGTGTAAAAATGATGAATACCCCATGACCAAGTAGGATTTATTCCAGAATGTAAAGTTGACCTAGTTTTAGGAAATAAATTATTGTAAGACCATACACATAAAATAAAAACTTATTTAATGTTTCTGTTGATATATATAAAAACATCATTCAACAAATATTTTTGGAAAAGTGACCAAGAAAATAGGAACTGATGTTTTTTTCTTAAAATAAATATTAAATATATTAGTGAATATCTCTAACTTCACTGTGATTTAATAGTTACTAGAGGGCTAATCAGATTAGAGAAAAATAAGAGATCTAAAAATTAGAAATGAAAAACTACTTGCATAATAATCAATAAAACATAAAAATGAGAAAACTTGCTGGGCATGGTAGCACACGCCTTTAATCCCAGTACTGGGGAGGCAGAGGTAGGAGGATTGCTGTGAGTTCGAAGCCAGCCTGAGACTCCATAGTGAATTCCAGGTCAGCCTGGGCCTAGAGCAAGACCCTAACTCGACAGAAAAAAAAAAAAAAAGAGAAAACTATTGGTATTCAAATAACATTGGACATTATTCCCAGATAGCTAGTAATAAAGATAACTCAAACAATAAAAATTTAATAAGTTAGAAGAATATAAAATACACATACAGAAACTAATCTTTTCATAAGAGCAAAAGATAATGACAAAGAGAACTTTACTTTATTTATTGTAATAAGAGACCAGGATACTTAAAATTTTTTACACAAAGAAAATGACATTTTCGGGCTGGACAGATGGCTTGGCGGTTAAACACTTGCCTGTGAAGCCTAAGGACCCTGGTTCAAAGCTCTATTCCCCAGGACCCACGTTAGCCAGATGCACAAGGGGGTGTACGTGTCTGGAGTTTGTTTGCAGTGGCTGGAAGCCCTGGCATGCCCATTCTCTCTCTCTCTCTATCTCTCTCTCTCTCTCTCCCTATCTACCTCTTTCTCTCTCTGTCTGTTGCTCTCAAATAAATAAATAAATAAAAATGATAAACAAAAAAATTTTTAAAAACATTTTAATTTAAAATAAATAAATAAATAAAATGACATTTTTAGACATATTATTATACTCAAACAATGGATTTTCCTAGTCCTCAGAGAATATGAGTCAATATCATAAAGACATCATTTCTCCATGTTACAAATGTAATGACAAGGACAAATAACATGAAAACATAAAATGAAATCCATGCTTCATTTCATAAATCAAAAGGATCCACTATCTAAATACATGTCTCTGAAGGAAATATGGATGAATTCCTATAAATCCTAGGAATAGAAATGATTTCTCTTTTCATTAACATCTAGAGAAAAATTTTAAAAATGAGACTTTTGACTTCTACTGTGTAGCTTATACATTAAAAAAAAATCTCTTGCATGCCAATAAACTCAAAATGTCAAAGGATAACATAGTAAGAGAGAGCATTTGCAACATAGGCCATAAAGGCATAAAGACACAAAATAAATGAAACTTGAAATTTGGGAGTGAATGTCCAAAACCATAAAAGCAAAATGTGTGAAAAATCATAGATATTCCAAAAATTATGTTTTTAGATATTAATAATCACCCAGAAGATTGGTGGAAAATACCAGCACACTGTCTGTGAGGCTATGAGTAAATATGCTCTGTCACACTGTGGGGGTAGAAATATAAAGTAGTACAACCTTTATGAAACTTCCCCATGTAAAATGTGACAATATTTTTTAAGCCAGTGAGCTAACATGCTTGCATTTTGGGAATCTCAGAGAAGGACCTCTAGGTCTTTTTTTCAATAGATCATCTAAAGTAATATTTTTTCTATTGTTTTAAGATTTATCATAATTTCTGATTGCATAAAACCATTCAAGAATAGTACAAAGAGTCTTGGTGCTTTGTACTTTGCCCTGGCATGCCAATTCTCTCTCTCTCTCTCTCTCAAAGTAAAAACTAAAAAAAAAAAAAAATTAAAAAGAAATGAGTAACATATGTACCTCTGGGAGAGGTCTGTAAGGGTATTTCCAAGAAGAATTAACAGAATGAGGAAGGCCTTCCCCCAGGGTGAGTGGCCCCTCCAATGGCATCCTATAACATGGGGAGATTCCAAGAACAAGCAGTGCCCTTTTGCCTGGCTACTTTTGCTGATTGCTGTGCTTACATGTACCCTGCTGCTGCTGCCATCTTTCACAGACATCAAAACCCAGCTTCATCGGCCTTCCATCACTGACTGAAGAACAGACACTCTCCAGGAATCCTCCAGGCCAAGAACACCAGCTTAGGACTGCTGAGGCACCCAGCCTCATAGACTGAGGAGCTACCAGGTTCTCCAACTTTCCAGTCTGCAGATAACCATTGTTGGACTGCCCAGCCCACATCCTATAAGCCAAGTTACTAAATCCCCTTTTATTATACATTCAGTCCACTGGCTCTGTTCCATTAGAGAATCCTAACTAGTACAGATATCTAGTGGGGAGATGACTGACATACTGCTTGCTATAGCTTGTGTCTGTCTAATACTTCACATAATTCTAGTTTTGCTTTATAAATGACCAGAGGAGGGGGGGGGGTAGAAAAGAAAGTTCACCTTTACTAGACAGCAAGATGGAGAGGGCCCTAAACATGAAGAGGATAATAATTGCAACAATACCTTTACTAAGCCTAAGTGTTGTACTGTCTATTCTTGGCTCCATATTGACTAGTCCATTTAGGTGGGCAAATACTGGTAACTCACTCATTTAATATGAGCTGAGAAGGCAGAATTACAAATTCTGCCCCTTACTCAATTCCAGCACACCAAGACTGGCCAGAATTAAGTGCTTATATTTTGAAAGTTGCCTTAGTTCTCTTAATACTGAAAAGCTATTATTTTACAAGTTTCAATTGGAAATGCTGACACGTTCAGTTTTCATATGAAGCTTAGATCTCACTGGGTTTGCAGGGGCTGGATTCAGCATCATTCAAGACTTTAGGTCATCTTAAATTGTCCACATTGTTTTTAGTGACAAATGTCTATTATGTAGTACATGAGCCAACTAAATCATATCTAGGTGTTCTATAACACTGTGTCTTTCCAGCATTCACTCATTAAAAACACAAGATTTCTGGCATCTTTCAGGTAAGATGACAGAGTAGAAGCCACATCTATGTGACCCAACTCAGGAGAGAAGGATGTACAAGAATAGACTCCATATCAAACAGAGAAAGAGGAAGAGACTGTGACAGAACTTCTGAGAAGTACCAGGAAAAAATGAGCAGTGCACTGAAAAGAAACCAAGTTAAACACTGCTCCAGCTACTTGCCTCCCTAACAAGGGGGTGAGAAGATATAATCCCATCCAAAATGTAGGCCAAGTGACCCTAATAAAAATTTAAATGACAACAGTAAAACTAATAAGAAAACAATAACTTTAAAGGTAAGTGGTTTCATCTCACCAATAAAGAGACAAACTGGCTGCTTCAATTAAACAAGACCCAACTGTCTGTTGTTTATAAGAAAATCAACAAAGAAACTTCAGAGCTAAACTACACCATAGATAAAAGAGACTTAACAGATCTCTACAGAACATTTCACCCAGCAGATACAGAATATATATGCTTCTCAGCAACCCAGGAAACCTTCTTTAAAATAGACCACATTATAAGCCACAAAGAAAGTTTTAATAAAAATGTAAGCATGGGGCTTGAGAGATTGCTCAGTGGTTAAGGCATTTGCATGGAAACCCTAATGACCCAGGTTTGATTTCTCAGCACCCATGTAAAGCCAGATGCATAAAGTGGTACCTGCATTTGGAGTTTGTTTGCAGTGGCTAGAGGCCCTGACATATCCATTCTCTCTCTGTATGCTTCTCTTCTCTATCTCTCTGCTTGCAAATAAATAAATAATATTTTTAAAATTTAAGAACATAAATAATTTGTGACTTATCAGATCATAGTGAAATAAAACTAAAAATTGAGAGAGTACACAAATATTTAGAGACTGAATAGTATACTCATAAATGACTAGTAGGTCATTAAAATTTAAATTTAAAAATTTCTACAATCAAATGAAATCAAAGAACAAATGACCAGAACCTATTCAATACAGGTAAGGCAGTTCTAAGAGAAAAGTTTATAGCTATGAATGACAACATTAAAAATCACCAAATCTTAGAAAAATTATCTGATGTTATCTGCTGCTCCCACAATGCATAACCCACAACCCCATGGGGAATACCAGCAACCCCACTGAGGATGGCCTCCTGTAAAATGTGAACGAACACATGATATATCCAAATAAAGTATGTTCTTAATAAAAAGAAAAAAATTTAAAGAACTAATGAAAGAACCAGGAAGCTGGAATGAGTTTTAAAAGGAATAAGGTAGACTTAGACTGGAGATGACTTCATAGCTCTAGGATATGGTGTGTAGGGCACAGAAGAACAGCATGTGTTTTTGTTTGTTTGTTTGTTTGTTTTTGTTTGTTTGTTTTTAAAGGGAATTAAACCCAGTGGGATGAACATGCTGGATTTTTAAGGATTACTAAGTGCCAGGCATATTTATAAATATCAGAGGTACTAATTCATTTATCCCTAACCCAAACCCTATGAAGTATGTGCTATTACTATTACACTTTAAGAGGGGGAGATGGAAACAACCAAAAGACTAAGAAACTTGTTTATCTGGGGTTTAAACCCTGAAACTGACTTCAGAGTCCATGATATTAACCACTACACTGTACCACCAAGCAGAATTTGAGAAATCCAGAAAAGGAATAAAAGTATTTAAAACTTAACAAAAAAGAACAAACCAAATATAAAAGTAATAGCCTACAACAAATAATAAAGGTCAAGGTATGAATTACTTAAAAGGAGACAAAAAGAACAATAAATAGAATCAACTGAATGAAAAAAAAGGGCAGTTCTTGAAAAAAAAAAAAAACTCAGGGCCAAGTTCTACCAACACCAATATTCTTCAACCCATCCCACAAAATAGAAATGTGAAGCACCTTACCCAACTCGTTCTATGAAGCCAGCATTACCCTAATATCAAAGCCACATAATGGCACAACAGAAAGAAAAGACAACAGACCAATTTCCCTGGTGACCATAGATTAAAAAAAAATCTCGGGCTAGAGAGATGGCTTAGCGGTTAAGCGCTTGCCTGTGAAGCCTAAGGACCCTGGTTCGAGGCTCGGTTCCCCAGGTCCCACGTTAGCCAGATGCACAAGGGGGCGCACGCGTCTGGAGTTCGTTTGCAGAGGCTGGAAGCCCTGGCGCGCCCATTCTCTCTCTCTCCCTCTATCTGTCTTTCTCTCTGTGTCTGTCGCTCTCAAATAAATAAAATTAAAAAAAAAAATCTCAAAACACAAATCAAATTCAAGAACATATTAAGAAGGTAATTCATCTTATTGAATTTGGCTTCATCCCAGAGATACTAAGCTTGGCTCAGCATATACAAATCAATAAATGTAAGGTAACACACAAATGGACGTAAGCACAGAAATCATATAATAATCTCATGACTCAGAAAAGGCCTTTAACAGAGTCTGGCATCCTTTATACTCATGATAAAGGTCCTGAAGAAACTATGAGTAGAAGGGACACATATCAACATAAGAACTGTTCTATATGACAAACATACAGCCAACCTCACACTAAGTGGGAAAAACTAAAAATAGTTCCTCTACAGCATGAGTGAGACAAGAGTGACTATTCTCTCTCTTGCTTGACATAATTCTTAAAGTCTTTGCTAGACCAATAAGGCAAAAGAATAAATGCGACACAGATAGGAAAGAAAGAACAAAATATGCCTATTTGCAGATAAATGGTCCCCAAGGTCTCCACCAGAAAACTTTGACCTGATAAACACTTTCAGCAAACTTAAAGGATACAAAATCAACATTAAAAAAAAAAAAACAAGTGTTTCAATAATGAACATGCCAAAAAGAAATCAGGAAAAAAATAGCTCATTCACAATAGCTTCAAAAAAATATCTAAGAAGAAACTTAAGCAAGGAAGTAAAATATTTCTGGTCTGAATATGTTAAGACAGCAGAAAAAGAAATTGAAGAAGACACTAAAAGATGGAAAGGCTTCCCGTTTTGTGAATTGGAAGATTTAATTTAAAAAAAAAAAGTTACAAAAATATTCTATAGATTCAACTCAGGACCCACCAAAATTTAATGACATATTTACAAAACCAAAAAGAAATCCTAAAATACATGTAGAATCCTAATAGGTCCCAAATAGCCAAGGAAATCCTCAGTGTAATGAGCAGTGTTGGGGATATCACAATGCCTAATCCAAAATAGTCACAAAACACTATGGTTCTTGCAATAGATAATCTCTGTTATCAGTTATCCAGGATTTGGAGTCACCATTGAAACAAATTTTTGGATGTACCTGTGAAGGGTTTTCTAGATTATCAAGGTCAGAAGAGCCACGTTAAGTATGACCAGTGCCATTCCGCGACCTAGAGTCTTGGCCGCATATAAATGATAAAAAGAGCTGGGCGCTAGCATTCAGCCCTCTCTACTTCCTGATGACAAACTGAATGTGGCCAGTCGCCTCAAGCTCCTGCCACCACGCCTGCCCTTCTATGACAAAATGTAACCTGAAATTGGAAGCGAAAATATTTTTTTCTTTAAATTGCTTGTGATGGTATTTTGTTGACAAAGTTGTCTAACACATACCTTGAAAAAGATAATCTCTCCAATAATAAACAGTGTCAGGAAACTGTACGTCAACATGAAAGAAAATGAAACTAGATCCTTATCTCTCTCATCCTGTTGAGAATCAACACACAATGGGTCCAAGTCCTCCATGTAAAACCTGAGACTCTGAAATTGATAGAGAAAAGCATTGGTAAAACAGTTCAAGATCTAAGTACGGGTCAGGATGTCCAGTCAGCAAAGTAAAGAGGCAGCCTACAGAATAGGAGAAAATCTCTGCCACTATTCATCAGGCAGTGGATTTATACCTAGAATATATATAAAGAACCAAAACAGCAGTCTTCCACTCAATAACTCAGCTGATAACATGATAGACTGTTCTCAGTGAAGAAATATAAATAGCAAATAAATATTTGAAAAAACGTAATAGAACATTCTTAACTATCAGGAAATTGGAAATACAAACTCTTTGGGATTCCATCTCACCAAAAGCAAAGTAGCTACCATGTAGAAAGAAATGACGATCAGTGCTCTTATTAGGATGTGGGGAAACAGAACCTCTTACTCATGCTGATGGGAGTAGAAACTAATACAACCACTATGCAAATCAGTGTGAAGACTTCTCAAGAGAACTAAAGGCGGAGCCATATATCCCCTTGCTATATCATCCCTGTTATATACCAGCATGACTCAAAGTCAACATGTTACAGAGATGTTTGCTCTCCTATACCTATTACTGCTGTATTCACAGTAGCTGTTATAGAATCAGCGTAGATGTCCATCAACAGAATAATGGATAAGGAATTTTTTTAATCCATAAAGTAAATCAAAATATTTGCAGGAAAGCAGATGGAACTGCTCAGACTCAAAAAGACAAATATTGCATGTTGTCTCTCATATTTGGAATCTAGATTTAAACTTGTGTGTGTGTGTGTCCATGAGAAGAAAGAAATAGAATCCATATTTGGAGATATATAGAGGACCAGTAAAAGGGGAGGAAGAGGGGAGAAAGAAAATGCATAATCACATATATACTAAAATGAAACCCATCACTTTGTATACTAACTTTTAAAGTTAGTAAAAAAAAAAAAAAAAATAGGCCAGGTGTGCTGGTACACACCTTTCATCCCACTTGGGAGGCAGAGGTAAGAGGATTGCTGTGAGTTCAAGGCCATCCTGAGACTACATAGTGAATTCCATGTCAGCCTGGGCTAGAGTGAGACCCTACCTTAAAAAAAAAAAGAAGAAAGGAAAAAAAAGTTATATGTATATAAGCCAAGCTTGTTCCCAATTTTCTGGTAGACTTTTTCCTTGCCTTCTCCATATGATGAACTCTACACTCGGAGACTAAAGCCAAATAAAACCACCTTTCTTCCATAAGCTGCATCTGATGAGCCATTTTGTCCCAGCAATGAGAAACAAGGTGATACTGATGTCAATCATATAACTGGAGGGCAAGCCACTGAGAGTCAGATTAGAGTCTTGCCCATGTGCAATGATGTTATGAACTGTCCATGTCATTGGTGTGCCAGAGGTGATAAAACTAAGCGTTTTATAAAATATATATAATTAACTGAAATGTTTAATATAACTGTTTAATAAATTCATTGTTTTACTCTTTTATTATTCATCCTGCTTGCTTACAGGCCCAGTAAATAATCCTAACAAGACGCCATTGATATTTTTTAAACTGTACATCACTGAACAACTTAACAAAGGAAACCTGAACCCAGCCTACTAGGTAAAGAGGCAGCCTATAGAATCTAAGTCCCCTGTGACTCATGTGTGCACATCATGCTTACTAAATACAGTTTTTGAGCCAGTTGTGGTGGCACATGTCTATAACCCTAGCACTGGGGAGGCAGAGGCAGGCAGATCACTGCTGCTCAAGGCCAGCATCATGTATATCACAAGTTCCATGTTAGACAAGGACACAGAGCAAGGGCCTATCTAAAAATCAAACAAGCATGTGGGATGTGCTAAGTCCTATATGGGTTGAAGCATATCCCAGGATTTTTCTCTCTCTGAACCACACACAGGAATAATAACCACAGCAAAAGTCTCAAATCATAGCTCCCATAGCACCCTTTCCCTGTTGTCATGACAACCCCAGAGAGAATGAAATGAGGTTCCAAGATATGATCAAATTCATTGATTTAAAAAAAAAATCAGGTTATGTTTTTCATGAATAGCAAATCCCAAATACTGAGTTAAAATTAGACTATGTTGCCTGAATTATCTTCTTCTATGTTTTCAAATAGAAGATTTTATAAGCTAGAATCCAAAAATACTGCATCCATGGAGTTGTGGAAATAAATCCCATATTCTTTCCATGGTTTTACAATGAGCACTGTGCCATCTGAATCAAAAAGACAGGGACCTCTGCAAAAATAATTAGTTGTCACTTTCTATCACCAGGTGCATTCTAGGAGACAGGGGATCGATAACCAGGTACGACAACTCAGCGTTCTGATACATTATTGAAAGAGTGTGCAGTAATCAAGGATTTGCAGAAAAATACACAACACTAAGAAGACTAAGTCACAAGTAATTAAGTAATGAAGTTATTGAAGTATTAATATAAATAGCTATTCCTGATGAGGAAGGCCTCTTTCATCAGCTTTAGGAGAAATTTGTGATTAGCAATTTTTCCAAAAAAAAAAAAAAAACAACTTTACTTTGGACTAAGATTACTAGTATCTGATATGTGTAATAGCAATGGCTTTTTTAATAACCCCAAAGTCTTGGCTTTGTTTTCTTGTTGTAATTGGTAGCGGTGGTGGTTTGTCTGTTTTTGAGGTTAGACTACTTTTCTCTAGGTCTAGATTCATTTGTTTGTTTGACAATGTAATTCACAGATTGGGCCTTTTGAGATTGCTAACAAATGAAAGATTTTTAGCTGCCCCATTTAATAGCTGATAGTTTCACGTAAAGGTTAGAAGAAGGCCAGCTTGCAGGAAACACTTATGAGGGATCCAACAGAAGCATCCTTTAGTTCTTTATAAAATAACAATGAGATTTTATTTATGACATATAATCTTTGACTCTGGGGCAAACAGAAATTAAGTGGTAGCTCTTTTTGTTTTGAGGAGCACAATACCAGTAAATAGGTCTCAATATATGGGGGGGGGGGGGAATCCTTGTAGCAGGAAATCATCCTGTAAGGAAATCTCAGTAAATGCCATCTTTACTATGTTTATAACCTAAAAAGTCATGGTTAATTAGATTAACATCTGATTATTTATGAGACACTTTAAATTTCTCATTATGTTCCGTTAGGAATTGCTGTTCACATTTACTTCGAGGCGTACTTCCTCTTTGGAGCAGTAATGGTACTGAAAGTGCTGCGGCATTCTGTCTTTGCACATGTCTATGCATACAAACATTTCCATTGAGTTTCATTTTCATTTGATTTCGATGCCATTCATCTTTTGCTATGTAAATCTAAGCCATCTCACAAAAAAAATGAAAAAAAAAACAATCTAAAAAATTCTAAGTTGTCATTTGTCTGTTTTCCCTCAAGTTCAAATCAAGGAGGAGCTTCAGATAATGATGCTCTAGGCCAACCAAACCTTGCTCCAAACTTCCAGGAGGTAAGAATACTTATGGTCTTGAGAACTGACCAGTTCTGATTGCATTCCCTCTCCCCAAAGTACTGATACACTAATATTCACAGCCATGGCAGAGGTTTCATGTCCCACCAGTCCCAGCAAGATGTGAGACCTGCAGGAACTGTAATCACAGCTGCTACTTTTGAGGGATAAAGAGAGTGCTGGAAGTGGGAGAAAGGAAAGATAACTCAGAATGCACTTATACATTGGAATTCAGTAGCTTTTCATTTGGTCACATACTTACTGGTACATGAATTGCATCCTTTCAGAAAGCACCAGTGCTGTCTGATTTTGGTTTTTAACAAAACTTCACTAGCATTCAGCTCCAGTTAATATGGTATCCCTCGTTCAGAACCTGGTTTAGGGCTGTGCATTTGTGTGAACATGCATGCATGTGTATGCAGGTGTGTATATTACTAACAGTGCTTAACGTGTGTAGAGGCCATCCTGAGCAGGATTTTCAGTCTTGCTAGCCGGTTCACATCTTTCAAATTCATTTAGCTCAATAAACATGCAGTGAGCCTCTGGCAAGTAATTGCGTTAAATTCTAAGGACTCAGAGATAAACTTAGGAAGCTGGCAGGTAGCCAGTCAGAATACCATTCCTCCAGAAACATACTGATTAAGTAGCACTCTCCAGCAATCCTTTCTCAAGATGTCTTATAAGTCACTCTAATCTTCCATGTCTTCCCTACCTCGCTGGGATAGGCATGTTGGTATTTCCAAGAATAAAGTCTGTATTTAGTAGTTATCTTTTAAGTAATTATTTTGAAGTACTGAATCACAAGGCTTTCATTAATATTTAGGGAAAAGCCCAGTTGCGATATATTCACAGGGCTTAAGAAACACCATAATTAGTTGATTTTTCATGTAGGAATGAATAAATTCATGAGCAGGACTCGTGAAACATCTTCATATACATAAGTTTTAGGATACCTGACTCCTCTTACCAAGATTGGTCAATGTCAAAGTGAAGTCGTGAGATTACATTAAGAGATGCTGATAAGTGACTATGTCTTCTTAGAGCTAATGAATCCTTAGCACACACTTTGGTCCATCTTTCTCTCTAGTTCCATTATCCTTATCTGACAAAGGATGTAGTAAAATGTGAACTCTTACAACAAATGATGCAAACCATGTGGTACCTATATTAGACACATTCGAGAAAATATACTGCATTTGGCATCTTTTGAATTACAAAGAAGAAAGTATAGCTGTTATTCCATACTTGCTTCTAAAGAAAATTCTTTCATTATTAAATTCTTATAGATTGTAGGTTGTGACTAGTCACTTTCCCACTAATAATCATTGAAGGAACTAGTCAGCATTGAAGGAATAAAAATAGGGGCTGGAGAGATGGCTTCGTAGTAGGTGTTTGTCTGTGAAGCCTAAGGACCCAGGTTCAATTCCCCAGAACCCACATAAGACACACAAGGTGGCACATACGTCTGGAGTTCGTTACAGTGACTGGAGGTCCTGGTATATCTGTATTCTCCTCTCTCTCTCTCTCTCTCTCTCTCTCTCTCTCTCTCTTTCTCTCCCTCCTCTTGCCCCTCTCAAATAAATAAAATAAAATAAATCTTTAAAAGGAAAAAAAGGGTACAGACTACTTCCTGCTTAAGTAGTCAAGGCTGTTAGCAACCTGCTCCCTGCTTTCCACTTCATATCTTCCTTGCTTCCCTAAACCTGAAACAGCTCCTGCCTGTTGGCTATTACCCCAGCCTTGCTCTCCTCATTCTAGCTGGAAAGTTTTTCCCTGCTCCACTTCTTCCTTAGACAGGTACCCTGAGGTTCAGAACGCCCCCTTCCCACTGCACAGTGTAGCCACCAGCTCAGCTTTGAACTCATTTATTCACTACACTCAATCTTATGATAAACACATCTTCCTTCTTTGTAACAGTTCTTGCCCCAAGTTGCAAAAAGTTATTTTGATATCTGAATGATTTAGCCTGCAAAAGATGTAGGTCTTTATTGTCCAAAGTTGTTCCCAAACTCTCTGATATCAAAGGCTTTTTTAGTACTATCACCACCTCCCGCACCCACAAACCAAACAGCACTGCAGCCCGCTAGATCATCAGTGTGTTAGAAGCTATGATGTGGACCTGAGAAGATGGCTCAGTTAGTAAAGGACCTGGCTCCCAAGCATGAGGACCCAAGTTTGATCTCCACCATTCATGTAAATGCTGAGCATGACAGCAGAAGCAAGGAAATCACTGAAGCTCTCTGGTTGGCCAGTGCAGCCCAGTTGGTGAGCTCCAGGCCAATGGGAGATCCTGTCTCAGAAAGAGATAGGCAGCATAAGTGAGGATAACATCCAAGGTTGTCTGCTATCATGCACCTGCACACCTGTGCATCCTCAGACATCAAACACCAGAGAATGTATAATACACAGAGAGAGAGAGAGATTACAAAACACTTCTCTAACAAGATCCTTTAAAATTATGGTTTCAGGTCATTAGTAAAGAGATGTAAATATCTAGAGAGCAGGAATGCTATTGAGCATGTCTCATGTGACATGTAGGGTTGTCCATTTACAAGCAGGTATGAGTTTGAAAAGTTATTTGAAGGTCCATGCTTAAATTTTATAGGTGGCATACAGAAAAGTTGTGCAAGTGAAGAGGCAAATAATGGTGGTAAAAATATGTTATTTTTAATATCAAAATAAGCAAAAACTAGCAATTGGATATTGAAACACAGACTCATTTAATGGGGCATTTAGTAAGTATCTCATAACATGTTTCTGCTGTGATTATTTATCCAGAACCACATTTCTTTCAGGATGTACTTATGATATTTTCCCAGATATCAACTAAAGCTATACATTTTAAGATGTATATCTGAGATCTACTTTTAGAACATCATAAATATAATGCATAGTAAATGTTTTATAATGATTGGCTCTTCTCAGGGATCCTGACTTTTCTTATTTTAAAAATAAATGACCATTTCTAAATGATACCCATAATTAACTGGCATATAACTGGTGCTTTAAAATATCTGTGGGCAAAAAACAAAAAGAATAGAAGCAAAGAAGAAAAAAGTAGGAAAAGAAGACCTTGCATCCTATCATGTATAGTGTAGCATATAAATTGCATATTAATTCTATGAAGGAACTAACTCAATATACTACCAGATATAGGTACAACAAGGAATAGTATGTTCCTAGAGTTAGGAGAGAAAATATTCTTACTCATTCTCTTTTTTCTTTTTATTCAACTAGTACTTATCAAAATACACAGTATCAGTTCTCCCTTCCATCCACTTAGCTATCAGTAAAGTCATTTTCTTGTCAGCTACAGTAGCAGGAATATTAGTAAAGGTATCTCTATTTTACTAGCAGAAAGAGTAAAAAATAAGCATCTTGCATTAGGGGGAAAATCAACAACAAAAGTGCCAAATTGCTGAATAGCTGATGTAGAGTATCAGAAGCCAAAAACATGCGGAAATTTTGTAACTGTGCCCAGACCTACATTTAAGCATAAGAACTATCACTCCTACTTTGAAGAAAAAGCTTCTAAATCAGCAAACCACTGAAAGTCAGCTGAACCTTTCTCTGAATTATTTGGCAAACAACACATTTAGTCATATTTTATACACAAATGATGCTACTTTTCCAAGGTGCTCAAAATATTTTGCAAGCACCCAGTCAGCTTTAAAGTATCATGAGTAAATAAATACAGTTAGTGCCATTTCACAGGAGTGAAATCCAATGCCCATGGAAACCAACATGTGAAGCAAACCAGGGCCAAAGCTCTCCTCAACCTGCCCTCCCCCACTGCTGGTCTGTATGACTGCCTATTTCCAGATCCCATACCAAAACATAAACTGTTTCTCCCGCCTTTCTCTTGAAAGGTAAATGTGAACCTAGGCATCTCTGGTTGACATCCAGGAAGAGACAAGTCTAAAAGGTGAGATGAAGGATGCTTTCTGTTAGAGCAGACTACAGCTGGCTTTCTAGATAACAAGGACTACTGATAAGTGTGAGCTTTGTGAGTAACTATTACTTCCAGGGACACCTACAGTTCCTCAGAACTTCTAGGACTCAGAAGTGCCAGTTTCTTTTCAAAATGTGATTGGAAAAAAATATTAAAAAAATTCATTCATTCAAAATTGAATCCTTACCCACCTTCATCATGTTTACCAAAGCCATCGAGGACAGAGGCTATGGAACACATCCATTCCTTTCCCTGCAAACCGCTTCACAAAAGTGTATTGCTGGTGTCTGCTGTATTCTCTCTTTTGATGCTATAGGAGATCATTGTGGTTTACTCTCACAAGTCTTTCGTAAGGGATATCCCCTCCTAGTTTTCCCCGAAATGTGGCCAATAATACATAATCCATGATCTGTCTATACCATACTTCGTCCATATACCACCTTTCTAAATTCCACTGAATGAAAACTGCCTTATATTCTGGCTTACATAGATTCTGGTGTGGTAGTTTGAATATATGTCCCCCATAGAGTCAGGTGTTTTATTAAAGTTTGTAACTTGGATCTCCACCTGCCTGGCTAGAGGAGGTGTCACTGGGGGGTGGATCTTGGGGTCCAGCCCTAAGGTGTATTTGTAGGAGGATCTTATTTCCGGCGATAGGTATGCAGAGCAGTCTCCCTCCTGCTTGCTGGCCATTTGTGCTTGTTGGTTTTGGTCTTTGCTGGCTGGTGATGGTTTCTCTGTGCTTGGATGTATGGGAACAGCTTCTTGCATCACTGATGGAATTCTGCCTCCCCCAACCCTGGATCTTTAAGTTTGAAATGAATCCCTTCCTTCTCTAAACTATGCCTGGCTTGGATGTTCATACCAGCGATGTGGAACTGACTATAACACAATTCAATGTTAACTTTATCAAAGCTGCCTTCTAGCATCTTACTCTTCCATATTCCATTATGCTTAGCACATTCTTTTATTATTAGTTATGTTCACAGTGTGTATACAGCCACGTTGGCACCATCGGTAGCCTCCTCCCTGTCCTCCCCCCCTCCAAAAGGACCCTCCTTGCTGGAGAATGTGGGTGGTGCATTATGGAGGTAGTCATCAGTTATGGGGAAGAGGCAATGTCTCTGTGTATAATGTCCCAATTTATGGCTCTAACAATCTTTCCACCCCCTCTTCCAGGAAATTCCCTGAGCCATGTTGGGTTCGTTTTAGGTCTACTTCAGTGATGAGGTCTTGGGAGCCTCTGTGTCTCTGGATCTCTGGTTCGATAGGAGTTGCGTGTTCTCTGTGTCTACCTCCTTCACCCTTGTGCTGGTACCACGTTCACCAAGAAAGCAGCACTCTTGCTCATTTCCCCAATTACTCTATGGTTTCAACTGGGGCCCTGGTGAGGTGTGATGGGATGAGTCTCTCCTCAGGTTCTGTGTCCATCTGAAAAAGAGAACCAAATGCTCCAATGGAGAGTGAAGTCAGCACCAGATAAATGGCATAACCATTATTATTTTAGAGATAATTTAATAAAATGTGCTCAGCATATTTTAACATGTTTATTTAGCATTTCTTAATGTTTTAGCATTCTGCTAGTACATGAGTACATGAGTATTTAATGTGTGGCTTCCAGATAGCAATAGCATGCATCTAAACTTTTATTATCTATAAAGTTAAGATGAATTCAGAAGTATTAATCACTCTACGGTAAGCACAGAGGATCAGTTTATTTGCTAGGTTTGAAGATTAATCTAGTTTCCATATTGCTTGAACTTCAGATTAATCCTCATAGAGCAAGCTAGTGGTCTTAGTCAGGTTTGCTTTAACATGTAGACAGGGAATAGCTAAACTCCAACTCACAAAACCTAACCCTGTTCTCTCAGCATTCTGCAGGAGAAATTTTCCAACTGCATTTCTAATATTAGAATAGCACTGTCATTATTTAAATTTGGTGCAATGTCTTTTGCTATTTCTCTCTTGCCCAACTACAGTATTTCAGAACCATCTATTTCCAAGTCTTTCACCACCACCATCATTTCATTCCCTACTGCTTGACTCTGAGCTCCCAAAGGCAAATGTCAAGTATTCTTATCTACAGTGTTGCTGTGTCGACAGGCAGAAGAGCCTAGCCATGCACACTCTGGAGATTGAAAGCACATAAGTTTGTAATTTTTAATCACATTTTCAAAATTTTTATGTGAGGGAAGGGAAGGACAAAGGAAGAGAGGAGAGGAGAGTCAGAGAGAATCTAACATCAGAGGCTAGGGAGATGGTTCAGTCAGTAAAGCACCTGATGTGTAAGGACCTAAATTTGTATCCCCAACACCCTTGGAAATGTCAGTTGGATGTGGCAGCTGCCTGTGATCCCAGCCCATAGGAGGTGAATCTCTGAGACAAGCCATTTAGATAAGCTCAATCAATGAGCTCTGGGCTCAAGGGAGAAATCATGCTTCAGTAAAATAAAAGGGAGAGTGATAAAGACAAACACCAGATGTCAAACTGTACCTGCCACATGCACACATTATGCACACCCACACACTCATGAGCTCATACATATACACACACAAGCACACCACACGCATATACACGTGTAAAAAAAAAAATATAGATTTTACCTGCCTCCAGTCACTTTCAGTAGAAACAGAATAATAAAAATAAATATAATAATAAAAGCTAAAAATAATACCTGACACTTATGTTATTAGTTTTTATGGGGGGTTGTTTTGTTTTTGCAGTGCCGTGGATTGAACCCTTGGCTTTGTGTATGCTAGATGAACACTCTACCTCTGAGCTGCATCCTCAGCCTTCTGTTAATTTGTATTCAACTGTGTGGTGAGGTAATGACGGTTCATTGATGTGGGAACTTCATGAGTTGAAGGATGCCCAGATAGCTGTAAAGAATTGCTCATGCAGTGTTTGTAGAGTGTTTCCAGGGGAAAGGAGCACATGAATCTAGAAGATGATGATCACCAGGGTGAGTGGGCTCTTCCAATCCACTGACAGCCTGAACAGAACACAATGGCAATAGAGACATATGTGTCCTCTATTCTCTCCATCTCTTTCCTTCAGACATCAGATTTATGGGTTCTTGATCCTTCAAACTCAAACCAAAGTTTGTATTCTCAGAAAATCTGGCTCCCATCCCTCTGTTATCTAACTGAATCATACCACCAGCTTCCTTGATTCTATAGCTTGAAAATAGGACGTTTCTGCCCTCACATTCACATGAACACATGAGCCAATTCTGTAATAAATCTCCTCTCATATAAGTCACTTGGGACTTTATAATGGCAGCCCTAGCAAACTCATATGGAAGAGAATGGGCTGCACAGGCATCTTCCAAGTTCCAATACTGGAGAGCATCAGTTATTTCCCCCTTGTGATGCTGGAACATGTCAGCAATCCACAACCCCCAGTCAGCCACCAAGCAAGGTCACTCTACCCTGTGCTGTGTGTTAAGCTAAGCTGTTCTGTAGGTCAGATGCACTTAATGAATTTGTAACTTTTGCTATTTTCAGTTCACAATGCTTTAACCAGGTTGTAGACCTATTCTACCCAGGAGTATTTCATTTCATTATATATTCTTTTTAGTGTGTTTCATGTCTTTTTCTTCTTCTCTATTAACAAATTTCTCTGTTCATATAATCTTTATGATTACAAATTTTAATAAGTGTATAACATAATGTTGAGTCAAGACCCATGGTTTGCTGAATTTAATTTGGATTCACTTGGGACCTTTTAATACTTTCTAATTGTTCTTTATAAAACTGCAGTGAAAAATTCAAGTATAATTAAAAAAAAGAAAAATTCAAGTATAGAGTTTTTATATTTCTTTTGAGTAATTCTTTAAAATAGATTCCAGAGGAGTAGGATTGTTGAGTCAGAGAGAATGCTGATAGGTTTGCTAGTGCTCCTTGGTTATGCTATTAACACAACCATTGTGTCAATGTGCATTGCCACTGTATCATAGTGGTGAAAAAAAAATTCATCAGTGATTTCCAGCATAGAGTTTTAAAATTCTAAATGTTTTTGTATCTTAAATTTTGTTCAAATTTTAGATGTCTGATGACTGATATGGAAAAAATTTTCCTATATTACTCTAAACATTTTTCATAAGGATGAATGCCCTATTGCTTATCAATTAATCAAGAAGTTCTGCTTACCTTATACTTTCCTTTTATTTATTATTTAGTTGAGTGAGAGAGATACATAGAGGAAGATAGAAAGAGTGAGAAAGGAAGTGCCAGTGCCTCCAGCCACTGCAAACGAACTCCAGATGCATACATGACCTTGTGCATTTGGCTTACATGGGTACTGGGGAATCAAAAGTGGGCCCTTAACCATCACAGGCAAACACCCTGATCGCTAAGGCATCTCTCTAGCCTGCCTTATATACTTTCTTTTTGCATTTTTGCAATGCTGTCTCATTATGTAGCCCAGGATGGCCTTGAATTTAAAACAGTCCTCCTGCCTTCACCTCCACCATGCCCAGCTTTACCCTATATGTTCTTTCTTTTCATATTTTTATTTATTTATTTTAGAGAGAATTACAGAAGTAGGCAGAGAGAGAGAGAGAGAGAGAGAGAAAGAATGGGCACACCAGGGCCTCCAGCCACTGTCACGAACTCCAGATGCATGTGCCCCCTTGTGCATCTGGCTTATGTAGGTCCTAGGGAATTGAACCTGGGTCCTTTGGCTTTGTAGGAAAGTGCCTCAACCGCTAAGCCATCTCTCCAGCCCCCCCTATATACTCTTAAAGAATTGTTCTAATTCTAGGGCACTTATCAGATTATGAGCATCTGAAAGAAATGAAAAGGCTGGAATACGCCATTCTTTTCCCATAAAGCTTAGGTTCTGAGACGGGGGTGGGGGGACTTAATAGCTATGACAGCAAAGTACTTAATGCCACTTATCTACTTAGCAAAGAGACATGATTTAGTTTCAAAATGATTTTAGCAGCTGAGTTTAAAGTATATGGAAAAAAATAGATAACCGTCTGTTCAAGAGAACTTTCTTTTCCTTATTTTTGTCTTTTCTTCACTTCTAGTCTCTTTGGGTAAGTGGTATAAGGGGATTAATGCAAAACGTTGAGCATGCTGTTTTGGGCTGAGCTGTTTGGCCTTTGCTTCTCAAGTGGTTGACCCAGACAAAGAAAGATATGGTTTCCAAATTCAATGAAGACTGAAGTGGGAGGGGAGGGGAAAATTGTGGTCTGAGCTCAAACTCTGATTTCTCTGTTGTCCTACAGCTGTCATTGTAAAATATAGCTTCACTGAAAAATGCCCCCCTTTGATCCTCCAGGCCTCACTGTCATCTGTGCTATGTCACTGGCCACCTGGGCCCACAAAATTCAAAACAATAGCAAAAGACTTTCTTCTGTGTGCATTCGTGTATTTGTGATGATTTCAGAAATGTAATAAAGATCATATAAGTTTATTAAAAAAACAACAGTTATTTGAATCTTACTCATTCTCCCAAAGTCCCTAAGCAAGAGGGACACCAGGTGACAAGGCATCAGTAGAGATGATGGGCTGTTCCCATCTCATTCTGTTTTCAGTCTCTTCTTTGTCCTGTGAGTGAGTCACTTTATTCAAGAGCTATGAGCAACTTTCCACAAAGATTTCCAATTCAAGACATGTAAATGTGAAGCCATCTTTCCTTCCAATCAATCCACTGTAACCATCTCTGTACCCTCCCCATGAGCACCATCCAACCATGTCTTTCCCAAGCCAGAAACAACAGTCCACAGAGGCCCCTTTTGTGCTCCACATTCAGTCATTGCATCGTGTCAATTCTCCCTGGAGAGAATCAGAAACTCTCATGTCCATCTCTTGATCCCATCATTACCCTCACTGTCTATCTAGAACTTGTTAAAACCATGTATTAACTGATGGTCTTACTTCCGGTGTTGGTCACCTTCCACCTTCCTGTACACACCATCCATACACTTCCTCATCTCTGAGCACATCTGGTCATGCGGCATGCGGCTAACATCACTGCCACTGCTAGTCATCCATGGATTGATCTTTGAATAGGAGCATAGCAGATACAACAGTTACTCCCTAATTGTTGGGGCAAAATACTAACCAGAAGCAGCTTATAGAAAGAAAAGGGTTTAATTCAATTCACAGTTTCAAGGGGAAATTTCATGATGGTGGGGAAGGCACAGCAGACCTGAGGAGGAAGTCTGTGTTATACCTCACCAGAACCCAGAAGAAGAGACAGAGCATGATGTAGAGCTGGGATATATAACACCTTAAGGCCAAGCCCCCCCCCCGCCCCCAGTGACATACATCCTCTGGCAAGGTTATACCTCCTAAAAGTTCCACAACCTTCCAAACCTTCCTCCAACTGAGGACCAAGTGTTTCCACATGTGAGGCCAGGGGAGTATGTTACATCAGATGACCATGGAGGACAAGGCCCCTCCAGACCATGCATTTCCCTACTTCCTTCTGAAGCTTCATCGTTTCTGTCCCTCAAACCCTGACTCTATAGAGTGCTTACTGTCTCCTTGACTAGAATGTGTCTATGACTTTATAAGGGCCTTTTCCTGTGCCAAGAATGCCCTCCACACTCTCCACCAGATGAACATCCTTCATTAGCTTTGCTGCTGGAAACTTCCCTGAACCTCATCCTGGCCTTTGTCCCCTGCACCTCTGAATTATCATATGCTCTTTGACTTCTGTGTCTCACCAATAAACCATAAACATCCCGAGGCAGGGACCCTTGTACTGTCACTAGTGTTAGTACAATGCTTGACCCAAAAAGCGAGTAATGAGTGGTTGGATGAATCCTGATAAATATGTCAGTCATCTGGCATTTCATTCCATGGCATCAAGCTGGTTATGACTGGGGAAAGAGCAGTTGGGAAAGTTCAAAGGATGGACCTCTACCATAACTTCCTCTTCCCAGAGATCCTGGGAGTTACAAAAGCCAGGTCACACCCTGCCCCCAGACATGGAAACTGTAGAAAGCAAATGACCATGAGGCTCACAGTGGTATAAAGAGAAGCATAGGATGGAAGAATCTACATGATGCTGCTGCCTGAGTTTCCTACTGAACACCACCACATCCAAAAAAGCTGGGCCCACCTGTCCTCTTGGGGAGAGAGGTATGAGCAGTGGCCAGTCATGAGCATTAAGGAGGACAAAAACACCTCCCCAAGTTCTCTGCTGACCCCAGCAGAAGCACAGGCACATGAAGAAACTCTATGACTATTATGATAAAGGCAGGGTTTTAAATTAAACATTGTTAATTTAAATTTTTATATGGGAAGAATTAAACCTTCAAATCAGTCATGACAGAAATGTTATGGTATCATATTTTGATGTTCTGAAAGATCAATAAGGTAAAGTTGGTGTGGTTAGATAAAAAAGTATTTTATGCTGAGTCTCTGATAATTTGAAACTCCTCGACAAAATAAGTAATGAAGGAGAGAGCAGGTGGGGAGATATAGGAAGGAAGGGAAAGGAAGGAAGAGAAGGAAGAAAGTGAAGAAGGGAGAGAAAAGAAACTGAGAGGAAGGAAACAGGCAACATTCAGAGGATCTGTCATATAAGTCACAGATCTCTTATGTAAGATATAATCGGATTCATACATTTATGTTGGAATAAGAAATTTCATGTACAATGTCATTATACTTCAGTCTAGCTATATAAAATGCTGGCTCCATAGCCATGTAAGAACACTGAATTCATCAATATTTTTTAAAAGAATCCTGTTCCATGACATCAAGGACAAATTTTTATTTCAACATGCAATGTCCAACTGTAGATTAAAAGTGACATCTCTAGCTAGGTGTGGTGACTTATTCCTAAAATTCCAGAATTTTGGAGGTTGAGATATGAGGCTCAAGGCTAGCCTGGACCACAGAATGAGTTTCAGGTCATCCTGATCTTGAAAGAGTGAGATCTTGTCTTCCAATTTAATTAAAAAATAAAATTTAAAAATATAAAATAAAAATAAAATGATTTTCCCAAACCCCTTTCTTCTTTATGATCTTATTTGAAAGTTGTGCTTTGTGATGAAGCTTACAGAGTCATGAAAAAAACTTATTTTCAGAACAACTGTGCAAAATGAGAAATTATGAACTGTCTTAAAGAACAGTTGTCAGACTATTTGAGGTGCTATTATTGGAAAAGGGGGCACAGTGCAGTGACTCAGTGGGTAAAACACTTGTCGTGAAATTATGTGTACCTGAGTTTAGGTCCCAAGAACCCACATAAAGCTGAACATGGTACTGAGCACCTGTCATCTCAGCAAGACTAGAGGCAGGCACAGGAGTGTCCTCTGAAGTCTACAGGCCACCTCTCCTGGTGACCAGAGCAGAAAGCAAGAGAACGTTCCTCAAACAAGGTGGGAAGCAAGGGTCAGCAATCAAGGTTGTCCTCTATTCTCCATGATGATACCATGTCACACACAGGCCAGCACAGTCACATCATACAGAAACACACTAAAATTAAAAATAACTCAAATCGGGCTGGAGATATGGCTTAGTGGTTAAGGCATATGCCTGCAAAGCCAAAGAATCTCCCAGTTCCATTCTCCAGGACCCATGTAAGCCAGATGTACAATGGGGTGCATATATATGGAGTTCCTTTGCAGCGGCTAGAGGCCCTGGCATGCCCATTCTCTCTCTCTCCCTCTCCCCCACCCTGTCTCTTTTTCTTTCAAATAAATAAATAAAATATATTTTAAAAGATAACTCAAACCTGCACAGGTTTGAGTAAACAGCCCTGAGTGGGTTTGCACATGAAGCAACTTGTTTGCTCAGTTATCTTTGATGGGAAACTCGGGAAACTCAGCACCCCACCTGAGTTAATAATTTTTTTTGGGGGGGGGGTTGGAGAGATGGTTCGGCAGTTAAACATGCTTGCTTGATAAACCTGATGGCCTGAGCTTGATTCCACAGTACCTGAATAAATCCAGATGTGCAAAGTGGCACATGTGTCTAGAGGGTATTTGCAGTGGCAGGAGGCCCTGGTGTACCCACACTCACTCCGTGTCTGTCTTTCTTTCTCTCTTTCTTTCTCTTTCAAATAAATAAAATACTTTTTTAAAAAACCAATTCCTTAGGTATGGAAAACCTAATTTCTTACGTATGGAAAATCTCTAAAGAGTACTCTATGCAGGTGAGATAGCTCACCTGGTAAAGTACTTGTGTACAAGCACGAGGGCCTGAGCTTGGATGTCCAGTGCCATGTAATGCTGTGTGGCTATGGCGGCCCACCTATAATTCCAACACTAGACATAGGCAGATCCTGGGCAAGCTGGAAAGCTAGGCTAGGTAAATAATAGAGCTCTAGGTTCAAATGAGAGACACTATCTCAATAAATATGGTGAAGAGCAGCTGAGGAAGACACAAGACATTAACCACTGGCTTCCACATGCATGTGTGCGTTCATTCACACTCATACACACACATAGACACATATGTCAAAAGGATACATCATTAGTATATAGGTCAATCCTTTTGTCATGTCTGTGTGTGCATGTGCAGAGTATGTGTAGTATGGCCTGTGACTTGGGGAGTGTTTATGCGTGGCATATGCACATGTATGTGCAGATAAGCAATGCCTACATGGGAGGCAGGGGAAGTCGTAGGTGCCCTTTACTATTGTTCTACGTATTTCCTTCAGATAGGGTCTTTCCCTCAACCTGGAGTTGTCATCCTGTCCTGCCAGAGAGCCCCAGCAAGTCTCGAGTCTGCGCCCCCCTCACACATACAGACTGAGGTTGCACACGTGCATGGCCATGCCCAGCTGGTCACGTGGGCAGGTCCTGCCAGGCCTTCATGCTTAAGCCCCAAAGTGCTCATAATCAATTGGCCATTTCCCCAGCCCCACATTAAACCCTTTTGATGAATTTTTTAATATCTTTTATATTTTTTTATTTATTTATGTGAGAGAGACAGAGAGAGAATGGCACACCAGGGCCTCCAGCCACTGCAAATGAACTCCAGACACATGTGACGCTTTGTGCACCTGGCCGTTGTGAGTACTGACCAACAGGACTTGGGTCCTTCGGCTTACAGGCAAGTGCCTTAAACACTAAGCATTCTCTCCAACCTTGATGAAGAGTTTAAGCTCTTATACAGAGTCAAGAAGCATGCCATGAGAATTCCAAAGGCCAAAACAGTACCTCATTTCTCAAAGAGTTCCCGAGAGCAGTCAGTCCAGTGCAATGCCTCACAAAAACTCGGTGCTCAAAGGCTTTACTCATGACAATTACAGAAAAACAGTTACAAAATGACAAGAGGATGATGAGGAAAAGGCAATTAGAAAGTGTGGAAGAGGAAGAGGCCTAATCTTCCCTAGCCCAGGCAGGGAAGGCTTGTATAGAATGTTCTAGATGGGCCAAGTTCCAAATGAAGTGTGCTGTTCAACTCCCTAAAGTGTTCTTAGCTATCTGCCGACTGCGTTCATTTATCCCTCGAGAGCCATACAGTCCTTTCTCACATGCACTGGCCTCTGTTTAGTTAAACCACTTATAAAGCACTCACTATGTGCCATGATTTGCCCCAACTGTACTGTAATAGCCACTCATTTAATTCCCACAGCAGTCCTATGGGACTGTTCAGCTCTACTTTATAACTGAGAAATCTAAGTGCAAGCATCTAGACTCTTCTCGACATTTTACGCTAAAGAGCAATCACACTGACTGAAGAAGATGCATTGTCTCCATCTTTATGATTCTGCTCAAAGTACATAACTTGCCACACTACAAAATTTTAATTTATTGAGCAAAAATATGTGTCTATTATTAAATAAGGAATGTTTGTCTAAGGCTCCCATCCAAATCAAAAGGACTCTGCTTGTTTTATGAGACAGTTGAATTTCCTTTTATATAATCTCTACCCCATTCCTTAACTCAAACATTTAGTAAATTATTGGTTCTGCTTAGGGGGCGGGGGGCACAAGAAATAATGAATGACTGTCAAGATTTGTTCTGTAGCAAAGTATTGCTCATCAAGAGCTGGTTAATGTACTTACTTCAAAAAAAACAAACCTCTTATCATCCCATAGGATAAAAAGGAAGATAGAGCATGCTTATCAATTTTCTGTAAGAAATTACCATTCCACACTGAACCAGCCTTCTGGTTTAATGTGTTACAAAAGAGTAGAAAACAAAATCATAGTTAAACCTGGGAAAATGAGATCAACACTCCATCGTCCCCTGCTTCAGCCTCCATCTCAGGGGAGGACACAGGGACTGAAAGGACACTGGTCAAATTGTCACATGGAAGCAAGCCTTCATTACTGACCCTGACCTCCAGCATTGGGAGGGTCAAGCTCTGCTCAAATTGTGAGAAGAAAGATAATATACAGCAAAAAGACGTGTGAAGCTATATTAATAGTAAGCTGTTCCCAACAGAGAATAAAATGTCATTAGATGCCACCTGATTAGTTCTTAGGCCTCTGTGTATCCTGAATTTCTGCCCCATTGCTTATTTTTAAGTATCAAAAAGTAGGCCTATCCTATAGAAGGAAGGCATCCTGGTTTTTTTTTATAAGTAGCAGAAGAATGCCCCCTCCCTTTTAATTGATTCTGAGCAAGTCCACATTTTATAATGTCAACTCCCTATGAGGAGGGGAACAGACCTTTGGTCATTACATGTTAACACTTGGTTTAATTCCCTATTGCAGAGAAGTTCACCTCCAGCTGAGGAGATGGTTTAGTGGGTAAAGTGTGTGCCATGCACCCATGAGGTCCTCATCCCTATCCTCCATGCCAACGCAAAAATGCTAGATAGGGCAAGAAGCCCCAGTCCTGAGAGGCAGAGACAGCAGGAGCTCACTGGCTATCCAGCTGAGCCTAATTGGTGAGCTCCAGGCCAATAAAGCAGACAGACTTTCTTAGGATAATACTCCAGATTATCCTTTGGCCTTGATGGACACATATACATATGTGCACATGCACCCCCCCCCACATGCACACACATGGGCCAACGCACATATGAACATGCATACACATACAAATGAAAGATAACCACCAGCAATAAAAGACCCTGCCTGGTGCTGAAGGAGAAGACCCTTAGGATGAAGAAGGGGGCGGCTGTATGGGTGACAAGACCCACTGTATGCCTCACAGCTCATCAGCTGCATCACCAGGTTAGGGTGAACCTGTTTCTAATAAGAAAATTATTTTACTAAGCGAAGTGTTTCTTTACCAGTCAGAATCTATTTTACAAAATAATTTGGCTAAAGGATGTCAAGGGTGACCGGCCAGCACCTGGCATGACCAGGGGATGACAAAGTGGCCAGCGGAAGGCTCAGTGTGTTAGCAGTGGGCAGGTTAGTGGAACATAGCAAGACAGAGATCAAGACCGAACTGACGCTGAGCCAACCAGTGGCTCACTTTTCTACCCTGCCTCAGAGAAATGCAAGGAGAATATAATGCCCCCCCCACCACCGATATCATTACTGGAAGATCCTCATTTCCTAAATATTATGCACACTGGCACTGAGATGCTCTTATCCTCAAGGTAACCTTCTAGAAGGAAGAAAGAAAAAAGATTTGCATCCCTACCACATCCAACCATCTAACTCATACACCAGTGCCACCCAGTAGCCAGAGCATTTCAAGGTGACTGCTGGCTTTTGTCCACAGTGCAGAGGCTTTGGGGAGGGCTAAAAAAGGAAGGAGCGTATTTGGGGATGCAAGACACAGAAGGGACAGAAAAGGAGAAAAACAGGCCTCTTCACTCAGGCCAAGATCTAGGGTGCTCTGAACTGCTATACAGGCTCCAACCTGCTCAAGTGCACCAGTCCAAGAGGGCATGAGAAGAAGCACGCAGTTCACGTCTACAAGCCACACAATTGTCTGGTCAGCCCATTTCCTAACCATTCTGCTTAGCAAGTAAACCCTGATCTATGTAGACTCATAATACCTTAGATGTAAGCAGAGGTCACACCAAATCCAGTCCAACAGGATGTGAAGAAGAGAAAAATAAAGAGCTAGGCAGTAACTGGACCTCCCCAGTTCTCACAGTCCTTGCTATTCTTTCCTATAGGCCACCCTCAACTTACAAATTCTGCTTTGGCGCTACAACAAAGAAACCACTATCTCAGGAGGAACCAAAGAAGGTCCTGGAGCTTCACTCAACATCTGGTGGAGCTGGATGAAGTTATCTAAATCACTCCCAAGGAGCTAAACACCATGAATGAGAAAACAAACATGTAGTACCCCTGTGACAGGGGAGAGAAAGAGGGATCAGGGATGGTTTGGACATTTGGCAGATGCCTGCTTGGTTGCAAAGTGGATTGTGATGGAAGCTTGGTTGGGGAGAGCTGATGAGAAGGCCACATCTTAGATGCCAAGAGTCAATGTCCACATGTGGTACATACAGAGGTGGAAGGACGGTTATAAGAACCTCCATGCCGAGCAATGGGAGATGTGTACTGGGAATGTGTCTGCCTGGTTCTCAGTTTCCCCAGGCAAGCTGTAACTTCCCTTATGTGTTTGTGAACTCCAGGCCCATGCTTGTGCTTTTGCCAAAGTTTCTTGCTTGGAGATTCCTTCACAAGCTCATCTGCTCCTTCTTTCATGAATCTAGAGCTACCCTCCTGTTTCAGTCAGGTTTGCATTACTGGCAGAAAACACCTGACCAAGGGCAGCTTGTTGGTGAATAAAAGGGTTTGTTTTGACTTACAGACTTGAGGGGAAGTTCCATGATGGCAGAGGTAAATGCTGTCATGAGCAGAGAGTAGACATCACCTCCTGGAGTGTGCCAAACAGAGGGAGCTGGCTATAACACCCATAAGCTCGCCCCCAACAATACATTGCCTCCAGGAGATTTTTTTTTGTTTTTTTTTTAATTTTTTATTTTTATTTATTTATTTGAGAGTGACAGACACAGAGAGAAAGACAGATAGAGGGAGAGAGAGAGAGAGACAGAGAGGGAATGGGCGCGCCAGGGCTTCCAGCCTCTGCAAACAAACTCCAGACGCGTGCGCCCCCTTGTGCATCTGGCTAATGTGGGACCTGGGGAACCGAGCCTCGAACCAGGGTCCTTAGGCTTCACAGGCAAGCGCTTAACCGCTAAGCCATCTCTCCAGCCCCTCCAGGAGGTTTTAATTCTCAAATTGCCATCAGCTGGGAACCTAGCATTCGTAACACCTAAGTTTATGTGGGACACCTGAATCAAGCCACCATACCTCCTATGGTAAGAGGAGGTATACAGAGAGACCCCTTCATGCTTTCTCCTTCCTGCAGAAGCTGTCATCTGGCTTGGGAAGATGCAGGCTGCTCTCCTTCAGACAGATCTCATGCTTTGGTCCTGTGAGCTAGCTCCATCGGAACAAGGGAAGTTTACAGCATGACAGATCTAGAGTTCTGAAAGTAAAGAGCATCCCTTTTCAGCCTCAGGCACCCACCAGCTTGCCTGTGAATTTTGCATTTTAAGCACCTCAGATCTCTGCTTAATTAAGAGCATCACTGCTCCCAGAGCAATCTGGTGGCAGAAAAGCAGGCAAGCAGAAAACACACACACACACACACAGAGCTCTGCTCAGCAAGCAGGAGTTCCGTTTCTTCCAGCAAGCATTTAAGATTTGAGGAGACATGTCTCCTGCCTAGCAGAGTATAAATGCTGCTGAGGAGGAAGCGGAACAGAAGAAGGAGCCAGAAGTCTGGAAGCCACAAGCTCATCAGAAACCAGACATTTCAGTGGGCAGGTGAAGGGCGACTTCATGACAGCTTGTCAGCAAGTGCATAATGGTCAGTCTCCTCACAAGTGCAGGAGGGAGGACAGCAGATAGAACGTCTTCCTGTGGTAGACTGAGCATGGAGGTGATGTCAGAGTAAGCGGAGGTGACTTTGAGAATTAACTGTAACAGTATATGTAAGGTCCTCAGTTCAGAGCACTCCTTTCACTGATTTATAGCTGCTGCCGATATAATGTGTCTTATGGGAACTGAACTGTTTCCTCACAGATTTCTTATGTTAAATCTTCACTCCCAGTGCTATTTAGGCATAGAAGACTTTAGGCATAGAAGGCTTTAAAAGGGTCTTGGACTATAGATCAGTGGTAGAGTGTTTACCTGGTACGTACAAGGCCTTGGGCTTAATCTCCAGCATTACAAATATAAAAGGGAGAGCTAAAAATGGAATTAAGACCAAATGAGGTCATACGAATGGATCCTAATCCATTATGATAGGTATCCTTATGAGAAGAGGTGGCTAAGACACAGACATGCGCAGAGGAAAGGCCATATGAAGACACAGAGAAAATATAGCAATGTGGAAATCAAGAATAGAGGGCTCAGAAGAAACCAACCCTGCCAACGCTTGCTCTTAGAGGGGCACAGTCCAGAATTGTTATATATATATATATATATGTAAATGTCTATTGATTAAACCACCCCATTGGGCAGCACTTTATTAATTAGTCTTGGGTTCCTCCATCTCACAAAGCCTAACCCTCATAGCTCCAGGTCTGCAAAGGAGAGAGCCTGAGAGAGCTCACATTTGTGGCTGGAGAGAGCGGGGACCTTCTCCATACTAGGATAGGGCAGGCAAGAGAGAGATGAACAGTTCACCCCTCTAGCAAAGTGAATCCGTAGCCACATATTCCTTGTCCCTGACATCTGACGCTCTAGGGCCTTTAGACATGGAACATTCTAGGCTGGAAGCTACTGCTCCCTAGGGAGCTGCATGGTTACTTCTGTCTCCCATGTTATGCCCTGAGCCCAGAAATGCAGAATGCACCTTTCCCAGGTAACAAAATGGCATGTTACTTAACAGGAATTAAGTCTGGCTTATCTGAAGCTAAAATACAGAACAGAGGGAGGAGGGGGGAAGAGCTGATAATTTATGGCAAAGGAAGTGGCGGGGAACAATGGAGTCAGCCTGCCTGGCTGAGCCCTGACCACCTTGTCATTCTCTCATCAATGTAACCCTGAGCTAGCAAACAACCTTAGCTGTCCAATAAGAATAACAAGAGGGCTGGGGAGATGGCTTAGTGGATCCAGGTTCAATTCCCTAGAATACACATAAACCAGATTCACAAAGTGGTGCATGCTTCTGTAGTTTGTTTGCAATAGCTGGAAACCCAGGAATACCCATTCTCTCCCTCTCCCTCTCCCTCTCCCTCTCTCTCTCTCTCTCTCTCTCTCTCTCTCTCTCTCTTTCTCTCTCTCTCTCCCTCTCTCTCATATAAATAAGTTTAAGAAAAGAATAACAATAGTACATGCCTGACAAGATTTGTATTAGATGTGTTAATGTAATGCTTAAAAACATACTTGACCCAACTTTTCTGTATATCCATATTGTAACCTCCATAATGGTTAGCTAGCATTTTTAGATCACAACACTTTGAAGCCATTCCACTGGTTGCCCTTTCTTTGCAACTGAGGACACTGAGGTGCTGAGCCCAAATTCATGCAGTTAGTAAATAGCGTGCATGGGAGTTGACCCCAAGGGACTCCGCGCTACATGGTGTCTTAAGCATTGAGCCTTGCAATACAGGCAAGGGGGCTCTTCTTCAATATAACATTTCATCAACCATATCTTTTCAGCAACTGGGAGTTTATATAGCATTTTTTCTGTATGTGCACATATGCATGTTCATAAGTATATGAGTGTGTGTGTGAATGTGCCTGCATAGGGGTATGCATGCGTGTGGAGATCAGAGGTCAATATCAAGTGTCTTTCTCAACGGCTCTCCACCTTATTTTTTGAGCTTTTGAGACAAGGTCTCCCAGTGAACCTGGAGCTCAGGGAGCCAGACAATCTAGCTATAAAGAGCCAGAGATCCTCTTTCCACTTACTCCCCATTTGTGGGATTCAAGATTCATACTATCACATCAGGATTTTATGTGGGTGTTGGGAATCTGAACTCAAGTCCTCAGGCTTGCACAGCAACCCCTTTGTTGACTGAGCCATCTCCTCAGCCCTTTGTACAGTATGTTAGTTCCTAGCATCACACTTTACTCAGGCAAACCAATACAAATTTGTTATTCTTATTGTACAGCCCAGGAGTCTATTTCAGTGAACACGACACACATACACAGTCACCTTCCTGCCCTCTGCCTGCCACAGTTCTTCTGCACCCCAAAACTTGCAACCATGGGTATTGGCATATTTCTTTAGATTTTGTTTGTATGAATCCTTAATAGGCACCTGAAATGTTCCCAGATATTAGAACAAACTCAAACACGTTTTCAAAAACAAAACACAACCAGTTTTCACTTTGTCTTTTCAAAAAAAAAAAAAAAATTGCAGCCTTGTGTAAAAGCACTGGATCCGTGGAAAGTACAGGATGAAAGGAAATCCCAATGCTCCCATTCATCCACACAATTCCAGTAGAAAAGGCAGCATTAACTTCCATAATTATCTCCACAGCTCCATGTCTCTAGTGGTTTTTTTCTAATAACTTGATTTGAATGAAAAAGTTAACCTCAGCTAGGCATGTTAAGCCCAACCCTTGAGAGGCAGAGGCAGAAGGACCAGTGTGCAAGCTACATAGCAAGTTCAAGTCCTGCCTGGTCTACATGAGACCCTGCCTCAAAAAAAAAAAAAAAAAAAATTCAAGGGGCTAGACAGATGGCTCAGTGCTTATCACACAAACATAAGGACCACACTTGGAACTTCCAGAACCTGCACAAAGCCAGATTCAGTGGTACATGTCTGTAAAGTCAGTGCTCATATGGCGAGATAGGAGGTGGAAGCAGTGGAATGCCCACAAGCTCATGGGCCAGCTGGTCTGGCTGAACGATGGCAAACAAGAGACCCTGTCTCTAACAAGGATGAAGGCAAGGACCAACACCCAAGGTTGTCCTCTGACCTCCACATATACACATGTGTACACAAAGATCTAAAACACATGAGCACAGGAAAGTTAAACTTTTCTATCAGAAGGAAGCAAGAAAGGACTTGTCCTTGTCACAGCAGGTTCTGGCCTGCTGGTGTGTAATCTAAAGTCACTATATCTGAGAAGCACACATTCCTCCTTTTTCCCTTACTGGACCAGCACTAGAGAGAGTTCTTTTTTATTATCAACAAAATATCATATCTAAATCACTGGAAGAGAAAAACACTGACCAAATATTTCCCTAATCTCATAACCTCCTGCAAATGATCACAACTCAGCCACACAATTGGACTCTGGGCAACTCAGTGACCAGAACAGCCCTGCTATAATAACAACACAGCCAAGAATACTGAGAACAAACCGTCATGAGCTAACTCCCAAGCTCCCAAGCTCTGTGCTCCACGCTTCTCCTAACTGACGGCATAAAGAACCAAGGAGCAGGGGTGAGCAGCCTTTGGAAAATGGCAACGTCCCTCGCAAACTTGCACTGGTGAAAACTATAGTATGCAATTTACCAGCTGCAATGGCCCTTTCTTCCCCCTCATTATCCAATAAGCTGTTCCTGGCCCCCAACCAGCTTGCACGTGACACCCCTCCAGCTGTTCTGCCAGATGTTCCTTGCTGCTCAACTGATGGATACATGAACAGATAATATCTTCGGTCTGTAGGAAACCCTCTGTAGGATTTTCCTCCCAGTACAATACTCAGTTTGAAAAGATTGGGGTATAGAGAGAGGGTGATAGAATTATTTCAGATTGAAAATGAAGAGAAGTAATATGTACAGTTTAACCATTCCCAACAAATCGCTAGCTCCTTGATTAACAAAAGGTTGAGTGTATAGCATCTCAGATCTTTCCTCCCTAACCTACTGGCTGTCCATTAGTTCAAATAAAAAAATCTATAAGCAAGTTGCTGACAGTGAGTTTGATTGTCTACTCCCTTGTCGGTGGAGTTTTATTTCACTCTCTTTTTAAAAGAAGAAACTATTTTTATTTATTTGCAAGGAAGGGGGAGAGAGCAAGAGAGACAGCATGGTCATGCCAGGGATCCCACCACCGCAAGCAAACTACAAATGTAGATACCACCCTGTGCATCTGCCTCCATGTGGATACTGGGGAGATGAACCCAGGGCAACAGGCTTTATAGGCAAGCTCCTTCAACTGCTGAGCCATCTCCCCAGCCCAATGGAGTTTTATTGCCTTATTATTTTATTTAACAATCTAAGGAAACTAGTTGTTTTGGCTCATTTGTTGAAATTTATAGCACTTGGGTTTTTCTTTGTTTGCAAAGTAAGCTGGGATATTTTGGCATTGAAGAATATACATATATGATTTATGAGGCATGTTCTTTTGGATATTAACTTGGACTGTGGTATAAAATTGATTTATTCTGAAACTTAATGGTTCTTATTGGAATAAAGGTAGTCCTTAAGCAGAAGTGTCACCATACAACAAAGGAAACAGACATACAACTTGCTACTTCAGAAATCTACTTTGTCCCAGAAATGGATTATTTATAGACACTGCTGGAATATCAGTCTTTTATTCTTGGCAGGGGAGACAAAGAAGAAGTAGAGGAAGGAAGAAAAGGAGAGAAGGGGGACCTTTCCATGGCGTCAGACTTGTATTTAAATTCAATTTTGGTTCATTCATCTCTGAGAGTCATGGCCATTACTTCACAAGTTCGGTGTGTGCTACCATATATGAAGCTTCCGACCCACAGTAGGCAGCTAATGAAATTGGTCCTTTCCATAACTAGGTTTTCTAGGCAAAATATGAGTATGAGGTATGTTAATTTCCTATGGTGGCTGTGCCAAATTGGCACACACATAATAAGCCTTAGAACAACAGATTTATTATTTTACAATAGTTCTAGGGTTCAGACATCTATAATGAGACTTCAGTAACCTTTGAAAACTCTAAAAGGTTCCTATATCTTTTCTAGCTACCACAGCCAACCTGTAATTCTTGGTCCATGGCCTCTCCCCCCATACCTTTATCACTAGCTCCACAAAATCTTCTCTCTACCTTGCATCTCGTGAGGATACCAATCCACCTGGATAATACAAAACTGCCTCTTCATTTCAAGATGTTCAATTTAATCATATATTTAAGTCTCTTTTCACTCAATAAAGTGACATAATGCACTGAAGTATGAACAATACTGGAGTCTATTCTTTGACCACCTAACATTTCCTAGCCACTTCACATGCAAAAGCTATTCACCGAATCTCAACATCCCTAAAAGTCTCTACCCATTATAGCATCAATGCAATTCAAAACTCTCATCTGAATATCATCAACTCAAAATATCTAAGTTTTTAGTCTCTAAAAAAATATATATGGGTGATAATCTTGGCATGAACCATCTGGGGAACAAATCTTAAATCTCAATTTATGGACCCGTGAAACTAGCAGATAGTAAGGAGTGGGCTATTGGAACAGACATGTGATTACACTTAATCATTTCTATTCAACTTTGGGTAGAAATGTAAGGAAGACCCACTGGTGTAAAGCAATCCTGAGATCCAACTGGGAGAATTTCATTAGGTTTCAAGTCCTTGGAGCCATCCTCTGTCTTCAGGGTCAAGGATTCCATCTTCAGCAAATAAGACTTTGACCCCTGGACAGATAGTGCTGTCTTTGAATCATCCTTTTTCATAGAAGGTAGAACATCTCTTCCACTGAGTGATTTGTCAGCCTATTTCCTGCATGTAGAATTGGGGAATGGGTATTGACAGCCCTTTTTCATTTCCTCCTCTTCTCTCTTTTAGTAAAAGCTGGCAATGTTTCTGATAATATAACAGCTAAGAGAATGTTGTGGGTCTTTCTCTAGGAATCACTCCATTACACAGGAAGCTTCTTTTAAGATTCTTCCTGGAAAATCTCATTTCTATTGTTGGCATCTCTTGGTGGGGGGAGGGGTGGGGGATCCATGAGATGTACACACAATCTGTTTGAAGGGCACTCTTTGCCACGGATGTTTGGACCTTTTGATCCTTACCCAGAATTGACAAAACACTCTCCAGCTACGTTTTTGTCTTTGCCTACAGAGCTCCCTTTCCTGATAATCTCTTAACTGAAACACCTTTCCAGTATGGAGAGACTGCCAATTTCTCACAAGTCCTGATTCTGTAAGAGAATATGTCCCTTATAAGCCATCAAAGAAGCTAGCTCTATCTTCAACGCCAAGTTTAGAAATCCCTCAACTAAATGTGAAAGTTCATGACAAGGTCTTTATCCTATGAAACAATAAAACACAACCCAGCTAAAATTCCTTTTCAATAAAACAAGAATCCCCAAATTACTCCAAATTCCAGTAAGAATTACATTTGAACTTCAGAGAAACAACAAATATCTGGTATAATTATGCCATCAAATATTATAATTTAAAGAGAGATTAAATAATTCTCTAAATCACAAAGTTATAAGTGAGAATCTGTATTCCTTTTCACTCTGTTAATTTCCACCAGTTCTATTAATGTTATTATGAATGACCAATTATCCTTTCTAAGGCTATGCTATTTTAATGTGCATATAAGCCAAATTTTACTTGTGAATTCATCATTTAATGGGCATTTTGTTTGCTTCAATATTGTAGCTAGTATGAATAATGCTACAATGAACAGGACAGTACAGATATCTCTTCAATACACACACACACACACATATATATGTATGTATGTATATATGTGTGTATATATATGTGTGTATATACATACATACATACATACATACATACATGATACTGCTCTTTTTTAGTTTGAGAAACTTTTCAGACTATTCCCTAAAATAGCTTTCCTAATTCACATTCCTGAGATGGGGGATTAGCTTAGTCCATAAAGTGGCAAAGCCTTTGCAATCATGAGGACCTGAGTTCAGTCCCAAGAACCCATGTAGAAAATCCAGGCATGGGAACACAAGTTCAGAATCCCAGCACTGGGGCGACGGGGACAAGCAGATGCCTCTGGCTCACTGGCCAGCTAGTGTAGCCTAAGCTCCAGACCAATGAGAGACCCTGTCTCATCAAAAGATGGATGATATCTGGGGTTGTCTTCTGGCCTCCACAATAATGCTCACACATGTACATACAAGCTTCCCCAAAATTCACATTCCCATAGACAAGGGTTCTCTTTTCCCTACATCCTTGCCAATACTTATCATTAATCTTTTTGATAAAGTCATTTTAACATGTGAATTGATAGTTCATTTTGGTTTAAATCTACATCTCACAGAACAGAAATGTTTAAAACTCTTTTATTAATCTGTTAACCATTATTATCTCTTTTTTGAGAAATACGTGTTCAAATCCCTCATCTATTTTGTAATTGAGTTATCTTGTTGCTATTAAGTCATTTGCTTTCATTCTATATTTTAGAAAGTAAGTCTTTATCTAATGTTGGTCTGCAGTCTCCTATACTGTGAGTTGTCTCTTTCCTGTGTGAATTACATTTTGTTTTTGTTGACTGTTTCTAGGGGGTCTTATCTAAGAAATCCAAGCTCAGGTCAATATTGTAGACATTTCCCTCATCTTTTTTTCTTACAGTTTTATAATATAGGCCTTATGTTTAATTAAGTCTCTTATTCATCTTGAGTTTATATTACATATGATTTGAAATAGGGTCCAATTTCATTCTTCTGCATATAGATACTGACTTTTTCTAGTGCTGTTTTTTAAGTATACTGTTCTCTCCTCATTGTGTGTTTATAGCAACTTTGTTTAAATTCAATTGCCTATAAATTCAATTGCCTATAAATGCATAAGTCTATTTATCGCCTTTCTGTCTGTCCCTCTGGTTAAATTGTATTGACAAAATTTGGTGCCCATGATGTGCTGCTTTAAGTGCAATATCAAGTGGCAGTTATCTCACGGATATGTGACATATGTGACAACATATATGAAATCAATAAGAACGTGATTCCACTGTTAACAAAGTGAAGCACAATTGCCATGATCAGCACAACAGATAGAGGAGAACATTTGACAAAATTCAATATGCATTTCTGATTTTACAAATGCCTCTGTAGAGCTGAAGAGATTGCTCAGTAGTTAAAGGCATTTGCTTGCAATGTGTGCTGATCTGGGTTCAATCCCCTAGTGCCCATATAAAGCCAATTGCAGAAAGTGGCACATGTGTCTATAGTTTGTTTACAATAGCAGGAAGTTCGGGCATGCATTCTCTCTGTGTGCGCCTCTTTGTCTGTCTCTCTCTCTTTCTCTCTCTCTCTTTCATAAACAAAGAAAATACTTAAAAATAATACCTCCCTAATCAGTCATAGTAGCTCATATCTTTAATCCCAGCAAAAACAGGAGACTAACATAAAAGGATATTAATGAGTTTGAGGCCAGCCTTAAAATGGTGAATTCTAGGCAAGTTTAAGACACAGAATGAGACCCTGTTTAAAACTCAGCTTCAATATAAACATGTTTAAAATAAATGTGTAAACCACAACTCCATAGGAAATATCTTCAACCCCACTGAGGAATATCCCCAAAAGAATGGGGGCAAAGACGAGGGAAAAGAGGGTACCAACATATGATGTATCCATACAAAACATGTTGCTAATAATAAAAATGATAAACATTTGAAAAACAACAATAGGGCCGGGCATGGTGGAACATGCCTTTAATCCCAGCATTTGGGAGGCTGAGGTAGGAGGCGACCCTGAGAACATAAAGAGAATTCCAGGTCAGCCTGTACTAGGGTGAGACCCTACCTCAAAAAACAAACAAACAAACAAACAAACAAAAAGCTAAGAACAAAATAAAACTTCATCCTAACCATGCAGAGAGGTCTTCCAAACTAAAAATCTAAAAATCAGCAAAGATACTTCTAAGCTAAATTATACCATAGACCAACTAGATTTATCAGATATCTACAAGCAAGCATCAACAAATAACAAAAATAAAATTCAAAATAATCCCTTGTATCTTAGACCACAGTGAGATAACACCAGAAATCAATGTCAAGAGAAACTTCAGGGACTACATAAATATTTAAAGACTGAACAACATACTTCTTAACAAAGAGTGGGTCACTGAATAATTCTAGGAGGAAATTTAAATTTTTGAGAAGCAAACAAGAAAGATAACACAACTGACCAGATGTCTGAGATACAGTCAAGGCGGTCTAAGAGGAAGGTTTATAGCCATAAGTACCAACATTTTACAACCATAATAGCTCACATTAACAATTCAGAGAAACTTCAAATTAAAATCCTAATGAGGCAAATTAAGTTGCTTGAAACACAAGAAGCCAATCACAAAGCCAGGAGATAGCAAGAAATTAGATTATGATAGACATTAATGAAATAGAGATGAACCAAACAAAGACAAATGAAAACAAATACTAGTAAGTGTAGGGAATGGGAAAGTCTTATTTACTGTTGATGGGAGCATAAATTGATGCAGCCATTATGGAAATTGGCAGTATCTCAAAAAATCAGAAATAGCTAAGTGTAGTGGCACATGCCTTTAATCCCAGCAGTCAGGAGGCAGAGGTGGGAGGATTGTCATGAGTTCAAGGCCACCCTCGACTATGTAGTAAATTCTACACCAGCCTGGGCTAGAGTGAAACCCTACCTTGAAAAAACAAAAATAATAATAGTAATAATAATCAGTAAAAGATCTGCCATGTGACCAGCTATACCATTCTGGCATATGCCCAAAGGACTCTACCCTAAAACACATCTGTGTGCATCCATGGTCATTGCTGTTATATCCACAATAGCAAAGAAATGAAATCAACCTAAATCTCCATCCACTGATGAATGGATAATGAAAATGAGGTACATATAAACAATGGAATTCTATTCAGCTGAAAAATATTTAATTATGAAATCTAGAGGAAAAAATGGATAGAACTGGAAAAGATGATATTAAGTAAGGTAGCCCAAGCCCATAAAGACAAAAGAATCTACATGTTCTCTCTCATATGCATATCTTAACTTTGAATGTCCATAGGTATGTAAATGTGGGATGTCAGAATGGGTGTAGGCTATGAAACACAACGGAATTTTATTCAACTGCAAAATATTAAATTATGAAATCTTCAGGAAAAAAAAATAGATAGAACTGGAAAAGAACATAGTAAGGTAACCCAGGCCCAGGAAGACGAAAAAATATCTGTATGTTCTCTCTCATATGTGTATCATTTTAAATAAGTGTTTATTTATTTGAGAGAGAGAAAGAAAGGAGCAGACATGTAGAGAGAATGGGTACACCAGGGCTTCCAGCCACTGCAAACAAACTCCAGACACACGTGCCACCTTGTTCATCTGGCTTACGTGGGTCCTGGGGAATCAAACCTGGGTCCTTTGGCTTTGCAGGCAAGCACCTTAACAGCTAAGCCATCTCTGCAGCCCTCATATGCATATCTTAACTTTGAATATCCGTAGGTATGTTAATGCTGGGATGTCAGAATGGGTACAGGCTATGGAACCAGATAGGAGACCACAGAGGGGAACAAGAGGTGTTCAGTGAGGAGGTCAAAAAGACACGTGTGACATGAACGCAGAACAGAGACTAGGGGGCATTATAAGAGGAAAGAAGGGGAAAGGGAAAAATAATTTGTGTTTGAAAATGTCACCCAATTCTTTATATGCTAATAAAAATAAAATTTAAAAAGAAAGCTTATGTTTTATCCAGGCAGCAGACTAAGAAATGAACTCTGTCCTTCCTTCTTTGACCATCTGAATTTTGACTGCCATGCAATTGGTCCATTAATTTAAATTTTTTTTGTTTTATTTATTTATTTGAGAGTGACAGACAGAGAGAGAAAGAGAGAGAAAGAGAGAGAGAATGGGAGCGCCAGGGCCTCCAGCCAGATAAGTGCACCCCCTTGTGCATCTGGCTAACGTGGGTCTTGGGGAATCCAGCCTCAAACCGGGGTCCTTAGGCTTCACAGGCAAATGCTTAACCACTAAGCCACCTCTCCAGCCCATGGTCCATTAATTTTAAGTGAATGATCCTGGCATGGGTGCCCACAATCTGGGCTTTATAATAAATGGAAATTTTACTTCAAATGATTGTTTTATTTGGTGGAATGTTCCATATTCATTCTTCTAAACCATGAGTTTATTTGTGTACACACAGATAAGGATGGATTTAGATTGGCTCTGCTTACCAAGGAGCCAGTGAACTCTTCTCCAGATGTGACTCAAGAGAGCTGTCTCAGAGCACACCCTATCTGAGTCTCCTTCCTTAGTCTGGGTTTATTCACATCTTCACTGTCCCTTCTACTTCTGCCTCTCCTTCTAATCTGAGCAGAGGATTCCATATGTCAGGAAACAAAGCTAACTTGACATTCCCAAACTAAGAAATTGATTCACTAATGGATGGCAATAATGCCTGGGTTAACATATCACCTTTAATAATTATCATCAAACTGTAATAGAAACATATTGAACACTTGCAAACTTTGTTCTGAGAATAAAAATAGGAGAAATCAAATACATACTAATTGTTCCATTCCTGGTTTTGCCATAGATTACCTTTGCAAACATGAGGCAAAGTTGTGGTGATTCACTCACTCAACAAATATTTACCAGATAAATATTTTATTGATTGTTACTGTGTTGTAGGCACATAGCTAAGACTAGGTTGAAATGTTACATAGACCTTAAGAGAGCAGAGTGAACTACACAAGATACCTATGTAAGTCTCACACATAGCCGGAGGAGAGAGGCAGGAAACTCTCAAGGTGGTTGGCAGGCCTTCAGGAAGAGGTAGTTACGTTGCCAGAAGAAGCACAGCTAGAAGCCTATTGCTACAGAAGTCATCCTTGTGACCCTCGGTGGCATGATGCCCAAGAGTTTATGGTAGCCATTTGAATTTCAGGAGAAATAAGGGGTAGAGAGCCTTGGAAAATGTTAGTGCAAAGATCCTACTAGAGCAAGCTGGACATTCATTATACATATATTTATGTATGTGTGTGTGCACATGTGTGTATGACAAAGACATTTAGACATTCACAATTTCCAAAGACCTAAACCTGGATGACTTGTGGTTAACGGGCTAGCTGGAATTCCAACATATTTTATCCAACTCCCAATTCTTGCTATTTTACTAATTCAATCTTTTCTTGAGAGAATTCAATTCGTATTATTATATTGGATTTGTTGGAGATTCAGTGAGGGGTATTTTTACCCTTGTGCTAGCTAAATTAAAAAAAAAAACTCTAAAAATATTTCTCTCCTCCTCACTCTTCTTCACCCTCTTTAGTGATACTTTCCTATTAAATGCTCTACAGCCCAGCATCCCTGAAAAGAAAATGCATTATGAAGTCCTGATTATGCTCAGGAAAATTATTACCTACAGGTACCTATTTGCAGGCAGACTCATCTCCGTTTTAGAGCCTTGATAAAACATGTGCTTCTGCCATTTGTTTTCATATTAAACAAAAGCAGAGGCAGGTTGTAATATCAGTTGGAAAGAGTACATTTTGCTGACAGAATTCACTCACAAATATTATATAGTAAATGAAAGACTAAATTTAGGTCTTAAATCAACTGACTTTTCCTGAAGGTTGGAATTATTGCCCAAAATGAAAGAATTATCTTTTTTATTTCCACTAAAAAAAAAAAAGTTGTTGCAATCCCTTGTGCTTTGCTGCAAGAGAGTGAACCACAAATTTTAAGATATCCAAAGTTTTTTATATTGAGTTTTAAAGATAAACTGAGAGATTAAATTATTTAAAAGTATTCACATGTTCATCCAATATTTATTTGAACCAATTATGTATTGAACCCTCTTGTTAAATTAGAGAAAATTATTTTATAATGTCTAAGAAAGCTGTACTGAACTTCTGGATTTTGCTACCTAACAGTTTTACATAATGTTTTGAAGTCAATTATGTCAACTTTTCACCCCTTCTTTCCATTAAATAGGAAGCTTATCAATAGTAGGAATTTCCAGTAGTTAACTTAAAATAACATATTATAATAATAATACAACTCAAACCACAAATGCCCATCCATCAACAAGCCAAATTAGAATATAATGTGTTATCATCTAGCACCCAATTATACAGAAAAAAATAATTCCCTTCACACCTATAAGTTTCATAGTTTCTATGTGAGCATGATACAAATATTTTAATTTTTTTTTATTTATTTGCAAGCAGAGGGAGACAGAAGGGGGACAGAGAGAGCAGGCATGCCAGGGCCTCTAACCACTGTAGATGGACTCCAGATGCATGTGCCACTTTGTGCATCTTGCCTTACATGGATACTAGAGAACTGACCTCAGGTCATTAGGCTCTGTAGGCAGGTGCCTTAACCACTGTGCAATCACTCCAGCCCCAGATATTTTAAATTTAACTGACTATTGATACTGATTAATACTAATGGTCTTGTGGCAAATGAAGTGCTGTGAAATAGATACTGTAGAATATTTCACTTATGAAGAAATTGAACTCATATCCAGCGACCTCTGAGTAGTTAACAGCAGCAAAACCTAATGAAACCCCAAAATTGCAGCATATTGTCTTCTGTTTCATTCAGCTCTGGAAGACTCTAGGGTGACCTCTCTAAGGATGTCATTAAAAGACTACAGAATGCAACCACATGACTCTAATGTGAAAGTGAGACTGGGTCTGTATTTAATCACGCCATGTGAGAACGCCTCTGTTTGTTCTTCGTGTGTCTGACAAACGCTTGCTGACCATGTTTACCATACTCAGTGTGTCTAGTTTCTAGTTTCCTTTTAATAAATAATGTCATGACTTCTAAGACAATTTGGGATGTTTTGTCGAAACTTTTTTTCATTTCTAATATTTGCAAAAGATGTTTGTTGAGTGTTTGAGTATTAATTTAAAATAGCAACTAATGATGACACAGCATGGTGTTAACAGAACAAGCTGTTTCAAAGAACTAAAGGATGGGGGGCCCCTACCCCAGAAAAAAATGGTTTCTCCTCCTTTGTGGTTTAGGGGAATGATGTTAACTAGATTAGAAGTAAGTGTAAGGCAAGGTAGAAGGCTAATAAGCATTCTCTTAGGGGCCATTCTCTCTTTCCAAATGCCTACAGGTTCATGAAGCAGAGCACAGGATTATTTGTGGAAAACTTGAGCTTTGAGAGATTTGAACTCATGCTTGATAAGATCAATGACTTGGACATGTAAGGATGAAGGATGAACGGTCATTTGTCAGCATGAGGGTACTGAAGGTGGGAGCTGAGTAGGGGAAGCACCATGGGTGAACACCAAGTGGTGATGAAATTGCCACTGTTGTGGATTGCATGCATGAGAATTAGGAATGGTAAATCATGCTGGGTGTGGCAAATGCCTTCTGAACCATAGGTGTGATTGTGAGCATCTATAGATAGTTTGGGTCTTTTTTTAATGAAAGAATGTTTGTTAAAATAAATAAGGACAGTTTTCAAAGGAAAACTTTGTCAGTCAAGCAGTTTGTTTGGATAACCCTAAGAATTTATAAATGTTCATAAGAGGAACTGAAAGCATGTTACTAGTAACACTCCACACTTGTGCACAAACTAATCCCACCAGAGATCACACTCACTCAGCTTTTATTTGAGAAATGCTTCTCAATAACAGATTTTCTAGCAGAACACACTTTGAGAGGGAATGGGGAGCTTTTGTAAATAAAGTCTTCTCATGGCATTTAATTTGGTGGGATCCAAAGTCTAGGCTTACTTCCAGGGAGCCCCAGTCCTCAGTCAATGAACATTAAATTGGGCAAAAAAGTTCCATGAACAAGGTTGGTAATAGTATCTGAAACACCCACCTCACTCCCAAACAGCAACTAAGGAGGAACCCCTCAGCTGTGAAACCTATCACTCCACACCCTCTTTCAGCTGTTAAATAAGTATGACTACCTATAATTTTACATCAGAAAATTAAAGGAATATTTATGGAACAACAGTTAGTATGACACCAAGTGAAAGATTCAAGGGAGAAAGCTTATGAGCCACTGCTCAGCTCATTGTAACAATGAAAACTGTGAGCCCCAGTATCATACCTTAAAGTGATGTTAGAAGCCAAAACAAGAAGCTGATAACTATTGGAGATCATGATTTTTTTTTTTTGTATCTAAGCACCAAGTAGCCAATTGCTGGAACACTATTATTTAGTGGTAGAAAAGCTAGTAATGATGCACATCTATAAAGTATAGGGAGGACCAGACCAGCACAAGGAAGGACAAGTCAAAATGACCCATTCAAATATATCAGTGATAGATGAATGTGGGATTAGCTTCCTGTGCATCCTGAACCCAGTGGATAGGTCCTATTATGTACCTGAAAACTACCACTCTAGATTTTTCTAAATATTTATTCCAGGATTTTCTCAAAAATGAAGAAACAGGGCTGGAGAGATGGCTTAGCGGTTAAGCACTTGCCTGTGAAGGCTAAGGACCCCGGTTCGAGGCTTGGTTCCCCAGGTCCCACGTTAGCCAGATGCACAAGGGGGTGCACGCATCTGGAGTTCGTTTGCAGAGGCTGGAAGCCCTGGCGCGCCCATTCTCTCTCTCTCCCTCTATCTGTCTTTCTCTCTGTGTCTGTCGCTCTCAAATAAATAAATAAATAATTTTTTTTAAAAAAATGAATAAACAGGCAGCCCCCCGCCTTCTTGCGGCTGTGATGCACCTCCCTCTGTGGTGGGCTCTGGGACATGGCAGGCTAGGGGGAAGGCTCAGTGGATAAAACATTTGCCACTAAGTACCTGAGTTTGGACCACGAGACTTCACATAAAAAGCCAGAAGCTGTGGCAGTTTTCTGTAATCCCAGCACACCTACAGCAAGATGAGAGGCCGAAAAAGGAGAGTTTCTTGGAAGCTGGAGCACCAGCTAACCTGGTGAACAGCGATGAACCACCAGAGACACTGCCTCAAACAAGGTGGAAGGTAATGAGCTGGAGGAAGGGAGCCAAGCTGGAGTTTACACAGACAAACTGTCAGAGAAGAGTGGCCTGGGCTATCTGGAGATCTGAGCCATCGACTTCCCCCAGCACAGCCAGCATGTCTTGGAGCAGCTGAACCAGCAGCGGCAACTAGGGCTCCTGTGTGACTGCACCTTTGTGGTGGACGGTGTTGGCTTCAAGGCCCACAAGGCAGTGCTGGCGGCCTGCATCGAGTACTTCAAGATGCTGTTTGTGGACCAGAAGGACATGGTGCACCTGGACACCAGAAACGCGGCAGGCCTGGGGCAGGTATACACTGCCAAGCTGAGCCTGAGTCCTGAGAATGTGGATGACGTGTTAGCCGTGGCCAGCTTCCTGCAGATGCAGGACATCCTCACAGCCTGCCACGCACTCAAGTCACTCACTGAGTCAGCCACCAGTAGTGGGGACAGTGTCGAGGCCTCAGCCCTGGAAGAAGGGGACAAGAGAGCCAAAGAGGAAAAGGCTGCGGCCGCCACACTGAGCAGGCTGGAACCAGTGAGAAGCTGTTCACTCACGGGGCCCAGGCAGGTTGCTTAAAGAGGAGCCGGGTGGCCAAGCTGAGAGTGCAGCCAGCGGTGCAGAACAGACAAACAGACAGAAAAGGCTGATGCCCCCGCCCCCCCCCCCCGGGAACCCCCACCTGCAGAGCTCAAGCCAGACCCAAGTGGCATGGCTGCTGCAGGAGCTGAAGCTGCCCTATCCGAGAGCTCAGAGCAAGAAATAGAAGTGGAACCAGCCAGCAAAGGAGAAGAGGAGGAGGAGGAGGCAGGGCCTGATGCAGTCAAGGAAGAGGGGCTGCACCTGGAGAACGGGGAGCCCCCTGAGGAGAGTGAGTCTGCGGGCACAGACTCTGGGCAGGAGCTCTGCACAAAGGTCCGGAGCCTGCGCTCAGGCACCTACGGGGATCGCACAGAGTCCAAGGCCCAGGGCTCCATCACCCACAAGTGCGAGGTGCGGGGGGCCGAGGGCAGCGTCAGCCCCGTGCCTTCCTGGCCTCTGCAGCCCCTCACGCCCCCTTCCTGCTGTGCCTGCAGGACGGTGGGAAGGAGTGCACAAACCCACAGGAAACGTCAAACGACACATCGGATCCACACTCCCCTCTCGTGTCGGGACGCAGCAAAGCCTTCTCAGACCCGGCTGCATGCAAGGCCCATGAGAAGACCCACAGCCCATTGAAGCCTCGTGGCCGCGAGGAGTGTGGCAAGAGCATCCGGCTCACCAGCTTGCGGAACCTGCGCACGAAGCGGCACTCACTCGGCTAGGCGCGGTGCCGCTGTGGGGACTGTGGCAAGCGCTTCTCCACTTTGGGCAAACTCAAGCGCCAGCAGCGGGTGCACAGTGGTGAGAAGGCCTACCAGGGTGACTACTGTGGCCGCTCCTTGGATGTGGGGTCAGCCAGGTGGGGAACCTGAAGGCCCACCTGAAGATCCACGTCGCCGACGGGGCCCTCAAGTGCCGAGAGTGTGGGAAGCACTTCGCCACCCCAGGGAACCTCAAGCGGCACCTGCGTGATCCGCAGCGCGGAGAAGCCCTGCGTTATGCATTCACTGCCAGCGGCAGTTCGTGGACCCTGGCGCGCTGCGATGGCACGTTCGGATCCACGCGGGGGAGAAGCCCTGCCTGTGTGCACTGTGTGGCAAAGCTTTCGCCCAGGCCAGCTCCCGCATCGCCCATGTGCGCCAGCACACAGGAGAGAAGCCCTGCCTGTGTCTGCGAGCGAGCGCTGCGGCAAGAGGTCCGTCCCGTCCAGCCAGTTGGCCAATCACATCCGCCACCGCCACAGCATCCGACCCCACAAGTGCAGCGTGTGCAGCAAGGCCTTTGTGATCGTGGGGGACCTGTCCAAACACACCATCCATCATCCACACTGGAGAGAAGCCCTACCTCTGTGACAAGTGTGGTCGGGGCTTCAACCGGGTGGGCAACCTGGCATTCCCATATGGAGACTGTGCACCAGGCAAAGCAGGCATCAAGATCCTGGAGCCAGAAGAAGGTGGTGAGGTCAGCGTGGTCACTGTGGATGACATGGTCACGCTGGCCACAGAGGCTCTGGCAGCAACAGCCGTCACTCAGCTAACAGTGGTACCAGTGGGGGCCGCAGCGACAGCAGATGAGACGGAAGTACTTAAAGCCGAGATCTGCAAGGCTGTGAAGCAGGTGCAGGAAGAAGACCCCAACACCCACATCCTCTATACGTGTGACTCCTGTGGAGACAAGTTCTTGGATGCCAACAGCCTGGCCCAGCACGTTCGGATCCACACAGCCCAGGCACTAGTCATGTTCCAGACAGATGTGGACTTCTACCAACAGTATGGGCCAGGCACCACATGGCCAACTGGGCAGGTGCCACTGGCTGGTGAGCTGGTCTTTGGCCCTCGGGATGGAGCTGACGGCCAGCCCGCACTGGCAGAGACCCCACCTGCAGCTCCTGAATGTTCACCACCTGCAGAGTGAGCAGGCAGCCCTTCTGACTGCTTATTAAAGGATGGATGGCACCCTAGAACCCTAAAGAGAATAAACTTGATTATTTTGTAAGAAAAAAAAATGAAGAAACATATGCCACATATACATATGTTTTGGTCTAAAATAAAATGCTAGAAAAATAACTGAAATGAAGGCAAAAGATGAGAACAGGGTTAAAATTTTTAAGGGTTTAAAAATGAATATTACTAATGTTCATAGAAATTTGTGGGGTATACTTTCTAGTTTCATAGGATGTGAAAACCATGTTTAAGATAAGCTTTTCTTTTTTATTTTTACTTATTTATTTATCTGAGAGAGAGAGAAAGAAGCTTCCAGCCACTGCAAACAAACTCCAGATGCATGTGCCACCTTGTGCATCTGACTTATGTGGGTACTGGAGAATTGAACCAAGGTCCTTTGGCTTTGCAGGCAAGTGCCTTAACTGCTAAGCCATCTCTTCAGCCCCTAAGTTAAGATTTTCTAATTATCAATAAATAATTACATAGATAGATGATAGATTGATAGATAGATAGATAGATAGCACATAGATTAGATCAGAGCCCTTGAGAGCTAATCACTTTCCAAATGTCTATCAGCAGCAGCCACACTTCCAAAACATAATCCTATGAGGGACTATTCATACCCAAATCACAATGCCTAGTATTTGCCCTACAGAGGTAAAACCTATGTAGAGACCCATCAGTGCTTACCAAGGACTAAGAACAGAGGAAAGTTTGACCACAATGGGAAAGCATTAGAGATAGGGGTGGGGATTTCTGGATAATTGAACTATTCTGTGTAAAATAAATCTGTGAATTAATATTCATACAACTATATATACCCCACAGGTTAAATTTCTTGTCTATTAGCATAAAAAGTATAGAAAGACAAATAGGGGTCTCCAAAAGGTTGAAAGCCTAATGGAATAAGAAAATAAACAGTAGCCACGTGTCTGACACCAGAGACTCAACCACCCAAATACTATAGGCTGGGGGCATGACCTGCTTTGGCTTTGTGTCCAGTGAATGCTACTGAGACTAAATAGCTGGTGTCCATTCATGGCACTCATACCACCAGTCACTAGCGAAGAATCCACCATGTTTGGTCCATGGTGCCTCATCAGTGATAAGGAGTTGACGCTGAGAGAAAGTGCTATAGAAACATCCCTTGTGCAAAGATCACTATGAGAGTGTCTTATATCCTGTGAGAGATGAGATAGATGTGGTCTCGGAGACGGAGCATTGCAAATCCTATACATTTTAGATGAATTCTTTGGGAAAGAAGTTAGGATGTTGAGGTATCTGAGTTTGAAGCCATTTTTATGGAGGTGTAGCATGCTCCCCTACTAAGGGTAAGAAGAGGGGTCTCCTGGCCCTTATAGTATAGTCTTGCCTGTAAGTATAGTCACTTTTTTTTCAAAAGCAAGAATGCTTCTCAGATTTCAAGAGCATACTTCAACTATAATAACTATAATGTTCAGAGTTCCACTACTAAAGAACATTTTTCCCCTTTCTAATGCAAGTTTGCTTCCTCTTAAAGCCTACCAGTAATTCAGGTTGCTAAGTTTTTCAATGTCATTATTATAGACACAGAAACATGATGAGGGAGGGGAGCCGAAATTTTCTCTGGGAAGACAAAATTGACTTTTTTTTTTCTTTATGTCTGTGCTAATAAGATCTAGACCATACAGGTTACTATAAAGAAAGAAAACAAATATCCTGCTTTTAGAAGCAAAGGCGAAACAAGTACTCTAGAGTGGCAGACAGTAATTAAGTATCTTGAGATCCATAGATTACTGTGAACCTCAAAGGCTGGAGAGGTACAGCTGGAGGAGGGAGGTGGGATCAAGGAAGGCTCTGCTGAAGTCAATCTCTTTTAGCCTCTCTTTCGTCCTAACAATTGCCACGTGCAGAGCATCCTCTAATCTTTCATGCGCACAGCAGAGAAGCACTTTTGACGTCTGCTCAAATACCATTTTTATCCCCTGGAAGAAAAACTAAAGCATTAGACAGCACTAACTGTCAAGTTCAAGTGTTCTTTATCCAGAGTGACAAGAATTCCTTTGCTTTCTAAGCAGGGCAGGAGGCTTTCTAGATTAAAGATGGATAACAGGGATTAGGGCTGGCCCTGGGCTGAGAGCGCCGGGGAACACTGAGGATCCGAGCAGAGAAGGGCGCCTGCTGTCTGAACTACTGCTAACCCTCTGTTTTCTTCTCTCACTCCCTCACTAGGTCAGTCATATTATGTTCCTTATATAAGTATCCAGAAACACTATTTTTGTCAGAGCCTAAGATAGGTCATTCATTCTAGCTTTTGCAGTGGTCCTTGTGTAATGATAACAATTAAAAACAAAACCACATGAGACATGCTAAGCTGCCCTCTAACTCCTGGAAGAAAAGTTCTATCATTTCCTCTTAGTTTCATCTTCTGGGAGAGGAACGTAGAGAATTTCCTGGAGCTCAGTTACTTCTAAATCTGAGACCATTATTTTCGTCCAAATTTATCTTCCTATGCCAACATGATTGCTTTTTTCACCAAATTGGTCTTCGTCACTGTGGCAGTTTTGGACTCAGAAATTTTATTAAAGCTTGTAACTTGGATTTCCAGCCACTTGGCTGGAAAAGGTGGCAGGTCCTGGGGGTCCAGCCCAAAGGTGTGTTTGGAGGTGGATCTGATTTCTAGCCTGAAGATACCTGTGTGCTTGAGCTCTGCCTGGGTTCCCTTGTCATTTTGCTGCCTGTTGTGCTCCTGCTTGCAGTGCTGGTGTTTGGTTTTCCCTCTCTGCTGGGATCTGTGAAAGGAGGCCAGCTTCATCCACCCTCAATGGAACTCCCCAGGATCTGAAAGCTTCAAATAAATTCTTCCCCACCCCCATCAATTGTGTCTGGTTTGAAATTTCATCCCAACAACAATGGCAACAATCACTTACATTATTTTATATAATCTTAAAATCAGGGACAGGGTGATAGCTCAGTCAGCATAGCTCTTGTCTTACAAACATGAAGGTCTGAGTTTGATCCCCAGAAAGTATGTTTTAAAAAACCCTACACTTCATTCCCCTTCCTGGGCAGCTCCTCACTCCCCTTTCCATCCTCTCTCTGCCCCCAGCCCCTTAAAGAAAATCCTAGACATAGTAGATCAAATTTGTGAACCCAGAACTGGGGAGGTGACCTAGGCAAACCCTTGGGGCTCACTAGCTATCCAGTTTAACCAAATTGGGTGAGTCCCAGGCCAGTGAGAGACCCTGTCTCAAAAGAAAAAAATATAGGTGGTGTGGTGGTTTGAATAGATGGTCCCCAATATATTCAGTTGTTTGTTTGTAGTTTGCATCTGCTGGCTACCTAGCTGGAGGCAATGTCACTGGGTGATCTTAAGGTGTGGTGGTAGGTTTCAGATTTCAATCTAAACTATGCAAAGTGTGCCTAGCTGAAGTTCCTGAACTGTGCTGTGGCTTTTGACCTTTTGGCTTGTGCTTCTCTCTCCCTGCTTGGGCCTGTGAAGGCAGGCCAGCTTCTTCTGCCATTATGGAACTTCCCCTGGATCTGTAAGCTTCAATAAATATCCCTTCCTCCATAATTGTACCTGGTCTGGAAGTTCATCTCAGTGAACTTGAAGCTGTCTGCTATAGAACTTGGTACCAGGAGTGGGGTGAGATGTACCTGGCCATGTGAATGTTGTTCTTTTGGAACCTTTGTTTTGGAGAAATGAGCATGGACATAGTGCTTGCAAGGGAAGATGCCTTCTGGAGTGGTAAGCCAAGTTTTATGGACTATTCTGATCAGAGTTTGAGAATGCTAAGTGAAGACAGCATTGAACTTCGAGGCTTGGCTTATAAGCTTTCTAAGGGGAAGGAAAGACTGCAGAGGACTTTGTTAGAACTGGGCTACTGGCATAAGGGCTGGCTGTGTCCTGCTGCCCAGGCCCAGAGAGTTTGATCAAGGTTAAATTTGTAATGGACTGATGTGCTTGGCTAGAAATATTGGACTGAGAGACTTAAGTTTTTAAGCTGGAAAACCTCAAGCAAGTTAAAATTACAGGCACTGAGACTGGATTTAGGTTACTAAATCTGCTATTGTCAAAAACATTAGCAATCTTAAAGGAAGATTGTCCAATTGCTTTACCATGGAAAAATGCCTAAGGAAAGACTATCGTAGAAATGCAAACACTTTTGGAAAGAGTTGACTAGAGAAGGAACCTGCTTTTCAAGGCTATGATTTGTTTCATCCCTGAATTAAGAATATGGCTGTGTCCTGTACACCTGGTATTGGTTCCAGAAGCATGAGGCAGGGCCTGATGCCCTGATAGGCTGAAAGAGCCTTTGGAAAATGTGAGGAGTGGTCATGAATTGCACATGGTTCCAGGAGCTGCTGCTGAGATGAAACATGAGGCAGGGCATGATGCCCTGATAGGTTGAAAGAGCCTTTGGAAAATGGACCATGGTTTGCATGAAGACCTTAAGATGTTTTGGATATACCAGGACTGTGCAAGGGCTACCATGGAGTGCACTGTTGGCCTGAGATGGAAGTGTTCCCTAGCTATTCTGCGCAGTTGGAGGGACCGAATTGGAAAGCCTGGATACTGTCAGTTTCTGATTGTACTGGACTTGAACTGCAGAAGTTTGATGTTTGTTTGATGGTGGTTGAGTTTGCATTGTTTTAGTCTCTCCTTGCTATGCCTTATTACCAGTTGAAAATGTTTACTCTGTGCCTTTATATGTTAGAAGTGTTTAACTTGTTTGATTTTACAGGTCTTAATATCTTAAATTGGTCAAGACTGTGGGGACCTTTGAAATTGAACTGAGTACAATTTACAATGTGTGATGGTTATTAATCTTTTGGGGGCCAGAGGCAGAATGTGGTGGTTTGAATAGATGGCCCCCAATATATTCAGTTGTTTGTTTGTAGTTTGCATCTGCTGGCTACCTGGCTGGAGGCAATGTCACTGGGTGATCTTAAAGTGTGGTGGTAGGTTTCAGATTTCAATCTAAACTATGCAAAGTGTGCCTAGCTGGAGTTCCTGAAGTGTGCTGTGGCTTTTGACCTTTTGGCTTGTGCTTCTCTCTCTCTGCTTGGGCCTGTGAAGGCAGGCCAGCTTCTTCTGCCATTATGGAACTTCCTCTGGATCTGTAAGCTTCAATAAATATCCCTTCCTCCATAATTGTGCCTGGTCTGGAAGTTCATCTCAGTGAACCTGAAGCTGTCTGCTACAGGTGGATAGTAACTGAACAACTGAGCAACACCCAAGGTTGTCCTCCAGCCTCCACATACATGCAGACACATGTGTACATTTGTATGCGTGGACATCTACATGCATGCATACATATAGATACATACAAAATCAGAATGCTAGCCATACTGGGTTGAGTTCACCTTAAGCATGAGCCATAGTGCTGTAATACCCAGGGCAGCCTTTATGAGGTAATTATTATTCCTATTTTACAAATGAGAAAGTCTCAAAAATATGAAGTCACCTGCTCAAGCTGGTGTGTGTTGAAGTTCACATAGACACTCAGATTTTTCTGATCTCAAAGACTACCAAGCTGGATGGAAATTTTCTTATTGTCTAAGAATTTTTATAGAGCTCCAATATTAAAGGTAGATATATTCTAATGATCTGCCAAACACATCCTACTGACCTAGTAAAAATTCTGCAGATGTCACCATTTCATCAGAGGAGAGGAAGCTAAACAGTGCACCAGGCAGAAAGGAAGACATGGCAAAAGACAAGAACACAGTCTGTCAACTGGCATATATGACATCTTGTCAGGAGAGCTGGTGTGGAAGTCCCATGCATGCATCTCCCCAGGAGGCAGCATTTAGTTGCCTGCCACCTAGAGCTTCAGCCAGCCAGTATTAGCCTTGAGGAACCTTCGTGGAGGACTAAATGAGTAAAAAGATTTTGCCCCATTAATCTAATCTCCTTTTCCCCTGAAATGGATAAAGGAACACTGATACTCGGGTCCCTTTATGTCCTATGTGTGGGTGTGGCCCAAGGCTGAAAAGGAGGAAAGAAGAAAGCATGAATTAGATGTGAAAGTCAGTTTTTATTTGGATGTGAGAATTACTTTAATACCTGATATCAAATATTCAGTTGTGTAAGGAGATAGAATTTTCCCCAGCACATCATCAGAGAGGAGAGGCATGGGTCTGTTAAAAGCGAAGGAAGGAGCCATGTGTGGTGGCACACAGTTGAAGTCTCATCACTCAGGAGGCAGAGGCAGGGCAAGCAGAGGTTGGATCCCCATAAAAGCCAGACACAGTGGCCAGGGCTATGATGCAGCCCTCCTATAGCAAGATGGGAGGTAGAAACAAGAGAATCCCAGAAACTGGCAGGCCAGCTAGCCTGGTATATGCAATGGTGAGCAACAATGAGACCAAGAAGAGCTTCCTGGGAAAATCTGTCTCTGCCTCCTGTCTCCCTGTCAGTCAGTGTGCTCTAGTTACAGAAGCCCACAGTGGACTTCTACCTTCTTATGTTGGGTCTGGGGATCCATCTTGAGTGGTTGAGCTTGAGAGGCAAGTGTTTTAGCCACTGCACCATCTCCCCAGCCCAGAAAGAAGGCCTTTCAAACTATAAAATTTTAGTAAACTTCCAGTTGCTTTATATGGTAACTTTTTTAGAAGTCATAAAAATAAACGCTGATATGGTTTCCCATAAGACAATGGTGTGTTCTGGCATTTATTTTTTGACTTTGTATTGACAACCTTGTTCTTGCTTTTCTTGTATTCATAGCATAAGGGGGAAGCTAGTGGAGAGCACGTGTGAAACTATCCATCCCCTTGGATTATGCCTGGCAGTTGTCTTAATCCACTCAAGCTATTATGCCAAAATACCGTAGTCTAGGTAACTTATAAACAAGAGAATTTTATTCCACACAATTCTAGCAGCTGAAAAGATCAGGATCAAGGCCCTGGCTAGGCCCTGGTAAGAGCAGCTCTGGCTGCATCTTCACTTGGTGAAAGGGACAAACCAGCTCCTTTGGGCCTCTTATAAAGGGTACTCTTAAGATTTGGATATGGTTTGTCCCCAGAGGCTCGTGTGCTGGAAGCTTGGTCCTCAGCGTGGTGATGGCGAGGTGGTACAACTTCTAGAGGTGGAGCTGGTAGAAGATAGTTAGGTTGTGGAGGCTCCAACCTCGTGAAGGAATTAATGCCTTCTCTCAGAAATGGGTAAGGCATCAAGTGGCCAGATTTATTCTTCCAAATTACTGGTTGTTATAAAGTGAAACCACTACATTTGCTTGTAGCTGCCCTCCTGCAGGTAGCAAGTTCCTTTTCTGCCATGCTGGGGTAAAGTGAGGAAGCCTTGTTAAGATCTTACTTTGGGGGCTATACAGCCACTAGAAGGGTGAGCCAAATAAAATTTTGCTTAGCCAGCCTCAGGAGAGTTTTGTCATAGGCAAACAAAACATAGTGAGGCAAGACAGCCACTAGAAGGGTGAGCCAAATAAAATTTTGCTTAGCCAGCCTCAGGAGAGTTTTGTCATAGGCAAACAAAACATAGTGAGGCAAGTGTCATTCTCAAGGGGGTTAGAGTTAGGGTGATTGGGCCCTTGAAGATAAAATGGGCAGGAAAGTTTTTCTTATCTCTTGCCTAGGTCCAAAGAACTGTTTGTCCACAAACAGTCGGGACCTCTCCTGGGAGGGAGGTCTTTCTAGGATTTAAACACTGTGGTTGGTCAAGTTAAGCTCATCTCTTCCTGAGACAGCCCCTAGTCCTAACCAACCAGCTGGCCCTCTGGTTCACCTGGGCCAAAAGACACCACCCTAGGGTTACAATAAATAGTTTGCAAGGGGAGAGCCGGCTCTCCCTCTCTGATCACCTGGGAACTTCCAGATGTGGGTGAGGAGTTTTTTCCTCGGCTGGGTCTGGATAGACTCAGCCCAGGCCCAACCAGGAGGGGCTCAGCCTAGGACCTATCCAAGGTCCATCAGGGAGGGGCCCCTAGCCCTTACTCTTTGTATGGGTTTTTATCTCCTCCAGCCCCCCACATGGCAAGAGCTCCTTGAGCTCTCTTTTCTCTTTTCTTTCCATGCTCTTCTTCCCAGATCCATCTGGTCACATGGACTCCTGAGCTACATGTGGCACATATGGGCTTTTGGGCTCCACATGGTATACTTCTCTTCTCCCCACTTTATCTCCCCTTACTTGTCAGCCTTCCCCTTCCTGCACTCCTTGGTAAAATCTGAATAAATGTGGTATTTTAAAAAGTATTCTCTCAAGTCTGGAATTGCCAATTCTTTGGTTAGTTTGCAGATATGAACTCAGGGTTTGGGGTTCCAGGATGTACCCCAGACCCCAATTGCCCCGTTACAATTCCCACTCATGGGGTTCCATCCCCATGACCTTATTCAACTCCTCCAGACTGCTATGGCTTAACACCATAGCACTGGAGAATACTGTGACTTCTGGGGTGGGGGATACAAATAGGCTGCAATTTAGGCAGAGTTCCGCAACAACCAGAACTGTGTGCTTTCGCCCTGGGTCACAGCCATGCTGGAGATGAGGGCCGTGTGCAGAGATCTCGTCGGGCTGACAAGGGAGTTCCAGAGTAATGCCAACCACTGTCACTGAAACCCTCCACCTAGATCTTCAAACTCCAGTTACCACTCGTTCCCTCCTCCTTCATATCACTTGCACTTGACAGCCACTTGGTGACGGGTGAAAGAAAAGTTTCCCTTTTCCAGGTATTACATGGTTGGCCAGATGAACCTCAGGAAATGTTTAATTATGTGTGAGCAGGCAGTGCCTCTAATAATATCCCTTTATCTTGTCCAAATTGGTACTTGCTTCATTGAGCCTGATGCTGAGGCTCACGTCCCATCACTATGTACTGAGCCAGCTTCCTTAAACACCCGAGCCTCAGCTTCCTCCAAGAAGTACTAATTCTGTGGCTGCCTGCTTCCAGCTGTATCTTGATACACAGAAATGTGCTTGAGGTTGTCTATCAGGATAAGCATTTAAATTAGGTCACAGGGAAAAAACAGGTAACAAAAGAATCTGTATGGAATGAGCCTTTTAAAATGAAATGTGTACTGAAGGCAAGAAGTCTAGAGAAAAATGACCTGACTGGTGATTATCTCTGTGTGGTGGATTACTGAGCATCTGTACTTTCCTTTATACCAGTGTACACTCTTGAAATCTCTTCCAGTACATATACATACATACATACCTACAATCATACATACATATTTGTATATATGTATATGTATTTAGATTTGGAGATTTTTTTTTAAGAAGATAATTGGCAGAACCTTCCTAAGAGAAAGAGCTATAATCCAATCCACTTTATTTTAGAACTGGGAAACATGATATTTTCACTCTTAACAATTATGGTTTATTTACTGGATTTATTATATTTTTAATTTGAAGTAAGTCTACTTTCTAGTTCTTTTTGCTGGAACTAGAAAGGTACAATGGATTGAAAAGCATCAATAGTTGAAAGCATGTTAACTAGGCTAGAGTTCAGTATAGCTGTGGGTAAGTCATTTGTGGACGTGAGGGTGTGCATGTGTATGTGTGTAACTGTCTCCAAAAGATCCACTGGGAAAGGGGTACAACCCAAGGAAATCAAAGTCCCAGGAATTCTCAGCTGGAGACAGTAGAAAGGCCACACGGGAAGGAAGGTTTCCTCCAGAGCCCACCCTTCACTGCCCCTTTGATTGCATGCCACAGACTGGATGGTGGTTGAACATTACTTGAGCCCAGAGCTTTCAAAGTAGGAATCTCTTCTTAGCATGGCTATGGCCCAGGAAGCCACCCACAGGCAAAGAAATGGAAGGAAATATGTGGCCACGGTCTGACTTACACTTGAATGCTGGCATTTGGAGCAGTATATCTGGGATTTCTTTCCCTAGCCAACATGATGAGCATTACTGACTTTCTGTAAGGCAGTGGGTATAGCTCAGGGTTTCTGGGAATCTATTCTCCCCCTCTTCCATGACTGTGTTTAAAATCTAGAGCAGCTGAGAAGCTGAAACAAAATGCAAGATTTCTCTTGGACAAAGTTATTGGAGAACATGTTTTATGTGTAGACTAAAATTTGGATTCCTAACGTGTAACCCCCAATTTTGACAGCCATGCAAGTCCAGACATAAGCAGTACTGAAAACGCAGGCCAGTGTTTGGAGGTGCACCAATAAAGCTACTGCAGAGAGGAGTCAAGGTATGTCAGACCTACTCCCTAGACGAAGACAGATCCCCGGAAGACAAAAGCACAAGGGGCACCAGGCTGAATAGATGCAGCTCCCCAACTCAAATCATGAGATAATCAACTAAGCAGGAGAGGAGAGTGGAGAGAGAGGCCAGGAGTTGGGTAGGAAGGAGGGCTATATGCAGGGGAAGGAGCTGTTCACTGGTTTGAGTCTGGATGTACATTCTAGTGCTCACCCAAATGGTTCTGTGAAGTTGAAAACAAGGGACCCTTCCACTTTGGGGGCCTGTGTTACTTCATGATGGCTTGTGGGTCCAACTTAGTGATTGACCTATTCAGGCTAACTTTTGAGTCACCAGAGATAGTTGCCAACTTCAGATGACCTTAGGAACTATTAAACTCAGCTCCAGTACTTTTCTCTGTCAAAACTTTACTGTATTTACTTTCTTCCTGGGATAGCACCAGCCTCTACATATGTTCAACTCCTTGGAAGTTACAACAAAGAATGTGAGCAAGATGAAAAATAGGCTAAACATTTTAGAGTAATTCAACATCATCACTAACCTAAGGGGAAATCTGAATCACTAAATATTAAATCATTTGTGAAAACTGATTAATTAAGCATTCAAGTAAGAGCGATGCAAGTCATGATTTATAATTCTCCAAGAAAATGCAAGTGAGCTAAAAGACAGTGTTTATCGGCATCATGCATGTTGCTCATACCTATTACTCTAATAGATTTTTCATTTTGGAACTTCAGTCATCTGAGACAAAACATAAATAATAAACAAGACTCAGATTAGCTACCAAATTTGGAGCACAAGTCTGGCTACAGGCCAGGCAGTTTTTGGTGTGCTATGGATATCTCCTACAGTAAGGAGGGTCAGAGTATATTAACAAGACAGACAGCTTGTCTCTCCAACCCAAGAAGAAATTCACTTTTTAAACTGTTTTGTTTGTGAACAATTAAATATCCACAGAGAACTATCACAGGTAACCCCAGCCACTCTGTCAACACCTGAAAAAGTGGTCAAAATGGAGAGACCAATGGACCTCTGCCCATTCATTTATTCAACAAGATTTTTTTGTTCCTGAGTACTTTCTATATGTCAGGCACTTAGGAGCTGAGGTTTGTGGTAATAGCTAAGAAGAAGTTTATATTTTGTATTTTCCAAATGTGATATTTACAGAGTGATTAACCAGGATAACAGCAAAATTTGTGCTGGAGCATACCACCCCAAAAAGAATATGTTCTGCTCTGGATTAATGACCATTCCCAAGGATCACAGCAAAGTAAAATCAAAAGTTGGCGTAAGTGAATGAGAGGGAGAAATATATATATATATATAGAGAGAGAGAGAGACCAAAAATGGTAACTAAGGCTAGAGGAATTACTAGAAGAATCATCTCATATTCTAACCCTGGGATCTCTGATATTTTTAGTACAAAGTATATAGTATAGTAGCAAATGATAGATTTTCTTTTGATAGCCATATATGGCAAACCAAAAGACTTGAGCAGCTCTTTGTCAATTCTGAAATTGTTTTGTAAATTTTACTTGTTCTTGGTTACTGAAGGTTCAGGAATTCTGTTCAAAGGAATGTAGAAGGCATATGCTGAGTTGGCAGGTAAACTACCATGGAGAAAAGAAAAGGGAGGAGTTGTTAACCCTCAGATTAGTAGACATTGATATAGAAGAAAATCAGGTTGGGACACAGCAAGTATGAAGTTTCTTGGTCAACTTTTCCTCATTTGTAGATTGATGTTCCAGCCTGCTGAAGCCCCGCTGTCTGTGATCACAAGCTTGTTAGGTAGCAAAGCAGATCTCATTTCAGGAACTCATGATATGCTATTACTTCTCCTTGTCTTTACTCATATTTGAAATAAGATGGGGGAAGAAAGCGGTTGTCAAAATTTTCAATAGGAAATTCATAAACTTTACTTAGAGTAGAACAAAACGTATATTTGGCTGTTTCTATACCAGACAAATAAGTTATAGCATGTCAGATAGGGAACATGAACTATAAAACTCTTTTGAGATCCTGATTTGGGAAGTAAGTAACTGTTATGGACCAGATATTCATATAACCCTAAAAATTCTCATGGGTAAGCCCTAATCACAGTGTAATGATATTTAGATGTGGGACCATGGGAGGTAATTGAGGTTAGACTAGGTCATAAAGTAGAATTCCCACAATGGCATTAGTGCCCTTATAAAAAGATGAAATGTGATCACTACCTGCTTGTATTCACCAATCAGACTTCATGTCAGCATAAAACCAAAACAAGAATGACATGTTGGCATACTGATCTTCAGCTCTCTAGCCTCCAGAACCATTAGAAATAAATGCTTCTTGTTGAAGCCATTTAGTTTTTGATAATTAGAGAAGCCAGCAATAAGGCAGAATTTAATATTAAGGAGTAGGGTACTGCTTTAGCAGACATTTAAATATGTGTAAGTAGCCTTATGGCGGGGCTCATGGTTAAGGTGAGAGGGGTATGGAGGTGTAGACTAGAAAGAGTCAGCCCTATCCCCCCCCCAAAAAAATACTTTAAAAATTAAAGCATTTTAAAGGTAGTTTTGGTGAGGGCTAGGAAGAAAAAACAAGAGACCTAATCATAAAGCTACTTTCTTCTTAGAGATAATATGAGTCATCATAAAGTAAATGTTGGAAGAAATATGGTTGAGAAAGGCCAGTCTAATGAGATCTCAGCCAAGCATGAGCAACATGTGTTCGGAGTGTGAAGCTGGCAATATTCTGTGGAAGAAAGAACAGGTAAACAATGACACTGGGAATTTAGCTACGGAGACCTCTAAACAGTGCATTGGAAAAGTAGCTTAGTTCCTCCCAATAGCTTATAGCAAAATATATAGCACAGAAATTAAGTGAAAATACAATTGTTAAGCAAAAGGAAACTAGAATTAAAGCATCAGAAGATTCTAATCCTGATCATATTTTTTAAATGACGAAGCGGATGCAGAAGAGAATGCTAGGGGTGTAGCTGGATGACTATGTAATAAGGACATTAGTGTGGGTGTGAGTCATGAACCTAATCAGCCGCTCCAGCAGGAACACCGCCAGCATGATCTAAAGGGAATAGACACAGGACAGAATGAAAATCTGTCAACTGCCTTTTGTAAGACAAAACCATAGAGCCCTTGGACTGCAAATGCACACTATTCTTCAAAACCTGAATGCTACTGAAGGCAATCCAGAGAAACGATGACTGTTCCCTCAGTTCTACCTAAGTTTCCCAAAGGCCAGTCTCCACCCAAAACTATGTAAGCACAGGTGTGAGGAGACTTGGGGGTGTGCTCCCCAAGCAGGACTCTGGAGACAGAATTTCCAGCTGGTACACCTCTGTTCCAAGTTGTCTGGAAAGCAGAACCTGTGTCCTGTTCAACAAAACTTTTTATGATGTTTTAGACGGAATAAGGAAGATGTTATGTAAGAGTGACTTCAGTTGGGAATTTTGCAGTAAGGGGGAGAAGTCAAGCTCAATTATGGATATGACTAAAACAAGGGAGAAGTATAAGCAAGAAGCATGAATAGGTGGGCCGTGGATTGGTAAGAGGAAGCATTATGCTAGTGGGGGTCTAGATAAGGACCTTCACAGGATTCTTACAGAAGCCAGGCCAGGGTGACAAGATGGGTCACATGGGTTATGTTTTTCATTAGATACCAAAGGTGTCGTGGGGCGGGGGGGGGGGAGGGGGCACTGAATTGACCTAGAAGGATTCTTGCTAAAAATAAGACTGGACAAAGGGAGCCAAAGTCAGAGTATCAGAAATCAGTGATGGGGCCTGGTCATGAAAATAGGGAGTGGAGCACAAGATTGATAAAGATGAGAATCTATTAATCCCTCATGTTGTTCAAAAACAAAAAGAAATATCCTACTTTCCTTTGAATACCTTTCGTTCAATCACCTTTCTTCATTAAGAACCAGTTAGGCCATTTATTGAGAGTTGAGAATATAGAAGTCATTTGCAGCATCTTTGCAGTAAGAACTGCTGTGGCAATTTGATTGGTTTTCTGGTTGGCAATTTGAATGTCATTGGTGACAACATAGATGTCAGTGTCCTGAGCATGGTCATGTTTTGTAGAAGAACATGATAGTGTCCAGCATCACCTCTTATATCACTGACTGTCTCATGGGTTGGGTCAAAATACCCAACCAGAAGAAGCTTATGAAAGAAAAGGGTTTAACTCTGCTTGCAGTTCCAGAGGGAGATTAAGCATGTCAGGCCACAGCTGGTGTCACATCACCATATCAGCAGAGGAAAAGGAGAAAGAGGGAGATCCTCACATGGAGCCTGGCTACAACACTTCAAGGCCCATCACCCATGACACTCTTCCTCCAACAAGGATCTACCTCCTAAGGGTTTCACAAACCTTCCTGAATAGCTCTACCAGTGAAGACTGAAAATCCAAACAAGCCTATGGGTGTAATTCTAAATTCAAACCACCACAGGTATCAATGCTTCTTTAGATTGTCCAGATAAATCTTGACAGTCAGGTTTTAGTTCTCAACTGAAAAGAAAAATGAAACATGAAATATTAGTTTGGGGAGTTGTAACTAAACGTTGGAGGAACCTAGACTAAATCTAGTTTACCTTAGATAGAAAAATAAGATAGAGGTCTGGAGAGATTACTTAATGGCTAAGATATTTGCTTGCAAAGACAAAGGACTCAGGACTCAGATTTGATTTCCCAGTACCATGTAAAGCTAGATGCACTAGCTGGTACATGCATCTAGAGTTTGTTTCCAGTGCATAGAGGGCACTGGTACACCCATATTCTCTCTCTCTCTCTCTCTCTCTCTCTCTCTCTCTCTCTCTCTCTCTCTTTCTCTCTCTCTCACACACACACACACAAACACACATAAATAAATAAGTAAAATAGTTTTTTTTTAAAAACTATCAGGATAAAAAAAGAAAACAGAGTTTACCAAGAGATAAGAAATAGCTCCTAGATAATGATCAAGTACAGAATGGATTATAGTTTTCCACTTAATGATAAAGATGTCTCTAAATTACCTCCATTTGTATCAAAGATAAACAAAATCAGAGTGCTTTGCTTTGCAAAAAAAAAAAAAGTGGTATCATTAAAGGTGGCCTGATTAGTTATACAAATATAAATACATCAAGAGCAGGGATTGACTGCATCAGCCATTTTAATGCCTGTTTTGCTGGAACAAAACTTCAACAAGGAATCTGAGATTGGACTGTTGAAAGTCTGTAAAGGCCAGAAGCAAAGACAAGTACTCACCCACCTCCTATCTCACCAACATCACTAAAGATTCCAGGAAACATCTTTCCTTCTGAGGTCTCCAAAATATCCTATACTTTCTAGGTCAACCTGGATGTATCGTTTTTCACTCCACTGTAAAGTCTGGAAGCCTGACATCAGTTAACTATCCCACTCATCCAGCCGGCTTCATGAACACTGGTTTAACTGACCAACATTAAACATAAATAAAGTGCTCGCTGCACAAGCGTGAGGGCCTAGGTTCCAAAGCAGAGCACTTCCATAAAATCTAGACATAGTGGCTCATGCCTGTAATACCAGTCCTGGAGAGACAGAGATAAAAATATCCGTAGAACTAGTAAAATAGTCATCTAGCCAAATTAGTAAATTCCGGGTTTAGTGAGAGATCCCGTCTCAAAAAAATAAGTGGAGAGTGATTGAAGAAGACATCTGATCTCTTGCATCCACACACACATTCATATACATATACATGCATCTGCACACACACATACATCCACACACATATGAATATGTGTACATACATACTCAAACCACATACAAACACACATGTAAAAAAAAGTATAGGCATGAAGGAATTGATCCGATTTATCAGGGCAGAAATTAAAAGTAATATGCTAAAATAAAGTAGATAGTGTGCAAGAAGAGATTGCCATTGGTATCAGAAAACAATTACAAAAAAAACCAAGATGAAATGATAGAGCCCAAAAGTAGTGCAGAGAAAAAAAAAAAAGAAAGAAAAATACTTGTGATGGGCTGAGTATACTGAAAATGGCTGAAAACAGAATCAGTGAGCTTGAGAATATACCAGTAGAAACCACCAAAGCTGGAAAGCAAGGAAAACTGTGACCAAGATAACAGAATATAACAGCCAAAGATAGAGGAAGGACTGCAGTGAGGGGCCACATGTGTAAGAGGACACCAGAAAAAGAAGAACAAGAGAAAGAAATTGTGTATTGGAAACACTCATGGCAGGGAAATTCTTCTAAGTCAATATCAGACCAAAGCCACAGAGAATACAACAGAATGAATTGAAAAAAAAAAAAAATCCTAGGCATTTGTCGGGCACTGCCAGGCACAGGCTGAAGCCTTCAGGAGACAGGTCTGAGCTGCCAGGCACAGCTAAGGAACCCCAAGTTACAGGAGGCCACTCGCTCTCCAAACCCGGCACACCTGAACTTAGGTCCCATAGCCCTGTGACCTTTGGCCAGTTGCCTAGGAAACTCCTTATATGGTGTCAACCAGCAGCCTTCACACAGCCCACCCCCTTTAGGACCCTCTTCCAGCCACTCTGTAGAGCTGGAATGAATGTCCCTAGGCATGGCTAGCAACCTTTGAAGCCAGCAATCCCCTTAGGACCTTCTCCCCTCTCTCAACTGTTCATAAACCCATTTCCCTACTGAGTAAACGCAACTGCTCTCTGAAGGCTTCTCCCTGCCATGCTTACAGCAGCTCAAGACCCTCTTCTCCACGGTTGCCTGAACGTCTCCAGGGAACGGCAGCCCCAGGGATCCAGAGACCCACAGGCATATTTTCAAAGTACAGAAAAATCAAAGTTAAGAATATCCTGAAAGAAATAAGAGTGGGGGAAAACAAGTAACCCATAAACAGACAGAAGAATGACATCTGACTTCTAAGAAAGTATTCAACCAAGGTGAAAGTACAGACATGTAAAGGAGAGGGAGAAAATAAAGGAGGGAAGAAAGGACAGACCAACATTGAATTCTGCATTCTGTGAAATCCTTTGAAAGTTAAAAAGAAATAATGATTCTCGCAAAGGAATTGATTTGCCAATGTTTTTACTTTGCAAGAGATGTCAATTTATTTGGGGAAAAGGACTGTAGCCCAGGTCAGAAATTCAGACTTAAATTAAGAAATGAAGAGCACAGAAACGTATGTAAAAGTAAAGTAATAACTGATTTCCTGCTGTAGACAATAGTCTATTCATTACCCATCCTGCTATTCTCTTTCAATGCACTCAGTAAACTTATAAAACTTTGTTTCCTTGATCCTCAATTTTTCTAACGAACTTTTTCTCAAAATAATTGCTATGAATAGATCTTTGTATGATTTTGTATATGTCATGTTTGTATGCTTCCATTTTCTTATATATGATAAAATAAATAACAGCAATTACAGAAAAGAGGAGAGGATGAATTAGGATTAATTGATTATGTGCTACTAACACCTATGAAGTGTTATTTGAAACTAACTATATACTAATTAGGAATAGTTATGTTATATATAAAAATCCAAACTATAGGACAATTACCAAATAAAAACAAATGTAACTGATATATGAAAAGAGGAGAGAAAGTAGAATTACAAAGTGTCTAATTAAAATTACAAAAAGCAAAAAAAAGTAGAAGGCAAAAATAGAAACAAGGGCTGGAAAGATTGCTTAGTGGTTAAGGCGCTGGCCTGCAAAGTTAGAGGATACAAGTTCCATTCTCCAGGACCCATATGAGTCAGAGGCACAAAGTGGCACATGCATCTGGAGTTCATTTGCAGTGACTGGAGGCCCTGGCATGCCCATTCTCTCTCTCTCTCTCTCTCGCTCTCGCTCTCTGTCAAATAAATAAAAATAAAATATAAAAAAAGAAGTAAAATCAATTTAAAAAGATAGAAACCAAGTAAAAATAAATAAACTGTGCTATGATGTCGAGAAAAAAATTGCACCGTCCACTATTATAGTGGTGATCTTCAGCATCGCTTTATCAGCAATGGACAGACCTTAACAGACAAGCAACTCAGTCTCTATGTAAAGCTGAATCCCATGCCACCAACTAACTGAAGATGTTCTGTGCCTGTAGACTACTTCGTGCAACTTCATACAGATGAAATACACATTATTAATTCAAATGCAACAAAGATAGACCAAATCATCCCTTAGCAAGCTTTAAAGAATTGAAATTTGGGCTGGAGAAACAGATCAGTGGTCAAGGGCACTTGCTGCTTAATTGTACGGACTTTGGGGACCAGAACCCATGTGTGCGTGACTATGCACTTCTGTAGCTTCAGTAGGCAGGAGGTGGAGACCAGAGAATGTCTAGGGCTCACTGACCAAAACATGACAGCTTCAGGTTGAAGAAAAGACCATCTCAAGGAAATACATGGAGAGAAGGATCCCCCACTGTTTTCCTCTATTCTTTGTATGCACATGCATGGGTCATGCATATGTATATATGTACACACACCACATCACACTCTACACAGACACATGCAAAAAAAAAAAAATTGAAACTCACATCAATCCTCACACTACAATGAAGCTAAACTAGAAATCAGTAACAAAAAGGCAACAAGAATTCTCAAAAGACACAGAAGTTAAACCATATCAGTCAAAAATAAATGTGAAATATTTTGAATTTAAAGAAAACTAAAACTCAGTCTATCAAAATGTATAGGAAGCAATGCATGAACAGAAATATAGCATTGACCAATATTAAAAATGAGAAACAGGGCTGGAGAGATGGCTTAGTGGTTAAGTGCTTGCCTGTGAAGCCTAAGGACCCCAGTTTGAGGCTTGATTCCCTAGGACCCATGTTAGCCAGATGCATAAGGGGGCACATGCGTCTGGAGTTCATTTGCAGTGGCTGGAGGCCCTGACGTGCCCATTCTCTCTCTCTCTCTCTCTCTCTCTCTCTCTCTCTCTCTCTCTCCCTTTCTCTCTCTCTGTCACTCTCAAATAAATAAATAAAAATAAACAAAAAAATAAGCCTGCTTTATTTAAAAGAAATGAGAAACACCAGGCGTGGTTGTGCACACCTTTAATTCCAACACTCGGGAGGCAGAAGTAGGTGGATCACCATGAGTTCAAGGCCACCCTGAGACTACATAGTGAATTCCAGGTCAGCCTGGGCTTGTGTGAAACCTTAGCTTGGAAAAAAAAAAAATGAGAAACACTAGACCTTAGAAAACTAGGGAAAAAAAAGAGCAAATTAAATAAGGGTAAAGAGGAAATTCAAATTAGAAAACAAGTCAATGAAATTAGAAACAAAAGAGAAGCAGAAAAATAGAAAAAAATCTAAATTTATTTCATTGAGTCTGAGAAGATAATAAAATGGATAAGTGAGATGGATTAAAGGAAGAAGAGAACAAAATTATCATCATCAGTATTGAATATAATCCTAGGTATTAAGTAAAATGGAGATAAACAATTTTATGTTCACAATTCAATAAACTAGGGGATGTTGTTTAATTCCTTGAAAGATATACTCTACCAAAACTCACAGAAGAAATATGTGATCTTAGTAAAACTGTATCTATTTTCAAAATTTAATTAATGACCTTCTAACCTATAAAACTTGTACACCAGAGAATTCATATTGGGGAGAGACCCTATAGTTGTAAGGAATGTGGACAAGCCTTTTACTGTTATTCCCAAGCTTATCATCATCGGAAAATTCATACTGGAGAGAGATTACATACATGTCACCAACGTGGCAAAAGTTTCATCACTTCTTCAAAGCTTACACGGCACCAAAAGATTCATACTCGTGGGAACCCCTAGCAGTGTGCAGAAAGGCCAAACCTTTAATAGTTCAACCCTTCTAAATACCACATGACTCACAGAGGACAAAAACCTTCTAAGTGCAAAGAACCTGGAAAAGCCATTGAACAACTGCCCAGCCCATGCTTGAGTCTAGCAGTCCATGAAGGAAACAACCAACAGAAGGGCACTTATGAGCGAAGTTTCAAGAGTTACACAACAGTGATTGGATGGCTGATAATCTAAACATGTGTCCACTCCCCCAAAATAGCCAGACTACATTATTAAAATAATTTATAGGGCTGGAGAGATGGTTAAGGTGCTTGCCTGTAAAGCCAAAGGACCTCGGTTTGATTCCCCAGGACCCAAGTAAGCCAGATGCACAAGGCAGCACATGCATCTGGAGTTCATTTACAGTGGCTGGAGGCCCTGGCACACCCATTCTCCCTCTCTCTGTCTCTCTCTCTCTCTCAATCTCTCTCTCTCTCTCTTTCTCTATCAAATAAATAAAAATAAAATATTTAAAAAATAAAAATTTTACATTGCACAGGATATAACAAAGTCTATACTCAGATCTTAATATATGCAAAAGTATTAGTGTAGTAATGGAACCCTATAGGTATATGTGGAATGCAAATTGCTGAACTTTTAAAATATACAGGACATCACAGGTAGTGTGTGGGGGGTGTTTGCTTGGCTTTTGTTGTTTGGTTGGTTGGTTTTGTTTTTTGTTTTTCATGGTAGGTTCTTGCTCTAGCCCAGACTAACCTGGAATTCATTGCATATTTTCAGGGTGGCCTTAAAGTCATGGCAATATTCCTACCTCAGTCTCCATAATGCTGGAATTAAAAGTGTAGACTACCACGCCAGGTCATAGTAATGTGTTTGAAAGAAAGAGATCACAGGTGTCAGTCTGTAGCTATCTCTGAAAGGATGTAAACTTGTTATAGTTCCAAATTTGTTAAATTTTGTGGCTGGTAGAAGCTGCACAGAGTAGAACCTTGGGTCATTCTATCTGAAGAAAAAGTTAATAGACCATAGAATGGATTTTGAAATAATCTTTATTTTGTGTGAACTTTACAAAAGTGAATGGTTCTTAAAAAAACCTTCAGTAAGGTATGTTCATGAATGCATGTAATCACAGCATTCATGTAGCAGAAGTAGGAAGATAACACTAAATTCAAGGCCAGCCTTGTCTCAAAAAAGAGAAAAGAAAGAAAGGAAAATTAAAAGGCTGGCTGTGTAAGATATATTGTCAACAAATGAGAAGACAAACCACAAACTTGGAAAAAATAGTTGTAATATGTGTAAAATAAGTAATTGTTACCAGAAAAATATATAAAAGACTTAAAACTCAAACATAAGAAAACAAACCAAATGCAAAATAAAAAAATAAAAAAAGGGCCAAAGACCTCAACAGACAAATCATCAAAGAAGATAGGACTATGGGCGGTGGGGGGTTGGGAGCATATGAAATAAACTCTACACATTATGTCATCAGGAAAATGCAAATCAAAATAGTGAGATGGCATGATGCATCTAATAGAATGGCGAAACTCCATAAAGCTGAGGCACAGCCTACTGAGAATGGTGGGGAGCAACAGCAACGCGACAGCGCTTGGGAAAACACTTGGCCATGCCATACAGAATTAAGCATATGCTTTTCATATATTCTAGCAATCTTGTCTTTTAAAAAAAATACGATTTTTGTTGGGCTGGAGAGATGGCTTCTCAGTCAAGGCCCTTGCCTGTGAAGCTTAAGGACCCAGATTCAATGCCCCAGAACCCATGTAAGTAACCCCACATATACAAGGTGGCACATGCGTCTGGAGAGTGTATTAGCAGTGGCTAGAAGCTCTGTTTCACCCATTCTCTCTCCCTCTCTCTCTCTCTCCCCCCCCCTCAAATAAGTAAATAAAATGTGTTTTAATTAAATGAGGTGTTAAAAATGCATTCATCTAGAAGGGAAGACAAAGTTTAAAAGGTGCTAATTTAGAATCCTGAGTGAGAGATCTGGGAAACCAATAGTGTATCAGACCCTAGTTGTGTTGTAGGCAACATAGCTGTATCCATACACACACACACACACACACAAATATATGTCTCTCTGTGTGTGTGTGTGTGTGTGTGTGTGTGTGTGTGTGTATACTTGTCAGTGACTCATTGCAGACTTTATCAAAAAAAGGACCACTGCAATGTGGCTTCTGCAGTCAGAGAAATAGATCAGCTACAATTGTAACTGCACCAGAACAAGTGGAGGAATATGGCCAAGGAGTAGGTAGTAAGTTGGGGCTAAAGAAGCAGGGAATTGCTAACCAGGCCAGGGAAACACCGACCAAATCACTGAACAGGATTCTTTTTTTTTTTTTTTTTTTTTTTTTAGGTAGGGTTTCACTCTAGCTCAGGCTCACCTGGAATTCATGATGTAGTCTCAGGGTGGCCTAGAACTCACGGTGCTCCTCCTACCTCTGCCTCTCGAGTGCTGAGATTAAAGGCCTGTGCCACCATGCCCAGCTTTGAACAGGATTCTTACTAAAGTAGTCCATGGTGGTAAACTATCACAGATGGAATAAATGATAAATTTGATAAGCTATCAGCAAGTGTAATTATATAGACCAAGAATGGGAGATATTCACTGAATTGATTCTTACTGAAACTGGACTTCATGGGACAGAGTTCAAGGACAGAGCCTACAAAGAAAGATAAATCAGAGGAACATAAATCATATTTGTTTAAGAATCCCACTGGATCCAGAGGTAGGACTTTCTCCCCAGTGGGTTCAGAAGGTAGAGACTGAAATTCTGAAATCTTAATGTCATTGATCTGGTGAACCAGAAAGTTCTTGGCCCACTAAAGAAAGAATTCAACAGCAAATGCAGAAGAGTCAACAAAAAGTCAAGATTTATTGCAGCAAGAGAAAAACTAAACTCCAGAGAAGATTTATTGCAGAAAGCTAGCATTAGCACACACTAAAGAGGTAGCAGTAGGCTAACCTACACAGTTGGCAATGGCAAAAGAGTTGGGTGGGAGTTTTTTGTATTTATGTGCAGGGGGGATAATGGGTGCACCAGGGCCTCTAGCCTCCACAAATGAAGTCCAGACATATGTGCCATGTTGTGCATCTGGCCTTATGTGGGTACTGGGGAATCAAACCCAGGTTGTTAGGCTTTGCAAGCAACCTCCTCAACCACTGAGCCATCTCTCCAGCCTAGGACCTGTTACTTTGTAAAATGTTTCTATGAATATTTGTGAAATAGATAGCATATTCGTGGTGGTAAAGGGACCCTTTTTCTTTTCCAAATCTTGTCATATAAAATCTCTCTAAGGTATTTATTCCCATGGGTCTCTAAAAAAAAATTCCAAAAGGGGAAGGCCAAAACCTCTAAGCTAATGACATTATAACGAAGCCAATGTTTTCAGAGGATGCAGACCAATCACAGCACGCATGTGTTATGGGTAGTAAAATCTGCTCCCGGTGCCTGAGCACCTAATATAATGAAGAACCTACCTGCGGCTTCAAGGATGTTTAGTCACTAGGAACATTTTAATCACCAGGAGAAACTACAACTATAGTTTCCATGGTTATCCATGTTTAACTTCTTGCCTCACTGGCCTTCTCAAAACCTGATAGACTTTTCTTTGCCATGTTTAGGACAGGCTTGATCCCCTTTCTTCCTCCCTTTTCTTCCCTTTTTAGAGTGAGAATATCTGTCCTATCAACACGTTATGGAAGCACATAGCTTGTCTGGTTTCAAAGCGTGGCAGTTTGAAGAAGTTTGCGTCCTAATGAAGCACACCTATAATCTCACCCAGACTTGATTTTAATGATATTTAGATGAAGCTTTTGACTTTAAACTTTAAAGTTATGCTGGGATGAATTAAGACTCTGGGGGCTGGTGAGATGTATTTTGCAAGTAAGAAAGGCAGAACTTGGAGTGAGGTGAAGCAGATTGCAATGAACTGAATGTTTGTGTCCCTGTGTAATTCCTATGTTAGAAGCCTCATCTCTAGTGTGATATTTAGAAGTGGGACTTTTAAGAAGTTAAACAGGAGTATATTATGTAAATAATAATAATAATAGCCTCATGTTAGGATTGTGGCCATTATTAGAAGAAGAGGAAACAAGAGATCCCTTGCACCACCACACAAATATGCAGTAGGAAAATATCTATCAATGAGCCATTATGAAGCTTTTCAGTAGGAACCAATTAGCCAGCTCCTTGATCATAATCTCCCAGCTTCCAAACTGAGAGAAGTTAATTTGTGTTGTTTAAACCACCCAGTCAGTCTGTGGTGTGCTATTGATTAAAGTAGTAAAAAGACACTTGACTCTGAAGAAGTCTTATGCAATGCACACTATTCAAATGAGCTCTTCCTAGTCCACACACAATGCCAACCCAATCATGTTCTCTACTGAAGATAAAAGGTGAGAGGACCAGGCAGAAGGCTAACAGTGAGATTTTGGAATTGATAGATCAGTTGGGAAATCCCAGAGTCCCACTGGCCTTAAAGGCTTAGCACCCCCTTCCCCCATACACTCTCGTCATGACCTTATATTCCAATGTATAATTGACTCCTGATTTTCCACTATAGTACCATCATATTTTATTTAGTCCCTTTCCTTTTTTTCCCTCTCCCAGGTACGTTAGTTGCTATGGGAACCATGATGCTAATTCTAGGGGTGGAGTCCAGAGAGATCCATTAAGTACAGTGGAGAAGTTTAATCTTGAGGTTTGAAATACAGACCCCCAAATTGGAAATCACAGAAGTGAGCCACAAATGCCTTCAACCTCAGAAATACAATCCTGCATCTGGCCAGTTCACCCCTCAGGCACATAAGTAATAAAATTCTAACAGTAAAATCACCCAACAAAAGCAGAGGACTCGCGCTATTCTCCACTGGAGCTTCTTACATAAACTAATCTATCAAGGAAAGTGTTTCTCATAAAACCATCCACCTGAAGGATTTATGTCTCCTTATCTCTCAAATTCAAGCCACATTTAAGCTCTTACAAACCACTGACTTATTTGTTATGGATACATTGCCTTCTGCTAAATTTCACCTAATTAGAGCTCTCAAATTTTTAAAACTTTCTCAACCACCAAGAGATTTCTCCAAAGAACCTGTCAAAGGCAGCGAGCTCTCGATTTCTTGTGTCATCACTTTCCCAGTGATGCCACTGCTATGTCTGTCTGCCTATCTAATGTTCTCTCTCTCTCTCTCTCTCTCTCTCTCTCTCTTTCTCTTTCTCTTTCATACACACACACACACACACACACACACACACACACACCTTCCCACATCCTCTGACCATGAGCTCAATTATTTCATCATTGTATTGGCATATTTCTACTAGTACAACCCTGACATCTTCTTACTGGCTCTCTCATCCAGTGACTAAAGATCAACAGATAGATAGATAGATAGATAGATAGATAGACAGACAGACAGACAGATAGATAGATAGATAGATAGATAGATAGATAGATAGATATAGAGAGAAGTTCTATAGATAGAATTTAGAATGTCCTAAGAATCATCATAAAACTTGTTTTTACTGCAAATTATTTAGCCTCTCCTTTGTGAACTTTTAAAGCTTGAAGAAAGTAATATTTCACCATCTAATACATTTATGTCCTGCTTTTCAAGCACTTGGGTTCCTATCCAATGGGGCTATACCTTGAGATTGTAAGATCGGGTTAAAATGTTATAATTCTTCCTATGAATGTGTGAGTAGGGTATCATCAGTGTTCTCAGTGGGTCCCAGTTAGGAAACTCTGAGCTCAGAGTATGTGAATTTGGATACGAAAATGTGGCTGGAGTTAAGAGAACAGGTGAAATTGGAAATGATGAAGCATCCTCTGGATGCTGTGGTAGTTTGAACATATTGCCAATAGACTCAGGTGTTTTATTAAAATTGAGTTTGCAGCTTCAGCCCCTAGCAGGCATATTCCTGCTATGGGGGGAGGTGGGACATAAAGGCTGGCTGCATTCTGGTGTCCATGCCCAGAGAGTTTGATCTAGGTTGAATTTAAAAGTATGAGCTGGTGTGCTTGGTGGAAGGTATAGAAGTGAGAGATGTAAGATTTAAAGTTGGAAAAATTCAAGCAGGTTTACTAGCACGGAGATTGATCTTAGGTGCTAATCCAAGTGCTGGTAGCCTGAAGCATCCTCTCACTGTTGAAGGAAGAGACACGGCAAACCAACCAGAAAACACTAACAAGTATGCAGAGAATGGCCATCAGTTCCAGTGGCTCACATGTGCATCAGGGAAACTCAAGGCCACCCAGCTGCCTGCAGGTGTGATCTGTGTCATTTGCTTTGCATAGACTAAGCCGTCATGATCACAATTGGAATACCTAATGCTTATTATATACACCATGAGACAGGATGTTGAAAACACTGTAACCAAATAGACTTGATCCTCCCAACTCCCTGTACTTTTCCACGAGGCCTGGAATCAGGCAGGTATATGACATTCTTTTTCAATATATCCTGTCAGAATCAGCACAGCTTAGAGGTATATTAATTTAAGACAACTGAATTAAATAATGGGGAAAACAGGGGACTAATAAAAGATACTTCTTGATGTCTTGTTTTTTTTCCTACCTTTAACATTCCTGTGTTAGAGAGTCCCACTTTCCTCTGAAGGAAACTCTGTAGTATTTCCCGAAGCACTGTGTGTTGCTTGAATAGTTGTCTGCTAAGGAATAACAAATCTCACTGTTTCTGCGTTTGTCCTGAAACAACAGAGTAAACCCTATTTCTTTTCCTTTTCTTTTGTGTGCGTGTGCAAGTGTCTTTATAGCACCCCATGCATTCACCTGCAGCAAAGTTGTGGTGGTTTGATTCAGGTGTCCCCCATAAACTCAGGTGTTCTGAATGCTAGCTCCCCAGCTGATGGAGATTTGGGAATTAACGCCTCCTGGAGGGAGTGTATTGTTGAGGGCGGGCTTATGGGCTTTATAGCCAGTTTCTCCATGCCAGTGTTTGGCACATCCTCCTGTTGCTGTGGTCCACCTTATGTTGGCCAGGGGGTGATGTTCACCCTCTTCTCATGCCATCATTTTCCCCTGCCATCGTGGAGCTTCCCCTCGAGCCTGTAAGCCAAAAATAAACCTCTTTTTCCCAGAAGCTGCTCTTGGTTGGGTGATTTCTACCAGCAAGGCGAACTGGACTGCAACAAAAGTACACTGGCCTGTGGTGGCCAGAGAGAACACCAAATGTTCTACTCCATGGCTCTTCTAACACTTTTATTTGAGCCAGAGTCTCTTATTAATCCAGGGGATCCTTCCATTTTTCACAGACTCCTGAAGTTATTGGGTTTCCACTCCCTCATGGGACTGGGGATACAGTATAAGCATACATAGCCACATCCAGCTGGTTACATGGGTCCTAGGGATTGAACTCCACTGGTCACATGGGCCTTTTCAGACCCTCATACTTACGTAGTAAGCTCTCTTAACTGCTGACTCATCTCTCCAACCCATAAACCCTATTTATGATGCCCATGCTGACAGCTTCCTGGGCAGGGGGAGCTATCCCTGAAGCTCACATACAGTCCATTGATCTCGCTGAATCCAATCAGCTTGTTCTATGACAGCCACCCAGCAGGCTGCCTTGCAGAATGACTTTCTGAGGTGTCCAGTGTACAGCAGCTAGTTTGTGTAGGTATCCAACAGCGACGTCCGCCTCAGATCCCACTCTCCCCCAACAACTTCAACATCCAGTTAGCTCACAGAAGGAAACCACCTGCTCACCTGTAAGTTGGTGGTTCCAGCACAGTTTTGAGTAACTTCCTTTAGGGGGTAAACGTAGGTGCATAGATGAAAATGTCTGGTGGTAAAAAAATTTTACTCGGTTATCAAGATTTATTGAGGATGTCAGCATGTGTGGATCTGAAGGTGTTTTTTTTTTTTTTTTTTTTTTTACATTAACACTAGAAGAATTAGGTCCTCAACTATAACACAAATCCAAGAGGGACAGTATGTGACCAGTGACAGGGAGGAGCCAGTGTGACACCAGAAGCTAAGGAGTGGCAATGCCATGCAGGTAAGTAGGGCTTACTTGAGGAGGGGTAGAATTCTGTGCCAAGGAGAGGAACCAGGAAGCCAGTCAAAGTGAATGAGATGGTCAGGGAAATGACAAAATGCATATCGAAGTGTTGAATATGCTATGTGGTAGAAGAAAGGGAAGATATGATTGAAAGTGTAGGTTTGAGCCAGATTTGACACGCGAGTTGTCATATCGGAACCCTGTAGAGCACAGACTCTAAGTGTCAGTACACACACTGGTCTTCACGCAATGACCTTGCATTTTCAGAGTGTCGATTAGTACCAGCTGCGTCAGGGGTGACCAGTTAAAGGGCTTCTGCTCCCTGGGTTCAATTACTGCCACAGTCCAAACTGCAGCAAGAAGTGCTGTGTGTAGAAATTACACACAGGATTCCAAAGAGCTAGTATGGAAAGAGAGGAAGATAAGTCTCTCAATACTCCTGCATTGCTCACATGGTACAGTATGATTTTGGATGGGTTGAGTCAAAAGCAGTTTTGAAATGAATTTCATCTATTTCACTTTACTTTTTTAATGTGGTTACTGGAAAAAAAAATTCAAAATGAGTGTTGCTTGTATTATATTTCTATTGAACTGCACTGGTCCTTAACAGTACATAGTTCTTAACAAAGTCACAAGGGAGCTTTGTTCCAGATAGATGTTCCAGGCGTCTTTCCCAGATGACTTGAATGGATAGAAACTTTGTGAGGTTCTATTATTTTTTTTTTGAGACCTCCCATATGATTATGAAGGGTGTGGAATTTCTGTAGGAGAACAGACTGAGGCTCTATTTCAGTTTGTATAGCACTACCCGGAGAGCTCATTACATAGCAAATTCTAGCCCCAGAGAGTCCAGTGGGTTATGTTTGAGGGGTGCCCGAGGCTGCCTAGGAGTCTCCATTTATCAGGCTCCCCATAGGATCTGATGGTGGCCACAGAGGGCCACATTTAAACAAACCCCACTGTAACGTGGAAAATGTTGCTTTACCCAAGGGGCAGGTTAAGACTATCCAGCAGCCCTGGACCAGACCAGCAACAGCAGCAACCCATGAGAGAGCCAGGAAAGCCACAAAAGAATTTGATATCATGTGTCCACTTAATTAAAGAATATACTTGGCATTCAAATAAAAAGCAAAATAATCTTATAGGAACTCATAACTGATTTAATTAAACATCTTTAACTTATATCTTGGTATAGAATTTTTCCTATTATTTTAAATTACATGACAAGGGGATAAAGTCAATAATCTTTCCAAACCTTGGGACCGCAGAGATTTCACTCTAACCCTTTGTGAGAATAAAAATACCGCACTCTATCTCCTCCTACGGACCATGTGGGTCAGAAGGCGCTGACATACTCTGCATTTTGGGTTCATTAATTGTGAAGGAACAAAGTCTCACCTTGTACTTGATGATTAGAAAATGAGATTTTCATCAGGAGGAAACTATATTCTAAGGAAGATGGAAGTTGGAAACAGTATCTGGTAAACACTCATGTTTATGTCATATCTTGAGCGCCCCCCCAAAAAAAAACTAAAAGCAAACAACAATTTAGCAACGCAGCACAAAAAAAATCAATACCTTGAGCAAACTACTTCCTATCTGCAGGAATTATCTTTTCAATAACTAAGGTCTAGTTAGAGCTATTAAAAGCTTGCCTGCCTTGAACTTCCAGGATCCCAGAACAAAACCTCAATCAGCCATCTCTGGATTTTGGTAGCATCCAATTCGCATTGAGTTGGAAACCTTATATTTTCCTAATTTAAAATAACTTCCTAACTGGCCATAAATCCTATCTCTGATATGTTTGCTTCTTTTAGCTATTAAATACCTTACTGATAAGAAAATTTTAAATTAAACCCATTTAAAATCCTAAGATTAGGAAAAAAAAAACCTCCATATAATTTAGTTTAGCAAATGGAAAGTGATTGGCAGATGGTAAGGCAGGGTCCCCTGGAAGGCAGCACACTCTTTTTTGCATCTTCACAAATGGGTTACCTACCTTCCAGAATCAAGTTACCACCATCCTTTTTTTCTAAATCATTCTGTGCCCCTCTAAGAGTCATGATGGCATGACTGAATACCCTGTATTTGTCCAAGTCCTCCCTGATCATCACAGAGCACGAAGCAAACGTGGGTCAGAGGGAAAACCTTGAAACACAGAAAACCAATTGGGGCCAGGCGTGGTGGCGCACGCCTCTAATTCCAGCACTCAGGAGACAGAGTAGGAGGATCACTATGGGTTTGAGGCCACCCTGAGACTACAGAGTGAATTCCAGGTCAGCCTGATCTACAGTGAGACCCTAATCCAAAAACCAAACAGGAAAAAAAAAAAAAAAAACTGGGCTAACAGAGGAATGAAATAAATTCATGAGCCCAGCTTCTCTCAAGCACATAACTAGTATCCGGTAAGAGCACCTCCCTGCACTGTGCAAAATTTAGTCATGGGAAATGAAGTGCTGGTTAGTTTCAAATGGTGTAGAGGCCATCTTAGGACTCCATGTTTCTCTGCAAGTGAAGATGAGACCTGGAGAAGCTGAGGAGCTGGTAACAGGTGATTTAACTAACTAATAACTGATAAGCCAATGGCCAAGTTCTGATCCCTAGGTTAAGGTTGCTTTTTCTCCTCACTGCTCATTTTGGAAGTAACTAAGGATGACAACGTGCCTTCCTCAAAAATTTAAATGTTATAAATAGGTACAAAGAAGTTTGGTTTCAGAAAAAAATAATCACATGAGTTTTAGCTTCCCTATGGAGTTTGCTGTAACAAGTACATTTATTCATTATTCACCACGTGTAAAACATTTACTGTGCTAAGAATATAGGCATTACCCATTTTAGAAATGAGGACACGAAGAAGTTCTGCATCCATACTCGTACTGTGAACAAGTAAGCGGCAGTTTTAATCCAGTTCACTGTATGCCATATTCAAAGTAGACCTTTTTTTTTATCCTGCCCTTCTTATCCTTCTGTCTTTATTAATCCTTTATTTTTATGTTTATTATTATTATTAACAACATATTTCGTATGGATACATTATGTGTTAGCACCATCTTTTTCCCTCATGCCTGTCCCAATTCCGTTGGAGACCCTCCTCAGAGTGGTCGCAGGTATTCTCCATGGGGTTGTGGTTGGTGTGTTGGGGGAGCAGAAGTCAGTTATTTTGGGGAGTGGGGGAGAGAATGCCTCTGGGAATGATGTCTCAGCCTGTGGTTCTTACAATCTTTCTGCCTCCTCTTCCGCAAAATTTCCTGAGCGGTGGTGGGTGAGTTTTAAGTCTCAAAGTACACCTTCTTAACCACATTGCTACCCCACCTCTTAGGACAGCCACGCCCTTCACATAGGACTGGGTGTTTTAGGGTCCGGCGGCTAGTTGGCACTCCTGCCAAAGACTAGTCTCCCTTGCTGTGAGCCTCCTTTGGCCCATCCAAACAGAAGTGGAGAGGTGTCTGCCCACCGCTGACCACCTCCAGGGTTCCGTGCATCATCTCCTTAGGCTTAGTTGAGTCATTGCCTAAAAGTCAAGTGATGGTTAAGTTGCACCCACCACTAGAGAGCATTTTCCTTTGGGCCTGAAACAGACATTCACCTTCAGAGGGAAGCCATGGGCTGACAGCACATCAGAGGGCCTGGCACCTCTGTCACAGTTGTACCACAGAGGCAGCCGCCAAGTTTGGGGAGCAAGGAGGAGAAACGGCTCTCCCAAACCTGGGAGATTTCCACTTGGGAACCCCACCTTCCTCACCATTTTGCTCAGCGCTCAAGGACTGGGTACTCGTTAAGACAGCGGGCTCGGGAGCCCCTTGAGCTCCCGCCTCACTGAGGATCCTACTGGAGACATCGTTTACTAACCAACAAGACCACTGTGAGGGTGCAAGGGACGCTATTGACAACAATGTTCATCTGTCATAAAATGTCCCAGCTCACCTCCACGTGGCCCCTTACATCTCAGCTAGACCAGTTTTCAATGGGCAGCTGAGGCAAAGGGGGCACATCTAACATCAGTGCTTTCCCCAGTGTGGATTCTGTCCAGATTCTCCCCTGAGCCCCTGGCAGCCACAGCATCTCCCCATGTGCGCTTCCCTCCCCCCTCCCCCCACTCCTGGAGCATAGAATGTGAAAGAATAAGCAAAGAAGAGTGGCTTGTTTTTAATTCCGATTGAATTCTCTCTACCTGAAGCTAGTTTCTTCTGAAGATGGTAGTTGAGGGTGACATTGGTAGAGAGAGGTAAATACCTTAGCGAACTTCAGATCCAAAAGGCATGGAATGGAACAAAAGTCACACCACCTGGGAGCCAATTGGGCAGAGCCACTTTCACCCACAGGAGAAACAACCGCGAAGGCTTGCTGCCCCCTACCGGTAGGTTCTAAGCCTCGGCGGAGAGGAGCTAAGGCTCTAAGGCGCTCGAGGCAGAGGTGGACCCCCAGAACATCTCTTCCAACATGTATCCAACAGGCGTTTACAGTACGTGTCCTGCACCCTCACCCACCGGGGACATAAGCATAATTAGGATGAATCGCCTGCCCTTGAGGAGTTACAGTAATTTCACTAGAGGGCCAAGGAGAGAGGGAGGCTGGAGGCAGAGATCTGATCTGATTCCTTTTTGTGTCTTTGGGGGAGGGTAAGGGGGGTGTGGGGGTGGGGGGATTTTTTTAGCTATGCTGGAATGATTAGGACCTCCCAAGAAAGACGTGCGCATTCCAGCAACCTGTTCGCTTTTAACGACAGAGCCACAGGGCGGCGCCCAGGAGCTGATTCTGGGGGAAACTGTTGCTTCTGCTTTCCTCTGTCTTTGTTTTCCGTCCTCTCTCGAGGAGCCGCAATCTTAAGATAAAGAAGAACGTTTAATCACGTCCAGGTGTGTTTACGTTGAAGGACTTGGAGGAAGAGAGAAGCAAACGTGGGTGGAGCACAAAAGCACACGACGTATGAACTGGGTAAAGGGGAGCTGGCCTCACGCATCACACGGTTGACTGTCACCTCGATTGCAGGAGTTAAGGAGGGCACTGATACGTCCACATTGTACTTGCCAATTTGAGTTTAGTAGATGATTATTATAATCACTAAGACATGAACAAGAATTTGATTGCCTTGGATAGAATTTTGGCTTCTTCAGTTTCTAGGAAATAAATAATCTTAGGAAAATGACTTAATTTCCATGTGCCTATTTCTTGGATTATAAAAATAATGGTAAAATGGGCTGGGAAGATGGTTCGATGGCGAAAGAGACTTGTTTGCAAAGCTTTCTGGCCTAGGTTCAATTCTTTTTTTTTTTTAATTTTATTTATTTTCATTTATTTATTTCAGAGCAACAGACAGAGAGAGAAAGAGGCAGAGAGACAGAGAGAGAGAGAGAGAATGGACACGCCAGGGCCTCCAGCCACTGCAAAGTAATTTCAGATGCGTGCGCCCCCTTGTGCATCTGGCTAACGTAGGTCCTGGGGAATCAAGCCTCGAACCGGGGTCCTTAGGCTATGCAGACAAGCGCTTAACCGCTAAGCCATCTCTCCAGCACCTAGGTTCACTTTTCAAGTCCCCATGCAAGCTGAATGTAAAGAGAGAACGTTTGTAGTGAGTGGCACAAGGTCTCGGTGCAGGATACCCCCCTCACACACAAACATACTCAGATAAATAAGTATTTTATAAAGATTTATAAATTAAGGTAACAGTATCACCTATCCAGAGTGGAGGACAATAACACTATAAGGGAACATTATAGAAAATATTCTATTATTGTTCCAATGGAAATAATCACAACTTGGGGAATAAAATGTGTAAACAGTGGCATTTGATACACAGTCAACGCTCAATAACATGTGTGTGTTTCCGTTCTGTCTCTTCTGGCTCAGTATTTATAATCAGGTGGTCAAGGAAGTGATTAGAACTTCTACTGAGGACTCAATAACTTTGTATGACAAGTGGCTAGTGGCTCTTGCTACAGTTGTCACAGTGGTAGAGCCTGGGATCATCTCCACATGAGTGCTTACTGCCTGGCTCTTAGGGAAGCTCGTTCATGAGTTTGTAAGGAACACACAGGAGCCACATGAACTGAGTCCTTCCTGGGCAAGGTGAAACCAAAGACCTGACGGTGCCTGCCAGTCAGCCAGCCTGACCGAAAACGACAGCACTAAGTTAGTGAAGGACTCTGCCTGAAGGACACATACGTATAAGTCATGGAGGAGGACACCTGACGTGCATGAACATGGAGCTCATGCATCTGCACATACGTGAGCTTCCACCACATATAAAGAACTCCACACTTCAATGCACGACCCATTTTCATTAACAAGGAGGGTCTAATGGGAGGGGGTAGATCACAGATGAGCCTAAATAATGGTACCAAACTGCCTGCATTTACTGAAAAGAAAACTAATAAATTAAATTTAAAAAAAAAACATAGTGAAATTAAAAAAAAAAAGAACTCCACACTACACACATGTGTTTGAAAATAGATAAAATAGATATTCTCTCTCTCTGAGAGTCATTTCCCACCTTTCAACTCCTTCAAAAGTAATGAAGGTTTAGAAAGCTGGTCCGTACCTGCAGCATATAAATTCTGTAAACAGCACTGGAGAGATGGCTTAGCAGTTAAGACACTTGCCTGCGCAGCCGAAGACCCCAAGTTTGATTCCCCAGGGCCCGTGTAAAGCCAGATGCACAAGGTAGCACATGGACTGGAGTTCATTTGCAGCTGCTGAAGGCCCTGGCATGCCCATTTTCTCACTATCTGCTTCTGTCTCTTCCTCTCTCCCTGTCTCTCTCTCTCTCTCTCTCTCTCTCCCTCTCTCTCTCTCTCCCTCTCTCTCTCTCTCTCTCTCTCTCTCTTTCTCTCTCTCAGATAAATTAAAAAGTAATAATTAGAAAAAATAAATTCTGTAAACAGAATCTTATGCAAAGGTAGTATGCTATAGAGGAGGGGTTTGGAAATCCTAGTCTTAAATCCCAATACAAAAGAATGTACTTGGTTCAAAAAATGGGGGGTAACAGGGCTGGAGAGATGGTTTAGCAGTTAAGGCACTTGCCTGGAAAGCCAAAGGAACCCAGGTTCGATTCCCCAGGACCCAGGTAAAGCCAGATGCACAAGGTGGTACATGTGTCTGGAGTTTGTCTGCAGTGGCTAGAGGCACTGGCAGCCCATAACCCCCCCACCTTTTCTTCAAACAAATAAAAATAAAATTAATTTTAAAAAGACACTGAATTTAGAAGTTTAAGCTTCAGAGACAGGCTCTGGAATTGCATTAACTGCCTGGATCCAAGCAGGTGACAGCAAAGCAGGAGAGACTCAGAGCAGACCCAGCATGGCCACGACGAGGACCGGGCCCCGGCATCCGAGTGAGGCACCTCCCTCAGCAAAGGGAGCTCTCAGCCCTAATGAGAAATGGTGCCACCGGTATAGCTGTGGTTATTCATAATGTGGTGCATGTAAACACATTAAAGACTCTTCTGAGGTGTCTTTCCATCTCAGTTCTTCATTGCTGTCTGTCATATAAGATCTCAGGGCACTGGAGAGATGGCTTAGTGCTTAAGACACTTACCTGCAAAGCCAAAGGACCCAGGGTCAATTCCCCAGTATCCACATAAAGCCAGATGCACAAGGTAGCTCATGTGTCTGGAGTTCTTTTGCAGTGGCTAGAGGCCCTGGTGCACCCATTCTCTCTATCTGCCTCTCTCCCTCTCTCTCTCTCTCTCTCTCTCTCTCTCTCTCTCTCTCTCTCACTCTTTCTCTATCTCTCTCTCTCAAATGTATAAACAAAAATAAAATATCTGGGCCAGAAAGATGGATTAATGAGGTTAAGATGCTTTCCTGCAAAGCCTAAGGACCCAGGAGTCAGATGCACATGCATCTGGAGTTCGTTTGCAGTGGCTAGAATCCTGGTATGCCCATTCTCTTTCTCTTTCTCTCTCTCTACCTCTTTCCCTCTATCTTTAATAACTAATTAATAATAATAATAGTAATAAATAATATAATTTTTAATCTCAGATTTAAAAATAACTCCTTGAAGTTCAGAAAGATAAGTTTATTCCTACTTGGGCATTCAGCATATTATACATGCCTTGTTTTAGATACTTTTATGCACCAAATGCAATTTTTAGACAATCAATCTGATCAACCAGCCTTAATGACTCAGTTAATAACAGTGGATTTCTGACCCAGTGAGCATCATAGAAATTAGTCATTGAAATGACACCAAAAGAAAAAATAAATTAAAAATAATGGCAGAGCAATCAACTCCATGGCTTCAGGCACAATATTAATGGCTTGACGATTTGTTCTGACGCAGAGTACTATATGAAACATAAGGCTAACCCCCTTCTCAGCTCACTTGAAGAAGCATGAAAAATGGAATTTTTATTCCCAGTTCCCTTGAACTTAGAATCAGTGGTTCATAGAACAGTTGTCAGGTGGTTACTGTTTATCACGTGTTTCTGGCACTCTTATTGTCTGTGTTTTATGGTAAATTTTAAAATAAAATCTGTCATGAGGTAGCACTGCCCCAGCCAGCGGGGAATTGAATAAGGACTCGAGGAGAAGCTAACCTGGGTGAAAAAAGGCAAACAGTCACAAGAAGGAGCCCATGCTACTTGTTTGTCACGGCCTCGAGAGTTTATTCTTACATGTAGGCTTATATAGGGTTGTAGGGGGAAGGGGACGTGGTCAGGGCAAGGAGTTGTAGGGGGAAGGGGACGTGGTTAGGGCAAAGATCACACAGTTACTGGATAAACCGCAATGCCTTTGTTTCTTCATTAGCTACCGGCAGGATGGGGGAGTGTTTGGCCAGGTGTACGATCCCATTGTTTCTGGTAGTTGAATATTAGGTGAGGAAGTAGAAACTTAACTTGCTATATTGCAGTCTTTGTTTGTGGTAGTTGAGTATTAGGTGAGGAAGTAAAAACTTAACTTGCTATATGGCAGTCTCTGTTAACATGGCCGAGGTTTGGTTCATAGCTCCCAACATAGCACCATTATTGTTTGCTTTGTTTGTGGCAGTGGGGATCAAGCCCAGGGCCTTGTGTGCTGGGCAAGGCCCCTGCTACAGAGCCACACGCCTAGCCATGACTGTGGCACTGTCTCTAATGAGGCCAGTGAAGAGAAGGAGAAGAGGGTGGGGATGTCAGATTTGCGTTTCCCACATTTATCAGAAAGGGAAACTCATGTAACACTGAGAGGCCAGGTCGTTCTACTTCTCGTTCACTTAAAATAATGCAGGGAAAGGGAAATCACGGTTTTGATTTAGACTGAGTGGAAGTGTCTAATTTGATGGTACGTGGTTAGAACTGCCCACTCATGACTTGCTCAAACTGGGTCAGTGAATACTCTTGACCCTTGACAGGACTGAGGAAATAGCAGGCTAACTTCTTTCCTGACCTAAATATAGCCCTGTTAATCACCTGAATAATTGTCCTGAATGAAGGATTTATATGAATCACTGACCTCACTGGAAAAATTCTTTTGGACCAGAAAACTTAAGTTTGGAGATGGCCAGACTAATAGGTCACCTAGGAAACAACCTGCATCCCCTCTCAGCAGGTGATCAGCAAACAAAAGGCTTTCTCTTCCCATTATTCACTCCCAAAAAAGGTAAACAGTGGATAGAGACAACCTAAACTTTATTTACCTGTGCCCCCAACCCCCCCCCCCACACCTCGGCCTGTCCTGAAGCTCAACCCCTTAAAATCCCCAACTGCCCACTCAAGGGGGAGCCATTCTCATTTCCCCTGGGGGAGAAGGCTGCCCCTCGGTCTATTCCAATAAAGTCTGGGCCGTCGAGGTCGGCTCATCTCCTTTTCTTATATTCCTCACATCGTTCTGGTCAATCATGAATTCTAATGCTGAACATCACAGGCGAATCCTCAGACACAGCCCTTCAGCACCTACATGTCAGGGTAGAAGTGAAGACAGGGAAGCTCAGAGCCAGCATGGATCCTTTCAGAGGGCCCAGAAAAGATGCTGGTGGGAAGACATTCCCAGGGAAGAAAAAAAGAACTTCCTTCTATCCCCTTGATTAAATTCACAGCCACTAGATCGTTTCCTGGCGGAGTCCCAGTGGTGACCCCATGGGCACATGGGAGAAAATGGCCCCTGCTAAGCCTGAGGTTTCCTATTCCACTTTCTATCACCTGCTTCTTGTCCCCCAATTCTTGCCTACAGTTTGCAGAAAAGCACAGTAGGGGTAATAGTCACAAGAGAGATTAGGAGGGGTCTGCACTGGTTTGTGATAGTGCACACACCCGTGTGTGTGTGTGTGTGTGTGTGTGTGTGTGTGTGTGTGTGTGTTGTGCACGTATGTACATGTTGGTATATGTGTGTACGCATCCATGTGGAGGCCAAAGGTCAACGTCAGGTGCCTTCACTGTCACTCCCCACCTTGTCCACTGAGACAGGTGCTCTCACCTAGTGCTGAACCTCGTGTTCGCTCATTCAGCTAGACTAGCTGGCGAGTAGTGCTGGGATGCCAAGCCCAGTATTAAACGTGGGAACTAGAGATCCCAGTAGTGCTGGGATGCCAAGCCCAGTATTAAACGTGGTAACTAGAGATCCCAGTAGTGCTGGGATGCCAAGCCCAGTATTAAACATGGGAACTAGAGATCCCAGCCACAGTCCTCAGGCTCATACAGCAAGCACTGTGTCCAGTGAGCCATCTCCTTATCCCCCATTTTATTTTATTTTATTTTTCCTTTGAAATCCATCTACAACACAAGGCCCTGCAGAGTCAGTGAAGGCTGCTCCTTCTGGTAGCCCTGCGTTTATAGGGAGACAGAAGAGAAGGCACTAAACACCTGATAGAACCTACAGTAACTATTTGAAGAGGAAACTAAGAAATAAGCACATGTTTTGCCCTCTTATTAACAGTTGGCAGTAAATGGCAAGTTCCTCCTTGAAGGGGAATTTATAAACCCACAGTGACATTAATTCCGTGGCCCAGCTGAGACCATGGGTGACAATCATGATGTTCCTACCTGAGACAATGTTCCCTTCCAAAACCATGCCTGCTAGGCTTGCTGTCTTGTCCTTGCTGCCTATTAACTATTTTTTTTAAAGGAGGGGAGGTTCGCATTCTAATTCAGAGGTACAGCTATAAAATGTTCAAGCAGAGTCCTTCTCTGGGATAGGAAAAGAAAGAAGTATTTTTTGTGGCATATCCAATCTGTGTACACTATTAACTAAGCCACACACACTCTTTGTTTTCATCTCCTGAGGTGACAATTTGTGCCTCAATGTCTCTTTCAGTCCTCTCCTTCTCAAAGCCTCTCTGTACTCTTGCATTTGCTCCCAGCCAACAAGTGTCCATGAGTGCTGGGGTTGGCAGGTTGAGGTTTCAAGAAAAATCATTCCCGTAGTGGAAGTACACACAAGCACCCCTGTAACGCAAGGAGAGGATGAGAACCAAGCGCTCACAGCAGCAACTGTTGGCCTGGGCAGTTCAGAAGGTGTCCCAGAACCAGGATGAGTGTTTGAAACTCAAGGCGTGAGGACCTTTGGTGAGGTCAGCAATGGCAGAGGCAAGGTGGAGCTGGCTGAAGAGGAAGAACATGACAGCTGACGAGAAGGCCCGGGAAGCAGGGATGCAGAGGGAACTGCATGCTCCGTGGCCACCCACATTTTCCTACTTCCTTGTTGATTGAGCCTTGGAAGACAGCAACTGATGTCCTAGATACTAATGTCCCTCGTGTGAGAGTGTGAAGACTCTTCTCATGGGCATCAGAGGTGGCTGTCACTGGCTCCTGTGAGCTGACATGGTAAGAGCACTTAGTCCTTGAGCCTAGCAGGTGAGCTACTGAACAAGGACATTGTCACAGGTAGCAACGTGGCTTCAGGAAGTTTATGTGTATTCTGTAGGGTGGCAACACCAAGACACTTAGCATAATGCCTGGAAGAAAAGAAGCCTGTAATCCCTGATGTTATGACTGTTTCCTCTGAGTGAGCAAGCTGGAAAAGAAATTGCCTGATTTTCCAAAAGAACTTAACACCGCAATGTTATGCAAACTATCATCGCTCAGACAATAAATTATGTATGCATGCAATGTGCATTCAAATATACATTTCTATTCATAATATTGGAAAGAGGAAAAAAAATAAGTAGGTGTGGCTTATGTTAAATGACAGATTTATAAGATGGCTTTTTAAATATTATATTCTAAGGAATTTTACCTTGTTACCACAATGTCACATTAGTTTCACATATTTAGCTAAGAAATATTTCTATGCCACCTTGTGTATTTGTTTTCTCTTTAAGTAACATGAATGCTAATACCTAGTTTGCCCAAAATGTCTTTGTCCGAAGAATACAGATATTTTTATGTGGAAAAAAAAAGTCAAACTGTTCCATTGAGGGTCCATTATCAGCTCTAATGGAACAAAACTTAACTACGTGGATATAAATAATTTTATGTTGCCCAGGAATCTTCCAGAAAAGATATGGGTTAGGAATAAAATGACTCATTCATCTAAATAAATCTGAGAAAACAAATTGGATTCTTTTTCCACTTCAACATTAGTTGATAAACATGAATTCAGTAACATCAATACCCAGCAGATTGAATTTGATGGCTAAACTATGTCAAGGGAAATGCCTTTTTCAGAAGAAACAGTTCTGACAAAGGGGAAGGGCACAGGCTCATACTGCGTCAGAATCTAGGAGTGGGAAGCATTTGTTCAAGCATTTCCAGAGCCCATTCCATATGCCAGGTTCGCTTCAAGACCTAGGACAGGAGCAGCGTATCAAGTCACTCCAACTCGAAGAGTATCCCTTCTTGCCCCAGCCGGCTTGCTCTCCTGGAAGGAAGCAGGTTTGGGTGTTGCCATGGGTGCCCAGATACTCCCTCAAGAACAAAGGAGATAACTTCCTCAGCTACTTGAAATATAGTTGGTAATCCTTGTTGTAGATTTGCATTGGCTGAAGAGAAGGCCCTATCTACAGTCAGACCATCCTTGGAGCAGCCCATATGCAAAACCTAATCAACGTCAGTTCATAAAGGGAAGACTCCTCTCTACAGCTCGGGTGAAGAGACATGCTAGCCTTGGAGTTCCTTGGCATTGGAAGCCTTTTATCTGGCTCTCTCTTGTATTTCAAGTTCCCCTTCTGCATACCTTTTGTCCAGAAGAATCAGTCCCAGTACATTACCAAAAACATTCTCTAATAAACCTCCTACACTCCTTTCTGTAAGCTTGCAATCAGATAATATGCAGCCCTTGGGATCTGGAGTGAGAAAGCCAATGACAAGAAGATTTTGAGCTGGTTCACCTGCCACCTGCTGGCAACGAGAAGCCTGTCTCTGACAGGGACAGCACCAGGTAACCATGGCAGGGAATGCAGGAATGTGAGGTAAAATGGGATGAATTTCAGCCATAAGGACAGTGGAATTGAGTGGCTGCTGCCATCTGTTGACGCTCTTGAAAAAAAGATCACAGAAAGCTGAGATGAATAAATTGACAATTAAAACCTAAATATGAAAGGCAGAATACTGTGCTTGTACAAGTAAAGAAGTTCTTCTGTCCTCAGGAGGAGAGCAGAGAAAGCTGTGAGCCCCATTGATGTTCACAGACGAAACTCCCGGGCAAGGCAACCCAGCCATGCCAATCCCTTACAGGAAAAGAGTACGGCGCTCACGCACAGGGTGGGACATGTGGGGTGATGGACTCCAAAACCTTGAATCACCTGGCTGTTTGAAGCCTAAGCCCATAGAAGTGGTCCAACACTCCCACTAAGAGATGGCACTCAGTTTTTGCTTTAAAATCATGTGGCAATCTTACCCATGCCAAAGGACATGTGCACCCTCAGTCTGCCTCCATGTTCCTTCCTGGACATTTGGCCATAAAGATGGTTTCAGAATACCACTTAGTTAAGAAGCCAAGACACTGGAAGAAGAGACTGTAATTTGAAGCTAGTGCTGCATGGTGCAGTAGAAGCCTGAATGGTACAAATAAGTCTATAGTCTGAGTGTCCTAGACTGAAGTGGATAAAAATTTCTGAAGGCACATTAATGAGGAGAGTTTGCCATGATCCAGCACTTAACAAGCTCTCTGAAAGGGGCATTTGAAAATGGTGTTAACACATGGCTAAAATGGCCTCAAGAAACATGAAGCAGGTTGTGTACCACTGAAAGAATGGATCAGAAGAACTTTCACAAGAGGTTGGAGATACACCATTTACAAAAGCAGTAAGAAAAGTCTAATGTGAGGAGTAACAGCATTAGTAAGAAGTTAGGTAATGGCTTTTCTACATAGGCCACAGCAGAATAGTAAAAGATGCAGAAATTGAGGGTGGGCAGACGGCTCAGCAGGTAAGAGTGGTTGCCACGCACACATGAGGTTCTAAGACAGTATGAATCCAATTCCAGCACCTGTTAAAAAGCTGGGTGTGGCCATTCATGCCTGTAACCCCAGTCCTGTGGAGAGCAGAGACTGGAGTATTCTTTGGCCTCCCTGGTCAGCCAGTCTGACCAAAAATAGCAGCTTCAGGCTCAAAGAGACACTGCATCTCCAAGAAACACCCAGAAGGGCAAGAGAGGAGGATACTTGATGTTCTCCTCTTGCCTCTGTGTGTATACACTGTACTTATACCACACACATGCACACACCATATCACATATATTACACACCATACCACATATACTACATACAGCATAGTATATGTAACACACACACACACACAGATGCAGAAAGTGCCTTGCAGGGCTTACTAATATCAAAGGCATGTTTGTTAGATCCTTGACGCAGTAGTCAAGGCCTACCAGAATGTAACAAAGGGAAATCATGTAAAAAAAAATGATGGCCTATGTAGGCCTGTCATACGGAGATGGTCAGTAGGGTATGGTTCCACTGGAACTCATGGTCAGTCAACAAGGACTCTCAGACTGTCCCTTCAGAAGAAACCCAGGCTGGTGAATGAGAAGTGTGAAGGCAGACCTCCAGATACAAAGTCATGGCCCCTTTCTCAATTTCTAGACCCAAAAATAAGCTTCAGAATCAGAACCTACTGATAGAAAGGGAAGTCAGCTCTCCAGAAGATATAACCCGGCAAACACGCAGCAAGTATGTGCCAGGTATGACTGACCCAGGCTGTTATAAGTAAGACTCAGTAAACTGGACACTTGAGAAAGGAAAACATTAGGGGCTGTCTGAATTCTCAGAGTCTATATCAGTGACTTATCAATGCTGGGATATAAAATGCCTGGACTTCAACTCCATAGAATCCTGAAGAGCCATCACAAGCCCAGCTCCCATGAGAAGATTGGCTAAGGGGCGTTTGAGGGATTACATTATATCTCATCTCAAGTCAACTCAACTCTTTCTCACTCTTTCTCCCCAGTCCTACTTCCTTCTCTTCTTTTCATGGATGGTGATTGCCAGAGGTCTTCATATTGAATGTCCTGCAAACTAACCTCTTTTGGGGGGGGAGGCATTTTCCAGCTTATCCAATGTAACACTGGGCAAGTCTGAGAGATAGGCAGGAAGTAAGGGGCTCCTGGTGTTGACTATCATCAATTAACTTGCAGAGATCTTCCTGCTCCGTGGACTGCACCATCCAGTCCCCTTTGTTCACTGGTTTCTCAACATCAGAAGACTATGGGAATTGATGAATGAAGCAATTATAATACTTGTGACCTGAATCCTTTATGGACTGGACACAGGTTAGACCATGGCTATAGCTTCTGAGGAAGCTGTCTGTAGAGGGACCCTCTCCCATGAGAGCACTTCAGCTCTCTCCAGCATCTTTCCCTCACCACACACCCCACCACCACCACCATTGCCCCTCCTTCTTTGCCCCTTTGCATGTGAGAGCTGAAATGACTCTTATATGGCTAATTCAGGGAAGGTTTATCTGCCTGTTTTTCTTTTATTCCTGCCCACACCTTTGAAAGGACCCCTTATTAAACTCTCCTTGGTTAACCCGACTGTAGCGTGCCATCTGCTTGCTGTTAAGTTGCTGATAAATACACACCAGCAATTTATCTGTACGGAATAGTAAGCAGCCGCTGGAGACAGAAAGCTTCCTTCCCAAAGAATGAATCTGTGCTCAGGCTGAGCTGAGGGCCTATTGCATTAGAGACAGGACCATGGGCTCGTGAGTACCTAACTACCAAATGTCTGGGCCTCTATGAATTATGGTTTCCTCATCTATACGCTCAGGAGGATGAGCTCACCTACCTGTGTCCACAAGCCTCCAGCTCTGATGAATAAGCAATCTGTACCAAAATAGCCAAGAGTGTCACAACTGGAAACGTAGAGGTGGTGAAGACCTTGCGTGATGTTCCATCCTGCTGTGAAACTATTTCTGTACGATTGTTTCCCAATACTTCACCATCCTTTCTGTATAAGTTTGCCTTCAGGCTACATCCTTCATCATTAAAAAAATACCATAATCAACAATAACTGTAACATGCTTCCTTCTTCTCATCCAGCAGAAGTCGGGACCAAGTTCACCCTATCAGTGGAATAAAAAATCATTTCACTCATTCTGAGTATGTCAGCTCAGCTTGTTTGCCCAATCTTGTTCAATGAAAATTGCTCCAACTGGCCAAGACCTAGGTACTGAACCAATCACCGGCAACTGTCAAGTCGACATGAGAAATAGAGAGTAAATGCGCAAGACCAGAACTTGGTAGATAGGGTTTTATTTCCATTGCTTGAAGATGCATAATCTGGTATCTGCACCCTTGTAACATGTGCCTCTTTCCTAGGTGGGTCACCTCAAAGAATGAACTCCAACATGGAACTGTTAAGTCTTTGACTTAAGAAAATGATTCTGTATAGACGAAAGTCATGTACCACTTCACCACAAAAACTGCTCTCCAAACTGTGTCCTTGGCAAAGCAGCCTTTTAAAACGATGAAACATTGCCATCTAGAGGCCAATAGCTTGTGCTGCAGAAAGTCACCCAAAAGAGATCTGACCACAGAATTTAGACTCACAGCCCTGCAAGACAAAAGCAGCCATCTGGAGTCACAAGAAAAGCTGATTATTTTGGATGCCCCTTGAGCCAGTCATACTACTTCTCAGGAATGGCTTCAAACGAAGCCACCCCAAACCAAAACCAGAAAAAAACACCACTGAATAAATTCTAAGTCTGTGGAATGATGTCTTCAAAACTTAGTGGATACCCAAAAAAAATACATTTCTTTTCAGAGGGACATTCATTATAGCCAAAGAATTGAAAGAATACTAATGAACCATTATAACAAGATTTGTTAAGTAAACTGCAGAACATCTTACAATCACCAAAAATATTACAGAATGCTTAATGACTTTAATACTGTCACAATATAAACATGTGCATACAAATATTGTGTGTCTGTGTAAAATTTAGGATCAAAAAAAAAAAATTCCTACGTTGTAGGGGGAAAGAGAGGCAATAATGACCCCATATCACCCATGCAGGGTGGAACTGAGTGATGGGTTAAAACTGAAATGTGTTTCTCTTCCTTTTCCATAGACATTTGTCAATATTTTCTGCCATCAATATCAACATTATCATGGACTTGACTATGTTTTCCTCATATAAAAAAGCAGAAATGGGCTGGAGAGATGGCTTAGCGGTTAAGTGCTTGCCTGTGAAGCCTATGGACCCCAGTTCGAGGCTTGGTTCCCCAGGTCCCACATTAGCGAGATGTACAAGGGGGCGCACGCATCTGGAGTTTGTTTGCAGTGGCTGGAAGCCCTGGTGCACCCATTCTCTCTCTCTCCCTATATCTGTCTTTCTCTCTGTGTCTGTCACTCTCAAATAAATAAAAAATGAACAAAAAATATTTTTAAAAAAAGCAGAAATGTGACAGAGTTTATAAGTACAATAAGTTCACTACAACTGTGAGCTCTTATCTGCACCCAGAAAGATCCCCCAGAGGAGACAATTCAATCTCTTTTCTAAGTAAGAACTCATGTATCACATTCCCACATGTATGTGCAATGCACACATGCATATACATGTGCTCTCATGTATTCACAGATATGCACGCACACGTGGACAGACTCACACCCACACATATGGGTGTACACACATATACACAGTCATGTTTATATATAATCAATGTATACATGCCTACACACATGCACATGTGTATACAAAGACATACATGGTTATCCCTGTGTATGCACACACACACACAGTTGTCCCCAGGCAGTTTCAGAGTCTTAGGTAATGACCAAATGTAGCATCCTCTAGGATTGTCAGAACTGAGTCCTGTCGTAGGCCAGGCAACCCCTTCGGATGCAGCTACTTGAGGGAGGACATGGATATATTTGCAAAAGCAGAGGCTCCCATGGCCTCATTCCTGGCTCCTGCCCATTACCTCTAAGCACTGTGCCCTTTGTCTGCTATTCTGAGCTGCACAACCCTCTGTCCCCTTTCCAAAGGTTGAAAAACTCCAGCATTCTATCCCTTTGCAGACCTGGAATGGAGAGACCCTTGTTTCCTCTTACACTGATGCCACAAACACATCGGTCAAATGACACAGTGTTTGGCAAGCTCTGACCTGATTGAGCCTTGCACATAACAGGAACAGCAGTTTTGTTTGAAAGGACACTGGCTCATGATGGGGAGCTCTTTCCAGCCTTGTACCAAAGAGATCTGTAAGAAGCCCAGGTAGCTAGCACAGTCTGATGTATTACAAAAGGCCCCAAATCCCGGGGGAAGGAAGGGATATTTACATAGCTTTTAATCTCTCTTATTCTTTTTATTTTTTTTTATTTTTTGTTGTTTATTTATTTGAGAGTGACAGAGAGAGAAACAGGGAGAGAAAGAGAGAGAATGGGCGCGCTAGGGCTTCCAGCCACTGCAAACGAACTCCAGACACATGCACCCCCTTGTGCATCTGGCTAACGTGGGTCCTGGAGAATCAAGCCTCAAACCAGGGTCCTTAGGCCTCACAGGCGAGCGCTTAACAGCTAAGCCATCTCTCCCTTAATCTCTCTTATTCTTACCATTGATATGTTTTGTCATTTCTTGATGGTGTCATTATGTTTAATGCCACTCACGGTGATACTTCCTTTTGTTTCAGGAAGATTATATTCTTCCTCTTACTGAGTAAGCAATTATTTAGTCTTCTAAACCTGTAACATAGGCTCTAAGGAATCAATGTGTGGCTATTGCATTCTGGGAAAGTCAGTCACAGCTTTAGCAGTATCTCCAGTACCTAAAATGCTGAAGGAAGCTATCATTGCTGATTGGCCATAACTAGATTCTGGTCCAGGAGAAGCACAAAGTCTGGACTTATGGGACACAAACTCCTTGACCAGGGGAGCAAATATTGTAATTCCAGCTTCAATGAAGTTCAAGTTCCAACCAAATTACCAAATTGACATGGAGGAGGGGTAAGAGGGGAGGGAAGCTTTACAAAGCTTTCAATAGTTTGAATTTTTGTACAAGTAATTGTAAGATGTTATAATATATGCCACCACCACAACTTCAGTATCAGAGAAGGGGTCTGGAGAGATGGCTTAGCACTTAAGCCATTTGCCTGAGAAGCCAAAAGGACCCGGGTTTGATTCCCCAGGACCCATGTTATCCAGATGAACAGGATGGCACATGCATCTGGAGTTGGTTTACAGTGGCTGAAGGACCTGGTACACCCATTCTCTCTCTCTCTCTCTCTCTCTCTCTCTCTCTCTCTCTCTCTCTCTATCTCTATCTCTATCTCCCTCTTTCTCTCTCTTAAATAAAATAAAAACAAAAGAAAAATTTTTAAAGATCATTATCAGAGAAGGGGCTGGGGCGATGGCTCAGTGGTTAAGAGTACTTACTGCTTAAGCAGGAGGGGCTGCTCTGGCCAGAGTTTGCTTCCCCAGAACCCATGTAAACAGATGGGTATGGCCACGCACATCTGTAATTCCAGTGGTGGGATAGAGACTGGAGAAACACTGGGGCTAGTTGACGAACAGCTGTTGTGAGTTGAGGGAGGGACCCACCTCAAAGGACATACAAGGACGAGCAGCAAGGTCACTTTATGTTTCTTCTATGGCTTCTGCATACACACACATGTGCATACCACATATCACACATGTACACTGTACACATAAAAAAATTCAGGGCATTAAATTGAGAAACATTAATCAACTGGTGCTATTTACTCATTTAACAATTACTTATTGAGTAATTATGAGTACACAAGCGGCTTGGCATGGGAGAACAAAACAGAAATGACCCTGTGATCATGATGATTGTAATCATTGGTGAAAATGGCCTTAGACAGAGAAGTATAAGAATTCTTATAGTATACATGATACAGACACTTTGTTTTAGTAACAGCCCCTGATTTTTACCAGGATCTACCCCACTTCACTTAAGGCTTAAGCCCAGAGGTAGGGCACATAACTTTAGGCTAAGCCAGTACACTCATTCACTTTTGTGTATTAGGGATAAGTTCTTTGTTAGGATCATGATCTGAGGGAGGTGAATCCAAACTAGTAAAACACTGTTTTCAGACTGGTTTTTCAGCTGTCAGAGATAGATAACTCACAGGACTGAAAATATAATGTTGAAACTGTGACATCTCTTGCTACCACAAGGGGGCAGACGCTGAGGCTCCGGAACAGCAGAGAGGATGCAGCAACAAAAGAGAAAATGGGCTGGAGACATGACTTAGAGGTTAGGCACATGCCTGCAAAGCCTAAGGACCCAGGTTTAATTCCCCAGGTCCCACATAAGCCAGATGCACATTGTGGCCTTCACTTGCCTGTGAAGCCTGAGGACCCCATTTCAAGGTTCGATTCCCCAGGACCCACGTTATCCAGATGCACAAGGGGGCACACACGTCTGGAGTTCGTTTGCAGTTCCTGGTGTGCCCATTCTCATTCCCTCTCTCTCACTCTCTCTCATAAATAAATAAATATATTTTTTAAAAAAGAAGAGGAGAAAACTAGTGCATAAGGGACTATTGGAGCCCCATCCATTTCACCTGAATCTAGCTATAATTCTGGAACTTGAGCCAGTATTCCCCATGCCATCACTATTAGTGAGAAACAAAGTATGAAGAAGTCTGTGTGTGATAAAGAACAAAAGAAACAAAGCAAATCAGAAGCTTGCTTCCACCATACTCTCGCTCACTTCCAGAGCTTGTAGCAGAAAGAGAGGGGAGAGAGGGAGGGAGACTCTCCCAAGCATGCGCACATGCGTGCATCTCCCGGTGATATTCCACTTTATAGTGGAAGCTACTTACCACTTCGTGCACAGAGAGAGATAGAGAGAGAACGTTCCTGGTGTGTGACAGCGTGGGCACCCTCAGCTGCTGCACTGTGTGCATTCCAAGCGAGAATCTAAGATCGGCAAAGGTGCCAGGAGCCATTTGCCCTCACAGCTGCTTGTCTTAAAAACCGCACTGTGCTACCATAACGGGAGATCTTGAACTCCACAACTTATAAATGGCAGAAAGTTATTTCTCACAGCTCTGGAGGCCTCAGAGTGCAAGGTCAAAATGCTGGCAGATTTGGTTTCTGGTGGTCCCAAGATGGCACCTTATTACCATGACTGGCTTCCTCCAGAAGGGAGGAATGTTGTGTTAGCAGAAGAGAGAGAAGAGAGCCACTCCTGCCAACCCTCTTACGGCACCATTAATTCATTCATGAGGGTGGAGTCCTCGGGATCTGAACGCCCTTCATTAGGTTCTACCCCCCCAACACTGTTACATTGGGATTAAGTTTACATGACAAAATACAGGAGTTTTTGAGGGAATTAATTCAAACTATAGCACTACCTTCCTATCCCCAAAGGTCCCTGGGACCTCACAAACTTGCTCATTTGGGTCTTTCCTGGGGCATATGAGGTGCTGAGGACACTTTCACATGTCTCTTAACTGATAAAGGCAATATGTGTATTTCTTTTTTTTTTTTTTTTCCCTCGTGTACAGCTCATTACATGTGCTGAAGGAGTCTCTCATACAAAGTGTTCCCATATCTGGTCCAACCACAACATAGTCATCTCTCTCTCACTTTTGGTCTGTGTGGTTTGGAGAGTGTTAGCAGGTGCTCAAGGTCCTACCCCAATAGACCAGCTCACTCACAGACATCTAGCATTCTTCTGGCTTCTTCCCAGTCCTGGAGGCATCTCATCTTCTTCTCGTTCCCCAAATCCAGTCAACTGATGATGAATCCCGTGGTGGCTTCCTCTGCCAGGCTCCTCCTGCCTCTCCCTGTCGCGTTCTACTGTACCTGAAAACCAGCGTCCTGACTGCACCCTTGTCGCCTCTTCTCCACTCTGATGATCTCACATGCTGTGGCAGTTACCTTCATGTTGCTGGGACAAAACAGTCGACCAAACACAGCTGGTGGAAGGAAAATTTTTATTTGGGCTGATAGTCTTGAAAGGAAGCCTTAAGATGGTGGGAGAAAGCATGGCATGAGAAGAGGCTAGACATCACCTCTGCCGCAGCAGGAGAATGAGCCCAGCTCTGGCAAGGAGGCGCTGGCCATAAGACCTCCTGAGCCCACCCTCAGCAACACACCCTTCAGCAAGATTCTACCTTCCAAATTGTCATCACCTGGGGACCAAGCACTCAGAAAACATGAGCTTATTGAACGGAGTAACATCTGATTCAAAAATCAAAAAAAAAATTATTATATTATAAATATTGTAATGTTAAGTATTTTGTTCTGAAAACACTTTCTCCTTTTCATAATTTTATTTTCATGCCCATATTTTCAGTCATTTACCAAGACATTAGAATTATACTGTGGAAAGGTTTTAAAAGGAAGCTTTTTGTCATTGTTCTTTTTGTCAAGACAGGGTCTCACTAGGTCAGGCTGACCTGGAACTCACTTGGTAGTCTCTGACTGGTCTTTAACTCATGGTGATCCTCCTACCTCTGCTTCCACAGTGCTGGGATTAAAAGCAAGTGCTACTACACCCAGCGATAACTGAAACATTTTATTAGAATTTCATTATACATATAAATTATTTGCAAAAGAACTGATATGTTTGTAGTATTCAGGCACCCCATCTAGAAATATGGTTCATCTCCTTAACACATTCTCTTAATTCAAGAATATATTAACTGCTATTATCTCTCTAGGTAACAGTTCCTTTATCACTATTCTAAATGCAATCTTTATTTCATTGATTTTAGTTACCAGTTAATAGGAAAGTTCTTCTCTACCTTTTTTGTTTTAATCTTTTTTCTTTTTTATTGAAAATTTCCATAATTGTAAGCAATATCCCATGGTAATTCCCTCCCTTCCCCCACTTTCCCTTTGAAACTCTACTCTCCATCATATCCTCTCCTCCTCTCAATCAGTCTCTCTTTTATTTGATGTCATCATCTTTTCTTTCTGTTATGATGGTCTTGTGTAGGTAGTGTCAGGCACTATGAGATCATGGATATCCAGGCCATTTTGTGTCTGGAGGGAGCACATTGTAAGGAGTCCTACCCTTCCTTTGGCTCTTACATTCTTTCCATCACCTCTTCTGCACTGGACCCTGAGCCTTGGAAGATGTGATAGAGATATTTCAGTGTTGAGCACTCCTCTGTCACTTCTTCTCAACACCATGATGCCTTCTGAGTTATCCCAAGGTCACTGCCATCTGAAAAGAGGAGCTTCTCTAACCAAAAGTGAGAGTAGCATTAAAATATGGGATGAACATTAAGAGAAGTGCTTACGGGGCAATTTAGTGAGTATAGTATATACATTAGCCAGACACCAGCAGATGTTACACTTCTAGGGCTCATGACTACCCCTGTTGTAGGTTTACAGTATCAGGGATGTATTCCCTCCCATGGAGCAGGCCTCCAGTCAAATTAGAGGGAAACTGGTTTCCCCCATAACAGACGTGTCACTATTGCACCCGTTGGCTCATTTGGCCTGGCTGGCCAAATATAAGGCTTGCAGTGTCCATTGTTGAGTATCTCCACTGGTGATTTCTCTCTCTCCCATTGCAATATGGCTTTTTTCAGCTTTCTGTCAGCTAGTCTACATGGAGAAGGTTTTTCAGCTCAGCTCCAACAGGATTTCTCAGTAACCTTGCAGCTCAAGTATGTGGAGTCTTCAGCAATAGGTCTTACCATATATTACTAGTGGGAAACAAAGGGCCTCGGCAATGGCCTGTAATGTTTTGGGGGCATAAGGGACCTCCCTAGCCAACAACTCACTGGAAGGTATCCCCCCCTGGCACTGAAAATTTGCTAGTAACAATCTATGGCTTCTGAGTGTTCCATTGTCCAAAAAAGTAGGTTTCCATATGATTTATTTATATCTTCTTAGATCTTTATTAGCCCTCCCTCCAACTTTTCTTTACTCAGTCTCTTCCTCTGACCTCACTTGGGCCTTTACACCCCCATTAATCTGTTCTTCTATTTACATATATACAATACCATCCTATTAAGTCCCCCCCCCCCAACTCCATTTCAATTCCCTTTATATCTCCCTTCTAGCTTACTGGCCTCTGCTACTGAGGTTTATTCTTATTCACATAGAAGTCCAATCATTTGTAGCTTGGATCCACATATGAGAGAGAACATGTGATGTTTGGCTTTCTGGGCCTGAGTTACCTCATCAGGTGTAATACTTTCCAGATCCATCTATTTTCCTGCAAATTTCATAACTTCATTTTTCTTTTCCGCTAAGTAGAACTCCATTGTGTAAATATACCATATGTTTATTATCCACTCATCAGTTGGGACCATACACACATATATATATTAGAATCTTTGTATGGGCACATCATGTGTTGGTACCATCATTTCCTTTTCACCCTGCCCCCATTCCATTGAGAGCCCTCCTCAGTGGGATTGCTGGCGTTCACCTTGGGGTTGTGGGTTATGAGTTGTGAGAGCAGCAGTCAGTTGTAAGAGGGAAAAACCTCGGATATTCCCTTCCACCCTGTGGCTCTTACAATCTTCTTCTGCAAAATTCCCTGAGCCATGGTGGGTGTGTCTTAAGTCTACTTCAGTGTTGAGTTCTCAGCAGCTTCTGGATTTCTGCTTTGGTGCAGTTTAAGTACCCTCAGTGTCTTTCTCCATCACCCTGGCCCAGGCTCACCATGGATGCAGCACCCTTGTTCACCTCACCAATTCCTTTATGGTTTCACCTGGGCTCTAGCGGATGTGTGAGGGGTGGTTCATCTCCTGGCAGGGAGTCAGCTATCTTTTCATGTCTTATTGATAGATTTTGGATGTCCTCAGTTCACACTACCTTCTGAAAAAGAAAAAAGATTCTCCCATGGAGAGTGAGGTCAGCATAGATTAAAGGGGATAACCATTTTTAATTTAGAGAAATTTTGATGGGTGTAACCTCTCTTTTGGCAAAGGACTAGTGGGACTTTCTTGTTGGAGTCTATTATTATACTCTGTTGTCTTATGTCTATCCCCTAACTGTCCACAGTGGTTCGTAAAGCTTGTGTTCCAAAACAATTTTAATTAATGATGCAAATGGGGATGGGGGAGATGGCTCAGCAGTTAAAGGTGCTTGCTTGCAAAGCCTTCCAGCTCAGGTTTGATCCCCTAGTACCCACATAAAGCCAGATACACAAAGTGGCACATGCATCTGGAGTTCATATGCAACAGCAAGAGAGACCCTGGTGCACCCATTTTCTGCCTCTCTAATTTTTTTCTCTCTTCTTCCTTCCCTCCCTCTCTGTCTCTTCCCTCTCTCTGCTTATAAATAAATAAAAGTATTTTTTAAAAGGGTGAAGAGCCTGAGTTCTCACTGTTAACTATTAACTACATGTATTTTCTTTTAGGAATGAATTTTTTTTCTGTTTATTTTTTATTTTTTTATTTTCACAATTTTTATTAACATTTTCCATAATTATAAAAAATAGCCCATGGTAATACCTCCCCCCAGGAATGAATTTTTTTTGTTTGGTCTTTCCAGGTAGGGTCTCACTCTGGTCCAGGCTGATCTGAAATTCACTATGTAGTCTCCAGGTGACCTTGAACTCACAGCAATCCTCCTACCTCTGCCTCCCAAATGCTGGGATTAAAGGCGTGCACCACCATGCCCAGCTAGGAACGATATTTATATTTTTATCTAGCCATACTATATTTCTGGCATTAATTTATAATTAATCTTGCTTAGTGGATTGTTAATCTCACCACTTGATTTTAATACTAGTTTCAGAATAGCTCTTTTTCTTGAGTAACATTTTTGTAAAAATTTATTGAATTGATTGAAAAAAGAAAGTCCTTTCATGTTTACCCTGCCCCTGTGTCCGTGTCTTCTACAGCATGCTGGGTGGGTCCTCCCATTAAAACGTAGTCAGTTTCCCTCTTTCTGTAGCCTGTGATTTGTTGAATAAGTCAATATGATGGAAGTAATGTTAACTCTAGGCTTCAACAGGTTTCAAATGCATCTTTAAAAGGCAGTAAACCAGGAATAACCCACAAAATTATAACACATGGGGGCACCCTCAGCACAACTACGTCACCTAACCAACCATCCTGGCCCTCAACCAATCCATCATCTTGACAAAAGTCTTCACTTACATGAGCAAGAGCAGACCTCCAAGAACAGCTGGGCCAACCCCTGATATCAATAAGAGCCCAGCACAGCCTTATAGTTAAAAGCAGAAAGAAATGTTTGAGATTGAAGCCACTAGCTTTCAGGGTGATTCTCTCTGATATCAGCAATGATCAGTTAAGATTTCCTAAGACTTTGTATACCTAAACATATGCTTATGCTTCTTCATTTCTCAACCATTGCTTGAGTTGCTTTCTCACTGCTGATACTTGACACAAGCTGAGGAAGGCAGGAAAGTGCTAGATTCTGGCTCACAGTTGAGTTTCATGGCAGAGAAGGTAAGGTGGACTTGCTCATTACATTTAGGGCAGAATCAAGAAGCAGAAAACAGGAAGTGGGGCCAGGCTATAAAATTCAAGCCCCCCCCCCCCCAGTGACCCACGTTCTCCAGCAATAGGACTAAAGGCTCCACAACCTTCCTAAACAGCGCCACCAGCTGGGGACCAAGTGTTCAAACACATGAGCCTCTGAGGCACAAACCAGGACCGCAATCAACCCCCTCACTTATAACCCTTGACGTATAAAATTTGTCTCTCGAAATATATACGTATTTCTTCTGGAGCTGGAGAGATGGCTTAGCAGTTAAGGCACTTGCCTGAGAAGCCTACGGACCCAGGTTTGATTCCCCAGTATCCACGTAAATCACCTACAGGGTTGCACATGCATCTAGAGTTTGCAGTGGTTAGAGGCTCTGAATGATCATTCTTTCTCTCCCTCCTTCTCTCTTTCTATCTCTCCCTCTCTCAAATAAATATAAAAGCATATATGTATTTCTCACCAGCTGGTTATGTTGGCCTACATACATAATCCCAGCACTTGGAAGGCTGTTGCAAGAAGATTATAACTTTAGCCAGCTTGAGCTACATAGCCATCCTGTTTTAAACAAACAAATTCATATGTATATGTACATGTATATGTATATGTATACATACATATATATACATAATTCATGTCAGCTTTATAATAACCTTACATTCATATGTATCCTCTGTCTGGTTGCTTATATTTTATATTTTAAATATTGCTATGATTTGGCATTTTGTCAACTGTTCCTCTGACAGTGCATTTTTCAAATCTGCATGCTATGAAGCATTTTCTTCAGGGATTTCTCTTAGTATCACTTCTGTCCAAACATCTGTTCCCCAAACATATCTATAATGTTTTCCATTCCATGTATCCACTGAAAACATTCTTTTCAGAAGATTTTAAACTAATTTTTGCCTTTGGCATAGAGAAAAAAATCACCATTTCCTTTCAAATGATTACTCCCATTAGTGACTTCCTCTGACATTGTTTCTGACACTGATTTTCTTTCTGCTCTGTATTTTTAATTGGGATGGGATCTTTGCTTGTCCCATCCAGGACCTTCTTTATCTTTACTGACTTCTGAGCTCATCTGATTATCTTTTCTTTGTAACTTCTTTACTTTTTAAACATTTAAAACAACATCACTGGTGCTACAATGACACTAAGTTTTCTGACTTCAGATGCTAATTATTTTAAGAGATCACTATGCCTCTGAATTTCAAGAATTACATAGTTAATCTTTTTTTTTTTTCTTCCAAAGTAGTTTCACGTGTTGAGTAACACCACAGCTGTTGCTGAGGCCTGTTCTTTCTTCCCAGTTTATTCCTCACGGAATGAGTAACACATCTAGACACAGCACACTGAGATTGTGGCTTAGCTCCATCACAGCTCATTACAGTTGGAGGGCACATTGATACACATAGCACCTGACTCAGTTTCTAGCGCTTGGAGGAACATCTCTATTCATTACTCACCCCTAGTACTGATTTTTAACTATCTGATATTATGAACCATCGGGGCATTAGGACTACTTTTGCTTTGCCTCAGCCAACACGACCTATACATAAGAAAATATCTTCAATTATACAAAGCAAGACTGTTATACAAAGCAAGACTATTTGCCACCTCACACCTGAATGCTAGTTTTTGTTGTTGTCGTTCTGCTGTTGTCTGGAAGTTTAAGTTTCTAATGAATGTGGTAAGCATAAGAAAGATGTGGTTAGGAGAGGGGGTAAATAGGATCATAAAGATACAATCAGAAAGTAGGTGAGAGAGGGATGGCGACAGTCTGTTAAAATTCAGATGGCTAAATATCAAAAATCGTTTCAGCTGTTTGTCTTAAAGAACAGAAAGCGAAATTGGCACCAGCTGTGCTGCAACTTGGCCTTAAGAGCATCTAAATTTTGTGCTCTACATGCAGTAGTTTGCGGGGAGAGGAGAGGGAGAGTCTGGCCCTGCTGTGAAGAGTCGAAGAATTCTGACCATGCACATTTCAGCCCAGAAGTTTTTACCCTTCACTGTTTCCCCAGACTTCACTTTTGTTATTCACACAGTCCTCTGTGAGTCTGCTAAGGAACTGTCGAGATTACTCACTATCTAAAAACTAATCAAATTAGCCATGATTTGACATGCCTAAAAACATGGATAAATTCTGTCTCAATTAATATCAGGTAGAAGGAGATAAAGAGAGTTTTAGGACTTTGAATATGCAATTGATTTGTGTGAAAGTCACTAATTCCAATTCTATGAATAATCCTGCCCCCTCTGGACTTGAACATGTTAACAGAAACCCAAGCCTGTCACAAAGTAAGCATAATAAGCTAACATTTCAGAAATATTATTAAATGTAGGTTTTTCTTTTCAGAAATTCTTGGTGCACACACAGAGGCTATGATATCTACTGCTTTCAATGCTAGCTTTCTTAAAAAAAAAAAAAAACTCTTCATTGATTTAAGAGACAGAAGGAGAAGGAAAGGGAGAGACAGAATATGGGCCTACTAGAGCCTCTTACAACTGAAAATGAACTCCAGATGATGCCACTCTGTGCATCTGGTGTTAGGTGGGTTCTAGGGGATTGAACCCGGGCTGGCAGATATTGCAAGTGAGTGTTTTTAACTGCTGAGCCAGCTTCCCAGCCCCAACACTAGCTTTCAAAGGCAACTTTCTAGGATAGTACAGGAAGAAATAAGTCTTCAGTCACCACAGCAAGAGACAGTGAATTGACTGGATCTGACATTGCCTCATTAAGTACCTGAAGTGATTCTTGATTGATCCTGTTCTGCTTTCTGATGTGGTTGGGTTTCTGTCTCCCATGGGACAAAGAATCCTTACCAAACATGTTGTCTTATTAGTATGCTAAGTTCTAGTCACCATTATCTAGTGTACTCTATGAGCATCTGACAAGAGCAGTGAGCTGGGCCTTAGTAAAAACAAGAACCCCAAGTTAAGTATTTGCCTATTACTGACTTGCAATGTAAAACCATGGGGATTTCACTGGAAGTCTCATCTTTTCTCAGAGGCCTGGCTGTTCCAGACTCAATCCTAACATGACCTCTTGCGACGCATCCAAAAGTGAATGCTCCCACCTCTTTTACGAATATGTTCCCATGACATTTCTGTTCCTTACCTTTAGAAGATTCACTCTTAGCTTGACACACTGGGAACCAGCTGTTACCCATGATGGGGACTCAGGTTGGGAGTTACTCTCTTCTTGTCCTGACAGTGCTCCCCTCAGCACACCGGTTCCTAATTGTGTTGCACATCCACACCACATCTCTTCAATAGGACTTTGACCTGTTAGCTAGTATCAGTTCTCTTGGAGTATAAGCATGCGCAGTTTTGTTTTTCCCTCCAAGGACCCACTTTCCCTTATCCTAATGGGCTCATCTGAGATCCACTATATGCCAAGTGTACTCTAAAGGCAGGTTCATATCAACTCATTCATTTATTCAAGAAATATTTATTTAGTTCCGGAGGATAAAGAACAAAAGATCGTCTTTCTCTTGAGAACCTTACTATGCAGAGGAGAGAAACCAGCACTAAGCATCATGGCTATAAAATACATGTTAGATAATATTGAAGCTGAATTCCCACATTCTCTGGCGTTTGTCACTGGTGATATCATAAAGCTACCAAGACCACTGCATAATAGATTATTATAATTATGGGAAAATATTAAGAAATGGAAAGAAGTTGAAACTTCTGGTTTCTGATTCTGACTGCAGTGCTGAATCACATAATATCTTAGGTTATTTTCCCCATGTCAAATGAGGCCAGAGATGGGAGTGTTGCTCAGTGGCCGACTGCTTGCTTAGTATGCAAGTCCCAGCCGAAGTACTGCAAAAACAGAACCCTAAAACAAGGATGGCAGACAAGATAGCTTCCATTGTTCTCTCTTACCATATGCTACGAATCCACAACTCAAACGGCTATGGAAAGGCAGAGAGTGATACTCAGTGGTAGAACACATGCTTGGAAGTATAAGGCCTTGCATTCAATCCCCACATCCAAAAATAATAACACTAAGATAAAATCTTTAAATCTATAGAATAAACTCACATAGCTAGTCCAAAATGAAATTTCTCAAAAACATGCTTTTAAACACACAGCTTTGAAGTTCTGAATTCACTGCTTTCATGCCTAGCTGTGCTCTGTACAGGAATTAAAATTTGAACCCATCATGGCAACCCTGTCACATGTCTGTGAATCAGACTAGTAGCCATATGGCTCTTGAGTATGTTTGAAATCAGTGCCAGCTAGGGGAGGCTGGGCAGGCTGCTGGGTTCTGGCATTGAATCAGATCCTCTGTGATGGGCGTCTTTGTCAGGAAAAGGGTTTGTGCTTAGAAGATCATGGCCGTGGCTGGGTTGCTTAGAGCATCATTTAAGTACCAGGAGCATGGTCTAAAAATACACAGTGGCAAGGAGTGTTCTCATTGTGCCCTACTCTCTGCACCCCAGAATCAGCCATTCTCAGTCCATCCATGGTATGTCTGCATAGATGTGTTAGATCTCGTCAGCATGTGCTTAGCAGCAAAAAAATAAAGACATGGGTAACTAAAGCATAAGCACTGGCTTGGACTAAATAACCTTTAATGAAGAAGAAATATCTTGGGGCATGGGGAGCCATCTCAAATATGTTTGCCTTGCAAGGATGAGGACCCAAGTTCAAATCAGGCATGGTGGTGCGCCTTCACTCAAAACCCCAGTGCTGGGGACGTGGAGTCAAGCAGACTCCTGGGGCCCACTGGCCTGTTAGCTGAGCCTACTTGGCAAGTTCCAGGACAGTAGGAGATGCTTTTTCAAAAAGGGTAGACAGTACCTGAGGAATGGCACATGCATATGCATCAACATACATGTGGACATGCTAACACATGAACACACACATACAAATAAATGTCTTGGGGTGTAGCTCTGCTTTAGAACACATGCTGGCACATGAACAGCCCTGGGTTGCATCTCCTTTAGCCCAGAACAGAGAAGAAAAAGAGAAAGAGGAAGAAGAGGGGAGGAAGTAACGCTCCTGTTGCTTAGGAAATAATAAAACGGGACTCATAGCTTAAAAGTAAGTTGCAAAGCCTGGGATGCACTAAATGTTCAACCAACAGTATCTATTTTAATTTCAAGCCATTAAGAATAACTCTTTTTCAGTAAGCTCAAAGCAAATGAAGCACTTGGGGAACAATAAATATGTGGTCTCTGCATCTAGGGACCATATAATATAGGAAAAATGATATGAATCATGCAATATATTACAAGGCAGATAATGGTGACACTGAGGAGATAGCTGTTCTAAAAAAGCTCAAATTTATGGGCTGGAGAGGTGGCTTAGCAGTTAAGCGCTTGCCTGTGAAGCCTAAGGACCCCCGGTTCGAGGCTCGGTTCCCCAGATCCCACGTTAGCCAGATGCACAAGGGGCGCACGCATCTGGAGTTCGTTTACAGAGGCTAGAAGCCCTGGCGCGCCCATTCTCTCTCTTTCTCTGCCTCTTACTCTCTCTCTCTCTCTCTCTCTGTCACTCTCAAATAAATAAATAAAAATGAACAAAAAAATTTTTTAAAAAAAAAAGCTCAAATTTAAAAGGATATGTCGGGGCTGGAGAGATGGCTTAGTGGTTAAGCACTTGCCTGTGAAGCCTAAGGACCCCGGTTTGAGGCTTGATTCCCCAGGACCCACATTAGCCAGATGCACAAGGGGGTGCACGCATCTGGAGTTCGTTTGCAGTAGCTGGAGGCCCTGGCGTGCCCTTCTCTCTCTTTCTCTGCCTCTTACTCTCTCTCACTCTCTCTCTGTCACTCTCAAATAAATAAATAAAAATGAACAAAAAATATTTAAAAGGATATGTCCAACTGGAAGAATTCACAATGCCTTAATGGAAGAGGTGACAGCAGAATGTCTAAGGTGTTGGCACAATTCTAGTTACCAGGATCCAAAGAGTGTTCTAACTGCCTCGTAGTGATTTGTGTCCACAAAGTAGATTAAAAAAAACATGAAGATCACAGGCTATTTGTTTCTGCCTGAAAACTCCAAAACAAACATGGTGGTTGTTCTGAGTATTAACGTTCATTCAGCTCACCAGCCCCAATTAAGTCAATACCTTGGGCCATTACAGCCTCACCTGAAATCCACCCCATGTCTCTAGAACCTTGTACATCATTTGTACCAGTGGACATTGAAAACTAAGGAGAACCTTGCAAGGAAAAAGGCCAAAGAGGTCCACATAAGCCATAGTAAGTGTGAAGAGATGTGCCTGAATAAAGGGTTTGCTACAGACTCAAACATGACTCACTGTCAGTAGTTATGAAAAGTGCAACAATTGGCTTTCTCTCCTGCTTCTCCCACTCAGCCCTCCCCCAAAACCAGGTTAATATTTTCAGCTGCCTAACCGGACACTCCACTTGCATGTGTCAAGCTCAGGGTTGCTGCATTCCCCCCACCCCACCCCCACTTGCTCCTGTTCTTCCCACTCTCATGTCTGTTCATGGCCTACCCCTGGCCCAGGTGTCTAGAACCTAAACACACATGATCCAACTGAAATGTTATAGGAAACACTTAGATAATTCTAACCTTCCTGGCATTTTATACAAACACTTTAAAGGCACAAGTTAAGGTCTGGGGAGGTGGTTAAGTGCATAAGGCACTCACCACTCAAGCCTGAGTGTCTGAATTTGATCCTCAGACTCTAGTTTAAAGAAGAAAGCTCTAGCAGGCTCCTGTAATCGCAGCATGTCTATGGTGAGGTGGGAGGCAGGGGCAGGTGAGTTTCCTATAAGCTCACAATGAGTATAGCTAAGAGCCACAGCTGTGCCGGGCGTGGTGGCACACGCCTGTAATCCCAGCACTCGTGAGGCAGAGGTAGGAGGATCGAGGCCACCCTGAGACCACATAGTGAATAGTGAATTCCAGTTCAGCCTGGACCAGAGTGAGGCCCTACCTTGAAAAAAAATTTTTTTTAAGAGAAGAGCCACAGCTGTGATCTAGAATGAAGTGAAAAGGTGAGAACCGACACAAAAATTGTCCTCTGGCCTCCATGAGCACCCATGCATGGGCGCATTCACACTTACACACAAACACACACACGCATATACGCACAGAAATAATGTGTTTAAAATTTTTAAAAGAAACAGGTTAATTTTTTTTCAGTATTTCTTGCTTTATCCAATACATTCTAAGTACTAGCATTTCAATAAGTAATCAACATAAAAGATGATGTATTTATAATTCTTTAATATTCTTCATACTTACAGTACATCTCAACTTAGACCCACCACGGTTCAGGGGCCGAATACCTACGTAACAGGTGCTATGATCTCTGACAATGAAGATGTGCTGTTTAGAGTGGCCTAATCTTTATGGTGTTTTGGTCTCAATATAGAATATTCAACTGCTTCACCATGGTATATAAAACCTTCCACAAGCTGCCCACCAATTATTTTACAGCCTCCTTTTTCACTGCTCAGCTCCAAATGTTCTGTGGTATAACTGATCCACATTTCAGATTGTTCCCCATCTCACCTCTACTTTTCCAATTCTTTCCCTTTGGTCATTGTCCTCCTCTCTGCCTACTAAAACTTGCCCTTTCTTCAAAGCTACTGTTCAATTCTGCTCCCACCAACCCTTCCCTTTTTATCTCCAAATCTACTCTTTCAGCAATTCTCCCCCACCCTTTTTTTCTTCTCCTAACTAAACAGTATCTTTCATAACAGCCTGCATTTTACATGCAAGTGAGGGCAAATTTATCTTGATTTAAATTCTTGAGTGAATTTTACTCATCCTTTCTGTATTTTGGCCTCCTGGGACTACAAATGTATCTTTAAAATCTCAGTATCCCAGGCAACTGGTTCCATCGAGTTACAAATACATACCTAAGAAAGCCAATCTCTAAAGCCAGAGGCTAAAGATAAGCAACAGTGCAGGTAACCAGCGTTTTAAAATAATGACTCAGGCAGCAGAGATGCCCAGAATGGCAGGGAGATTTACAACCTTGGATGGGGACATTAAAGTGGAAAGTCCACAAGGAGACTACCAACTCTCTTCCTAAAGGATGTTTTCCAGACAGTTATTTTGGTAAAGTGATGGCTGTGAGGGACATGACTACCATGCTGTGTTAGCGTGATTCAGGTATAAAATATATGTATCCTTCAGAACCTGCTTCCAATGTGGAAATTGTGTTCTTACCCACAGGCATCACCGAAATTCTCTTGAGTGATGCCTAATGCTGTGTCCAGGACCATTTCTTTAGCCATTGTTTGAGTGCCATAGGACACAAGTTTATAAAGCAGCAGTAGGTAGAGATCAATGAAAGTTTCTTCTGATGAAGCCAAACTAATAAAAATAAATTAATTCTGCAATATTCAAGTCAGTGTAGCAATCACTTCAAGCCATCTGTCTAAAAGGCACTCACACCCTTAGAGCAAATTCAAAGAAGAAGAAGAAAAAAAAAAACAACACTGCCTAAGTTTTGGGCTCATGCCCAGGAATCTTTTTTTTTTTTTTCTAAATATAGAAATAAATATTTAAGTCCCTGATGCATTCGCACCCACTGTCCAGATTGTTCCCATGATTCCACCTCATCCGTTCAACTGCTTCCCTTGCCCAGGCAGAGAGCTCTTCCCCATCTGTGCTGACGACATCAACTCAGGGCCATTCAATTATGCAGGGATCCGGGAAAGTGTGCATAATTCAAACCAGAGACAGCAGAGACAGTGAACTACTTAATGCTTTAGATTTTTTTTTTCCAGATCCTAATGGCTTATCAACAACATCAGAGTGAAGAGTTTTTGTTGTTGCCTCATTTTGAAAGCTGAACAGAGGCAACAGTTGCTGGTTTATCTAAGTCCCTTAATTATTTAATATCAATGCAGAAAAACATATCCTCGGGGAGTTTTACATGAAAAGGAGTTCATGCTACTCAGGTTTTATAAAAATAGAGCAATCTGGAAAAGGTTTCAACATCAGGATACAATTTCCCTATCCACAGTGACCACAAGAAGGATCTTTCCCTGGATGTTCCTGGTTTCCATGGTGATGTCATGTTGACACTTGAGCCATAGAGGACTCTGGGGGGTGAGGTTGGTTACTTGGCAGGTGCAACTGGCTAGTAATCAGTGGGCATGCCCTGCAGCATCTTGGAGCAATCAATCTTTCCCAGGATGAAGGTTAGACTCGCTGCCAATGAGGCCAAGTGAGGATGACGTCATTTTAATTTGATAATTTAAAAATTGTGCCAGGCATAGTGGCACATGACATCAATCCCAGCACTCGGGAGGCAGAAGTAGGAGGGTTGCTGTAATTATGAGGCCACCCTGAGACCACACAGTAAATTCCAGGTCAGCCTAGGCTAGAGTGAGACCCTACCTCAAAAAAAAAAAAATTGTGACCAATATTGTATACCAAAGTGATGAAAAGAGTAATATGAGACAACAAATAAAACCTCCACATTTGCCTTCCCTGTGAACCCTAAAAATACTATGACAATGACTGGCTAAAGTGGCACTGTGTTTTACTAATAATAGTTTTTAAATGTATCCATTTATTTTAATAATAATTATGGAAAACTTGAGTATACACAGCATTATTTACAAACATTTCTAACGCCAAATCTGAGGGGCAATGACCAATATAACTCCCAGGAAAGTGGATGTTTGGGGATGGTTTGCACACTATGGAGCACAGGAGAAGACAGCTATCCCATCATGAAGAAATGACAACAAGGATTTAACCAAAACTTATTTTTGTATGTGTGTGTGTGTATGGGTGCATATGTGTGTGGGCACATGTGTGCATGAAGGTGCACATATGTGTGTGTGTGCATGCATGCACAGGGTAGAGGTTGACATCAGTTATCGTCCTCAGTCACTCTCCAGTTATTTCTTGTGACAGGATTTCTCAATGGACTTGCAGTTGATTCAGCTGGACTAGCTAAATAGAAGATACTAGAGACCCTCCCCAGTACCGGGACTCAGGTGTATGCACTATGCCTGGCTTTTACATGGGGGCTGGTGACCCAAGCCCAGGCTGTCATGCTGACACAGCAAGCGCTACACTCACCAAGCCATCTCCTCAGGCCCCAGCCCAGGCTTTCTAAAGAAGTGTGCCACTTACACTCTAAGCTTCATGGACCATTGCAGAAGAGGTATTGGAAAGAATGCAAGAGCCACCAAAAGGGGAGGAGTATTTTGTAATTCTGTCTTCCAGATACAAAGTGGCCATGGTATTCATAACCTTACAGTGGCTGATGCTACTGACACAAGACCTGCATAATAGGAAGGGGAAAATGATGACGCCAAAATAGAAGAGAAACTAGTTGAATAGAAGGGACTCAGTGAAGAGGGGCCATTTGAGAGAAGAAAAAAGGAGGGTGGTAGGAGGGGATTATGACCTGTTATATTGTCTATGTATATGGAAGTTGTGAATCAAAAGTGCGGCTTCCATGGCGAGCCAGACAACCTGCGCCAGGGTGAAGGAGACCGATGAGGACACTCAACATGCACCAAAGCTGAAATCCAGAAGCTCCTGAGAGCTCAACACTGAAGTAGACTTAACAATCCCATGATGGGTCAGGGAATTTTGCAGAAGAGGGAGACAGAAAGATTGTAAAAGTCATAGGTTGAAGGGGTATACCCAGAGGCATTGCCCACCCCCAATGACTGATTGTTGCCCTCACTATTCATAACCCACATCTTCATGGGCAATACTGGCCATCCCACTGAGAAGGGCCCTCAGTGGAAAGGGGGCAGAGAGGAGGGAAATAATGGTACCAACACATGATGTGTCCATATAAAGTACATACTTAATTAAAATTAAATAAGTTGGGCTGGAGAGATAGGTCAGTGGTTGAAATACTTGCCTAACACCTGAGGTTTGATTCCCCACTACTCAAAGGTGCACAGAGTGGCACACCTGTCTGAAGTCTGTTTGCAGCAGCTAGAGGCCCTGGTTCACCCATTCTCTCCTCCCCTCCTTTCCCCTGTCTCCTCTCCCTCTCTCTCTCTCTTTCCTTGCAAATAAGTAAATAAATAAAGGGCTGGAGGGATGGCTTAGTGGTTAAGGTACTTGCCTGCAAAGCCAAAGGAACCAGGTTCAATTCTCTGTCTCTCTCCCCACCCAATAAATAAATAAATAAATCCAGAAAAAAAGGTTTTTAAAGTTTTTAAGATATGTGTGCATCAGAACTTTCCATGATTATTAACAAATTCCAGGATATCAATCAGGTCACAAAAAGGTGGTGAGCTGGGGTTGGGTAGAAAAAACTGGAGATGAAGGTGACAGGGTGACAATAGGAGATAGTAAAAGTCTTTTGGGCAGTGCAGCTTGCTTTGCGATTCAGATTTGGTTGTCTTGGGCTGGAGAAATGGCTTAGTGGTTAGGGAACTTGTCTGCAAAGTCTAAGGACCCTGGTTCGATTCCCCAGCACAAATGCACAAGGCGATACATGTGTCTGGAGTTCATTTGCAGTGGCTAGAGGCCCTGGTGTGTCCATTCTCTCTCTCTCTCTCTCTGCCTCTTTCTGTCTCACAAAATAAAATAAATAAATAGAATAGGTTTTTATGTGGTTGTCTATACCTTATGCAGATTTTAAGCTGACTGAGAGAAGCAGCTGAGGAAACCCTTTCTCTTCTGTGTGCATTTGTGTGGAGCTGCACATGTACGTGCATATGTACATATGCAGACTAGAGGACATTGTGCCATTCCTCAGAAATGTCATTTACCTTTGGTTTGAAACAAGGTCTTTAATTGACTCAGAACTCACCTACTAGGCTACACTAGCCAGCCAGCAAGCCCCCGGGGTCTGCTGTTTTCACCTCCCCACTTCAGGGATTACAGACCCCCCCCATGCCTCCGCCCCCCCCCCCCCACCACACCTGGGATTTTACATGGGTCCTGGGAATGAAACTCAGGTCCTCAAGCTTGTAAAGTTAGCATTTTGCTAGTTATCCCCCAGCCCTCCTCATCCTTTGTTTTAGTTCTTAATAGTAACAAGGAAGCTCATGTAGCTGAATAAAAACTGTCCTTTTGGGCGGGAGAGATGGCTTAGAGGTTAAGCGCTTGCCTGTGAAGCCTAAGGACCCCGGTTCGAGGCTCGGTTCCCCAGGTCCCACGTTAGCCAGATGCACAAGGGGGCGCACGCGTCTGGAGTTTGTTTGCAGAGGCTGGAAGCCCTGACGCGCCTATTCTCTCTCTCTCTCCCTCTATCTGTCTTTCTCTCTGTGTCTGTCGCTCTCAAATAAATAAATAATTAATTAAAAAAACCCTGTCCTTTCTATTCTCTACCTCACTTTCTCTCTCTCCATATAGCTCATAAGGTTTCAACAGCTAAAAAAAAAATGTATAACCACTTATGTTTGGATTTAAAAGTAGGATATAAATATGGGAAAAGCACAATATTCATGAAAAATAAAACCAAGAGTATTTGGACAATGCCATGTTGTAACATCACAGGCACACCAAGCACTGACCAAAGTGGCTACATAATGCACAGCATTTCTCCTTTACACCTGGAAGAGGCCCTGTGGTAACACACTGTAACATATGTGTGTAAGTTTTTACTAACGCGTACATGAGTCTGTCATTTATATGGGCCAGTTGTTCCTGGTTTGCTTAGATGACTACATAGTTAAGCAAGTTGTCTAGCTGGAAAAAGTGCTGTTTGCTTGGAAACACTTTACCCTGAGCCCTTGTGTGCCATACACATTAAACGCTTGTAGAAAAAAGAATTTTAAGGCCGGGCGTGGTGGCGCACGCCTTTAATCCCCGCACTCGGGAGGCAGAGGTCGGAGGATTGCCGTGAGTTCGAGGCCATCCTGAGACTACATAGTGAATTCCAGGTCAGCCTGGGCCAGAGTGAGACCCTATCCTTAAAAAACCAAAAAAGGAAAAAAGAATTTTCAGTCATTTGTTTACAAAGCTGTTAACAAACAAGAGCTATGTCTAAATAGAAAAGGAATGCATCTCTGCAGCATGTTCTACCTGCCTACTTTCCCCTGTAAATCTACCAACAAGCACTGTGCACACCTGCTGAGGTTACAAGGTGAGGCAATGATTCTCAACTTGACTCACAGAATATTTAAATAAGTCTTCAGCAAACTGCATTATGTCATGCTTCTGACCATCTTAGGGTCAGTTTTAACAGAGACAATGTCACACAAGATAGAATATCTCTCAGTCCTTTAATCAAACTCTGCATAAAAACAAAATGCAAAACAAACTAGAATCATAGACCTTCGTAACATCTAGACACTGAGAAATTGAGGTGGAACTGAGCTGAAAGTCTCCTCCCTCTGGTGAGCTGTCATGATGCTGGAAAGTGCTTTGCAAGTTGCTGCGGCGAGGGGTGGAAATTTATAAACCATCTTACCCAACAGTGGACCCTGCCAGCTACGCAACAGACCAGCCAGGAAAGATATGCCCAGTGGTGCAATAATGGCATGAATTCTATTGGGTAACCAACTGCTCTGTGAATTTGAGGACTGTTGCACAGGTGGGAATTCATGCCTGGTATTGAACACCCTGTCAAAAGCCTTTGGCTTGGAAACTCATATGTCCTAGGAGGGAAGATACTCCTGTTGTTTGACTAGATGGATCTGTTATGCCCATCAAGTTGCCCATAGTTTAATGCTGCTTCCACCTTTAGTCAGAGAAGTTTCCTTTTGCAGATGGCACTGACTACTGAAAAACTCAAAATTTGTCAAAATACGGAGAGTTAAGTGACTATTGAGTGCTTGGAGCTAAATGTGGTATCTCCATCACTCCCTCCAAGGCTCAGGGAATGTCCTGGAAAAGGGAGCGTAAAGAAGGCAAAAGCCAGAGGATGGAGAGGAGTGTTTTGCCGACACTAAGTGGCCACTGCATCCATGACCTCATCGCCATGGTCATAACCTGCGCAGTATTGGGCTCAACAACATTCCATCGAAGGTGGTAGAGGAGGGTGGAAAGAGACATTAAAATAAAAGCAGGAGAGCTGGAGAGATGGCTTAGTGGGTAAGGCACTTGCCTACAAACCCAAAGAACCCAGGTTTGATTCCCCAAGACCCATGTGAGTCAGATGCACAAGGTGGCACATGCATCTGGAGTTCACTGGCAGCAGCCGAAGACCCTGTCATGCCTATTCTCTCCTCTCTCCCTCTCTTCCTCTCTCCTTATTCCTCTTTCTCACTCTCTCTCTTGAATAAATAAATAAAAATAAGAGGGACTAGTTTGCAAAAAGAAGGGGTTCAGTGGAATGAGGATGGGAGACAAGAGAAAATAATGAGAGATTATGATTAAAATGCATTACATATACATTCAAATTGTTTTTAAAAAAAGTTTTAAAAATGTGAATTCTGGCATTCAGGGAACTTAAGCAGCTGCCATGTCCAGGATCCCACCCCCTCCCTTTGTCATAAAGGCACCTACATTTCACCAGAAATAAAATTTTATTAGTAACATGTCAAATATGTTGCAAAATACAGTTACCTTTCTTCTTCCTCTCAGTTTAAAAAACAATCCAATAAAAACTTTAAATCATGACCCAAATATTTTTAAATGTGAAAAAGACATATTTTAGATTATGTAACAGATACACACTTTCCCAAATAAACGTTGTGGAACACCATCTGCTGGGTGTTTGAATGTGTTCCCAAGGAACCAGATCTCGGCTTCTCTCCCTTCACTAATGGGTTATGACAAATTTATGACACTGTATTTCACAATAGCTATACCAAAAGTTTATGGACCATAAGAGAGTCTGACAAATACCACTTGGCATGCTCAAATTGAACAACTTATGCAATCCTCTCATTAACACTGATCCTCCACCTCTTACTGAGACCCCCACAAGCAGGAGAAGCAGGAAGTCAGTGGATGGATCACTCATAGAACAAAGGTCAAAAACAGGCCATTACAAAGAGTGAAAGAACCATGTCCCTTTTGTACTAGCTCAGATTAATGAACCGACATCTTTGGGCCATGCAGCCACCCAGAATTCTAAACTTAATATAGAATACCTACACACTGTGTTCACAGATCCTGACAAGCAAGAAACTGTCAAATTCTTGTTAACTTAAAATACTTCCACATTTGCCTTAGTGCAACCACAGGCAGTTCCTGAGTCTGGAGATGATTGAAAAGAGAAATTCCTTGCAGTCACTTTCTGACTGATGAGAATGGCACATGACCATATATCTATGTTCCTTTTCTGTACTTGGTTTAGATCAAAGCTTGTAACAAATCATTTTTATGTATTTTATTGTAATCTCTGCAACAAATTTGGAAAATTGGTTTTGTGGCTCTAATATTTACTTTATGCCTTTAATTTCTTAAAAGAAAAAAATTACTAAGGAACACCGACACAAGGATGTGAGTATACTCTTGAATGAGTATTTTGTTCTCAAATAATAGCCTTGCAACTGAACAGTGCAGTCAATGGCAGTACTCCTATCAATCACACAGCAAGGCTGAAAGTTAAAGACTCAGGCCCAAGACCTACAAAAAAGAATCAGCATTTCTAAAAGTCCCCTAATCAATGGAAACCCCAGGAAGATTCTAGAAGCACTAATGTAAAGGAATGCTCTTAATCCATCTGAAAGCCTTGAGGGAAACAAAATTACTTTAATGGGGAAATTTTGTCCCACATATTCAATCAAAAGTTTAACAACTTTTAGGTATGATCTACTTAAAAAAAAATTACACTTGTCATGTTGCTGAAGTGTAGTAATGAAGATTCAGAACAAGAATATGTAAACAAATTGACATATATTACATGAATATTCATGAAGTACTTGAATTAATCTCTCATTGTTTCCAACACAATATATTTTTGTAGTAAAGCATATGACTACACTGTATTCTAGAAACAAGGTTACCTTAGAGAACAGTCTCTTAATGATTAAGTACAGTCATTTTTTTTAATATATAATTGTGTCCATCAACTAATGAACATGTCACCATGATGGGTTCTAGTTTGATACACTCTAGAAACCTTTTCTCAAAGGAATTCAGCCAGTACTGTGAGCTGTTTCCCTCAAGTATCTTTGAGCAGATCAGTGTCAGCAGTAAGGGTGAAGTAGGGATGGAGAATACAGAAACTTAATGACTGGGGCTCAGTTAGGAACTGTGAGAGAGAGGAAGCTGGTGAGTCAAAACAAAGATGGCTTCAGGAGTAATCCTAAGGTTTGGAGTTAAAGAGGTCGCTCAGTGGTTAAGTCACTTGCCTACAAAGCCCAACCACCCAAGTTCCATTCCCTAGTGCCCACGTAAAGCCAGACACACAAAAAGTAGCACATGCCTCTGGAGTTCATTTGCAGTGGCTAAGGGCCCTGGTGCACCCATTCTCTCCCTCTCCCTCTCTTCTGTTTCTCTCTGCTTACAAGTAAATAAATTAACTGAAAAAAAAAAGAAAGAAAAGAAAACCTAAGGTTTCATCCAGTCTGCTTCTAACACACAGCAAATGAAAGAAGGCTGCCTCTGGTCTTATACGCCTCAACACAGCTCTCTCTCAGTCTCTCTCTCTCTCTCTCTGTCCCGGGCTGTGATTTACCATTTTGTTTCTCCTTGAGGGTTCTCCTCTACACTAACCTGGCTTACCTTGTAAAACAACAGGAAGCTAGAGAAACAAGGGGAAAAAATGTCCTATACTTTAATCTCTCTCCATACCATCCCCTACGGTGATGTGCCAGATTTCCCCTATACAAGAGTGGTCTTCTATTATGCTTCTTACTGTAAAATAAAGCACAAAACACTGGGCATACACTCCTTCCATTCCCTGCTCCAGATACTCAGTGAGTGTTTTCTTTTGGAGACATATTTGATGATTGTATCAATCAGGGTTTCATACCAATTTAGAATAAAAGGTGGGTGTGTTTACCTTTTAAAACAAAGCCAGGCTCTCTCAGCTCCATGTCCTCTTGCATCCAATTGTTAAATCTTGAGATGTCCATTCAAATAGGTCATTCACAGGCACTGATGCATGTATACACATGCTCATCAGCATTTAGTCTTTCCCTCAACTTAATCCTTCTCTAGTTTTCCCTTGTTCATCCACCCAAAGGGTTCAGGTTTAGCAGTATTTTGCAGTAAAGCAGTAATGCCAGTATATACCGAAAAGAATCTAGTGTTGTACATCACTGGCGAATGAAAGAAAGGATGGGTCCATTGAAAAAGCAGGTGTTTGCCGGGCGTGGTGGCGCACGCCTTTAATCCCAGCACTCGGGAGGCAGAGGTAGGAGGATTGCCATGAGTTCAAGGCCACCCTGAGATGACAGAGTTAATTCCAGGTCAGCCTGGACCAGAGTGAGACCCTACCTCGAAAAACCAAAAAAAAAAAAAAAAAAAAAAAAAAAGAAAAAGCAGGTGTTTTTGTATACAGTGGACACCAAGAAAGAAAGAAAAAAGGACTACAGCAAGCAAGCAATCCCTCCCACATGAAGCAAGTTCCTCTGTCACCCCAAACCCTGCTCCTCACCCCTCTGCTCCCCCTGCCTTTTCTTCCATTCTCTCACTTTTCCCATCTCCCTTCTCCCATGCTTTTCTTTGCTAAGCCTGTAGGCTGGATGAACACCAATGAGACTGAACAGCGTTATCAAAGGCATTCTGACGTCCCACCTCAGCTTCCCCAACCTACAGAGGGCTCTTGTCACCCAACACAAGACTCCCAGCTTCAAAGAGTCCTAACTGGAACACAAAGGAACTGTGAGCACAGCAAACCTGCATAGGGTCTCCCTACATATTTGCTGGTCATGCTACAATCACAGTCACCTATTGGTTAAGTCAGGCAAATTTGAAGAGTTTAAATACAAGGTTTTTTTTAATCAAAATATAACTCCTTACCTATGAGTTGTTTATGGGAAAAATGAACTGCTCTGAAAAAATTTTTAAAGAATCAGTTTTGAAATCAGCACATATTTAAATGAGAAAGCATGTTCACAAATATCTCTGGCTCTCAAGACAGTTGCTTTTCTATACATGAATGTGTAGACCAGACAGCTCAGTTGATGATGTCATGAAATAAAAATGGTCTTTTATATCTGTTACTGGTTCTTTGTCCCAGAGTTTTTACTTTAGTTAAGGTTTCTGACACATAATAAATACTACAATTTTACATGTTCTTGCTGATTTTTCCTTTCCCTTTCTTTTCTATTCCAAAGTATGTAGAATTCTATCCTCAGTCAGTTTCCATATGAGACTTTAAAAATGTTAGCACGGATGTCTTTTGCTTAGAGCACTGCCCTAAGACAAGTCCTGGTGCTCATTTCAGTAAAAAATTTAAATGTATCAGAGAGTGGGGTCTATTTAAAAGTCATGTGATAGTATACTTATCTAATCAAAATTGGAGTGTTAGAATATCCCATTTAAAAAAAATCTATACTTTTGAAATACAACTCTGAGAAATACATTCTTTTATGAGTAATGAAATAAAGATTTGAAACTTTGGTGCCAAATCTTACCCTTACTTAATTTTTAAATATTTATATCTGGATTTCAAAGGTATCTCACCATTCATATAAAATTATCCTTCATTTTTTACCTCAACTATATTCTGTTCACTGTATCATAAAGCATATTTCCTAATTTTGATTGAGAAATTAAATACAATCCTAACATTTTTGTCTATCATATATTTCTGTGGTCTTCCACAATGCAGCCTAGCTAGGGCCCTAATATTCCTTATACAAAGTCATCATGGCTATGCATTACAGAGACCAAGTGTTAAATCAAAATTAAAAACAAAGTTCTTGTGAACAGAACAAAGCTAGCCTGGTCACAAGTTGGCTTTCAGCTAGGAAAGATACCATGTTGAAAGTCACCATACTTAACTTGGAAGGGCATATGACTACTGAAGGCTTGTGATGATGTCATTTAAAGTAATGCCCCTGTTTATCATTATCATGAACAAAGTACTTGGGAAGTACATTAGTGAAAAGTCATGGTGACATGCTTAACAATATTCATGTATGTCCTGTGCAATCCTTAGTTTAGACTCTCATCTTTCTTAACTTTCCTCTCATAGTCTTCCTGACCACTCACCTGACACTCACCTTTGAGTCTTTGGTATTTTCTTAAATACACCTTTGGCACCTAGTGTTTCCAATCCATTTCATCAGTCAATGACAATTCTTTCAACAATATTCTCCATAGGACAAAAACTCCAGACACCTCACTCAAACCTCAAAGAACATTAGAAGTCACTCCAAACAAACAGATCTCATGAATCTATGTAACTTATTAAATCATCTTCCTTCAACGTGCAAAATATAGGGACTTACCTAAACCATACCCCAAGGGTATCTTATCAAACAGAAAATGATCCTCTATGATACAAAAATCAGTGCAAAGTTTCATCTAGGCATCCTTAAGTGTACTCTATTAGCAAGGTGAAGAAATAATAATATGTAGAGTTTCTGTCATGCTCATCAATTTTTGCAGATCAGATTTGTAACAATTAGTAACTCAGTTAAGAGGCATTTTTGTCTGCAAACCTTTTCCTGAGCTTCCCAGCCTATAAAAATAACATCATAAATGAAATTTAAACTCTTAAAAGGCCAAGCACAAATTTTAGCAACCCCTGGAACTTAAAGACAGTCCCATATACAATGCTCTTTGATTACATTTCACTCTTGAAGAGAAAAGTCTATAAAGAGCAAATAATAGTAATAAACAACAAAAGAACAAAACAGGTAAACTTGGAATAGTCCAGTTGGTACATTCATCAAAGTTGTAATGTATGCTTTCCCATCTTGCACCGTCTCTAATGGTAAAAGAATAGTGTGAAACAATTACTTGGCACAAAGCTTGACAGGCCAAAGCATTTCAGAGAGAATTAGCTCTCATCATTTACAGAAAATTAGATTCATTCTACCCTTAACCCTCAGGGTCATAACATTACCAAATTAATCTGTTCCTTTTTGCTACTTTTCACTGAGTGGCAGATTGTAGAAATGGGAGGCTTAAAAGTTTAATCTATTCCTTCCTGCATTGAAAAAAAATCTCTGCTTCTAGCATACTAATTCACCACTTTATGATACGTAGATATATTTTTGATTCAATTTGATGAAACTAAGGACTGCTGGGTAATACCCATGGTTCTCTCCAACCAGTTCTGCATGCATCTCCTCTCCGAGGTCAAGTGCACTGGCAATTAGTACCTTATATTAACATTGTCACTATAAACAATTCAGGCATTTAGAAACAAAATATCAATAAACTTAGCAGTTACTTTAATTCATTTTATAAATAAGCAACTGAGAATTTTGCTCCAAGTGGTCACTAGTGTAGCCCATTCCATAAATGGCATTCTCCGAAGCATAAGGCACAATATGATACGAATGCAGCTCTTCGTAATACAGAGATTGGGAATAGCATCCCTGTACCATCAACTTCAGCCGTTTCCTTGCATCAGAATAAGCAGTCTTACAACAGGAAGCTTCCTTATAGTACTCATAACTCTCTTTCTCCGTCTCTAGGTGTATCTTCCTCAGCAAATTGTTAATTAACACAGACCTTCGTAAATAGGTTTCTGGGTCTTCTAGAAACCTAAGTTTCTCCAGAGAAAGTCTCAGAATGCAAGTCCTGTCCTCGGGTAATATCAGGTGCTAGAAAGAAAACACAGACATTCACTCACCACTAGAGCCTTATGCTATTAACAACATCCAGATAAATGAAAAAAAAAGCACTTACTTTTGGAAAATAACCATGGTAATCTTGATGTAGATCTTCTTCTTCTGCATATTTTCTCTTAAAGTAGGCTACTTTCGACGTTGTTGATGAATATGTTAATACTTTTGTTGGATAAGCTACAAAATAAGGAATTGGGGAAAGTCACATGTTGTGGGGGCAAAAGGCATTTTGTGATATAAATTACATTTCCTAACAGATATGTAGTGACCTCTCAAAGACTGCTACCTTCTCCCCAAACCAAACAGTCATTGGTAATTGCTCTATGACTGGAACTCTGGTTGATAAATGTCACCATTCACACTCAGATTTGATGATCTAGTTCAATGGTCTATGTTGATTTCCTTATGCAGCCCACCCCCAAAGTCCAACGCCAATACCCTGTTGAGTTCTATGCCTTTAAATGCATATCCACTAATTTGAAATTGAGAGCCGGGCGTGTGATATACAAGATAATAGTGTGAGGAGATAAGGAATTTTTCATCATTCTAATCTGCCTAGCACTCAGGGAGAATGTGATACTGGTTGAGTAACCAAATTGACATAAAACATTTGGTGGTCCAATGATCTCTCACAAGAATGGGTATGTATCTATAGGCAAAATCATTTTAAGCCGGGTGTGGTGGCGCACACCTTTAATCCCAGCACTCGGGAGGCGGAGGTAGGAGGATCGCCGTGAGTTCAAGGCCACCCTGAGACTCCATAGTGAATTCCAGGTCAGCCTGGGCTAGAGTGAGATCCTACCTCAAAAAACCAAAAAAAAAAAAAAAAAAAAAAAATCATTTTAAGTGGTTACAATATATAATCATGGACCTGTCAAAAGGCCTAATAGAAATTAATTGTGGAAATGAAAGAGATTTAAGTAATTCTCTGAGTGGAACATAACCTTGGTGTAAAGTGTGACAGGAAGACCTTTGTATTCCCCCTTTCAAATTTTATCTCAATTGAGGGTTTTGACTTCATTAGGGAAAAAGTGCTCAGTAATTTGGTTTAAAAGTAGGACTTACTCTAGGGGGCGCTCCTATCACAGAAAGGAAGCAAGACCAAATTCAACTACAAGTAATTGAAACCAATGAATGAATTTAGAAATTAAATTGAGTCAAGGTCAGTACTCATTCAACTTCAGGAGGCCAGACCAGAAAGAAATCTTGCATTTACACATAATTTTCTTTCTCCTTAATCCACACTCTCAAGTGTTGGAATCATTTAGTTCACAAAATAATGAGTAATTGGTTAAATAATGCTGGTTTAAATAAAGTTACAGTAAGACATTTAGTGTTTTCCTCTAAAAATCTTGAATTTCTAAAAGAATAAATATTAAAAATTTACTCCTCAGCAACCAGCTTCTGTAGTTTTGCCTCCAAGTTGGAGGCACAGCTTTCTGATAGCTTTTTGTAATGGATGTTGTTCCTGAACCAGTAAGGGACCCTACAAAGTCACACCTCAGGCATCTCAAATTCTCACCAGCATCACTTGATGATTAACCATGAAAGCTTTGAGTTAGTGTAGGCAAGTCTTATGCATCGAACCCATAAGGAGACTGGTGAGAATGACAACTCACAATTAAAGCCTTATGAACACAATCCCCACTTCCATAGATTTCCCCACTGATTTCGAAGGATTAGGAACAGAGAACAAAATGGTATAGAATGTATATTTTTAAATGGAAAAAAAAAAAATTACTGAGCCCAGTGTGCTTAAGGATATCTTTCTTTAGCAAACTGCATTGTTAGGAGCCTTTTAAAGAACCAAATCAAAGAACTAGGCGACAAAGCTTTATCCCTTGTGATAATCCTTGCTACCTTTTAGTAACTGTCTAAAGTAGCAGCGGCTCTCAAATATTAGTGTCAGAACCGCCTACGGGCCTTCTTACAATGAATTGTCAGGGCCCACCCCTCTCCCCAAAGGTTCTGTAGGCCTATAGAGGAAGTCTGAATTTTTTAACCAATTTCCATGTGTGATTATGAATGACATAAGAGAGGGCAAGGTATAGCTTGGAGAACCAATTGACAAACTTATTGTTCTGCCTCCTGCTCCCAAATCATCCTATAGGGAAGATAATTTGATTGAATGAATCAATGACAGAAGGGGTAAAGAAAGGGGAGGGAGAAGAGACAAGGAGATAGAAGAAGAGAGGTATGAGAGAGATTCATAATGATTCTGACTATATTTGAGCAATTAGTCTATTTTCAGACTCTGAAAATACAGGGCACATTCTCAGAGGTCTGGGCTTGAGACTTAGCTCCTCCATGGGCAAGACATCCAGTTACTTACTTTACTGCTCTTGAAAGAAAAACCAACCTCATTCCCCTCTCCCCTCCCACCCCCATGGGTTGCTGAAAAGCTTTCACAGCTGGTATTGGTTTGGCAATTACCTCCCGTGCTGGCTGCTAAGCTATTTGCAATGTTTTCCACACCAAATTGTGGAGGATGGTTTTAGCTACTTTTAGGCTAAAATATATAGCAAACATAAGTTTCTACATCTGTTTACTTGCTGGATTAGCACTCCCAATACTCAGAGCTGGCAACTAGTCCTTGGTCCTCTGGCTCTGGCAGCTCAGGATACAGATGAGAGGACTGGCTGGTGGGCATTTCTGGGTTAGTGTGATATATGTGGCAAAGACTTGGCGTTGCGAACAGGTGAAAGGAGGTTTGTCTCTCCAGCTCTACCACTTCTTAGTCGTGTGACCTTGAGCAGATGACATAAGCTCTCCAAAAATCTCATTTGTTAAGTGGGCATAGAAATCCACGGGCTCATATGACCACTGAAATAATTCATGGAGAGTGGCACCATGCCTAGCACAGAGCAAGCACTTCATCCAACCCCAGCCGTAAGGAGTGACAAAAGTCCCACAGCAGTCACACGGGGGTCAAGCCCATCCTGGCCCCTCTTCAGCGGAAAACCCTTTCCACCAACAAGACCGCCAGAGATGCTAGATCGTAATGACACAATTGAAAATCTGCATAAAGGTAGCTGCGATGGTCAAATTCAAAAGTACTGCACAGATTCCATAACAGCCTTGAGAAAATATTTCAGGGGTACTACCACTGGTCATAGGTTTTGGATGATGGAAATACAGACTGTTTTGTAGCATCCAGGCATCTGGACAATTTGTTAAAGTGAATCTCAATATTCAAATATATATATTTCTGGTGATAGAGTTAACATGCATAAACATGCTTATCATAATCCTGTAATTAAAACCAAGAGCAGCCCATGAGAAAGCTGAAGAAACACACGAGTTAGTGTGCTCTCAGGTCTGAGGACAGCATATAAATTATGAAACCAAATTGAGCCTGAGCCTAAATTTAACTCTGCAGGTGAAACAGCTAATGCTGGCTTGAATGTTAAAATTATTTTTAATACTGTAATCTCTGGGCACACAAAATATCTGTGCCAGACTCTATGGGTCTCACAGTGTTAAACCTCAACAAACAACAAATCAAAATGCACAGATCAAGTGACCAACCTGTCATTAGAGCTCTGGCAATATAATTTATACATATTTCTTTAAATAAATGCTCAAAATGTAATTACCAACGATTGCTCAAATGCCCTTCCTTGTTGTTCTGCTTTTACCTCCAGACAACTCAAATCCTGTTATTGTACGAGTGATTTCATTTGGTCCATGGCCCAGGAACAGTACATTAAAAAAATATCATCAGCAAATTAATTTATAAACACTTCGAGAGAACAGACAACAGTCAAAGAACAACCACTGCCATCGTCATCCTTTGTTGTTGTTTTTTTTTTTGTGTTGGTTTTGTTTTTCATTTTTGTCAGAGAGGTGAAGAGGCAATGTGTTGAACATATTTTAATTTTAGTTGGATTTTCATTTTCTCCCCAACATTTTTTTTTTCTTTTTCAAGGTAGGGTCTAGCCCAGGCTGACCTGGAATTCACTATGGTTTCTCAGGGTGGCCTCGAACTCACGGCAATCCTCCTACCTCTGCCTCCCAAGTGCTGGGATTAAAGGCGTGCACTACCACACCCGGCTCTCCCCAACATTTAATCAGCACATTGCAGAAACAAAGTGGAAGCCATGGTCCAGCCAGCCACAGCCAGCAGAGGTGGAGGCCCATCAGTGCGAGGAAGGGGGAGCTCTATGTTAGTTCAACAACCAATTTGTGTGGAGACAAAGCATCCTCTCACCCTCACAAGCTCTTATTGTTTCTTCTTGCCTAATCTCAACCTGGCATTGAGTTTCTCGTCTGTCTAAATCATGCTTTACTAGTGTAAGAGCTATCAGACGCGATAATTTTTATCTTAAGGGCTGTGGCTATTTCTCTTTAGAGAGAATTAGCTTCACTGAAGCGGGTGGCATAGCTCAGTGATAGGGTGCTTGCCGAGCATGCCTGGACCTTGAGCTCAATCCCCAGCACAGGCAGAAAAACCCAAACAGTCAAAGAAGAATGATTTCATCTGTCCCTTTTTGCCACGTGTTACAGTCTTGCTGTGTGGCTTTCGGAAACACTTTGACACTACCTTCCAGCACCATGTATGACGTGTGTTCAAATACCAGCCCTGTATTTTGTTTGCTTAGTGTCTTTGAGCAAGATACCTGACCTCAAAAAGCCTGAGTTCTCTCATCCAGTAAATGAGGGGACAAATCACTGAGTCCTATTATGTCACTTAGATGAGATGATGTTGAAAAGAAACTTGGTTTGGTATCTGTCACATCCACTCATGTTTTCTACTCAATAGTCACTGTCTATCAATATTGAAGTGACTTGTTTTGTGAAAGCCTATCTTACTCAGCAGTGTTATATTATATGCAGGATATTTGTGACCCCTTGTGTGTAAAGCACAGGTTATATGGAACTCATAGGCACAAAGTTCATGGCTGTATGTGCCTTCTACAGGCCTTTAGCCTTGTTATATTTGACGATACTCAACTGCTACCTTCCTTCTCTTATAAGCCCTTACTCTGCCCCTCTCTGTGTGACGTGTTCTGTAGCAGGAGAACTCCTGCCGACAGTTAGCTGGGAATCAATGGAGCAACCTGTTTCCTTAGCTTTATCATCCACTCTACCCACAATATTGACTTTGTTGGCAAGTTGGAATCACCACAAGTTACAGATTCTGCAAGACTTTCTTAGGAATTTCCAGAGATACAGTGGTTTCTTGAGATACCAGCAGTATTGTCGCCTGGCATGAGATTCCTTGTCCCTTGGCATAGTATCAAGCACAGACATGGAATACTAAACAGAGCATGAGTGGTTCCTCAAGTCTATCTGGTTCTACCAGTAATAGTCCCTGAACCAAGGAGAATGCCATTAAATGAGATGTGACCACCCAGTCAATAAGGAAGCTGTGATACACCACAGGTGGCTTCTCCAGTGCTCTAGCTCTGCTAATGACAGAAGCAAAGGGTCGTGAACTTCTAGGATACACTTCGTGATTTATCAATGTCTTGGAGAGGGACATGGTGCGCTCTCTCTCACTTGCGCTTTCTCTGTCTCTCCATCCTTTGCCTTAGAAGGTAGGGCCAAGTGACAAAGAAAACTGGCCAAGCAACCACACTGCTGATATGACTTCCAAGAACTCTCTCACCAATGATAATACAGAGAGAAGCTTCACCTTCCTTAGATACAGGGCCCATGCTCAGAGAGGAGTTTTAATCCTTGATGTCTGGGTGACAGTAGTCTTCAGGGAAGTGACAGATCTTCATCATGCACATCATCTTGTATGTGTGCATGTATGTGTTTACAATTTGTATTTTTTATTGTTAGAGTCTGAGTGTGTTATTTTGTCTCTCTCATTGCTTCATTATGTGTGTATGTACCAATGTGCACATGCCACAACACACACATGGAGATCCGATGACAAACTTGGGGGGGTGTCCTCTCCTTCCACCTTGCTTGACTCAGGGACTCCCTTTTTGTTTTTGCCCCTCCATGTGCACCAGGATAGCTGATCCTCAAGCTTCCAGATTCTTCTGGCTCCACCTCCCATTGCCATGGGTTTATTAGGGTTGCAGATGCCTGTGCTGGCTTTGTGGGGGTGACAGGAGTTGAACTCCAATCCACAGGCTTGCAAGCCAGTGCTTCTAACCACTGGGCAATTCCCCAGCCCCTTGTCTTTTTTTTTTCATGAAACTTTATTTTAGACTTGATAGTGTGTTATGCTTGGTTTATCATTCAATAGATTGTTAGGTACTCAGTAAATATTTAACAAATAGTAAAATAAGAAACTGATAGTTCCTTTAAAAACATATACCTAGGCCAATATTGTTTCTGATATCCAAGAAGGGTTGCAAGAAAATACAGGCTGAAACTAATCAATCACTGGGATGAGAAGGAACGTATGAGCATGTGTTCTGGAGCTGGCCATTCTCTGTCCTTGCTCCTAGGGAGCCTGGCTTCTGTCCCACCTAAGATGCTCTGCAGTGAAATGATCTTCAGTAGGAGGATACCATTTTTCTAGAGGTCTGAGTAATTCCTTGACTTGTACTCTGTTCAAGCTCAGACCATCCACCAAAGACACTGGCTGTCTTACCCCACATCACATATGGAGTGAACTACACAGTGACCAAACAAGTAGCACCAGGAGACACAATCAAGCCTTTAAGCTCTTGAGTGCTGATTGTCTTTGCAATATCTCCAGCTTTCATTGATGTCTCAACCAGTGGTCCCTTTGAATAAGCACCTAAAATCTAACACAGAGACTTGGATACATACCACCTTCAAACGCATCCCAGTTGTACATCTAGCCACCTCTGAGATGTAGAAGGCTCCTCTATCTCCACTATGAAGAAGACTGACTATTGTTTCCACAGTTTATTATATAAAAGCAAGTCCTCGGATTTCTAAATATAAGCCTATTTTAAAATACTAGATACAACACTAGTAAGCCTTCAGTGCTTTTCATTACTACCCTCCTATTACCACCACTGAGAATTCTTACTGCAACCTGATGGCTCTGTATTGGGCTTTTGGTACAAATCTGATTAGAAAAATAAAAATAATTGGGTTAGACTTAATGGGAAATATCAGTGGCTTGGCCCTATTAAATAGATGGCTAATTTTGCAAACAGGTACTAGAGAAGTGATAAGATTGATTCCTCCCCCAGTCTGAAGGGAGACTTCTTCCTTAGCTTTGATACTGGGGGTTTGGATCAGTTTATTTCTGCTCCTGTTTCTGGGAAAGTGACTTCATTTGAGCTTTTTCTGGGTCTCTGAAGCACGTGTTGCTCTGACAAACAGACGATCTGAGCTGGCCATTCTTTGGCTTTAGGTTAAGGTAAAGTTGGAACATCAGTGTTTTGCCTGCTGGGCTGGCGTGAGTCATCAGCAGAGAACCCAGGTGTGGTGGAGGAGAGGGTCACATCCTCTTGATAAAAAATTTCAAACATTCCAGTGTATCTCAAGCCATCTTCTAAACCCTATAAAAGTTTCATGGCATAAAACTGAAAATTGCCAAACATAGTAAGAAAATGGAAAATGAAGTCTGAAACTACACCTTGGCTTCTAACCTGATTCATCTTGAAGTAGGCTTTATACTACTCCTGTATGCATTGCATGTTCCCTTTATGACCTGCAATACATTGTGTGTGTGTGTGAGTGTGTGTGTGTGCATGTGTGTGTGTACACAAGTGGCAATTACATTGACGAGGGGAGCTAGATCCTGAAATATAAATATTTTTCCATTGATAGACGTATTCTAATTGAATCCACTGATGTCTCTAAGATTAAATATGTTATAATACTATTTGGTTTATTTGTATTTATTTAACTGAATACTATGGTACACCTCTAATGAGTGATTTTTGAAACAGAGACATTCATCAAAGTTACACAGTGTATATTCTGCATGGCACATATCTTATGTAAGATCAAAATTAAAATTTAAGAAGTTTTTTACATTTGACCTCTTTGAATGCCACAGCCAGTGGTCTCAATGAAAAGACAGGAGTTCACAGAAACTGAAGGATGCCAGGTGATTTTAAAATCTCTGAATACTACTTATGCAGTAGGGATATATAAAAGTTACGAATACACAAGATTAATGCATACACATGAGCCAATCACTGTGGCTGCTTTGCTCAAACAATCCTGAGATGAATGGCGTGGACAGAACTCTTACATATGGAAGATGACAGTGAATCTCATTTGTCTCCTTGGACTTGTGTCTCACACAGCTATGATGCTGGAAAGAGGAAGAAGCTTGGGTGGTGCTAATAGCTACTAAGCGCAACAGCTTCTTAATGCTTCACATGCCATTATTTACAATGCACATTTTCAATTACAGATATCTCACTAGGTGACTCCAGAAATCAATAATTTCAAAATCTCATGATATTCATACACACATGGAAGACCAGAAAAAAAAATATTTCTCAAATTGGTTTCTGAATAGTTTTTTTAATGACTTATTTTTGTAAAGGACAGTAAAGAAGACCAGGCAAAAATACAGCATGGTATATTTTTATGGGTTTCTAATTTGCTTGGCTAGATACCTGTGAGAATTGCACAGGGGGAAGCTCAGGGCCTTTGGAAGGTCCACGTGCTGGAGATCTGACTGCTTATTTACAGTTGGTAGTCAGTCTTAAAATTGAGAATAAAGCATTTCATTTGCTGAGGCTTCTATCATCATGACCTTAACATAGGTTAATTTTTAAAAAATCATCTCAACCTCTTTTTGCAAATTGAAGCATTCTCTCCATTTCTTTCCCACTATGCACAACAGTGTACTCACAAGCTTCCACTTGACAGATTCCGGAAGCCAGGCTACCTAATTTGGCCCACCCAATTCACATAGGTCCAAGAGAGGAAAATCTGCCAGCCCGCAAATGTCCTTTTTACAGAAAACCTCTATTGACTTCTGCCCAGCAACCATCTATATAAACCACCCCTTCTATTGATCTTGTAAATATGGCAAGCCTACATTAGCATTTATTTCTCTGGATACATATTTAAACAGTAATTTCTTTTATGCTAGTGATTACCTGGCAATGCTGACTCAGTCTGAAAAGTGTATTTCTAGGACAGCTTCAGCAAGTCTGGAGAGAGCTCCCCCTTTGCACATCGAGCATTTCTCACAGCCTCCAGCTCATGAATGGTTACCTGAGATGGTGAGATGAGGAGACGGACAGAAATCACACAGGAGGAGTCCAGACTGCATGGACAGGAGCTGGTTATCAGGACAGAAGTGGACACTCAGATATTTGTGGCTGGGTGGATCCAGGCGAGATAGATAAACCTTCAAACAGGCATTCACTGACGTTCTCTAGCCTTAAGTTTAAACTGGAGCACTCTTAACTAGCCTAAGAAATTTGGAAATAGCTCATCAAATAATTTATTTACTTGGGGGGATATTTTCAGAAAAAAAAATATCAGCAAGTTGGTTTTTCCTTTTAGAAATTGCCAATAGATATCGTATGTTTATTTTTAAATGGCAGATGTTGTATAATTTCAGGACGTATTTTCTCCAAGTAACAAAGCAGCCGTTATCTCAATCACACAAGTAATTCAGTCTTTCTCCGGAATGGGGACTTTTTTCTGTCAAGATTTGAAATAGCCAAACACCATTTGTCTTTGGAGATAGTTCGCTGGATATACAGAGCCCTGTGTGACCGCACCTTGTCTACATGGGTGTGTGCTCCGGGCTCTCATCATCTTCTATATTTAGAGACATGGGCTTTCCAAGGGAAGACTGGCATCCAATAAGGAAGACCCCATCCAGAGAGAAGTGAGTTACTATGGTTACTGTTCAGGAGGTTGAGGAGCCGGCTGCTCTTGGCCAAATGGACCTTATCCAGAGGAGGAACCTAAAAAAGAACGCAGCTCCCCATACGTGTTGATTCAGTTTACTGGCGAATACGGGCTGCCTCTAGACACTCGCTCCCTCGCTCGTTCGCAGCTTCCAGCTCGCAGCCTCACACAGGCAAGCCAGGCAAAAGCACCAAGGAAGGTGGAAAACTTCTGAGCACTAACCAAACAGTGATGAGCAGCCCCCCCCCACCTCCAAAAAAAAAAAAAAAAAACCAACCCTAAAGATACTGGTGTGTGGGGGGGGAATCAAATCAGGTTATTTGGGATTGTCTACTTTTCACTGGCTGGGGGGTATGCCCCTAGTTTTCCGCGCTCTACGAAAGGAATCCTTTGGGAAGCTTGGGGACAGATCCCTGGATGGAGGGGTCCTGGCATCTCTTGCGATCTGGGTTTACTCACCAGGAACCCGCGCGTGCACCTGTGCAGCTTTTTCCTCCCGGTACGCACGGGTGCTTGGGCGGTGAAGGGGGGGGGGGTGAGGGGAGGGTCCCTGTCCGGACCGCGGGCGGGCGACTGCAAGGGCGACTGCAAAGGCGACAGCGGCAGCTCTGCGGCTCGGCGGGCGGCCCTGGCTCCTGCAGGTCCGTCCCTGGCTCTCCAAAGCGCCTCTCGCTCCAGGCTCGGAACGCGGGGCGGGAGCGCAGCTTTTCTAGGCGCGCATTGGACCAGAGGGAGCAGATGTTATCCGGTTGCTAGGAGCGTTGCTAGGAGGCGATGACGCCCCTCCACCGCTCGGAGCAACTTTCCTGTAGGTCGGCAGAGCGCCGGAGGGGGCTCGCTGGGAGCCTGGCTGAAGGCAGTGCGAGGAAGGGGCGGCAGACCAACAGCCCCAAACACTCGGGGGAGGGGGTCCCCACTGCGCTCCTTTAGATGGGTCCAGGAGAACGGGCTGGGGAGAAGGTGGGTGAGCGCCCGCGGGCCTGGGTGAGGGGAGCCTTGGGTCCCAGGAAAGGGCCACTCACTGTAGGTCCTAGATGGGTGCCCTTTGTGGTGATTGGGTTTGGGGACAGTGGTGGGGGAGCCCAAGGAAACAGCAGAATTTGTTCTTTGCCTTTTTGGACCTGGATCCTTGCGCTGCGATGCCTGTGTGGCAGGGTAGGCTGTGTGGGATCTTTTGCCTCTGGGGATCCCTTCGCCACGGTGTGTTATGGTTCCTTTCTGCAAGTTTGAGCAGTTGATGATAAGAGGGAAACATAAGACGAGAAAACCAGTCCCGGGCCTATGAGACCTTTTGGCAATGAGTGTGTCTACCTCACGACTCCGTCTTAAGTGCCAAGGAGTTCAAGGGGGGAGGGGGTGTTCCCTAGTCTAAAATACTTCGCACATTCAGAAAGACTTCACTTGATCCAAGAGTTCAACTGTCGGGCGAACGTGAAGTTTTCTTTAAAATAAACATAAGGTACTTTTCACCAAAGACACTAGAGAGAGTGCATGTCTCAGTCATTTATATGCTTTAGTATGAATTTACCCAAAGGGTTACATCCTCTCTGATTTCTCACCGGAACGTTTTTAGGGCTTTGTTCTGTTTAAACCATGGGTTCTTGTGTTTTTTGTTTTTATTTGGGGGAAAGAGCTCATTTGGGTAGTCAATGAACAAATATAATGGAGGCAGACGACATCCCTAAGAAAGAGTTTGTGCTCCGAGCACTACTTTGATGATGAATTTCTCCCGACGTAAGAGGTACGCCAAAGTCCCCAGTGCCCTATAGAGTCAGGCTGCGAAGGAACCTGCGGAGAAGACAAAGTAGACGGCAGAGCTGACGATACACTTGCAGCTGGCGGGGCTGAAAGGAGCACTGAGACAGGGCAGCTTGATCCCCGAGATGGCCAGAGCCTGCAAAACATTCTGCTTTCTCCTTGAGGGCCTCACGGCGCTGCCCTCAGGCAGCCTCTCCTTCTTGTCTTGTCCGCCTCTCCTCCTACGAGTGTCCCGTAGCCCTTTAGCTGTCAAACTGGACTCTCCAGGTTCCTTGAATGGGACCGGTTCCTACAGCGGCAAGGGTTTCCCTCGCCTGGTGTTTCTTCCTCCTCCAGGGCGTCCCTTTCCCCTGCTTCCTCCTGCTCAGATTTCAGGTTGCAGCATTTCATCTCCTCCTAGTGGCTTCCCTTGATCGCCTCCAGCATCCTCACAGTCCCACATCACACTCCCCACCCCATTCCACAGTGTTCATCACGCCAGATTCTAAGCTCTTCCTACCTCCACACAGCACCTGATGCCTAAGAAAACCCAGAACCCACTGTCATGGAGGGATACATGCTACCTGGCCCAGGTTCCAGTTAGTGACCCTGAGAGCTGCCCTGAGCTGCTGTTTTGTAGCTGAGAAGAAAGAGGGAGGGGACTATTATACAGAAAATCATTTCCTGCTTCTACTGAAGCAGCAACCCATTTATGCAACTTGTTTCCTCCTCAGAGCTGTTCACAAAGGGTTTACTGGTGCTGGGAGATAATCAGTCACCTGGATCATCCTCGAGTACTCTTCCCTCCAAGCCCTCCAGAATGAACATGAGTCCTCTGAGTTGCGCTGTTTTCTTTCCTTACCAAGAAGCCCCAGGCTAGCAACATAGCTCAGTGGTAGGGCACTTGCCCAGCACTGAGCAAAGGCATGGGTTCCATCTCTAATACCACCAATCGTCTTTATAAAGTATCCTCAGTGTACAATGATATATGTGAAAACATAAACCAGGTATTGCTTTATATACAAACTAAAAAAAAATAAAATAAAACCACTCCATAAGCCAGGCCTACTGACACAGGGCCTTGTAATCACTGGAGAATGAGGCAGGAGGGTCACAAGTTCAAGACCTGTCTGGGCTGAAAAAGGGAGTTCAAGGATATTGTGAGTTGTGAGTTTAAGGCCTGTCAGAGCAATTTAGCAAAACTGTACCTCAAAAGTAAAAAGTAGGACAGGAGAGATGACTCAGCTGTTAAGGCACTTGCCTTCAAAGCCTAAGGACCTGAGTTTGATTCCCAGCGTCCAAGTAAAGCCAGCACAAGGGGGCACATAGATCTGGAGTTCCTTCGCAGTGGCTAGAGGCCCTGGCACACCCATCCTCTTTCTCTATCTGCCTCCTTCTCTCTTTCTCAAATAAATTATATATATATTTTACAAAAAGTAAAAAGGGGGCTGGAGAAATGGCTTAGCAGTTAAGCACTTGCCTGTGAAGCCTAAGGACCCTGGTTTGGGGCTCCATTCCCATTCCCTAGGACCAGCCAGAGGCACAAGGGGGTGCATGCATCTGGAGTTCGTTTGCAGTGGCTGGAGGCCCTGGCATCATGCCCTTCTCTCTCTCTCTCTCTCTCTCTCTCTCTCTCTCTCTCTCTCTCTATATATATATATATATATATATATATATATATATATATATATATATATATCTGTCTCTCTGTCTGTCACTCTCAAATAAATAAAAGTAAACAAAAAAAAATATTTTTTTAAAAAAGAAATTTTCCGTTTAAAAAAAAAGTATAAAAGGGACTAAAGGTATAAACCAGTAGAAGAGTGCTTACGTAGTATGTGTAAAGTCATAGATTAAATTCCCAGGACTGAAAATTAAAATGGGAAAATTCAAACCAAACAAATAAGAAACCACACATAATCGTGCACTATGTCTTTTTGGAGCCCAAACAAAGAAACCCACCTGGGAGCAGTTAGTCTGAACACAACTAGTAACATACTTTATCGAAGGAGACCAGCCACTATTGCTGTTGTCAATCTAACCTGCCAAACAATCATCACACCTCCTTTCATCTGACACTACCTCAAAAACATCTAATAGACGCTAGAAATCGTGAAGGAAAGTCAGCGTCATCTCAACATGACAGAGGCATGGCAGCGTGACTGGAAACAGAGCAGAGGCCTGGCTGTAAGTTTCTCTGAACTATGTGTTATCTGCAGATCCTTCTGTTCCTTCAGACACAAAATTTTAGATCGTCCTGTTTCAGCCTTTTGTGTGCTGGTCTAACAGGCATGCCACCATGCCCTGCCCACAGCAGATAGAATTTTATAAATTCTTCAGTGTAACTGCCTTCTTTTTAAGCCATATTTTTGAATCTTTATCGGAAACCCCCCCAAGAAACGCTAAGGATGGTATGAAGCTTACAAGATGTATAATGTGATTTGATTCAACAATAAAATGCTATTCGAAATGGCTAATATGTTCAAAAGCACTGTGTAGAGCAGAAATTCTAAGGGATAGAAGACACATTGTGACAAATGTGCTTCCCATTTATTTTAGCATTTAAGGATGGGTGAGTCTCTAATAAGGTGATATCAGAAGATAACAGTCACTGGGTCAGGTTTCTGGTGGCCCGAGGATGTACTCTAAGACACATGCACTAAGAGATCAGTTCCCTTAGCATTCTGCTTTCTTGCTCATAAACAGTGTTGGAGCTGGAAGGTGCCACATATGGATGTATGCTGCCCATGCTGTGAAAATGTTCAGCCTTGCCCAGCCTCCCAGCTCAAAACTCTTTTCCCTTTGGCTTTAGAATCGTGAACTTGAATGGTCCTTTTATTTATTTTTTCCAATAATCTTATACTGTTGAAATGTTCTAATCTAACATGACTATGAGTTCTCTTCCCTCATTCCTGGGACAAAGCAACTGACTACAAGCAAGAAGAAACAGAGTTTAATTCTGGCTTATGGTTTCTAGGGGACAAGGCATGGTACCAAGAATGGGAAGCTAGCATCACATTGCAACACAGCCAGGAAGCACAGGGAGGGAGGGTGAGAGTGAGAGCCAGAGTGTGCACACACGAGAAAGAGAGAGAGAGAGAGAAGAGAGAAGAAAGAAGAGAGAGAGAGAGTGAGAGAGGAGAGAAGAGAGAGAGGAGACAGAGAGAGAGAAGGAAGCAGGGAGAGAGAACAAGACATGGAGGCCAGTTAGAAGAGCTATAACACTTTAAGGCCCATTCCCAGTGACACACTTCCTCTAGCAAGGCTCTACTTCCTTAAGGTTTCACCACCTTCCCAAATGATGCCGCTTTTCTTGGAATCAAGTGTTTGGACACGTGAATCTCTGGGAGGACATTTTACATTCCAGCCATAATACTATATGTAAGCAGATCTCTTTCACCAGCATCTAATTTCTAGCACTATCATGGGTGAGGAAGACCTTGAACAACCAAAGCTTACCAAAACCAAGCTTTCTGGAAATAATCACTACTACCACAGCACTGGAAATAAGTTCAGTAGAAAGGAAGAAAACAAAACAAACAAACAACATCATAGATGCAAGTGTACGTGGGATACTTCCTAGAGGATTTTTACTAATTCTGATTCATTTTCCTGGGTGCATAAACTACACTTTCCAGCCTTCTTAAAAATATGTACAGTAGCTAGTTGTGGCCAAAGGAGTTGGAAGAAGCAAAGGTCACCACCACCTGCAGCCCATAAGGACTCTGAGATGCTCAAGTCACAAAAGGAATCTCAGACCCTGAGCTTCTGCCAGAAGAGAGCTGCATGGTCTGACCCAGCCCTGCCTATGGAGTGAAAAACTTTCTGCAGGTGAATCAGCTGGCATTTAGGGTTGCTGATTACAACAAGCAGCATCAATGCCTCAGCTAACACAGTATATCAAAATGGTGAACACAGGCTGGAGTGATGGCTTAGCCATTAAGCGCTTGCCTGTGAAGCCTAAGGACCCCGGTTTGAGGCTCAATTCCCCAGGACCCACGTTAGCCAGATGCACAGGGAGCGCGTGTGTCGGGAGTTCATTTGCAGTGGATAGAGGCTCTCGTGCACACACACACACACTCTCTCTCTCTCTCAAATAAATAAATAAAAATAAATCTTAAAAAATGGTGAACAAACATTGTCCCTGAAGTCATAAAGAAAATGTTCACATTCTCTACCTTATTTGGGGAATGTTAAGCCACGCATTCACTGGGATGGAGGCGTGGGATCAGAATGGCCTGGCTCCCTGTGAGCTTGCTGCACCTGAAACCTCGTAAACTCATTAGAACAGAGGAAGCAGAGGAGAGAAAGGGTTCTGGACAAGGGAATCACCTACATGTAGTGTAAGTACACCTGCATATTGCCTTCTTAGAGTCCTCCTCAGGTGCCTTTTAGTTAGGTTGGGTTATCAGTATACCTAAACATATAACTCCTTACTTACCCAAGTGCTTTAAACCAGCATTGTAGCTTTTATGTTATTGACTTGTATACATGTTCACCATAAAATCCCACAACTCTGGAACTTACATGGGTCATAAGTGTGATGTTTATAAGTTCTAACATATATGTCTGTGGTTGGTATAACTTTGAAGTGAATGGGTTTGGGATATACTAAAATAATATTCAGGCTCATAGAATTTGCATGTTGGTGCTGAGAAGTTATATTTTTTAACATAAAGAATGTTCACACATGTACATACAAACCATCTGCTAAAACTTTATTGATAAGACCAGAAGCAGAAGCCTCATAAAACTGGAATGATTCTCAGTTTTGAATCAGTTGCAGCAGACATTTTGTACACACCAGGGCTAATACTCCTTCTATGCTTCCTTTCTAAACAAAAGCAATTAAAATTTATCCTCATGCATTTAAATATCTAATACAGAAATCATTTTGAGACTGCATAAAATAGGCTTTTTAACATTACTGGGAGATGGAACATCTGCCCAAAGCATTATTTGCACAAGAAAAACAGTGTAATTCTTCCAATCATGAACTTATTCTTTATCACAGGTAAACCATTTTATGTTTTCCAACATATTTTAAAGGGTGTTTCCAACACAAAGTTATCGACATTAAATATTTTGCTGATTACCTAGTTAAAACACAAGACAGCAGAACAATAACATATCAAAACCATTGATAAGAAATCTTGACCATTACAAAAGATAGAAAAAGTATTCTAGTTTTCAATAATGTAAAACTTTCCACTTTCCCTTATCCTAATTATTCATGATAGGAGTAAATTTAGAAATAGAGAAGGTCATTACATTCTATACTTGTCTGTTCTTGTACCAGACAGAGATACATCCATGCTTCGTTAACAGGGTACACCAAAGTCAATGATGTCACACTTGGAGAAACACATGGAATGCTCTGAAGATTCTCAGTGTCTAAAATGAGACTCCAGCCCTTTAGGGGAGAAAAATGCCTCTTCCTCCCCCTCCCCTGTCCCCACATAGTGATTATCTGTAGGTAAAGTCAAGCAGCAGCAGCAGCATGCTGGAGACTGGAAATGCCTCCAAAACACTGGGAGAGGGTCAGGGTGACTCTTTCCTGATAGCACACCTGGCCTTGAACATTCCACTTACTGAAGAGTTCTTCTTGTGCTTGGAGCTCTAGAGGAAGAACCATTTTTTTATGCTAAATTACACTCTACTAAACTCTCCCCTAAAATAAAATTTATAGAAGCATTGGTAACCACCAGGGAGTCAGGGCAGTGTCATAAATGCAGGAAATCCATGACAGTTCCCATGAGCTGGAAGAGGTACGAGTCTACTCCCTTCATCGTCTGCTGCAGCCAGCTGTGAGCAGAGCAGCTGTGTGAAAGCTCTCTCCCTGTGGGAACAGCACGCTCCATGTACGGTAAAACCTCCCAGTGATCTCTCCCAAGAATAGTTACATATGTTCAAAATGAATGAATCATTCACATTTACATCTCCTCATGCAAGTTCTTCAAGGACACCCATCAAAAGTTGAGATATAAAGGAAAACCAATAAAATGTTTTAAAACAACAGTGCTGCACACAGAATGCATATGGCGAAACATAAATGTGTGAACGTGAACAACTGTTTCAGATGCCATATGAAGATTTGAAAAAATGAGAAAGAATCTGATTTATCTTGCACTGTGAACACAAATAAAATACTGCTATGAACTCTCAGATGCTCCTTAGGAATGATTTTATATAACTTTTACTTTCTTTTCTGGCCGATAATGAAAAGATACTTGAAAGAAAATGATTGTGTGTGTAGGAAGAGTCACCTGGGAGACAAGAATGGACAAGCCGAGTCTTCAAAATAAAATAAAGTAGGTTTAAGAACCTTTTTTTGGGTCGGGGCAGATTCTTCCACATACTATATGCAAATTCCTGTGGGGGAGGAAAAACATAAGCCATTCAATTTGGTACTATTCCCGTACTCCGAATGTTATCAAGGAAGACCACCCCCTCCGTGAACCAAGAAAGACTGGCAGTATGTGGGGTCATCAGTGTTTAAACAAACCAAGTTAGAGCTTCACTTCTTATTTTCTCAGAGGCTAAAGGACTAAAAGGCCATTCCAATTGTAACTTGAAGTCAATTTACTGGCAGAGATATAAGTGTCAATCATTTTGATAGAGCAACATAAAGAAGTAACTCTGGCATTAATATAAAAATTAAATAGCTTACTGTTTCCAAAAAAATAAATAAACTCTGCATGTCTTCAAAAATTCTGCAAAGTATTTTTTTTTTCATTTTATGATATATAAGCAGCCCTGGTCCATCATATGGACTCACAGTGTTATTAAAGGGAGACATGAAGAAATCCTATTCCTAAAATAATCTGGTAAAATGAGTTATTACTGTTCCCATCTGACAGATGCAGATGTGAAGGCTTGGAGAACTAGCAATACAACATTCACTCTAGACTAGCTCATTAGTGGCAGACTTAGTATCAGCATACGTGCCTCATTCGCTTTCTCCCGGGTCTCTTTGCTCAACCACCCCTCCCCTCTGCAGAAGGCCTGGCCCCACACCTCACACAGAACAAAGAGCAATCTGTCCATACAGAGATAATCTCAAATGCCCCTCAGATATGGATCACCACTCAGGTTCTCATTCATTCCCTGTGGTTATCAGAGCTATCATCCTAGCATCCTTCTCTCTGGGTTGCTTACTCAGTCCAGGTACTAGCATGGGTCACCCTTCCAGCTGCTGTAGGACCCAGGTTCTTAAAAACCACTTTTTAATTTATTATTTGAGAGAAAGAGAGAGACAGAGGCAGATTGAGAGTATGGGCACACCAGGACCTCAAGCCACTGCAAACGAACTCCAGACGCATGTGCCACCTTGTACATCTGGATTACATGGGCACTGGAGGACCAAACCTGGATCCTTAGGCTTCACAGGCAAGTGCCTTACCTGCTAAGCCATCACTCCAGCCCCTCAAAACCACTTTTAATGAATGTACATGAGTGACTAGGATAGCACAATCACAAAGCTTCCCTTCTCTCTGTGCAGAAGTGATTCAGCAAGGGAAAACACACAGACCAGTGACACAGGTGGCTTTCTAGCCTAAGTAAGTAAGGTAAAGTCATGTGACATAGGTGACTTTCCAGGCCCAGTAAGTAACAACATTAATACCTTTTAATCAACATGAATTTAAACACCAGAGTCACTAAATTTGGTATCAGATGCACATAGCCTTCAGAACTTTCACTGCTTACATTCCAATGGAGAAGAATAAAGGCATACATTGGCTAACATACAATATAAAACATGGATATTTCCATAAATCTCTCAGCTTACAAGCTCTCTATCACCTAGGTGAAACTGACTCAAGACTAGAAGTTGCTGTCCTTTATTTGATGGATTATGTAATTAATTGGTTTTTTCCTATAAACATCCACCTTGAAATTTGTCATAGCAAATGGAACTCAAAATTACAGTAAATTGGTCATAACCTGATATGGCCAGGCATATTATTCAGCACTTAAAAATGAGCTATCAAGGTATATAAAGACATGAAAGCTCAAGTGCCTATTGTAAGTGAATATATAGATGAAGCATTCTTCAAAACCTGTAGAATGTACACCAGGAATAAACCCTGATGCAGGGATTATATCAAATACAACACTAGTGTACAGGACTTTGATAATGAAAGGAAGGTGTGCGTGATTGGGGCCTGGGTTGGTGGGATCTCTTCATACTTTCTGCTCAGTTATAATAAGAAACAAAAATTGCTCTGTAAAATGAAGTTCATTATTTTCTTTTTAAAAAAGCAAACAGATCACAAAAGGGTCATTGTTTAGATTCAAGACATAGGTTAAATCTTATTCTAACAAATACATTTCTATCATAATAAAGTATATGTATATTTTAACTTCTTATCCACAAAGTAAAATCTATAATGAAATTGTATTGTAAGTTTCTGGGAAATACTTTGTATTTCATAATAATAAAATCTCATGTGTGGCCATATGAGTATGGTACTATAGCTTAATACTATGGTGTAAGAAGGCAAAAGAATCATATGCTAACAGAAATGACCATGTATAGGAAAAGATGAGGAAATGTGAGAAAATCAATAAGTTTGCTCGTCTGCTGTCTATAAGGAATTTGACCAACCATACTAAGAAAGAAGCCTGTCTCTGGAATGTATTTTATATAGAAAGCTCTTCCCCAGCATGTTCCTCAATTAGAGTTGAAGTGGCCATTTTGCTGCCAGGTTAGGTGGGGGACTAGACTGTGCCTCTGTGTGACCTGGTTAGGGAGAAGACTCAGTAGAAGACAGAATAAACTCTATTCCAAAACCAGAAAGAGGAAGAGTTCTGGAAATTCACAAAGGTAGTGACGAAATTGCTTAAAAGTGCTGACGCAAAGACAGGTAACACTGAAAAGAATGATTCAGGCCCAAAACAGCTCCAGCCAGAAGGCTCCCTGGTGGGGAAGAAGGTGGGTTTATTGAGAGCTTTCTGTAGAGAAAAGTCTTTCAAAAATAAGGTGTGTGCTTTTTATTATGGGCTATCAATTGGGCAACCTTAAAATATTGTCTTCAGTAACAAGTTTAGGCCACCAAAGATTCTGACTGAATTTACTTAAGACCTGTTTAGTAGACATTTGAGATCACCTTTTATAATGTTACAAATTATAAGCAATGAATTCACTGGGAAAAACTCTACTTGGTGTCTTTTGTTGCAAAACTGGAAGTTCAGAGTTGTTTTCAGGACTGGTGCTACAGCTGAGTGGTAGAGCACTTGTTTAATATACAAAAGGCCTTGGGTTCAATTCTCAGCACCAAAACAAAAAGGTTACCATCAGACTGATTTAAAACCAGAAAACAATTGTTGACTCATCTCCAAAATGGGAGCATCACCAGTGTTGTCCATCATACCTTTCACAAGGATGTCCCAAGTGTATATAGCATTTATTGTACATAGTGCTGGGTTTCATAAAGACAATTTTAGTACACCATGTACTCTAACCACATTCACCTCTATACCCTCTGCTTGCCCAGCTCCCACTAATCTCCTTTCCCCTGGTCTCCTTTCTGCTTTCCTGGCATTCACAAAAATAATTTGTGTGTCTATATGAAATCTAGAGTTCACGAATGAGAGAAAAATGTGGTGTTTGTCTTTCTAGGTCCAGGCAGCATGGCTTGATATGACCTCATAAAAACTAAATTTTAGCAAAAATGGAGGTAAGCAAGACTGTCTCCTCACACCATAACCCTTTGACCTGGCAGTCATGGTCTCCAGTTTATGCCTTCAAAAGTAAAGAGGACCAGTACCTTTCACAGTGAAAATGCAGAGCTTATCAGAACTGTCTCACTTGCCTGTGCAGACCTAGCACTCAGGGTCTGATTGATTGCCTCACAGGGGGACTCAACATTCAATCATAAAAGTCCAAGACACTAACTATCCAGCTTTATCTCTCTCCTGCTGGAAGTCATTTCTTTGCAGGAGTGCAACACTGTGTTTTACCCTCAGATACAAAACAACCATTTATTTTGAGAAGCCTAGACTGACAAGCAAGATTTCTTTCTTAACTAGACGCAGAGTGGTAACATCCGCCTTCTCTGATGCTTCTCCCTTTCACAAGGGGAAAGAAGCCATGACAGAAACTCATGAAGCCAAAATCACAGAATACTGCAAAGACTTTTATTTGCCTAGAGTTCTTATCAGAATCCAGTATGAAAAGGATGAATATTTAGAAACAAAAGAAATTGTTGAGCTTAAGCTGTTTCTTCATTCATCTGTTCTTCTTCAGTCCCTCGCCCAGAATTGGGAACACATGGCACAGATGAGTGACTTCAGTTGCTCTTCTGGGCGAATACATTCTGAATACACACAAACAATGGAAGAGATCAAGTAGCTCTTTAAAGGGGAAAAAAATAAATCAATAAAAAACATGGTGATTAGTATGGAGAAATCTGCCTTTTCATCCACAGAGGATCATTGGCAACATTGTCCATCAACAGCAAGGAATGAAACTTAACCGTGGAGACACCTCAAGGCAGCTCCGGAGAGCGGTTAGCAATGCTCAACAGTTTAAAGCTAAGAACGTCCACAGGTCTCCACACCTGCCTACAATGCATTTGCTCTATAAAACTTCTAGCTGGAGTACAGGTTCCACAGTGGCTATAAATGCAGGTAATGATCTTGTCTGTGTCTAGGAGAGGAGGCTCACCCAGAGCCTGAAGGACCCTCAAGGTTGCCTCAACAAAACCTGACTAGGAGCTCCCCAGAGAAAACCTATGAAGCAGAGAAAAATTCAGTATGGAGAAAAATATGCAATGGGGAAGAACCTAGGCTGAGTTCCGTGATTGTAGATTCTGTGTTGAGATTATACACAAAATACTGGATTTAGAAGAAACCTCCTAAAGATTCTCTTCCCGTGTGGCCCCCAAATTTCCTCTAGCCAGAGCCCACGCTGCCAGCACACCCTCCTATCTTAACGACATCCAGGGATGATAATGCTGAGAGATTCTTGGTGATTCTCATTGGGGTAACCCAAGCTTGCTGTCAGCTCCAGGAGTGCCAGAAGCTTTCCCTGGATACATTCAGCCCATGAGTCTCACCTCCTTCCATTCACCACAACCAGAAACACTGTGTACCATGAATAATCACAACAACTGACTGATGGGATATTGGTAAGCACTGTTTTAATGAACGTTAATGTCTTCAAAGACATTTTCAGTCCTGTATTACCCAAAACAGCACACTGGTAGCCAAGAGGAAGTTCAATGAATACATGTAAGCTAGTGATAACCAAAGAGCCTACAAATAATTTTCCTTGTATCTAAATTAACAAGTCTCAGGGCTCAGTGTAGGTGGGTACTCTGACTCTGCCCATGTGGTTGAGAACAAAAAATGTGCACCATCCTCTCAGGTAGAGTTCTGCCTTCTGGATCACTATGACTACAAATCTCACCTCCCACCCTACTGGCTTAACTTCCTCACATGTTGGATTATTCCCATGTAAAATCCCTTAGCTACTTCTGATTCTTCCTCATGTTTTCTTGAATTGGAAAGCCTAGAACTCAAGATGGTACCCTGACAAGTTGGCAACAGGTAGGAGTACAGTCTCATAGCTCACCATCTGAGTCAGAGATGAGAACCCAAGCTAGGGCTGGGGATGCGGCTCCAGTCACAGACTTCTTTCCTAGCATGCATGAAGCACCACATAGAAACACCAGCACTTGGGAGATGGAGGTGGAAGGATCAGGAGTTCAAGGTCATCCTCAGCTACATAATAAGTTCAAGGCTAGTCTGGGATAGATGAGACCTAGTCTCAAAGCAAAACAAAACTCAAGTAGAGCATGATAAGTTCATGGGACCCAGTAACAATTACAATTGAGATGACTTGTTCCTAACTACTGCTCTGGAACATTGGTCATCAAAGGATTTTTCTAAATTATCAAAGTTTGAGTCATTTCAGAACACACTTCATGTTGTATAAACATGACACTTAAAAGGCACCATGAGGTCTTTGGAGCCTCTGTGTCTCTGGTTATCTGGTTTGACAGGAGTTGAGCATTCTCTGTGAAGACCTCATCACTGAAGCAGACCTAAAATGAACCCAGCATGGCTCAGGGAAATTTGCAGAAGAGGGGGGTGGAAAGAATGTTAGAGCCACATGTTGGGTCATTATGCACAGATACATTGCCTCTTACCCATAACTGATGGATACCCCCACAATGCACAACCCATATTCCCCAACAAGGAGGGTCCCTGAGGAGGAGGGAGGACAGGGAGGAGGCTAACGATGGTACCAGTATGATTGTATACACCGTGTACATAACTAATTTTTTTAAAAAAGCCACCATGATGGGGGTTATTGTCAACAACAGAATTTCTTTAATTGTGATGTCTTAAGGGAAGCAGGGGTAAGTAACAGGTTATGTATAAAACCTTCCAATTGAACAATTTCTTAAGTTTTGATAGTTATGTTATTAAGTCATTTATAATTCTTCACCTATAAGGATATAAAACATAATGTAAGCTTAAGAAGTATCCATTAAAAAGTTTCACTACAGTGTCACACCATTTATTTTACTTTTAAATATGAGTTAAAATGTATGCCAAATTCATCTTTAGTAAGTTTTTGGATGGGGATAATAAGGTACCCTCTTGCTATATGAGCAGCAGAGGTGGGGTTAAGGAAAGACCTTGTATGTCATGGATCAAACTAAGGATGAAAGATGCAGATTTGTTATATCTCAGTGGAAATCCACTAGGATTGAATTTTCCCCATATGACATCTCCTGGTAAAATCAACTTTCTGTGAAGACCAAGGCTGGCCTCCTGAACCTATTCTATTAGGGTATATGAATGTTTGAGATTTTTTTTTCCCTACTGTTACTAGTTTCCTGAAAAGAGGACTAAGACTTAAACACTTCTTTCTCCAGCAGAATTATAAGAAAATATCCTGAATTAACTATGTGCCACCCTCTATTCTGGTGATTTGGCAACTGTGACATAATTGATCTCTCTTCAGCAACCTTATGAGATAAGCATCATTTCTGCTTTTCAATGTAAAGCACTGGGACACAGGGTGGCTAAGTCATGTTAAGGACACACAGTTAGCAGAGTCCCATCTGAGCCCAGTCTAAGAGAGCACTGTGTACACCAACTTCACTGCACTCAGCCTCTTACATGCCCTCATCTTTAGGGAGTACCTAGAATTCCACACATTGCTGAGTGCTAGTTAATCTTAAATTCCTTTTAGTCTGTTAGCTTACTCTTCTTTTATATGAGAGTGTAGATCCCAACAATATCTAGCCTATTTGTACTTATTTCTTTAACAATTCTTATGATGTTTATTCTGCCTTTTCTTTTGTAGTTTCACCTAAGCAAATGATTAATTTTCTGTATGATAAAAGTTCTTTTGCCCTTTTGCAATTACCCATCGTTGTTGTATTGGATCCAATAGAATGTAATAGTCTTTTTTAAAAATTTTGTTTATTTATTTATTTGAGAGTGACAGGCACAGAGAATTTGAGAGTGACAGGCACAGAGAGAAAGGCGGATATATATAGAGAGTGGGCGCGCCAGGGCCTCCAGCTGCTGTAAATGAATTCCAGATGCATGTGCCCCCTGGTGCATCTGGCTAATGTGGGTCCTGGGGAATTGAGCCTTGAACCGGGGTCCTTAGGCTTCACAGGCAAGTGCTTAACAGCTAAGCCATCTCTCCAGCCCTAATGTAATAGTCATTGACCATAAATTCATCAAAACTAAGGGGGAGTTGCCACATGGGTTTTCTAATCTATTTCTGTATCAGTAAAATATATTCCTTCAAGCCAGACATGATGGCATGTGCAGATAACTCTAACATTTGAGACAGGGAATTAAAAACTCAAGGCCAGCCAGGGCTACATCACTAGTTCCAAGCCAAACTGTCCTATAGAGTGATACTCTGTCTCAAAAACAAACAACAAAATAATAGCAACAGAATGGGCTTCTGTGTGGTTTCATGTCACAAATAACTTCTTCTTTTTTGCAGGGAGGAGTGCTCTTGAGGTAGGGTCTTGCTTTAGCCCAGGCTGTGTAGTCTCTGGTCTTGAATTCACAGTGATCCACCTACCTCTGCTTCCTGAGTGTTGGGATTAAAGGTGTGTGTCATCGCACTGTGCTAAATAACTCCTGCTCTATCTTTTTCCTATTTTCACTTACCAAGTCCTCTGCTGCAAAAGGATAGCCAGGTTTGGGGTGTGCACATCTCAATGTCCACAATAAAACATCAATACATCCAGCTACTGGCTATGAAACATAAACAACATAGATGAGAGTGTCTAGTACAGCCACAATATACTGAACAAGACGTCACAAGCACTTGTAAAGTACTGTGTAGTCTACATGTTCAGAAGGCTAAAGATGTATTTCAGGTTAACTATAGCACCTAGCACCAGGGAGGAGGTCAGCATCTGCTATCACTAACTTGTCACTGAATACTATCAGAGTTCATGTTGCCTGAAGCGAGTGATGTAACACCACATCCTTTTCCCCCTGCAAACATGGTGAGACTCTTTCTCGGTCTTTGCGCAGGTGGGATGCTGAGGTTAATGCACCCAAGGGCAACACAAACTCTCCTTATGCTAGAGAAGACAGGACCCCCTCCCCCGCACCGTTCTAAAGCATCAGCAAAAACAGGGTCCCAAACAACTGTGCATCACACAGGGAGCCAGCAAAGGAGAGGAAACCGAGAGCAGGTGTCCCCTGCCTGGTGAATAGTCCATTTAAAAATTTCAACAATAGTCAGCGGGGCCCTGCGAATGCTGCAGCCACCACCGCGATTGGTGAAACCAGGCACTTCTCAATTCAGTGTAGACTCACACCCTGAAAGGAGGCCCACGAAGCAGCAGATTTCCATAAACCTAGTACATCGCGTACACTCAGTGACATTTTTAAAGCATGCTCTTTAGGAAAAGCACTGAAAGAACCTCTCATGCAACAACAACAACAAAACTACAACAGTGCTGCCTCCACGTCAGGCTCCCAGCGAGACAGTCATCACGAGCTAGGTAGAGCATTAAAAGAAGCCTCCCCACCACAGAACTGATTCTCTCTCATGAGTTTTTTGAGAAGCAAATGTAGAAGCAAAAGCTCAAGAGAAAAAAAAAAAAAGACATGTTAAATCCATTTGCGTCTAGACTCTGCCAAGAAAATAAGAGAGTTTAAGTGCACAAAAATCAAAAGATTTTGCTGAGGTAGAATTTCAAATCAAGGTAAAAAAAAAATGTTCACTCTCGTATTTCAGTTCATCTCGTCTTTAGAGTTTTATGTTCACACAATCAGCAGAGAGTGAATGGTGGATGCCAGAGTCAGAATTCACATGTGATCTCTACATGGTGAGCAGAAGTACATTAAAAATTATAGAATAAAAATGATGCTTTTAGGGTATCCTTCCCCTGAAAGTGCCACACAATTCTGTCAACTTCACCCTAAGCCAACGACCAGGAAGCAGATAAGCACACAAGAACATCTTCAGAATTCCAACAGAAAACCTCAAAACTGGGTGCGTCAAAGAGCAGACAATGAAGTACAGGTGGCTCCTGGGTGCCACAAAACAATGGATGCAGGCAAGATGCAGAGCAGCAAAACATGGGCAAGGGGAAGTCCAGGGCCGTCTGTACAATATATACAGATTTTTTTCACATGTAAATTTTAAAATGAATGCTGCTATTATGCCACCGCATAAAGGAAAGCATCACAAGGCGGCTCTACTTCCCTTGTAGCACAAGGCATAGAGAGAGAGAGGGATGTGAAAAGCCAATTCTTTGCGCCGCTTCTCGATCAACCACACTCAGTTCCACTCTATGTCACAGCCACACTGCAAAGCCCACTCAGCAGTTAATGGATATGATGCTGGCCAAGCACTTTGACGTCTGCCCAAGAAAGGTAGGGTAACAACCCAAGGAAGCAAGGCTGTACTCCTCGGTCCCAGTAACTAACAGCAGCAGGCAGGAAATGTCTGGGACCTGGAGAGAAATGAGGACACTCATTGAACCTGCCGAATTTTGATTCTTTCATTGGAAACCATTTCTTTCAGAATGAGCCCTGAAATCCTAGTAGAATTATCCTGTGCCCTAGTCTGGTCTCATCAGGATAACCATTACAATGCTGCAGGGAATAAATATGTTCTTTGAGTGTTACTGCCTCCGCTTACAATCTGTCAAAATGTAGAGCTGAGGGGGAGTTATGTGTTTTTGACTGTATATATCCATCACTAGCTATCACTCTTCCCAGAGACAGGAAAAAGTCAACACTGTAACATAAAAGCTAAAAATAAGTGACTGAGCATTTGCTCAGAAAAGCTGAAGCACTGGGCATGGGGTTAAATATACATTTCTTCCTTTTTTTTTAATCACTGCCAGTGTAAAGTCACAGAGTAAAGGGCTCAAGAAGAAAGAAAATAAACAGAGCCTGCATAAATATGTAAAAGCCACTCATAAGCAGAACCTCATGCCCCAAACCATACAAGATCATTGTTCAGAACAAACAGCATGTGCCCAGAATGCAAGAAGTCACAAATATACATTATCACAAAGGCCATGAGAAGTGACAATCTGAGGCACTTCAAATGCTCAAAGAAAGATTTAGTGTCATTCAATACAAAATATAAGCATGTCTTCACTCATAGGGGGTTCACATGTTCATTTCTAAGAGTCAATCAAATCAATATTTATTTAAAAACCCACTGTATGCATTTTACTATGCTCTAATGACAGAAAATAGTGCATAAAAAGACCATGGCTTACATGCAGGCATACATACAAAATATATGTATATGTATAATCTGCTATAAAATGTATACTCCAAAGAATACCAGATTCAGAAACAATAAATCCATGGCTTAAATAGACCTCTGAGCCTCTTCCTCATTCTTTAGAAACTGATTAGGTGAGAAAGATAGCATGAAAACCTTGGCAGTTAACACATTTGAAATCATACATATTCAAAAGGAAACGTCATATCAGAGCGATTTCAAACCTCTTTTCCAACTTCAAATGATTCATATACCCAATTCTCATCAAAAGCATAACATGTGAGATGAATATATAATGAAGGTAAATTTATTTTATAAACACAAATTTATAACAATTGCTTTTTAGATAAGTCATGTTTCATAAAGAGAAAAATGTGACATAAAGAATTATGTATTATATTTAGAAGCATCAGATTCATTTCCAAATCTTGGGATTTTTCACAAAGATGATTCTAACTGATTCGCCTAAGAGACCATAGGTGATGGCGGCTGGCAGCTCCCTGCACTCTCCGGCAGCTCTCCAAGCGCAGACAGCAGAAGAAGCTGTGTCCCATAGTGTGAACCAAGACTCAACCATCTATTAGCACAATTTTACTCATCGCCCAGTGGTCTCAACTAGGGTAATGTTTCCAGTATTATATGCTTGGCTGTGTAAGTAGGTTTTCTGTTACAGTACTTAAATTCAAATTAAACTATTGAGACACAAAAGGATCCCACTCAGAACATCCCAGGATGAGAAAAATCTCTATCTGAAAAGCCCAAAAGATGTGCTGACTTGGTTTCAGGAGCCAGCAACACAGATGACTGAGGCTGGCGCAGCACACAGATGCGGGCTGACAAGCCTATGATTCTAACAACGTGTGCCACCTACATATCTGCTGGCCTCTACTCTCCCTCATTTCCTCCCAGTGATCTTGCTCCTCCTCTCCACTGCTGTTTTGGCCCAGAGCAATCCAGCCAATCATCTCCTTACGCTTCATCGTTCGCCGGTTATAAATGGAAATCATCAGTGTGACATCAGAGAGCTGGAAGAGGGCTACCTGGAAAACAAAGGTCTCCTTATAGACAGGATTGGGTTGGCCACGCCGAATGGATGTCTTGCAGCGGGACATCTCCTGACCCACACAATTCAGGAGGAAGAGTTTTCCATATGTATCTGAGGCACAGAAAAAAAAAAAAGAAACAAACAGAAAGGGGAGGATGAGACATCACTGCTTCCCATCGACACTGATTTAGCTGAAATACTTACATGAGCTGTGTGTTTCTTTTTTCAGTAGCATCCTCAGACTTGATCCTTGCTGCTGGACCACCACATCTCACATGAATTAGTAAAGGATGTGTGGAGTAAATGCTTAATGTCTCATGCAGCTCAGAATCCAGCACATGGTGGATCATGTACTTAGGGTGTGTCCACAGGAACACATCCTATGTGCAGTGGGGTTGGTGACATTCACGGAGCTTCTTCACTCATAACAAGACGAATATGTGCCCTTTCCCCATTATGATTGCTCCCGGTCGACAAATCACTTGTTTCATACTTGAGCTCAGGTCTTTCATATTTTCTATGCAGTCCATATAATCTTTGCACCATCTCCTATACTCTAGCCCACCAGCCACTTCCCATTGTGTGCCCTCCCTATCCCCTGGTATCCTAGAGACATCTACTTCCCCATGACTGCTACTAACAAAGTTTCAGTTTGCATATTATTTAACCCAGGAATCTTTGCCCTCCCCCATCCTCCCACCAGCCCTGGCTGAGATAACCCCTCTCTTGCCTCCACCAACACCTACTACCTTCAGCCTATCTCTATACTTTCATCATTGCCTGCTTACTCATCTGGGAAGATTTCCACATCCCCAGTGGTGGAGAGAGGTGTCCCCTTGCTTACTACAGTACCTCATATTGATCTGAACTAGTACCTAAAAAATGCTAATCATTCAACAAATATTTTGTGATTAATATTCATGAGTAGCCAGCAACCTCAACATTCTTTTTTCTTTCAATCTCAAGTTTTCCAAATTAACAAAACAAAGGCAAACATCTTGTTTTATAAGCCTATACTAGAATGCTAAGGTAAAGAAAAAAACGTGAATTTTACCAACATCATTTACTTTTGTTAAAAGTTCCTGAATGGATCATTACAAAGAAAGCTACACAATTATATTTTATTAAAATTACTTCATTGGTCATTTGTAGACTTTTAACTAAAACTTTTGCCTCTAATTTGGATGTATGGTATTCTCGTCTTTAAAAAAAAAAAAAGGCACAATGTTAGGGTGTTTTCTGAATTTCATCATTCTATAGTTTCTGTTCAATTGAGGCAAAAAGCTGATTAGTGTTTATAGCTCACTTCCCCATCTAACCACCAGTCAAAGTTTTTTCAAAAGCGCAAACCGCAGATCTCTATAATTTACCATTCTCTGGAAGAGCATTGTAAGGTAGGAAACAAATTACAACCTGCCGCTTTCTTTCTGTGTTGATCTTTTTCTATTCCGGTTTGATGTGTTATTTTATGCACTTATCTGCTGGGAAACACAAGGTGTGAAATTACACTTCAGGTGTGAAAACACTTCTCTGTCTCAGAAAAGGGCTCTACTCTTCAGCCTGTCCTATGGAAAAGCTGTCAGGAAACAGGCAATGGGGTAGCAAGCCTGTTTCCTTCCACAGCTGAAGAGCCATGGGGTTCCCGGAGAAAAGTTCACTCTAGATACCACCCCACCATTGATTGCGTTTCTGCTGCCAGTCACAGCTGTGGGGATGGGCTTAATCTTGCAAACAAAGACTCACTCGTGTCCCAAAGAACAATTTGAAGCTTTATCCTATTCTGAGGCCACTTACTACTAGCCACAGTGCTTACTGAGTTGTAGCTGTATGGCACAGAAGAAAAATAATTTTATAAACTGTCCCATCTGAGCACACCTGAGTAAAAGGGAAATGATGCTAACTACTTGGATCAACAAGGGAAGTTTTGGTCAGTATGCCTAGGGTATCCTGCCTATAAGGAAGAGTGGGGAAACATGACTGGATTCTCAGGGTCCATTAATTGACTGATAAGCACCAGTTAGATACAAGGAGAAAGAATTCAATTAGCTGAATATCTGATCTGAATGAGCCTATATGAATTCTTTGGAAATTCATCATAGTAATCATAAAAGAACACTGAACAACATTTCATCTTCTGGTGATGATTGACAAAGCTGAATCTTTTCTGAATCTTTAATAATTCAGATCCACTATCAAAGGCTATATCACTTAGTCACTTGTCTCATGACATAAAGGAAGATGCCACATGTACCAAAACATGTATAATGGTACATAATCCACAATTTATTATGGCATAAAGGTATGTCACTTGGAAGGCATTTTTTTTTTCCCAAGGAAGCCACATAGAGCACAGCAATGGGGCATACTCAAAATGTCTGCCTGCAGAAGAGGGATTCCTGCTGTTTATCCAGGACTGGGTCTATGACACCAAGATAGGACCTAAAACTCTGACTGGACATGCACACAGCTGAGAGGGGTACTCATCTATCTACAGAGAGAGAGAGAATGGGCACTTCATTGCCTCTAGCCACTGCAAATGAACTCCAGATGAATGCACCATTCTGTGCATGTGGCTTTTTGTGGGCACTGGGGAGTCTAACCTAGGTCATTAGGCTTTGCAGGCAAGCACCTTAAACACTGAACAATCTCTTCAGCCTGGAACCTGTATTTCATTGGGGAAGAGTATACCTATTTATTGTTAAGTTTATAGGTAAAATGTTCAAGTACTAGGTAACTAATTAAGGAACATAGAGTGAGTACACCTGGAGACTATTTGTAAAGGCTAATCACCAAAGGTGTTTACATTTGAGACTATGGACTTTGGGAGACTGTTGTTTTCAAGATATGGAATATTCTCATCAGTGAACATAGTCGACCTGTTACTCGACCAATTTAGTTTCCTTCTTTGTTTTTCAAAAGCTTTTATCACTTAATCTATAATATTCTTAGTGTCTTTCATTAATGTTACCCCTTAGTATCTTAAAATGATTTATTGTCATTGTAATAGTAATGTTGCAAAACTTCATTTTATTTTTCCATGTAGAGTCTCATTCTAACCCAGGCTATCCTCAAACTCAGTCTGTAGCAAAAGGCTGTCCTCAAACTCATGGAAATCCTTTTACCTGAGCCTCCTGAGTGCTGGGACTAAAGGGATATGCTACCATGCCCGGCCTCAAAGCCTTTTTTTTTTTAATTAATTAATTAATTAATTTATTTATTTATTTATTTATTTATTTATTTATTTGAGAGTGACAGACACAGAGAGAAAGACAGATAGAGGAAGAGAAAATGGGCGCGCCAGGGCTTCCAGCCTTTGCAAATGAACTCCAGACACGTGCGCCCCCTTGTGCATCTGGCTAACGTGGGACCTGGGGAACCGAGCCTCGAACCGGGGTCCTTAGGCTTCACAGGCAAGCGCTTAACCACTAAGCCATCTCTCCAGCCCCTCAAAGCCTTTTTTAAAACAAGTTTTGTTAATGTATTTAAACAGTTGATTTTTTACAACTATTACTATTTTTTATTTATTAAAAATATTTTGTTTAGCCAGGCATGGTGGCACATGCCTTTAATACCAGTACTTGGGAGGCAGAGGTAGAAGGATCTCTGAAGGATTAATAGCCTTCCCTGAAAACTAGAGGGCACTAAAGAGTTAATAACTCTCCCTAAAACTAGCAGGCAATAAAGAAGTCACACAGACATGCAGCCTTGACAGGCTACTCCGGATTGATAAACTTCCCTTAACTCAGAAAACCTTCATGGAATAGAAGGCATCTAGTAGATAATTTGACTAAAATGCTTATTCTGAGAAAGGACACAAATAATTACAGTTCCTTATCGACTTCCCTTGGACCTGCAGTTGGTACAGTCTGTTTCTCTTAGGATCATCCTTATAAGCTTGTACCCCAGCCTGGTCTAGTGCTTCAGCCTTCACCCCCCAGAAAGGCTGCTGCCCCTCTCTGTTTCTCTCAATAAACAGTCTGTCTGTAGAGATCAAGTCCAGTGTTCTCTTTTTTTCTCTTCGCTTTCTTTACATTTTGGTGCTGTGACTCAGATCAGAGCCCTCCTGAGTTTTTGGTCCATGTCTTCCCATTCTCTTTCCCTCTCCTCTCTACCTCCCTGCCAATGTTTCACTCCCTCAGGAGTACAAAAACTCAATGTGCTTACTACTCCAAACTAAACAGCCCCCTGTGACCTGAAACCTCCAGTCTTTCCAGCTTGATACCTGGGCGGGGGGTGGAAGGAGGGGAATCTTCCTTTTCTTCATCTTTTTTTTTTTGTTTTGTTTTCAAGATAGTGTCTCACTCTAACTCAGGTGGACCTGGAATTCACTATGTATTCTCAGGGTGGCCTCAAACTCAAAGCCATCCTCCTACCTCTTCCTCCCAAGTGCTGGGATTAAAGGAATGCATCACCATGCTCAGCATTTTCTTCTTCTTCTCACCCTCTCCCACTGGGCTTTTGAACTCCAGACGAGAGGCCTCTCACCATGGGATCCGCTGCATCCACACTCTCATCAGATTACAACTTCAGGTCAAGGAATCATTCTCAGTCGGTGGCAGAGGTGCCCCACCCCAAACCACAGAAACTCTGGGAGTTTCTCACTTTTCAGTCCTTGAACAATCAGAGACTCTGGAAGCCTCCCATGTGTTGTTCTACCAGACAGCCAAGCATTATGAGTATGGGGATGATCCCTCCTAATCCTTGGATTTTGTTTGCCCTCCCTAAGCCTGGAAGATGTCTCTGGTGATGGGATTGGCCACTCTCGTCCTTGTCCTCCAAAATGGGCTCTACGTTGTCTGTTCCAAAACACTGATTGGCATGTCTCAAGGCTAATTTAAAAGAAGTCAAATTTCCTGATCTCCTACCTGCCAAAGTACCCTGGCTGTCTGTTCAAATTTGGTCACAATATTCCTTAAATAATGGCCACCACTGACCTGAATTTGGTACCTTTGGTTTCAAGATTCTTTTGTTGTTGTTGTTGTTGTTTTCTTTTTCAAGGTAAGGTCTCACTCTGGTCCAAGCTAACCTGGAATTCACTATGTAGTCTCAGGGTGGCCTCGAACTCACAGTGATCCTCCTACCTCTGCCTCCTGAGTGCTGGGATTAAAGGCGAGCGCTACCACACCCGGCTTGATTTTAAGACTCTTATTGATCTTGATAACTTCCAGGTTCCTTACCTTTAGGACTTCTTTGCCCTCCATTCCTGCCCTTCCCTTTGTATTTCGTGTTCTACCTTCCAAATTCTCCTCTGTCACCAAAACCCTCTAAAATCCTGCCCCTTCTAACACTCTATCTCTCACACAGAGTTCTGCTATCTGGCTATGACTTGCCAGGGTCTCTCTCTCTCTCACTTTAAATTCAAGCCATCTCACTAAATCAAATACAAACCCTGCCCTCTTAAAAAAGCTTCTGTGTTTACTGGGCCTCTTTAACTTCTTCTACATATGGGTATCTAAGTTTTCTCTTTGCTAAAAATTTAAATCATTATAGAGTTTTTTTTCCTTTATTTTTTCTTCTTTTCATTATAAGCTACCAAAGGAAAAATGATCAACTTTAATTTCAAACTACTGACTGTTGCCCCATTAAGTCCTTACCAATTTAAAACACAACTAAAATCTTAAAAAAGAAGTCTCTCCATGTTTCATGTTGTCATGTCTAATGTTGGCCAACCATGTTATGTCATGTGTTCTATGTAGTCTGTCCTTACGTAATATTAAATTTATGGTTATTAACTGTTCCAGTACTTATGGTCATTAAGTGTTCAGATATTCATATATTTTAAGATGTTAAATTATTAAAACCAGGTTTCCAATATATTTAAAATAATTAACCTCTATGTTTTTAACTTGTTTGTTCATGCTTACTTCAATAATAGACATCTAATCTTGCTTCTATAGAAAGATATATGTTTCTGGATCAGAAAAGACTTTATGAAGTAAAAGATTGTATGTTATTAAAAGGATATGAAAATGATATGGAGAGGTTATGGGAATCAAACTGAAGAAGGTTTTGGTTGACTGTGGTAAAAGTTTTTATTCTTCATATTTTTTCTCACTTTAATTGTTCATATATTTCAGACTTTACTCTTTGTAATAAGTTGATAAGTTTATTTACATTGTCACATTTAAATCAAAGTTAAATTGAGCTACACCTATATTTCCTACTGTTAAACTCTGACTACTGAAAAAAAAAACAAAAACTAACTAAATGTTTAACAAAATCAAGATTTTTATTTTTCAACGTAGAGTCTCATTCTAGCCCAGGCTGACCTGGAATTCACTATGTAGTCTCAGGGTGGCCTCGAACTCACAGTGCTCCTCCTACCTCTGCTTCCTAAGTGCTGTGATTAAAGGCATGTGCCACCATGCCCAGCTTTAAGATTCATTTTTAATGAGTTTATGTGTTTATTTAAACCTCATCTAAACATAACATAAAAGTCAAAAAATTGAAATGAATATAACTGAACTTCTAAATATTCAAAAAAGAGGGGGGGATAACCGACCTTCTAAATATTCAAAAAAGGGGGAAAACTGCTGACTCAGGGAAATGGGAAGACAGACAACCAGAATCTAGACAGTCTATTTATAATTAACCATAGGGACAAAAAAGAAAACAAAAGCAGAAGTTAAAAAAAAAAAAAAAACTTAAATGGTCATATTAAAAGTCCTATGGGGGTTGGAGAGATGGCTTAGCATTAGGTGCTTGCCTTCAAAGCCAAAGGACCTAGGTTCAATTCTCCAGGATCCACATAAGCAGATGCACAAGGTGGTGCATACGTCTGGTGTTTGCAATGGCTGGATGCCCTGGCATGCCCATTCTCTCTCTCTCCCCCTCTCTCTGCCTCTTTCTCCGTCTCTGACATGTACTTAATCCCCTGAGTCTGATAATGTTCACCTTCTCTTTTGGTCCTTGCATACTCAGATGCCTCACTGAATTTCCCCAGAATCTTTACCTTCACTTAATGACAAGTCACTGAATTCCTCATGGCCACTGAGTATCAGTCCCTGAGCGTCCATCCTCCACAGGGCTGTGTGGGATACCCAGAAAGATCTACCGCTCCCCTCAGCTTGAAGTAGTTGGAGACGAGTCATTGCCCCTTGTTCCAGCCCACACAGTCCTCCCCTAGACACCACACACCTCCCCAGTCTTTTTTTTTTATCCATCCAGAGTCCAGACTGAAGGATTAATAGCATTCCCTGAAAACTAGAGGGAACAAAAGAGTTTATTAACTCTCCCAAAAACTAGCAGGCAATAAAGAAGTCACACAGACATGCAGTCTTGACAGGCCACTCCCGATTGATAAACCTCCCTTAACTCGGAAAATCTTGAGGGAACAGAAACCATTTGGTGGGTTATCCTCTCTAGACAATTTGACTATAAAAGCCAATCCTGAGCACGGACACAGATAACCACAGTTCCTTACCTGCTTCCTTTGGATGTGCACGTGGCAGTCTGTTTTTCTTAGGACCCTCCTTATAAGCTTGCACCCCAGCCTGGCCCAGGGCTTCAGCCTTCACCCCACAGGAAGGCCGCTGCCTCTCGCTGTTTCTCTCAATAAACAGTCTGTAGAGATCAAGTCCAGTGTTGCTTTTCTCTTACATTTTTCTTACAATTTCCAAGAGTTCAAGGCCACCCTGAGACTACATAGTGAATTCCAGGACAGCCTGGGCTAGAGTGAGACCCTACCTCAAAAAAAATTTATTTGAGAGAGAGAGTATATATAAGCATTCCAGTGCCTCTAGCCACTGCAAATTCTAGAGGCATGTGCCACCACGTGTGCCTGGCTTACATGAGGAATGGGGAATGGAACCAAGGTCCTTTGGCTTTGTAGGCAAGCACTTTAACTACTAAACTATCTCTCCAGCCCAAATATTATTATTTTCAATTGATAGGCTTTCTTACACTTTAATTTAGACAATCAAACTTTCTAGAAATGTCAATTTCATATCTTCCATTCAGGTTTTAATTTTTTATCATTCTGTCATTTGCTATGCCTTCAATGTCCACTTTCAAGTGAAGTTCCTTCTGAATGCTGTATTAGTTGATATACAGTACCGTGTATACCCAAGATCTTTCCTATACCAACAGGAATCCTTAAAACTGAATTCACTTAAATATTTCCTGCCTGTCAGTTTCTAGTTAGACTGTAATATGTGCTACCTATACAAGACAGGAAAAAAAAAAAAAAAAAAACACCTCTAACTCATGCAGGGATTTGCAGATGAGGATGGGGGTAATATTGCCTATAGTGCTCAAAAATCCTTCTCTGCCACACATGTTGAATGACAATATCCTCCAAACTGACATTCCATCCTAGAAGGAGTCTCCTTCAGACTCAGGAAGTAAAGAAAACTCACAAAGGTCAGGAAGTAAATAACTTACAAGTCTCAGGAAGTTCCTGAAACTTTTAAGATTCACAAGGTCCTAGTCTAGTTTTGCCAATTTCAGTGGCTCAGGCCCTGGAGCACAGATTCTTTCTGTGTATCTCTCCAAAAAAAATGGAACAACATTTGCCTAATATGTTTGTTGTTCTGGGATGAAAAAAAATCAAACTCTAGAATTTAAAAGTCTGTGTTCAGTTTGGTTGGCTAACTTTGGTCTAAGGAGGAAAGGTAGACTTGGGAAAAGAACTAACGCATGTACAAGAAAAAGAAAATATAAAAATTCAGACTGTTTTAGAGTTAGAAGTCTTTGACTGTTTCTAAATTTCCAAGCAATTAAATGTGTATTTTAAAAGTCTTTGAACAACAAAGACCTATTAAACTTCCACATATAAATAATGTAGTAATAAATTCATATTGAATATTTAATTAAAGGTATAGACTTCCCAGAAGATTTCAGTTGGGTGAGCCATATGACTGAGTTCTAAGCAGTGGAATTTGAATAGTTCTGTCATCTTCAATCATATCTATAGTTAACCATTCCTATTTAAGCAAAAACTCTTATCCTGTCTCTTCTCTTTCTAAAGCACTAATATGGTATTTTTGCCTCATTGAGTCCTTAGTCCCTAGAACTTAGAAGAAAATCATCTGACTCACTTTGAACTGTGAGGAAAAGATCTTTTTTTTTTTAAAAAAAAAAATTTATTTATTTATTTATTTGAGAGCGACAGACACAGAGAGAAAGACAGATAGAGGAAGAGAGAGAGAATGGGCGCGCCAGGGCTTCCATTCCAGCCTCTGCAAACGAACTCCAGACGCATGCGCCCCCTTGTGCATCTGGCTAACATGGGACCTGGGGAACCTAGCCTCGAACCGGGGTCCTTAGGCTTCACAGGCAAGCACTTAACCGCTAAGCCATCTCTCCAGCCCAAGATCTTTTGCCTATACCTGTGTTAAGCTACTGAAATGGCAAGGTTTGTTAAAGCTGACTCTCCATTAACATAATTTGTACTACACAGCTGCATTTTTATCAATGAATGGTGTATTCAATCAAAATCATCTACATCAGAGATTGCCTAGTGGTTAATATGCTTTCCTATGAAGCCTAAGGACCCAGGTTCAACTCCCCAGTGCCCACATAAGCCAGATGTACCTGATGGTGCATGCATCTGGAGTTTATCTGCAGTGGCTATAGGCCCTGACATGTCCATTCTCATTCTCCCTCTGTCATAGATAAAATCTTCTACTTCAATCTATTGTGGTAATCATAATATTTTTCAAAAACTCCTATGTGCATGTATTAATCAATAATCATTTTTCTTACAAATCAGTTAATGTCAATTATACAAGCAGATTTCCCCAGTGTTAAATCATCCTTGCATCTTAAGCTAAGCCAAATTTGTTAGTAATTTGTGCCCCCCCCCTTATATATGATGAAGCTAAGCAGATCCTGCAGAGTATCTGAGGGAGTGTGAAGAAAGGGTACAGTGAGAGATGGGAAGGAATAGAAAAATATTAATCATATATTATCTTTTACATGGCAATGTTTTGCTTTAATAGCTACTATGACTATTGATATATTTTGGTTTATATTACTATTTTAGTTTTGCTATTTGTTCTGCATTTGTTATGTTTTTCTTTTCTATTGCGTAGGTTAAATTTTATTTATTCTTTCTGATTCTCCATATTGGTTTGAAAGCCAAGTTTAAAACTTTAGTGTGCACACTTGATTTGATTTCTAAGACTAATATTTCTATTCTCCCATTTTCCTAAACTCTTAATTTTTAATAGTTTTATTTTTAGAGAATATTTTTAGGTTTATGACAGAATTGGGCAAAAGATACAGAGAGATTGCCCATCGAGTAAGCCTGGATTTGCCTGATTCCACATACACATAGCTCCCTAATGCTTCAATTTTTTTCCTTGACACTTGCCCTCAGCTTAAAATAATCTCTTCTATTGCTTACTAAATTTACTTTTACAATATTCTCTGATATCTCTTCAATGTATTTTCAACATTTTTATTAATTTTCAAAAGCAGTCCTAAGCAAAAAGAACAATGCTGGAAGTATCATCAGATCTGATTTCAGGTTATACTGCAGAGCCACAGTGACAAGAGCAGCATGATGGGACGGGCATAAAACAAACATGCAGAGCAGTGGAATCAGATAAAGGACTCACACAGCTACTACCTGGATTTTTTTTTTTTTTTTTTGCAAAGATAGTAAAAATGTACATCGTATCAAAGACTGCCTCTTCAACAAACTGGATATCCACATACTAAAAAAAATGACATTAGATATCCATCTCTTACCCTGTTCAAACATCAGTCCACAATGGGTCCACGCCGGCTAAGGGCTCGTTCAGCGGCTAAAATCTCGTGCTGTGCAAGCTTTACTACCTGAGTTCATATCCCCAGAATGCTATGGAGAAATTGGAGGTTGAAATACATGACAGTGAAAAATAAGAGATCCTGCCTCAAATGAGGTAGAAGGCAAGACAAACCTGAGGTTGTCCTCTGATCTCCACCGCACACTGTATCATGCACACAGCCATAGTGACACACACACAAATCACACCACATGAATCAAAGATTTCAGTACAAACCTTGAAATCTGAAACCACTAGAGTACAGGGGGGGAAAAGAACACTTCCTTTATTCATTACTCTTTCTTGCCTGTGCTACTTCCTTAAAATTTGAATTTATTCTTTTTTAGATATTTTATTTATTAGAGAGAATGAGGGGCAGATAGAGAGAATGGGCATGTCAGGACCTCAAGCCACTCACTGCAAATGAACTCCAGACATGAACACCACCATGTGCATCTGGCTGACGTGGGTACTGGGGAATCAAACTTAGGTTCTTAGGCTTCATCGGCAAATACCTTAACCACTAGGCCATATCTCCAGCCCCAATATTTTTTAAAAATATTTTATTTATTTATTTGAGAGAGAGAGAGAGAGAGGGGGGCAGAAATGGGTGCACCACGGCCTGAAGCCACTAAAAACAAACTCCAGACACAAGCACTCCTTATGCATCTAGCTTTATGTGGGCCCTGGGGAATCAAATTGGGGTCGGGTCCTTGGGCTTTACAGGCAAGTGCCATAACCACTAAACCATCTCTCCAGCCCTCAAATCATTCTTGAAATAAATTATGAAATATTTCTTTCAGTGATTTAAATCCTTTCAAATTTCATAGAAAATCAATTGCTTTTATTCACTCAGAAAGCAAGCTAAGGGGGCTGGAGGGATGGTTCAGTGGTTAAGGTACTTGTTGAAAAGTCTAACGACCCAGGTTTGATTCTCCAGTACCCACATAAAGCCAGATGCAGTGGCACATACATTTGGTGTTTGCTGGCAGTGGCTGGAGGCCCTGGTGTGCCCATTCTCTCTCTCTGCCTCTCTTCTACCTCTCTCTCTGATTGTAAATAAATAATTTTTTTCAAAAAGTTTTATTAAAGCAAAAAAAGCTGATAAACTGAGTGTTTATCTCTCAAGACTGTGATATTATTGTTCCATTGTCCTCTGGCTATTATGAGAAGTCTATTCTAAGTTGGTTCTTGTTTCTCTATAATTGGCCTTGTTTTCTTTTTAAGATTTATTCTTTTTAAATTTTTGTTTATTTTTATTTATTTGAGAACGACAAAGAGACAGAGAGAGAGAGAGAATGGGTGTGCCAGGGCCTCCAGCCACTGTGAACTAACTCCAAATGCATGTGCCTTCTTGTGCATCTGGCTTATGTAGGTCCTGGGGAATCCAGTCTCAAACTGGGGTCTGTAGGCTTCACAGGCAACCACTTAACCACTAGGCCAAATCTCCAGCCCTGGCCTTGCTTTTTAAGGACATTTATTCTGATATAATTCACATACCATGCTGTCTTTTTTTCCCTATTGCTTTTAAGGTTTTTCTGACTTTTATTAATGTGAGAATTGAGTGAGTTTTTATAGAAATTTTATATATGCCCTTCATAAGTTAGTACCTATCTAAATCTTCATATAAGCTGACCATAATTATGAGGTGCTGACCATAATTATGAGGTCACAGTGACTATGAAGACACTGCATTTAACTGCTTTTTAAAGGTCTTGTATCCCATATGTGTTTGTCAATTTTTAATTCCTTTTCCCCTGCACTCCATTTGTCAGTTGTACCCTCAGCATTTCCCTTGCTCTTCACACTAAGCATGAGGCAGCTCCACTTGCTTTTCCTTCCTCTAGACTCTGCTATTGTGGGTGCCTAACAAGGTTAATATGCTGCTGCTGTTAAGTATTATCATTTGGGTTGTAATTATCACATGTGGCTAATCATGCTCGTGCTGAGAAGTGGGGGCACTCGCTGTTTCTAACTGGAGGGGACATCTTAATGATAGCTTTTGACAAGCACCATTATGTATGTCTACATACACATGTGTACACAATGTGGTAACACACTACAGAAGGAGGAACAGCAGAGAGGAAGTTAGGGAACAAGAAGATGTCAACGGAATAGCTGACTTAAAAAATTATAAACTGGGTGTGGTGACACACCTTTAATCCCAGCACTCAGGAGGCAGAGGTAGGTGGATTGCTCTGAGTTCAAGGCCACTCTGAGGCTACATAGTGAATTCCAGGCCAGCCTGCCTAGAGAGTGAGCCACCTACCACAAAAAAAGTGTGTGTGTGAGTGTGTGTATGTGTGTGTGTCTGTAACATTCCCTCATTAACTCATTTAATAGAGAAGGAAATGAAATTCAGAAAGGTTAAATCAAATTCTGAGGCCATGTAGTAATTGGATGGCAAGCCCAGCATAAAAGCAGAACAGAGCCACTAAACTGTAACTGAAATGGTTTTCCATGAAAACAAATTCAAAGGATAATCAAATGTTTCTTATTATTATTGATAGCTTTTTCAAATGTATTTGTAAAGCACATCAGGATTTCAGATGGCTACCAGACACTGTTTTGTTCCCCTGTTTACCCATCATGGACCTACAGATAGATCATCCTTTGCTATCAGTAGAGTTATAAACCAGCTTTTACCATCTTAATAATAACAATATTCAAGACTAGTAAACACATGCTAAATGAGATTTTATTAGAAGTGACAAGTGTGCTGCATATTGTTTGATGCAGGCTAAGATTTATTCAAATTGTTACCTCATTTAAATAGTGCTTATAAATAGGCCATATGAGCCAGTTTCACTAATTTTTAAATAGCCTATTTAACTTCCCTAGGCCATCTATATGACTCCAAAGAACTTGATAAATGGGTATTTTCACCAAAAGATAGATGAATGGTAACTGGTTGATTGATTAACAGAGAGATGATGGATAGATCTATTTAACAATATTAAGATGATCAGAGAAATGGTTCAAGCTGGAGAAAAAGAAATATAGCCATTCTCTTGAAGAGGGGTGTGATTTATGGAGACCATAAATGTCATAGTATAGATGTGCAGCATCCCCTACTAATGTGTTTGAATACTGGTATATGAGCTAGTAGAACTGTTTTGAGATGATATGGAGCCTTCTTGACATGGAGCCTAGCTGGCAGGCATATGGTCAGCCATAGGAGCAAGTCTAGAGGGTTACAGACCAGTCCTACCTTTGTTCTCATTGCTTCCTGGAGAGTGCTAAGTAAGAAGCCACTGAGCCACTTAATGCTTGTGCCACTGTGGCTACAAACTTCTCCCAGCCAGACTGAACCTCCTGACTGTGAGCCAAAACAAAACTCTCCTCCCTTAAGTTGTTTCTGTCAGGTAGGTATTCGATTACAGGAATGAGAAAAGTAACTAATTCAGAAAGCTGCTACCAAGACATGGGGCTGTCTCTTTGAAACCCCTGTGCAGGTGGTTCACAGCTCTGTACTGAGAATGTTACACACCTTGGAGTTGTGGGATAGACAAACTCAATGCTAAACTTAATGGGTGATTCTGGTGAGAATGAACATCAGAATGCCTATCAGAATGCCAACAGGGAAGATCTAGCTTGTGACGTTTCAGAAGGGAACACTGTTGTGAATTGCACTACAGGCCATTGTATTACATTCTGATAAAGAAACTGGCTATATTTTTCCTGTGTTCTGAAATTTTTGAATAAGACTGAATTACAAAGAAATGGATTGGGCTGGAGAGGTGGCTGGTTAAGGTGCTTGCCTACAAAGCCAAAGGATGCAGGTTCACTTCCCTAGGACCCATGTAAGACAGATGCACAAGGTAGCACATGCATCTGGAGTTTGTTTGAAGCAGCTAGACATCCTAGCATGCCTAATCTCTCTCTTTCTTTCTCTGCATATCAAAAAAAATAAAGGCATTTTTTTACAAGATGGATTAATTTGATTGGTGGAGAAATTTTTAAGGCAGCCTAACATTAAGACTATGAATAGTGATGAATAGTATCCCATCATATAAAGACATCCTAGTTCATATATCCACTCTCCTATGAATTAACATTAGGGCCCCCTTTCATTTTTGTCATTATATATACAGGTGTTATGGGCATAACTGAACATTTTTGTTGGTTTTGATTTATACGTTAATGCTACTAATGGAACTGCTAGAATCTCAGTGCACATCATCATTTCCAAAAATTTCACTCTATTCTACACTCCCACCAAGAGCACAGTCTCTACATCCTCTTTAGCCTTTCTGGTTTTAGCCATTCAGATGGAAAGGCAGGACATAGAGACTGTAGTCAGTCTGGTTGGTATGGGTGGGTCATGGTTAGGAGACACGTCTCCACAATTGTTCCCATTAACTTATCAGAGCAAAGCCTGTCCCCTAAATCCTCTTCCAAATATTTTACCTCAGAAGCATTAGAGCTCCACAGTTTATTACTTCTAAGGGCCCAAGAAAGAATGTCATCTACTCTTTTCTTGAACTATCCTATCTTGGTCCAAAAGAAAAGTATAAGATATCAGAATACCCATCTGACAAGGTCAATTTGGCAAGCTCAAAATTATCTTTTGTTTCGTGATACATTATAAGACAAAAGCTCCTCACTTTTGGAGTGCCCAGTGCTAAATGAGACGCATTATCACTCCCTCCAAGGTTCAGGGAACACAGCAGAAGAGAGGGTAGGAAAAAAACCTGTACAAGCCAGAGAATGGGGAGGACTGCTATGGAATTCAGTCATCCAGGTATGACATGGCCATTGAATTCATGACCTCACAGTGACTGTTAGAACCTGCACAAGACACTCAAAACATGGTGCTATGGGAGATGAAGAACATGAGGCCTCTATCACTCCTTGGGAAGTTATAGGCATTTAATGGTGGTCAGGGAAGTAGGATCCATTTTTCTGCCATTGTATAGCCACTGGTAGGATCCACATGCTCAGGTAAATAATCTCCAACCCATGTCTATGTAGGCAACCCTAACTGAACTCTGTGGATCACATCACACACAAGAAAGAAGAAAGTCACCAAAATAGAAAAGGGACTCGTTAGGAAGAAGAAGGGGTACAGGGAGGGGGCCCAAGAGAAGGTAATGGAAGAGGATTATGATCGAACTATAAACATGTTAGTAAACTGAACATGCTCTAAAAATTATCACTATAAATCTCATATATGTTGTCTCTGTTCTCAGAAAGCTAGAAAACCCTTTTGTCAGGCTCCGGTTATTTTACTTCATACCCTCCTCAGTGCTGCTGCTGTTTCTACAATCATCATAACCATGCACCAACCAGGGCTGATGTTCTCATTTGATAGAGGGGGTGGTACAACTGAGCTGAGACCCTCATATAGAGTATTTTATTAGTTTCCAAGGCAGGCCTTTCCCCTAGGTGGCATACCCTCAAGTGGCCAATGAAACAGGCTGTAGAATACCACTTGCCTTCCCCCACTGAGGGCAACAGTACGCCCAGCATTCTTCCTCCTCCACGTCCCACTTATAGCTCATTCATTCTCTGACTCCCATCTTTCCTTCTCATCCTCTTTCTTTCAACTCTGCTTAGTTGCCTCAAAGTATGGGCTGGGGGAGATGGCTCCGTGGGTGAAGTTCTTGTCATGTGAGCATGAGGACTTGAGCTCAGATCCCCAGTACCCACGTCAAAAACTACACCACCACCACCAAAAAAAATAATAATAATTTTTAAAAAGATGTTGGTGTGCATACCTGTACTCTAAGCTCTGGAAAGGTAGAGATGAAAGAATCCCTGGGGCTTACTGACTCGCGTGTCTACTTGAATGGATGAGTGAGCTCTGGGTTCAGTGTGAAACCCTACCTCAAAAAAGTAATTCGCTGGCAAGATGGTTCAGTGGGAAAGTGTGCTACAAAGCATAAGGGCCTGACTTGTCCTGACTCTGATTTCCCAGAACCCATGTAACCAGGCAAACACAGCCACATACACCTATAACTCCAGTTCCATGATCAGCAGAGATCAGAGGAGGCGGGTTCCCTTGTCATCCGGCCTGACTGGGAAGAAAAATACACCATGGCATCTCTGGGTTCAATGGGAGACTCTGTCTCAAGAAAGTATGAGGATGAGTGATAAAGAAGAATACATGACCTCTCTTCCTCCTCTGACCTCTGCACACATGGGTACATGCATCTACACACACCAACCCCACACTTTGCCACACATACTAGTACACAATACATACATACATACTACATGTAAGGTGGGGAGCGACTAAGACACTCAATATCACACGTGCATTCACACCCAAACACACACACACACGTATATACACCACACAGATACACACATGTGATAAATGGATAAGCAAACAAATAAAAAGTGTATCACTGGGATGGAGAGTTGACTTAGTGGTTAAAGGGCTTGCCTGCGAAGCCTAAGGACCCAGGTTGGATTCTCCAAGTCCCACATAAGCCAGATGCACATGGTGGGTGCATGTGTCTAGAGTTCCTTTGCAATGGTGCACCTATTCTCTCTTTCTCTCTCTCTCTCTCCCCTTCCCTCTCGCTGTCTCTAATAAATAAATAAATAAATCTTTAAAAAAAAGTATATCACGAGCTTGCCAGACCACTGCCACAGTGGTGGTAGTGCCCTCGTGAAGCACCAGCATTGTCAGCATCGCCAGCCTTGAAGGCACTCAGAGGGCCCTTTCAGAAGCTCCACAAAGGAACTTTACTTCTCATCCCCTCCTAATTAAATTGGCTTTTCCTCAACTACCAGCTTTTTACAGAGACAAAAACCCTTTTGTCTTCACTGCTGGGTTTCTGTTTTAATGAATAGCCTTACAACGGCACTGCTTTCTAATACTGTGCTTGCAAAGATGCAACCTCTCAGTCATGTTGAAGGTTGAGGTGAAACTGTAACACTACATCTACAACAAACCATGTACTAAATGCCACACTGTCTTTAATGTCTGGAATCACATCAATTTCTAAGTCAGGACTCTCTTCTTTTTTTTCCTAAAGAGCTATAAATACTCATTATAAGGATTTCCTCTCTGGCATGCTTCTCTGACATGAATATACAGGAGTCCTACTCTCATCGCCACAGCTCTCTGTGAGATATCCCTACCTCCTGTGACTAGATGAGGACACAGGATCCGAACACTTGGGATGGCCTTCTTAACACCATGCTGTATGCCTCCTTGGCAGTGGCTGCTGCCTCCCTGGACACAAGTAACAGCTTTCCAGCTTGGACTTGCATAGGCCCATGTCTGTGTAGTCCACACCTCCATCCTTCTCTGCATCTCCTTCTTAGTCATAAACTACTGTTCAGAACTTACCAAAGCTCTGAAGAAGTAGTCGTAGATCTGGACCTGGGCAAATGCTGGGCTACTGTAGAAAGCAAAGAGACTCAGGCTGGGCAATGAGTAACTGTTACCTTTCCTATATTCTACATAGCTCTCGCTCAGCTCTGAGTGGTAATGTGGAATATGGATTGTGCACCTGGTCTGTTACCCAGAGTGCTCGGTCTTTCCTTCTTAACTTGCTCCAATGGCTCTAATACAGTTGGACTAACAAGATGCCTACGTACAATGGATGTTTGGTAGTTTGAAGCACAGTGAACAGTGAGAGCCTGAGATTTCGTTGTGGGAGATGACCTTTATCTATTCCTTCACCTGCCTCTTCCCAGGTGGCTGCCACGTGAAGCCAGGGCTCATTGACCATCCTTCTTCCAGTGGGACTTTTGTGTCTGGGCTATGCAGATTCCTTTCTCTCCCCTTTACCCACTTCTAACTTACCTTCCTGTTCATGAAAGGCCAGAGATTTAACGTGGCTCAGACTCCCATGCAACTAGCATTTAGAATGTGAATTTTGTTCCTCTAAGTAGTATTTGTGTGAGGTCTACAAGGCAGAAGTGAGATACTTTCTACTTGCATTTTCTCAAGCTTCTCTCTCTTTTTTTTTTTTTTCAGACAGACGAGATCATAAGAAGCAAGCTAAATTTTTAACTTTATTATTTCAATGCTCAATACCCAACTTCCTGGGTTGAGAAGCTATTGAGGCAGCTGGTGGCAGCAGCTCTCTGAAACTACCTTTCTGAACCCTGGATGACAGCCATGTTAGTGAGTGTGTCTTGAGCAGGTTTCTAGTGGTGACCTCAGAAATGGTCATCTCTCCTGGTGAGATGGTCCTGCATTGCCCAAGGTCTAGCCCCTTCACCGTTACCCATCACCATAACTACTAACATTTCTTGTGTACTTACCATGTGTCAGTCACTGGGCTAAACCTCACTCATTTAATTACTAAAAATCCCTCAACACTCCTACAAAACTATCTTTATTGATTAACATCTTTTATTCCAGATAAGTTAACTGGGGTTCAGAAAGATTAATGCACAAGATCAGAACAAAACTAGTGGGTGGAGAGTCGAGCTAGCAATGAATCCCAGATCTGCCTCCCTCCAAAGTCAGAACTCTGTCTTTTTAAAAAGTGGAAGGCCAGAGAGATATTGGCAGCTTTTAACTGTTCATACAGATTACCTTGCCAAAGAGACTTCATTCTTTTTCCTTGAATAGTATAGACACACAAACCATTTCTATTCCATGTTAAGATGCATCTAGGTATCACAGAAGCCTTCAGTCTAATTAAATAGAATGACATTAAGAACTGCAGAGGTGCTACCTTGTAAGACTTGCCTAATCTGTACCAAGTCTATTCTTTAACCAGAAAAGTTAAAGACTTAAGATGAAAGCAGACCCACAGCTTTTTACTTGCCTCTGGAGAGACCAGAGCAGGGGCAGCAGACACACACTTACCAGGAGCTCGGTTAACAGCGAGGTTGCGGAAATGGCTGCCTTTGATCATTTCCACAGATAATCGCCCTGTTGTGGCATTGTAAGACAGCCCCACCAACAGCTCTGGCACCCCTCCATGAGCCAGCGACTGCGTGGACGAAGCACTATCACTGTGAGAAACCACAGATGGGCTGAGCGGGGACTCTCCACTCTGGAGGGGAAGAACACAAAGAACCCATTGGCCCATGCCACATTCCTCTTGGAGAGAAAGCCGATATTATGTTTGGTGAAACTGCGACCCAGTCTCAATGACTGCCAAAGATTACTGACAGGCACTCAGTGTGAATTACAATGCAGCAGGGAGCAATGCCATGGGGGAGGTGCCCTGTGGTATTAGCTGACATATTTGTTCCAAGAGCTGTCTCATTCACTATTTCCTCTCTAAAGACAAAACGGACAATGATGTTATTACTAGTGTAAATCAAACCTTCTAAGATGCATGCAGTGCTAATGATACACTTAATATAGAACCAAATTCCCTCCTGGGTAATTTGTGCCTGAATGCTTCTGTGGACCCCCATCCCTCCAGGCCCGAGTTTTGTTGCTGCTCTCAGCACCCTCCTGTTGACTTCAGCCACACAGGAGGTGCTCTGTCTCAAAGATAAAGAAATAACCACTAGATATTGACCAGCACATAGAACACGTGGCCTCTCATTCTGTTTCTTCAGATTGGGAGGTATGTACCAGATGCTAAATTTTGCCTCCTAGAGAAATCAATTACATTGAAAATGAGCACTTCAGCCATTCAATAAAGAAGCAAGCATGGGAACTGTGGGTCTCGGTGAACTAGCAGGCAGCAGGTGAGCCCAGGAAAGAGCCAGGCTGCCACGCATATGCATGTGCACATTTCTGAGCACCATCTTTACACACCAGGTACAGCAGGACGGTGTGATCTTACTGAGGAGTAGGCAGCAAACTGAAGGAAGCATGCCAGCCAGTGCCCCCAATCACAGCTCCTGCACCAGACGAGTGCACGGAGGCCAGGCCCGAACTCTTTATCTCAATGTCAGGAGTCATCCTCTAAAGCTTTTTACTGGGAATCCAGTAGGTACAGCCAACATAAGAAATCAAATATTCTGCATGTCTCTGGGGAATTAGTCTTTTTACCAAGGTTTGGGTATCTCGGTAAGCATCTTAGGCTGGTATGGAACATAGTTCGCAAGCAGAAGGGCTTCTGGTTAAAATGGGGTGTGTGTGGGGGATTCCAGGGTCTGCTGTCTAGACACTAAAAACCCATCAATGAAATATTTGCTTCCTTTCAGCTGAAGGTCACGCCCTCCTCTCCTCCCTCGACTCTGGGCCTCTATGGAACCTCCGACTATGGGTCCAATCAGTGCTCGGCTGGCCTGCCCCAACAAATTCTGAGTCACATTCAACAACAGCTACTAAATAAAGGAATTTCCTCCTTCAAAGTTCCTTCACACTGGCTCCTTCTCTCTATTCAGCCTGCACCCTCAGCACACGGCACAGGACCTGATATGGAGAAGTGCAGGTGTGAACACATTCCTGTACTCTACAGAGCAGGGCCCTTTTGACTGCCTCTGGTCTCTGTTCTCCATGATTCCAAGAACACTTGAAGTATTCCTGGAGCTTAAGACAGATAGATTTGGACAGAGGTAAGGCATCACTTGGCTTGTGTTTTCAACAGAAGCCGGGAGGCCACCAACAGGAGGCTATTTCAATAAATCAGAAGACAACCAGGGTCTGGTTGTATTTGAAGAGAACTTCTAGCTTGGAGGTAGAAAAGAGAAGTCGTGGATGATTTCTACAGTTTTGGCCCTGCCAACTGAAAGGACAAACTTAATTTCAGACAGCTCTGGGAAAACAGCAGGTGGTATAGATTTAGGGAAGCAAAAATCAAAATCATAAATTTCCAATCTGAAGATGTGGAATCATCAGTAAAACTTCAGGTGGACAGATCTCCCATCACTACCCCCAGCTTCCTGGCTCCTGGGTTATTCCTTGAACATGGCTAGCTCTCCTACCATGCCTACATGCGCCTCTTCCTCTATCTTGGGAATCCAGGAACAATATTTTACCAGTTTTATTCCCTCAAATGCTTGAACTCATTGTTTTATCATCTCAAAAAGATACCATCCACCCTAGCCCTTCTAAACAGGCAGCTGCCTAGAGCATTTTCTCTCTTGGCTTCCAGCGTTTCTGGAGTCTATTGGCACCTTGTTTTCCATAAACCTGGGGGACAACAGCTACTTGGTTTGTTTCTGCCTCCCCTTGGCTTCTGCAGTACTTCTTGGAGAGCATCTTCGAATAAATAACTGATTGGCCCAATTAGCCCTTGGCTGTATGATCTACTAACATGATTTCTAAAAAAGGAGATCATCAGGCTAGATGACATTTAACCCACAGCAATAACAGGGCTGCTCAACTTGTAGACGAATAAGCTCTGGTGTCTTTCCTTAGGTAAGTGAGATAGGAAGAGGAATAAGGCCTAAGGGAGGAGTCCAGTCATAAAACTGGAAGGACCCCAAAGTGGCCTGAGTGTAGGGCTGCTCCTGCACATTGTTAAGAGCCTTGTCCTGAAAGCGCACTCTCTGGGGGCCACATATGGCGGTGCACACCGGTAATCCCAACACTCAGGAAGCTGAGGCAGGAGGATCATGAGTTGGAAGCCAGACTGGGACCACAGTGAGTTTGGTTTGAGGCCTCCTTGGATTATCTACCGAGACTCTGTCTCAAGTCAAAGGAAGCACAATAAAATGCCATCTCTAAGGATCACCATAATACATCATGGGGGCAAAAGGGGTTGGACTACTTATCAACTAACCCCAAAAGCCCAGCCACCTCTCCAGATTTTTGCATAACTTCTATCACCGTGCCACTGTCACTTCCTAAGATGGACAAAAATATATATATCCATCAAGTTATCAGGAAGACAGGCATGAAAGACCCACTGTACCATGAAGTGCAAATCATGGCTTATAAGGACAAGGAGAGCCAAATGGAAAATCAAATTAAAGCTTGTAAATTTATAAGCTGAATGTACTAAATCAAGGGCTGACAATCCTGGGTCTTTGAACACGCTGCATCATTAGCAGCCCCATTTAACATACTCACGCTTATATTACTTCTTGGCTCCAGAACCAGAGAAACTTTCACTTCCCCTTCTGGGTGCAAGTGGCTGAGGTAGAACAGCTTTTCTCCCATCATTCTTTCTCGGGTCATCTTACGGGCAGCATACAGGCGGAAACGGATAGCACAGGTAGCCATATCTCTGGGATCCACCTTGGTGAAGGTGACCTTCTCTTTGAAGACAGGGTTGGGTCCTCTCTGTATGTTCGTCCTGCCCCTTTGTTTCTTACTGGGCAGCAGCACTACGTGAACTTGCCAGGAATTGATGCCACATCGGTCCTTATCCGGAAGGCCCTGCGCTCTCACAATGGTCACCGTGAGCTTCTGGGTCACAGCTCTGTATTCAAAGATGACATCTAAGTCACCACACTTTGAGATGGGCTCCAAGATCCTGGGTGGCACCTGCAGATTTGTCCCATTCTGCTCCTGTTACAAGCAGAAGGAGAGATGAGGAATGGAAATAAATGATCATGCCTAATCACATCTTGGCAAGTCAGTGCCCCTTGGTGTTCCTTCAGCATCCCATGCTATCCGACTGCCAGCTCGTGACCTTCTGTGTTGGAAAGGTCTGTTTACTGATCTCTGTCCACAACACTGAGAATTGTTGGAGGGTGCAGTGCTTGACATATGGTGAGCCTTTGTGAAGGTTTTGGGAATGAATAAATACCACATTTGTATTCTGCAAATTGTTTTTATATACACTTCCTCTCAAAAACCATGATTTCCCACTATCATTGAAATCAACTGAGATAGTGAGTCTACAGTTAAGCCATACATGCAAATGGCAACAGACAACTTTTCCTTGGATCGCCAGGAGTGAACACTATGCCTACATCTGTTCTCTGCAGAACAGAACCCTCCGACAGACAAAAATCTCAATGGATATCGGGAAGAACAGGTTCAGTGGGAAGGAGATGAGAAAGGGTTATAGTAGTGAATATGACCAAAATACATTATATAATATATTGTCAAAAGAACGAATAAATATTTTTTTAAATCCTAAAGGCAGGAGGAGGACCCAGACAGCTGATCCTTCAGCATATTTTCAGTCTTTCTAGAAGAAAAGATTTAGGCCTGAGCGTCTCCAATTTAAATGTAGACGCGAATCATCCCAAAATTCTCATGGGGCTGAGAGTTGGAAGTCCTAAAATGCTTGCAAGGGACATTAGTCACAGATGGTACCTTAAAAAGCACAGGTTAGGGTGAGCATTCACAGCAGCCACATGGCACAAACACAAGACTGGATCTGGAGCCTGAACATTAAAACCAACACTCTGCCACTTGCTAACCTTTTTTTTTTTTTTTTTTTTTTTTTGCCCTGGCCAAATAGCCCAGTCTTAGAGTTTTCTAGCTGGTGGAAAGTGCACACTAGTATGTGCCTTGCCTTCTTAATAGGGTAGGGCTGTGAGCTTTGAACAAGTGTGAAAATTCTGGCGTTGGGCCAGATTCTGTATCAACTCCCATCACTGGCCTCCTGCTGTCCCTTTCCAAATATGTTTCTCTTTCTAGAACAGCACTCCCAGTATCTTCACTGTAGCCATTCATGTCTGACGCCCTCACTGGGAAAACTGCCCTGAATTGTATCTGCCATCTTGAACTACCATACCAACAAACTATAAATAATATTAGTACAATTTCTAACTTTCCTTTGAAGCCGTGACTCTTGCCTGTAACTCAATTGCTTTCAAAATGAACCAACTCTTGTTGTAAATCAGTTATCTGTGGGACTGAACACTAGACTTTGCTAATTCAGAGATCACTTTAAAACTTACAGCAACAGGGCTGGAGAGATGTCTTAGCGGTTAAGCGCTTGCCTGTGAAGCCTAAGGACCCCATTTCGAGGTTCGGCTCCCCAGGACCCAAGTTAGCCAGATGCACAAGGGGGCGCATGCGTCTGGAGTTTGTTTGCAGTGGCTGGAGGCCCTGGCGTGCCCATTCTCTCTCTCTCTCTCGGCCGCTCTCAAATAAATAAATAAATAATAAATAAACAAAAAAAGTTTAAAAAAAACTTACAATAGAGCTGGGCGTGGTGGCGGACGCCTTTAATCCCAGCACTTGGGAGGCAGAGATAGGAAGATCATTGTAAGTTCAAGGCCACCCTGAGACTCCATAGTGAATTCCAGGTCAGCCTGGGCTAGAGTGAGACCTTACCTTGAAAAACCAAAAAAAAAAAAAAAAAAAAAAAAAAAAACTTACAATAACATGCCTCAAAATGTACCTTCATTAATGGCATTTTCCCAGAGTCCCAGGAAAACTGCATAAATATGTATAATCAAACATTCTAAGAAGCCCAGATCTGCCAGTTGCAAGCTCTATGACATTGAACAAATTATTTAACCTTTTTCATGTTCATTTTCCTCAGTAGTAAAATGAGGATGATCCACAATGCACAGGGATGTTGTGAAAAGGAGAAGTCTTGACATTGAGTAGGGATGTAATGAATGCCCTTCCCTTTTAAGATTCAAATTAGCTGCCAAGAAAATTCAGATTTCTTGTAAAAATAAGAGAAGTTCCTTCTATCTCTTCCTCTGAGTGCACAATCATGCATGAGTGTTTCTATTCAGAGGTACTTAGTTTCAAGTGATAAAAGTGGTTGCTATAGAGACTTCTGAATACAACTGACTAGAGTATATATAATATTTGAAGCAAGTCTCCAAGGAACTGAGCTAACTCAAAAATCAAGCAGAATATTCTTCCATGCTCCTTGTCTTTTCTTATACTCCCATCTATTTTAACCTGCTCTTGATCACCTCTACGTTGCTCTCCTAGATGTGAGTAATAACAGCTAACATATTTTAAGCTGTTCCTATGAGAGTACCATATCAAGTGTTTTATAGACTATAAAAGTCAAACTCTTTTACATTTTAGATCTCCTTGGCCTCATCTCTTGCTCCATCTTGCCCTATAAGCACAACCCGTCTAGGCTCTGAGAGTTTTCAACCTGGTACAGCCCAACAGATTCTTACATTATGCTCACAAATATAATTCTGAGCTCTCATCATTATCTTGTTGGTACCACGATTTAGAGACATCTATAGAACTCTGCTTGCTACCATGTATAGAAGGGTCAGAATGTGCCACAGTTAACACTCCATGCAGCCTTTTTCCTCTTGGCAGGATGTCTGGGAATATGGTTTCACAGGATAAAACAATTAATTATACTGATTGGTGATCAGCTCAATAGCATAGCCTCATTCTAGATCTTCCTTCTTCCACACCAAATTCTCTTATCCTTCACTGAGTATATTCCTAACAAAGTAGGGAACAAAAGTTTTTGGACCGAACTCTGCTTTATTGAGGAAACCAACTAAGAAAATTTATCTTAACATTTATGTCCAACTAATGAGGTAGTATTTTAATATCTTTATTTCAGGAGGAGGAAACTAAAGTTAAGAGAAGCTAAATAACTAAAATCCTTGGCATCCCCATGCCAAGGTCATATTCCAGGCCAATATCATCCAAGATGCATGCCCTGACAGTGTGAGTCAGAGCCTATCGTACACAGCCACTATCAGAGTCAAAGTCCTGAACCTTATGTTGAGCCATATGGTCTTCCTTCTACCCCATAAGCCTTCCATCTACAACTATTTCTGTGTGTAATTGGTATGAGAGATGAACAGGAGGAAGGTGGAGATGGAAGTTCATACTTACTACTGTGAATTTCACATCCTTTTTGGTCTCTACTATTAATATTAGTTAGGAGCTGTTGGTGTCATCAACTTCAATGCCATTGTTCAACTATCTTAGCTAATGAGGATCTCTCCATGTGTCTATCAGGCTATCCAGATAAATGCTCACTCTCCCTGTAGGCTTCTGGAGAGATTTTGGATAGAGCTCTTTGTTAACTGTCCTAAGCACTCTGAATAGAGCACAGCTCCGAGCAAGAGCTTGGGCTCTCGATGGGCCACTCCCAGCTATGGCTCCTGAAAATGGGCTTTGAGCCCTCTTCCTGGGTTGATTTGAGACAGAGGTTTGTGAAGATTGGTACTTTCATAGCAATTAATTATTTCAACACACATTACCTGTCACCAAGCAACTGAAGGAGCTCCTCATTTGGGTGCAGTTAATACTGCTAATCCGTTTGACCTTCCTACAAGGTAAAACTCTTCTTCATTCTTATCCCCATTTGGCAGATTTTAATTAACTTCTCAAGGCCAACCAATTAATCAGTGGAAAGCAGAGAGGAAAAGTGGGACACCTGTCTCCCTATGTGCTTGACATCGCCAGCCACACTCCCACAGATTTCCCTGCCAAGCCCAAGGCCTGCAGGAAAGAAGTCAATGGTGGTTGGCAGCCCAGAAAAGCAGGATGTGGATATCCATCACCGTAGTATAGTCACACCACAAGACCAGTTTCCTTCTGAAACAAAATAAGTATTTCCTTGAGCTATAATATCCTGGGATTTCTTTCCCTTTAAGGTGGGAAGGCTCGTATCTAATCATCAAGACACACGTACATTTAAAGATTTTCTGTCACAAGGAAAAGCCATTCTGTTTTAGTAAGATAGTGTTGATGATGTCATCTTGCCCAAAGTAAACAGACCTACAATACGGGCCCAGGGAAGACAAGGTTCTTGACACAGCTAAAAGGCAAATAAATCAATGCTTAAGAGGCAAGCTGGGTCTGCAGAGCAGGCAGTTACGGGAACAGCCTCAGATCTGAAGTTCTACTGTAGAAGGACCAAATTGCAGGGGTTTTTTTTGTCTGAAAATAGATGGGAGGTTGAACGGCACGGAGATGTCTGGGTATTTTTGGAGTCTGAGAACATTCAGTACCCACAACACAAGTCTTCTGCTGGAGCTGTAGGGGCTGGGAAGAAAGGAAATCCCAAACCTGATGGGACAATCACCACAGAGTTATGGCAGGTAAATAGTTCTGTTTTATTTTTATGCTGCAGGAGCCACAAAAGATATTTTCAAACAGTATGTGGTGGTTGATGTGACTTTTGGCAGAGACAGGATGGGGAAGCAGACTTTTGTTCCTGTCTTGATCTTTTTAACAAACCTGATAAAAGCTAATGGCTTTGGAGGCTGGAGAGATGGATTAGTGGCTAAGGTGCTTGCTTGTGAAGCCAAAAGACTCACACTTGATTCCCCAGGATCCACATAAGCCAGATGCACAAGGTGGCACATGCTTCTATAATTCACTTACAAGGGCTAGAGGCATGCCCATTCTCTGCCCACTGACAAATAAATAAGTAAAATATTTTAAAATTGAATGGCTTTGGGTAGCTCTGTGTGAAGGACTGGTTTAACAAGTCACAAATGGCATAAATACCCGAGTTTCGTTTCTGGCTTTCTACAGAAACAGCCACTCAGAATCACACATGCACACCTTCTTCCCCATTCCCAGTGCAGCCTCAGCTTGATACCAGCAAGGCTTTGGAACACAACTTCCTTGTGCATTTCCTTGAACTTTTAGCACATATGACCTTCTGGGTCATAATAAGAGACTTTTGTCCTGTTTATTTTCTTAGGCTGTGTAATCAAATCCATTATCCTCCTCTATTGTTCACACATTATATTAAGTTTTATATATAATTTGTGAGTGATTGCATCAAAATTCATTTCAGGACTGGGAAGATCTTGTCATAGCAGCTAAATTCACTTGCTTGCAAAACCTCCCATCCTGGGTTTGATTACAAAGACACCCACATAAGCTAGTCTCAAAAAGTGGCACCTGTGTTTGGTGTTTGCTTGCAGTGGCAAGAAGGCCTGGCACGCCCATACACACACACACACACACACACACACACAAACACACACTACGCAATATGTGCAAATAAATAGATAACTAAGATTCACTGTAAATTGGGTATTAAATACCACTACTGAAAGTCTTCCAATGTCAGGAACTTATTATACAAAAAGGCTGTCACTCATGCAGAGTAACCATCAATGACTGTAAGACAGAACATTTGACAAACCCTCATTATAGCACCTGCATTGAGGAGACTGGTGTCCCTATAAGTGGCAGTGACCACCATCATCACCTTTAGTTCTATCTCTGGAATATTATTGGCTGGCTTTCATTGGAAAATTCAGAAGATGCATCTTTCATCAGAGACACATGATAAACCAACCAAGGGTCAGTGGTCAGAGAGCTTGATGACACCTCCTAAATTAATGTTGCAAGACCATCATCATAACGTCACATACAATTTCATTGCAAAGGTCATTTTATCTCAGTTAAATTATCAAGTAATTTTCATTTTAAACAATTATAACTCAAGACTTGGGAGAAGTCAAAGGCTGGGTTACTGGTTTATAGTTAGTAAAGCACTTGTGCAAGCATGAGAACCTGCATTCAGATCTTCACTGCCTCCATAAAATGCCTCCATAAAATAGGCGTGGCAGCCCACCTGTGATTCCTGGATTTAGGAAGCATAGATGAGGGATTCTTGGGGATAACTGGCTATTCTCACTAGCTCAGGGTTGAAGTGAGAGGCCCTGTCTCAAAAAAATAAGGTAGAGAGCAATCAAAAGGAGGATGCCTGACATAAACCTCTGGCCTCCACATACATACACGCACGCATACACACACATACACACACACGTGCCCTACATAAGCAAATACACACACCACATGCAAAGACAATTTTTGAGAGGGTAAATAAAATATGGTCCATTTTCCATGAAATAAACCAGCATCTCGAAAAAAAACCTAAAAAATATTTTGCATAAAAATATGCCTGTAGAGCTGGTAATGGGGGCACACGCCTTTAATCCCAGCTCTTGGGAGGCAGAGGTAGGTGGATCGCCATGAGTTTGAGGCCACCCTGAGACTCCATAGTGAATTCCAGGTCAGCCTGTAGGGGGATGGAGAGCTTGCTTAGTGGTTAAGGCAACCACCAGGATCGATTACCTAGTACCCATGCAAAGCCCAATGCACAAAGTGGTGTGGCATATGCATCTGGAGTTTGGCCTCTTTCTCTCTCTCTGGAGAGATGGGTCAGTGGGTGAGGTGCTTGCCTGAAAGGCCTAAAGACCCAGAATCAATTCCCCAGTGCTTACATGGAGCCAGATACTAGGGTGGCACATGTAGCAGCTGGAGGCCCCAGGCCCATATTCTCTCTCTCTTTTTTTAATCTCCCTCCCTCCTTCAAAATAAATAAATAAATAAATAAATAAAATATTTTTTATATTTTATTTTTTTCTTTGAGAGAGAGAGGCAGAGTGAAAGAAAGAGAGGCAGAGACAGTGAGAGGGAGAGAGAGAGAGAGAGAGAGAGAGAGAGAGAGAGAGAGAGAGAGAGAGAGAATGGGTGCACCAGGGCCTCCAGCCACTGCAAAGGAACTCCAGATGCATGCACTGCCTAGTATATCTGGCTTATATGGGTCGTGGGAAATGGAACCTGGATCCTTTGGCATTGTAGGCAAGCATTTTAACCACTAAGCCATTTCTACAGCCTTAAATATTTTTAAAATACGTAAGAGAAGTTGGGTGTGGTGGTGCATGTAAGAAGTTGGGTGTGACATTTGCAGTGGCTGGAGGTACTGGCTATCTATCTATCTATCTATCTATCTATCTATCTATCTATCTATCTATCTGCCTCTTCCCCTCTCTCCCTCTTTGAAATAAATGAATACCTTTAATCCCAGCCCTCAGGAGGCAGAGGTAGGAGGATCGCTGCAAGTTCAAGGCCAGCCTGGGACTACAGAGTGAATTCCTGCTCAGCCGGGGCTAGAGCGAGACCCTATTTTGGAAAAAGAAAGTGCCTGTAAAGGTCCATTCTATCACCACTCGTTTTCATTCCCCACCTCCATCCATTTTTTTCTATGTTGAAGTTTATTCAAGATTCCTTTACTACTATACATAAATATTTGGTCATTTGAACAAAATTTTATTTACAATAAAGTTTTAAAGTCAGGCAAAAGTGTTTCTAGACTGGAGCTATTTACAATAATTTTTTTTTAAGCCAGGCAGCTTCTTTTCTAGAGCAATTAGTCAGGGTGGGGAAGGGAGACTAATGAGTTCAACACTCCTGAAGTCAGGGACAGAAAACAGATAACTTGCCTCTGGACTCCACATGGATGAGGTGTCAGTGGCAAAGGTGTCTTCAAAACCGCGGCTGCTGAAGGCTGTCTCCATCTGCAAGCTGCCCTCCGCAGGTAGATGGCTGAGGCCTGGGACCGTGCTGGTCTCTTGGTGAGATGTGCCATGATGCCTGGTGCCCCGGCTCTCACATGAGGTATGTGAGAGGGTAGAGATGGGCCGGTCTCCATGTGACTGAATCTCAGAATAACTCAGTTGGCTGGTTCCATCCAAGTCTAAATTTTCAATAAGAAAACTACTTCAAATGTGTTGTATTTTTATGTCTTTTGACCTGCAGGACTTGAGAAATCGAAATCACAACAGTAAAGACTACAACAACAGAACTTACATCAGCAACATCCACAGAAGTATTATTCCACCCTCATGAGACACACATGTGGCTCATATAATCAAAAAGACTACTAGCTCATTATGTGAGACACAAGGAGGTTGGATCACTTCCTAACAGCCCGAGTGAAAAGAATGGATATTTATGTTAAAAGATTAAAATAGAAACACTACCATTATGTAGAAGATAATAACTACAAGGCTTCAGGAGTGGATCTAGAAAGCAAGCACAGGAATCTAACGTGGAGATCACATGGCCTCCTGACTCTACTGCTCTTTATCTGTCTTCCATATTCTCTGAACTTACACACACACACACACACACACACACACACACACACACACGGCTCCAGTGGGATCCAGGTGTGAAAGGGTAGGCCTGTAACCTTAGCTCTCAAGGGGCTGTGACAGGAATATCACAAGTTTGAGACCACCCTGGACTACGCAATGAAACCCTGCTTCCAAAACAATTGTAAAGCAAGAAAGAAACAAAAGTTTGAGTGATCCTCCAGTGTAAACTTTCCTGGTTGATTAATAGACAGGACACTGTATTTTGACTCTGATGATGTGATTTTAAATCCTGTCTCTACCTCAAGAACTTGGTCAGTATTCATATTATCAGAACCATTATTTTCTCACATAAAAAATAATTTTAAAAAGCCATCGGAGGATCACTGCAGACATGTTAAATGATAGTTATCTGGTAGTCAGCAGCAGCCTTTCCATAAATATTGGCCATGCTTCAGAAAGAAAGCCATGATGGGAAGAGACAGAAGAGGATGAAGGACAGGGAAAAAAGTGGGGAGAAAGAACACAAAAACACAAAATTTGTTTGAAATACAACATAAGGAAGTCTAATTCTTTGTATGTGAATATAAAATGAATTTTTAAAAATACTAGCCTTGCTCACCTGCCTGGCCCAAACTTGCCTCTTCCAATCAATTTCCACAGCTTCCACTCATCACCTCCCCCTGGGCTGTCTCACACCTTCTCTATCCTCTCCTCTACTGGTCCACCCAAGGCCCCACCTACTCCTGAACCATCCCTGACTCTTTCAGGCTCTGTTTTTATCTCTTACTCTCTCTCTTTCTACATCTCCTCCATCTCCTCTTCCTTCTTCTCTTCTCCCATGCCTCCCCTGGAACCTGTTCAATCCATTCATCTCAATGTCAGATGGCGAAGAAAAGCTAACACGTTCTTTTCCTCAGCAACATGTTTCACCCGGATTCACTCCCACACCCAATGGCAGCTACGATGTCTTATCTCTTTAGCCTTCAGTCCTTTCCAACAGCCCTCACCCTAGCGTGAGAGAAAATGTGAAGTACAGATGGATGAGAGTGGGGTGGCAACATCTATGTCCCCCCCACACCCCCACTCAGCCTTGATGTCCACACTGCACAGCACCAACTGTTTCCTCTCTAAGTCTTGAAACCCCAGTTCACACGTGTGCTTCCCAGGAGGCATTAAGCCCACCCATTTACTTTGTAGTCTGTATGTGCCAGAATAACTTCCAAGTGGAGGCAGGTAGCAAATATTTGAAGCAGCCAGATGCCCAGCCATGTGCAATGCCAGTAATAGTGGTTAGCCAGAGTATACTGAATGCACATACAGCAAGAATTCAAGCTTAAAGAAACATAGCAGCATTCTATACAGACCAAATGACATTTCCAGGCAGACGTGGTCTGTGGGGGGCACAATCTCGGACTCTTGATTTACCATTTTACAAAATCCTACCAGGGCATTGAGAAACACCTTTCTTAGCTTTTTTATTCTTCAATGTTCAGTCCCTGCCCCCTTGAAAATATGTTCATAGGATAGCACACGCACAAAAAAATTTCACTGATACTTTCAAGTATTTGACAAACAAACTTTTAAAAAGCCATAGAAAATGACAGAATGAAATTCCTCATGCAAAAAACCTACAACAATAAGGCAGAATTTTCTTCTAAGTCTCTAATTAGCACACCCATTCCTCATGTACATGAACAGTAAAATGTCCTATTAAACAGTAGGCCATCCATCTACATGTGTAGCACCCAGCAGGATTTCAGCACAAAATCTAACTTGGCCAAGAAATTACCCCCATAAAATTGTCTCATGACTCTAACTCCTATGGTGATAATACCTAGATCAGTAATAAGGGAATTTTCAGCAGCTACATTAAGCCTTGAAATGTTATTCATAACTGAAAAAAATGGAAGAACTATATTAATATAACAAAGCATTTCCATGGCAGACAAGCAAGAAATGAATAATTAAAGTCTGGGCTACAAGTCAAGTTGCAAGGAGGAGGAAAGGGAAAGGTGATTGGCCTTTAATCTAAAAGCTTGGAAAGACTGTTTTATTAAAACAGGATCACATCACCTTAAACACATATACAAAGGTAATGGCCTATTGTCACGGAAGTATATCCTGGATTCTTGGAAGTTACAGATCATTCTTTGTCATATCAACTATATTTGTTCAATTGGAGAAGTCATTCAACTTGTTTAGCTTATAGTATACCTTGATGGAAAAACTCAATGACCCAATTACTCCCAACCCTTAGCCCCCATCTGTAGCCATGTATAAAGATAGCATCTTACTAACTATGATGGTCAGTGTATATTTCACCATATCTTGGACGTAGGTGCCAGTTATTCAAGTATGGAGGTGATAGTGCTTTGCAGGTATGACTTGAAGTCCATAACTTCAAGTGAAGGAGATTATTCTTTATAGTCAGCTGAAAGGTTGTAAGTGGAGGGGAAACATGGGGGAAAAGAAACTTTACTAAGAACCACAGTTTCAGCTCACACCTGAGAATTTATGCACACTTCCTTATAGCCTGCTCCATAGATGTCAGAGCTGTGAATTTTTGTTACCTAGCCAGCCCTAATGAACACATAAACCAATCATTTTCCATGAATCTCTTGAAACACACACACACACACACACACACACACACACACAGAGAGAGAGAGAGAGAGAGAGAGAGAGAGAGAGAGAGAGAGAGAGAGAGAGAGACATAGTATGTACATATATGTAGCTTTCTACCAGTCCTGTTTCTCTTCTTGGACTATGATTGAGTCATCATTCCAAACAAAACTAAGAACAGACTTGGGCTAATTAGTTCTTTTGATTATATGAGGAAAATGATGGTACCACTAATGAAACTTCTATGGATTAACTATTCTTAGGTAGCAAAAATAAGGCCACTGTTTTGTTTTTTTGTTTTTTTTTTATTTTCAAGTTCCCTAGCAAGCAGACTTAAAATCCTCCCACTCGGCCTGTAACTCAGATCACTCAGACCAATCCTTGTATTACATTACCAGGAATACACTGGCTACAATACACAGCAAGTCATATGTAGCTGACAGAAGAGTGTGCGCCTGGATAATGGTGCTAATAATACTCCATGGATCATAGAATGATCTCACTTAAGGTAAAGCATGGGATATCTACATTAATTCCACTGTCTAACACTTGAATGCATTTTTAAATAGGAAGAATTTTCTACAATTAAACTTGATCTAAAGATAAATATTCATGGTAGGATGAAATAGATAAACAGATAACAAGCAAAAAAGAAAAAAGAAAGAAAGGAAGGAAGAAAGAAAGAAGGAAAGAAAGGGAAAAGAAAAGAAACCCTCTCTGGATTACATGCTTGGAATTTTCATTAATTTTTATCACTGAAATGAACCCACTGATGGAGAGACCAATGAGAAGCGATAACAGGGAAAAATCAACAATAAAAACATTGCTATTTGTGGTGGTTTGATTCAGGTGTCCCCCATAAACTTAGGTGTTCTGAATGCTAGGTTCCCAGCTGATGGAGATTTGGGAATTAATGCCTCCTGGAAGGGGTGTATTGTTGGGGGTGGGCTTATGGGCTTTATAGCCAGTTTCCCCATGCCAGTGTTTGGCACACCCTCCTGTTGCTGTAGTCCACCTTATATTGGCCAGGGGGTGATGTCCACCCTCTGACCCTCTGCTCATGCCACCGTTTTCCCCTGCCATCATGGAGCTTCCCCTCGAGCCTGTAAGCCAAAATAAATCTCTTTTTCCCAGAAGCTGCTCTTGGTTGGGTGATTTCTACCAGCAATGCGAACCAGACTGCAACACTATTCTATAGCATTTGATGACCTAAGGTTGACATGCAGCTGTTCCTACAATAACCCTTCCAATTTTCTTCAGAATTTACAGGTAATTCATTTAATCATGTAATGGACGTTTTCTTATACAATAAAGAAAATTGACTTTATCATGACCTTTCAAAAATTTTAAATTACTAGTTATGATAAATAATAAATTATTGCTGGATCCACAAAGGTAAGGGTTAGGTGACTGTCACAGCTCCCAGAACTTTGGCAATAAATTGGAACCCAGATGCAGGGGCTTCTAGGAAATGAGGCCATTGGCTTTAGAATTAAACAAGAGGCTCAGATGCTATTCACTTTCATTAACTAGTTCATGTGCTTTCTGTGGAGAGAAAGGAATGCTGTGATGGAGCTCCCAGGAAGGAAAAGAGTAGACAGGAAATGAGGAGATGTCAGTGTCTGTGGCCATGGGTGTGGTTTGCTCATACCCAGGTGGGTATTTGTTACCTTACCTTAGGCTATAAATAATGGTGATAAAATACATCACATTAGCTTGTGTCAAACTACAGACAGCAAGTTCTTATGGCTGAAAAGCAGGGCACTCTTCGTTGGTTATGTCTTTTTGCTCATCATCCAATCAAAATTTCTCTTTATTGTCTCTCTACCTCCATGCTCTCCCCAACTGGTATGACTATCCACATGGCCAAAGGGAAAGAAGGAAGAGATTGGGGACCTCCAGATCGCAGAGGCCAGACAGAGGTGGACGGGGTCATTTTCTCTAGCCATCTCCTAACTATACTCCCCAGACCCATAAAACAGAACGACTATCTTGGTTCAGTGTTCTGGACATAGAGATACTGGAGAAAACACTAAGAAACATTGGGGCTAGAGAGAAGGCTTAATGGTTAAGGCACTTGTCTGCAAAGCCAAAGGATTCAGGTTCAAATCCCCAGGACCAACGTAAGCCAGATGCACATGGTTGAGGCATGCGTCCAGAGTTTGTTTGCATTGGCTAGAGGCCCTGGCACACACATTCTCTCTTTCTCTCTCTCAAATAAATAAACAAATAAAATATAATTTAAATGAAATATTATACTATACCATTTTTATATGCAGTTTCTGGATTTTTTTTATTCCTCATTGTCTTCTCTTCTTTGGATTCTTAGACTCAGAGTGAAGTATTGAAATGATTCAAAACCATTCTTACCCTTGGCCACCCCTTGTCTACATAAAGAGAGTGTGATGCAAAGAATACCTTCACAGGTGGATGTTTCATTGCTATCTTCTTGGTGGGTGGAGAGCAGCCAGCTACCCTTTGATATCTGCTCCAATTCTGTTGGCTTTCCTTTCTCAGACGCTCCTGCATGAAAACTCTGGGATCGGGACACAGAGATCTCAAATTGTTTGATCACATCCTCATCGCTGTCAGAAGACATGGATGGCTCTTCATTGTCCCCAAAGCTGTTAACTAGGAGCAAACAAGAATCATGAGTCACCAATGAAACTCTGTGATCCAACTCAGAGACAGGCAGTCCAGGAAAGGAAAAAACGGAGACTAGGTGATTAGCCTGGGTCAAGCAAGCTCAAGCTAGATAGGAAGGATTTCCTGTACTCTTGGAACAGCCAAAGGGACATCTCCTGGAGATAATTACAAATAGATAGCCAGCACCCACGAGAAAATACTGGGACTCTCATTCTCATGACAGTAAGCCCTGGAGTAGGGCCTGGCCATCCTGCTGATGGGTTAGAGGGTTTCTAATACAGAACTGGAAGCATGGTATTTCCCCGGACATTGCCTAACGTGAATGTGAATGTAAATGTGGGGAGGGTGTTCTTTATCTCAGTGCATTTACTAACACTCGCAGAGCCAAGCCCTACTTCAGAGAAGAGAGATTTGTAACTGGGGTTTTCCAAAACTCCCTAGTTTATAGACACTCATTGTCTGTATTTTAACATATTTGCATTATGAATGTTCTCAAGCTTTCTCAACATCAGCAACTCAACCCAAACTCTTTTGAATTTCTTGGTTTTTTTAAATACATTTTATTGGGTGTATTTGAGGTTTATATGATGACAATACAAGGAGAGAAAGGGAGAGACATGGACACAGAGAGTTTAATGATTACTATACTGAGCTCTTATTATCATCCTTTTGTTCTCCTCTATAACTTCTATAAAAACAAACCTATAACCTGTCCCACTGACAGATGTCTTCCATTTATGTAAAAAAATAAATGCTTGCTCCACAGTAAGTGCTTAGCAAATTCTCACTAGATGTTTCACTGGTAAAGACAAAGGGTTGGTCCAAGCCCAAGCCCAAGCCCGCTCGTACACTCCACGCACTCCTCTCTGCGTAGGACACTCTGATCCAGCCTCCTTTCTAGACTAGTCAAAAACTGAGCTCATCTTTGAGGTCTCAGCCCAGATGATTACTTCTTCCAGAATGTCCTTCTTTTACCCTTGATATCAGGTTTCAGGATCCTTCCCTGTGTTGTAAAATTGTCCCCTTTTCTTCCTTTATTTAAAAAATTATTTATTTACTTGAGAGAGGGAGAATAGGAGAGAGTCAGAGAGAGAGAGAGAGAGAAAGAGACAAGGGAGAAAAGAGCCAGGTCCACCTTCTTCTGCAAAGGCATTCCAGAGGTATGAGCCACCTTGTGCATCTGACTTTATGGGGCACTGAGGAATCAAACCCAGGCCTTTGTAAACAAGCACTTTTAACCTCTGAACAACCTTTCCAATCCAATTTCCCTTTTTCAATGCTCCCTCTCACCTATTTTTGAGACCTTGTCTTGAAAAGGGAAGGGAAAGGAAACTGAGGCAAAGACAAGTAAATAAATTGCTAAAGATCTAATCCCAGATTTGAGTCAAAGTGGTCTGTCTCCAGAGCCCCATATGCTGAAGAAACAGAGTAGGATTACGTAGATGGGAGGGTCTTTCTTGTTTCGGCTCATTTCTCCTGCCTTTCCTAGTCCTCAACTTCAACTCCATCGTTCTTGTCTGGCAGGCATCAATATTCAATGTTTATCACTAATCTTCTCACTGGAATATCTGGCCCACAAGCATGAGATCCCTTCTCACTCAAAGTTTATTGGCTGTGTTCAGCACCATGGTAGGACATTAAAAATTAAGCATAAAAAGAAACCAGAGGGCTAGAGAGATGGCTCAGCAGTTAAGGCACTTGCCTAGAAAGCCTAATGACCAGAGTTTGACTCCCCAGTACCCACATAAAGCCAGATGCACAAAGTGGTCCATTCATACCGGAGTCCATTCTGGAGTCCATGGAGACATTCTGGAGTCCGTTCACAGCAGTTGGAGGCCTTGGTGTGTCCATTCTGTCTTTCTCTGTTCTATCTCTTTCCCTGCTTGCAAATATAAATTTAAAAATTTTTTTTTTTTAAAGAAACTACAGGACCCACGAGTTGTTGGCCAGGGAAGTAACTGATGCCACCAAAACATTACTGATCATTTCCAAGGTTCTTGGTTTCCCACCAAAAATAGATGGTAAGACCCTATTCCTGAAGACTACACATGCTTGGGCTACAAGGTCACTGAGAAATCAAGCTGGAGCTGAGCTGAAAACCTCCTCCATGTAGACCAGCTGACAGAAAGCTGGAAAATGCTACACTGTATGCAGCTCTATGGGCGAGAGAAGTCCTCAGCAGTGATAAACAACGGTGGACAGTGCAAGCCTTAAATTTAGCCAAGCAGGACAAATGAGCCATCAGGTACAATATTAGCATGTCTGTTATGGGGGAAATCAACTGCTCTTTAATTGGACTGGAGGCACACTCCATGGGAGGGAATATATGCCTGGTACTAAAATCCTAGTCAAAAGCCTATGACAGGGAGGTCATGAGCCCTAGGGCTCTAACACTTGCTGGCATCTGGCTAGATGCATATATTTTGTGTAGCAGACAGCTTCAGGTTCACTGAGATGAACTTTGAGACCAGGCACAGTTATGAAGGAAGGGATATCTATGGAAGCTTACAGATCCAGGGGAAGTTCCATAATGGCAAAAGAAGCTGGCCTGCCTTCTCAGGGCCAAACACAGCAAGAGAGAAGCACAAGCCTAAAGCCACACAGCACAGCACACTTCAGGAGCTCCAGCTTAGGCACACTTTGCATATCCTTAGATTGAAATCTGAAACCCACAAGCACACCTTAAGTTCCACCCAGTGACACTGCCTCCATCCAGGTGGCTGCAAATGCAAACTACAGACAATAAAGAACTGAATATATTAAGGGCCATCTATTCTATTCAAACCACCACATTATGCTTACCAACATTCCCTGTAAGCACTTTTCTTAACATTCATACCCAACTGCATACATTAACACTACTCTCACTTTTGGTTAGAGAAGCTTCTCTTTTCAGATGGTGGTGACCACTGGGATGATCCAAAAGGCACCATAGTGCTGAGAAGAAATGACAGATGGGGGTTCAGCACTGAGACCTCTCTATCACACCTTCCAAGGCTCAGGGTCCATTGCAAAAGAGGTGGCAGAAAGAATGTAAGAGTCAAAGGAAGGGTAGGACTGCTTATAATGCAATCTTCCAGACACAAAATGGCCTGGATATCCATGACCTCACAGTGCCTGACACTACCTACACAAGACCATCATAACAGAAGGAAAAAATGCTGACATCAACAGAAAAGAGACATTGATTGAAAGGAAGAGGGCTTATGAAGGAGAGTGGATTTGTGAAGGGGAAAGAGGGGGAAGGGAAGGAATTATCATGGTTTATTGTCTATAATTATAGAAGTTATCAATAAAAGAGTAAAAACAATTATTTTTTTAAAAAAGGAAATTATATTTCTCACTAAAACACCAGTAAGATAACATCCCATCAACAAAACAGCACAAGAGTCAGTCTCCTCATGCCCACACATACTGGGCACAGAACCCTGGTATGGGAGAGATCAAAAATCAACAGGAGCCAGGCGTGGTGGCGCACAACTTTAATCCCAGCACTCATGAGGCAGAGGTAGGAAGATCACCATGAGTTCAAGGCCACCCTGAGACTACATAGTGAATTCCATGTCAGCCTGAGCTAGAGTGAAATCCTACCTTGAAAAACCAAAATAAATAAATAAAAATCAACAGGAATATGATCAAAGTCCCTTTACCTCTGGAACATAGGACCAGCATCTAGGAGGTAACCAGAGGGATGCAAGAGAGAGATGCTAGGATTGGATTCACTGCAAGTCTTTCCAAATCCGAGATTCCCTAAGCCATTCTTTCAAATAGATATGCCAATGTATGGATATTCCCCTATCAATAAAATTAATGATTAAAAATAGCTGTTGTGGTGTAAATGCAAAATGTCCCTTGAGGGCTCACAGGCTTGAACATTTGGTCCCCAGCTGATAGCTCTGGCTAGCTGGAGAAGTGTGGAACCTTTAGAAGGCGGAAGTTTGCTGGAGGAAGTGGGTAACTGAAGCTGGGTCTTGGAGGTTTGGTATCCCAGCTCCACGTCCTCCTCTTCTCCTGCTTCCTGACAGCCCATGTGATGTGATTGGCTCCGCTACTCCTACCAAGCCTTCGCCACCATTAAACTTCCCCTTGAAACTGTAAGCCACAATCAACCCTTCCCTTCCTTACATTATTTCTGGCCATGACTTTGTTCACAAATTAGAAAGTAACTGATGTATTAATTTGCTAGTATTTAGAGCTTGATGTGGTTTTTCCTAGTGAATCATTTATCAGAGCAAAGATTCTCCTCACCTAATGTGATAATCACACAGCAACTATAAATTTGCCACACACTCAATATACACTGTGGATCTTCTTGGGACTTTGCATATTCTATTTAGTATTCACAGAAACTCCATGAAGCAGTGACTATTATTATCTTCGTGTAGATACAAAGACACAGAATGGCTAGGTAACATTCTATTAGAAAAAAAAGTTAGGATAGTGTTGCATTCAGGTTCGCATTGCTGGCAGAAATCACCTGAACAAGAGTGGCTTTTGTGGGGAAAAGGGGGGGGGGTTTATTTGGCTTACAGACTCAAGGGGATGCTCCACGATGGCAGGGAAAACAATGGCATGAGCAGAGGGTGGACCCCAACACTCCCCCTCCCCCGCAGCCAATACAAGGTGGACAACAGCAACAGGAGAGTGTGCCAATGACAAGGGGACACTGGCTATAATACCCATAAGCCTTTCCCCTGCCTCCAGGAGGTGTTAATTCCCAAATCTCCATCAGCTGGGAACCTAGCATTCAGAACACTTAAGTTTATGGGGGACACTTGAATCAAATCACCACATTCCTCCCTGGTCCCCATAAACTGATGACCATCCATGATGTAAAATACAATGCATCCAGTCCAACTTTAAAAGTCCCCATAGTTCTTACCAATCCTGATGATGTTCAAACATCCCCATAGTCCAAAATCTTTTAACTGAGCCATAATACCAAAAAGTCTCCCCAAAACCCATAATGGCACAGAATAAACATTCACACTGCAAAAGATGACATCAGGCATAGCAAAGAAATATTCAGCCAATATAAGATTTAAAACAACCAGGGCAAACATCAAACTCTGTAGCTTCAAGTCCAACAACTGTAGACAGTGACAAATCTCCAAGTCCAATAATTCTAACCAGCAACAAATCTCTGGAGTTTAAATTCTGCCTCTCTAGATAGGCTACTCACAGCCCTGGAAAATTTCATCAGGGCCGGCAGCTCTCCTTGGCAGCCATCTCATGGATCCCTGCATCTCCATTGCTTCTCCACTGCAATCCATGGTTCATCTTCATGACTCAATTGTGTCTCCAAGGAAATCCAGCAAATCTGCTTCACACTGCCCATGGCCATTTCCAAAACACAAGACCATGTTGCAAATTCAATGATCCTCTCTTACCTGCATTTCTTATACTCCACAGTGCCAGGCAGGGTGCCCATTTATTAATCCAGGGGAGAATAAAGCAGACTTTGAAGAATAGGACACTCCTTGAACACTCAGTCCCCTTCAAAAGAGTCTACATATTTCCTGATGCCCCAGTGCAGGTCAACTGGCCCAATCTCAAAGGTTGTAATCTCTCAATTGCAGCTGACTGGGCAGCAGTTCACCCAAAGATTTAGTTTTTTCTGTGCCATATCCCTCTGTTCACACCAGTCCATTTCTATACAAAGCAACCCTGCACAACTTCTTAGGACATGGGCATAATAGCAAGCCTCTCTCACAAACTGCCTCTATCCCAGTCTAGACAAAACTGTTTTTCACCCTCATAAACCAAACCTCAAAGTCCATAGTTCTTACCACATTCAGGTCTTGCAGCTCTGACCAGAATAGTCCATCAAGCTATACTTACAGCACTGAAAAGTGTCGCTTAAGCCAAGATTTCAAATCTTTCTACATTCCTCTTGAAAATCAGTTCCAAAAGGCCAAAGCTACACAGTCAGGTGTCTAGCAGCAACACCACTCTCATTACTGTTGCAGTCAGGTTTGCATTGCTGGCAGAAATCACCTGGCCAAAAGCAACTTGTCGGGGGGAGAAAGGTTTATTTCGATATATAGACTCAAGGGGATGCTCCATGACAGCAGGGAAAACGATGGCATGAGCAGAGGTTGGACACCACCCCTGGACAACACAGGCCAATAGCAACAGGAGAGTGTGCCAAACACTGACAAGAGGAAACTGGCTATAATACGCATAAGCCTGCCCCAACAATACACTGCCTCCAGGAGGTGTTAATTCCTAAATCTCCATCAGCATTCAAAACACCTAAGTTTATGGGGATACCTGAATCAAACCACCACAGATAGTAACAAATCTGGGTCTTGAACACAGATCCCATGCTTCTAACCATTGAGCAAATCATCAAATAAGGCATCCAGAGGCAGGTCTAGCCTACTCTTCAGAGTGAGGTGACAGGAAACTGTCCTTTACCCTGAAGTCTACCAGGAGGTTCATTCTTTGTGGATGGATGAAAGAAGATCCATAGGAAGAGCAGTCAGTCCATGTGCTTAGGAGCAGGCTGCAAGATAAATGGCCCATTGCTCTTCATGGATTCAAATACAACTTCATGTGCTATTCCAAGTCTTACTCCCCACGGACCCTAGAGAATTCTCAGCCTAAGAATAAAGTCTGTGATCTCTCCCAGATACTACTGAGCAGTAACAGTATCACTGTTACAGTATTACAAGCAATCCTTTATATAGCATTCATTAGATATTAGGCATTATTCCAGAGCTTGACAGGCATTCCCTCATTTAGTCCACAATACAACCCCATGAACAATATTGTTAGTATTCTGTGGACGGGAAAACCAAGGCACAGTGAAGCAACTGCCTGCCACAGTCACGACTATTTGTAAATAATGGATCAAAGTTCAAGTCCAGGTTACCATGCTCCAAAGCCAATGCTTCCTTGAAGACAAGAATTCTTAAAATCCAGGCAAAACTTACACAACTGTGTTCTTATCACTAAAATGAAATCGCATCTGCTGGACTGGAAGTGATTTATATGAGCATCAATTTCCCAGTTTTCACAGAGAGAAACCAAAGCCCACAGAGGTAAAGCACCCACAGGCATTTCAAGCCAGGACCAATCCCAGGTCTCTAGTGATTCAATGAATGGAGATAGGTAATTTTCCACTATCTCTCCCTAACATTTTCCCCACAATTCAAACTTTGGTTCTTATCTCTTTGAAAAATCCAGTTACTTGCCTTGCAATGAAACTATGTCAACAACTAAATAGCTGATCTGGGTTTCATTCAACTTAATCTCTAAAAAATCAGTCTCATCTAAATTGTGACACTTATTTCAAAGAAAGATAATGTTTTCTGAAACACCATGTGAATATCAGGCTCAAATTCCTTTCAAGCTAAATACCTGGAAAATAGTACAGAGAAGCAGATTTTGTTAAAATCTTCACTCCCTTCACAATAAGCCTGCCTAAATGAGAGAAAAAAATACCACATAATTATCTTGGATGTGCATAAATCATCTTGGACATGGATATATCTTGACAATGAAATACTGTTTATTTTATTCCATCAGGATTCTAGTAGACTTAGCATGTTCAATACCTACCATCGAAAAGAAGTCAGAATCTTTCATAACCGTCCTGATGCATGACCTCACCTCTTCATTCACACAACACCAAAGTGCTACTTTGAGCTTCTTACACGGCAGGGGTTCATGAACCTGGCAATGAGCAGTTTGCAACGACTCATTGGTACTAAGTCCCTACAGAAATGGAAACAGAATGCTTCTCTCTCCCCTTTCCCTTTCTTTTTTTCATTTTTTTTTTGTTTATTTTTATTTATTTATTTGAGAGCAACAGACAGAGAGAAAGAGGCAGATATAGAGAGAGAATGGGTACACCAGGGCCTCCAGCCACTGCAAACAAACTCCAGATGCATGCGCCCCCTTGTGCATCTGGCTAATGTGGGTCCTGGGGAACTGAGCCTTGAACTGGGGGTCCTTATGCTTCACAGGCAAGCGCTTAACCACTAGGCAATCTCTCCAGCCCTCCCCTTTCCCTTTGATACATCCGTGAGTATTTGTATACATATGCAGGTAAGCATACACATATGTGTGTGTGTGTGTGTGTGTGTGTGTGTGTGTGTGTGTAGAACAGAAGATGTCCTCAGGATGTCATTCTATGTGTGTATGTGGAGAAAAGAAGACAACCTCAGGATGCCATTCCTTAGGCACTGTCCACCTTTTGTTTTACTGAGGCAGTATCTCTACTCTCATTGGACAGCATGCCCCAGGGACCCTTCAGTCTCTGTCTCCCTAGCAATGGAATTACAGACAGGCACCACCACTACCACACCCACCATTTTTACATGTGTCCTGGGGATTGCGATCAAGTCCTCCTGCTTGTGAGGTAGGCACTTTACCCACTGAGCTCTCTCTGTCCCTCTCTCTAACTTTCAATGACTATTTTCTCTAGTCTAAAGAACAAAGGAAATTCTGCCTCCATTTTCCATGTGGAAGAGACAAGGAGATGACACAGTGCAACAGAAACTAACTGCTGGGTATAGTACCAGTCACGGCTACAGTTTGAGGGGAGAACACGAAGTGAAGCAGCCAGAGTTTGATCCTACTATCTTCCAATAGGTAGTTGGTGACCTTGATTTCAAGTACTTCAGTGTCCTCACATTAACACAAAAATGTAACAAAAACTTAATAAGACAAACCAAGCATGAGCTCTTAACCCCCAGTTGGTATATAATATACTCAAAATGTTAACTATTCTTTAAATATTTTTATTTATTTGAAACTCTTTTTATTATTTATTTGACAGAGAAAGAGGGAAGGAGGGAGAGAAAGAGAGAGAATGGGCATGCCAGGGCCTCTAGCCACTGAAGACAACTCCAGAAGTGTGTGCCTCCTTGTGCATCTGGCTAACATGGGTCCTGGGGAATCTAACCTGGGTCCTTTGGCTTTGCAGGCAAATGCCTTAACCACTAAGCTATCCCTGCAGCCCAACTATTATTATAATATTTTCACCACAGTGTGTACCTGTGTGCAAACCCATTTAACGGATTTGCATTTATATGCAAAGAAAAGACTGCTTCTCGCAGCTTCTGACTTATTGTAGAGAAGGGGTGAAAGCCAGGACAAGGGCAGTAGGGCTGGAGCTGATAGTGCGGGCTGTATTTGTCACAGCCCTTTCTCCCAAGCCTGGCGGTGGAGAGCTCCGTAGGAGTTAGCAACACTGTCTAAAGGAGGCAGTGCCCAACACCTGCTCATTTTGTTGCTTCTTTTAAACCAAAGTGCTAATGCAAGGAGAGAATTTCTTGAGCTTGTCTGCTGCTATTTTACAGATGGAGAGAAATTATAAAGGATCACTGCAGCTCCAAGCTTATGAATTCCTTTCCACCCACATAAGAGCAATTAGATGGAGGCAAGAATTGCTCACATCTTATCAAGTGGAAGTGGAGACAGGTGGGAGTGAGCTGTGCTCAATGGTGCAGAACCTGGGTACCACCTGGAGCTACAATTGCAGGAAATCCCTTTGACATAAAATTTCTCAAATACCCATAGCAAATACCTTCATGTAGTGGCGTGAATGAAGAAAGCAAGGAGGAAAATAAGATGTTTAAAATGAAACAGCAGAAAGGAAGTTAGAAGTGAATTTACCCATAACTCATAGCAGAGATGGACACTTTTCTAAAAGCACATCACAGCCAACAATAGGTTAATGCTGGGAAAAGATTTATAAATCATATGATCTCAGTTTTGTTTCAGATGGTGTTCTATGAAGGCCAAGGGTTCATCAGAGGAACTTAAGGTCATGGTAGCAGGGAGAGATTAGGTACAGGTAACAAACATAAGCAGGGGAGAGCAGGGAAGTCAGAGAGAGGAGGAGAGCCAGCAGTCAGCGTAGAGGAGGAGATCGGGGACAATAGCAATAGCAGAAGAGCAGGTAGAATCAGTTGACAATGGGGGTGCAGGGAGTGTCACTCAGGACATTATGGTCTGAGTTGCTTATAGACAGGAATTATTTAGGTTTAATATGGCTTATCACTGTTCTCTTTGATGTGTAGTGTAGAACTGTTGGTGAGACTACCTCTGAGTGTTCCCTTTAGGCAAACTGCTACTTTGTGAGAGAAGAATGCTCTACGTCTGGTTTCCTGTGTATACCTGTTTTGTCATCCCCAACCTTCAATGAAATGTTTTGACAACCACATTTCATATAGGAGTAAGGAGATCACACTTGTAATAGTTAAATATGAATGAATCAAATAGAAATTATTCCACCAAAATTAGTAACATAGGAAGCACTATACGAAGAAACAAGTTCCAGTACCGAGATTTTTACACCTGATCATGCTGGGATGATGCCAACCCATCCTCCTGCAAATAAAAATCACAAACCCTAAGCAAAATAATAATAATACTGACATCTTTAAATAAATAATTTACAAACATAGTCTGAACAAGAACAAGCCAAAACTAAATGAGATTTAATTTTTTAGAGAAATAATCTTTGTGCTGAGGTGATAACTCAACTGGGAACGTGTTTGCTATGTAAACACAAGCACTTGAATTCAGATCCCCAGCCCCCATGTGAAAAGAAAAAGGCAGTACACACCTGAACTCCCATTGCTGGAAAGGCAAAGACAGAAGGATCCATGGGGTTCACTGACTAGCTTGTCTAGCAAAATCAGTGAACATGAGTTCAGGACAGATCCTAAATCAAACATAAGGTGGAGAATGATTGAGAAAGACATCTAATGCGGGTCTTTGTCCTGCACATGCACACACATGAAAGAAAGAAGAAAAAGAGAAGGAGGGAAAGGGTTTTTATTGAGTGAAGCACACAGCTTTGTTTTCCTGCAAAAACTGTCTGTATGTCTGGGACACACAGGGTAGTGAGGATTCAGGCAAAAATCAGGAGGAGCCTGATTGACTTGAGGTGTGAGAACAGAGTTCAAGGCAATCGGAACAGGCAGAATAAGCAAGGTAAGGCCCAGAAAGGAAGGTGCCTTTGAAAAGGAACCTTAAAATCTATACGTGAACTTAACTTAGCCCTTGGCTTAAACCTGAACTGTTATTGCATGAAGGTGAGTCCATGTAAGTGTAAAAAATGGCTGAAATGGGGCATCAGATATGTCAGCTGCTGCACACTTCAAAAGAGAATAGGGTGGAAGTTTGAAGCTGGCCAAGTTAGAGGCTGATCATTAGACTTTTCTAGCTGTTGGATCCATCTCCGTGCTATGGATATATGATGACATCAGCCAGCTTGTTCCACTATGATGAATCTTCCCCTGGAATCTGTAAGCCTACATGAAACTCTTTCCTCCTATAAGCTGCTTCCTATCAGCTGTTGGGTGTTTGTCCCAGCAATGTTATGGGACATGTAAGAGGAATTAAAATTGAACAGTAAGAAAATAAGTAACCAAAAAGGAAAAAATAAAAATAGATAGCCACTCATCATCCACCACCAGCTTTTAAAAAATTTTTTTGTTTATTTTTATTTATTTATTTGAGAGTGACAAACATAGAGAGAGAAAGAGGCAGATAGAGAGAGAGAATGGGTGCGCCAGGGCCTCCAGCCACTGCAAACGAACTTCAGATGCATGTGCCTCCTTGTGCATCTGGCTAACGTGGGTCCTGGGGAATCAAGCCTTTAACTGGGGTCCTTAGGCTTCACAGGCAAGCACTTAACCACTGAGCCATCTGCCCAGTCCCACCACCAGCATTTGATCAGAGAGACATACAAGTTTTCCTAAAAGAATGACAGATTTCTGTCAGAGTACTTGATGACCCACAAAAGGTTAGTGGTAAGACCCTACTGCTGAAGACACTATATGTGGTTGACACATAACATGGAATGACATGGCTAGAAGCTGGAAGAGAGTCAGTCCCCAGACAGTTAGTGTGTCTAGTGCCAGAAGGTGCTACATGGGTGACCGGGGGAAAATGACAAATATCTGTCCAAGCAACTCATGGTCTATCCTACTTAGCAACAAATAACCTGTTGTGATGCTCACACAAATGCAATAGTGGCACACAGCCATGGTGGGAAACCAACTGCTCTTGATTTGGCTAACTGGTCCACTCAATGGAACAGAACCCATAGCTGGAGCTGGGAAACAAGTCAGAACCAGATCCAAAAATGAGCCTGCTCTCCATTATCAAGTTACCACCAATTGTGGGCTACAAGAGGGCCTACACCTATTAAATTCTCTCTTAAAAAATAAGGGTTATCCCATTTGTCTGGTGCTAACTTTACTCTCCATTGAAGAATCTTCTCTTCTTTTTCAGATAGAAGTACTTCCTAAGAAGAGAACCACCCCATCGTACCTCAAAAGGGCCCCAGATGAAACTAAGAATAATTAGTTAAACAAGCAAGGGTCCTGTTTTCTTGGTGAACCTGGTACCAGCACACAGATAAAGGAGATTGACACAGAGAACAATCAACTCTGACCAAATCAGATATCCAGAGACAAAGAGGCTCTCAAGACCTCATCACCAAAGCAGACCTAAAATGAACCCAACATGGCTCAGGAAAATTTGCGGAAGAGGGGGCGGAAAGAATGTCAGAGCCACACGTTGGGTTGTGATACACAGAAACACTTCCTCCTACCCATAACTGAGGACTAACTCCACAATGAATGACCCATATGCCCAACAAGGAGGGGTCAGGGGGAGGAGGGAGGACAGAAAGGAGGCTAACAATGGTACCAACTTGACTGTATTCACTGAGTACAAAAATAATTAATAAAAAAAATAGCCATGAACTGGGGAGAAGACTCATTGGGTAACATGGTGCCACACTTGCACGAGGACACAAGTTTGGATCTCTAGCACCCACATTAATGCCAGGTGGGAGTGGTGGTTGTGGTGACACGGTGGCCCACCTGCAATTTCAGTGAATGGGAGGTACAGATAAGAGATCCCTAAATCAAGATGGCTAGCTAGACTAGACAGATTGGTGAGCTTTGAGTTCAAGTGAGAGACACTTACTTCAGTAAAGGTAGAATGATTGAAGAAGACTCAATGTCAATTCCTGGCCTCTAATTGCATCCATACACAGTTGTATCCATGTGTATATATGAATATGTGTACACATAGACACAAATGCAAAACAGTAAAAGGAAAACACTGGGCGATTAGCACATCCATAAGGCAGTAAGAACAACTGAAAATGAAAAACTGTGTAATGAGTAGAAAATAACAAAATTATGAAACCAAATAATGTTCATATATTAAATGCAAATGAGTAAACATCCCATTTGTCTCCTATGTATTACCAAACTAAATTAAAGAATGAAACCAAACACTGTGATGACTACAAGGGACATACTTTAAATACAAATGCAGACATGTCGGAAATAAAGGGATTAAAAATATTAGCAAACTGTGAACAGAAGGAAGCTGGTGCCAATACACCAGTATCAGACAAAGGAGACTTCAAGACAAGGAGTATTGTAAGAGACAAAGTATGTTTTATGATTATAATTTGATTAACTCATTAAGAAAACACAGGACTCATAAGTGTGCATGCAGCTATTAACACAGAGCTTCTAAATAAATGAAAAAAAATTAATAAACTGAAAGAAAAGATAAACTCAGTGTGAAAGCTAGAGATTTCAATACATCCTTCTTCATAGCTTAGAAAGCAACTAAAACAAATCTGGGCTAGAGAGAAGGCCTAGCATTTAAGGTGCTTGCTGGCAAAGCTAAAGGACCCAGGATCAATTACCCATTACCCATGTAAAGCCAGATGCACAAGGTGGTACATACGTCTGGAGTTTGTTTGCAGTTGCTAGAGGACCTCACAGTCCATTCTCTTTCTCTTTCTCTCTCTCTCTCAAATAAATAAATAAATGCTTTTTTAAATCAGAGAAGATATAAGCTTGTGTCTTGATCCAACATGTAGTGGACCATGGTGATATGCACTTCTAAGAGCACATGGTAATCACTGGATAGAGCGCTATGCCAAGTTGCACAAGCTCTCACAGAAGTAGAGACCAAAAGAGCATTTCTCTACCTACTTCATGAGTCCTAATACAAATGCCTTTCAACAAATCACAGGTATAGACAACTATATATCAGTATCCCTTATGATGATGCTTACAAAAATCCCTAGTAAAATATGCTATATCATCCAGTAATATATTTAGGTAATCATGCTATGATCACCTATGACTTATCCTTGAAATGCAAGATTGGTTTAAGATACTCAATCAATTGATTCACCAAAGTAACTTAATAAAAGAGAAAATTAAGTAATCATTGCAACATAGAGAAAAAAGTTAATGACAGGGCTTAATGTTAATTCCTGAACAGAAACAAAAGAAGTTTGTCATATTAGGTATACTCTTTGATCTGACAAAGAAAAGTAGGAATCCATGAAAGCCTGATAGCTAACATCAATTACGGAATATGCTTAGGGAAATTAGCAGTCATCACATAAAACTCAACTACATTATATATTCTAGCAACAACTTAACAATGAAAAAAATTCAAACTATTTAGAATACCATCAAAATGCATTAATACTTAGGAATGAATTTAAGAAGAGGTATTCAAAACTCTTACTTTAAGAATAATAATACATTGCTTAGAAAAAGACCTAATATTAAGAAATTACTTTCTCTAAATTAGTCTATTGGTTTAATACAATCCAAAAAAAATCCAAATAGATTTTTCTCATCAAATTTGACATACATATTTAAGGTATAATAAAATGTTTTTAAAAAGCCGGGCATGGTGGCACATGCTTTTAATCCCAGCACTGGGGAGGCAGAGGTAGTAGGACTGCCGTGAGTTTAGGCCAGCCTGAGACTAAACAGTGAATTCCAGGGAAAAAAAAAAAAAAAAAACCTAGAATAGTCACAATGATTATAAGACAAGGTGGCAAAGTGGGACACATGACTTACCAAAATTTAAAACACAACAATACTTGCTACTGCCAAAAGACTCATAAGTCAACAGAGTAGCATGGGATCCAGAAATAGCACCATGTGTGCATGGTCAATTTTTGGATAATTGTGCCAAGAAACCTAATGGGGGAAATTGAAGTCTTCTCAAAACATGATGCTGAATACATGTATGTATGTGGGAAGACAAATATCATCTCTTATCTCACACTGTGGTTGTGTATATGTGTGTGTGTACTCACATATAAAAACTGTTACTGTCATCATAAAATGTTAAAATAAAACCCCTAGGAAAAAAAAATATAGGCACTGTGGGGAACAGCTATGATCCAAACACTCTGGAGGGTGACACAGATCATGACTTCAAGGCCAGCCTGGATTCTACTACAAGATATTATCTAAAACCAAAAACAAAAAAATGAGTAAGCTTTGTGAGTAATAACAGAAAGAAATCGATGAATTGGACTACATTAAAATTTAAATTTTTGTTCTCTGAATGATTTAATTAAGAACTGAAAAGGACAAAGCCATGGATTGAGAGATGTCAGATATAAGATACATATTTCACGTAAGAGACTTCTGTCAAGAATACATATGGTGCTGGAGGGATGGCTCAGCAGTTAAAGGTATATACTTGCAAAGTCTGGTATCCCAGGTTCAATTCCCCAGTACCCTTGTAAAACCAGATGCATAAGGTGGCACATGTGTCTGGAGTTTGTTTGCAGCAGCAAGAGGGTCCAACATGCCTATACTCACTCATCCTCTCTCTTTCTGTTCTCAAATAAATATTTTTCAAAAAGTCTACCTAAAGCTCCTTTATCACCCAATAATAATCCAATAATAAAATAAATAATATAAAATAAAAACATTCCTGATAGGCTCTTCACAGACTATTATGCACAAATGGCCTAGAAGGAGTAAAAAATGCTAAACTTCAATGATAATCAGGATAACAAAAATTAAAACTGTAATAATATATCAATAAAATTTTAACCGAATCTTTCAAAAGCAAGGAAGTATAGTACTTAGAGCCCTCAGCTACTGCTAGTAGCAATGTTAAGTAGTAAGTCTACTCTTGAAAACTATTTGGCAGTTTGTCTTTTATGTTTTTTATAATTTGAAAGTTTCTTAAAAATTTAAACATAAATTTGACTATAAGACAAAGTTTGTTGTGGTTTGAAGGTAAAATGTAGCTCACTGGCTTCTTATGCATTTGAATACTTGGTCCCCAGCTAGAGGTGCTATTCAGGAAGGTTGTGGAGCCTTTAGAAGAAGGAGCCTTGGCCTGCTCCATGGGAGGGAATACATCCCTGATACTGAAAACCTACAACAGGGGTGAGCCCTAGGGGTGTAACATCAGCAGGTGTCTGGCTAAATGTATATACTATGCTCACCAAACTGCACAGTATGTACTTCTCTTTATGTCCATGCCCATATATTAATGCTACGCTCACTTTTCATTAGAGAAGCTTCTCTTTTAAGATGGCAATGACCTTGGGATGACTCAGAAGGCACCATGATGCTGAGAAGTGACAGAGGAGTGCTCAGCACTGAAATATTTCTACCACATCTTTCAAGGCTCAGGGTCCCTTGTGGAAGAGGTGGCTGAAAGAATGTAAGAGCCAAAGGAAGGGTAGAACTCCTTACAATGTGCTCCTCCAGACACAAAAAGCCCTGGATATCCATGACCACACAGTGCCAGATACTACCTACACAAGACTATCATAAGAGGAGGAAAAGATGATGACATCAAAATAAAAGAGAGACTGATTGAGAGGGGAAGGGATATGATGGAGAGTGGAGTTTCAAAGGGACAACTTGCAGGGAGGGAAATTAACATGGGTTAGTGTCTACAATTATGGAAATTGTCAACAAAAGATAAAATAAATTAAAAAAAAAAAAAGAAGTAGAAGGTGTAGCCTTGCTAGAGGAGGTAGACCAGTGGGGACAGGTTCTGAGGTTTCATAACCTGGCCCCACTTCCTATTTACCCTCTGCTTTTATGATTACAGATGCATTGTGATCATTTCTGCTTCAGGCTCCTCCTTCCATGCCTTCGGCCATAATGGAAAGCATCTCCTGGAACTATAAGCCAAAACAAACCCTTCCTTCTTCCTGCTTTCTGTCAGGTATTTAGTCAAAACAATGAGAAAAATAACTCACACACCACCCTTCTAGATATTCTCCCAAGGGAAACAAAAATTCATATCCACACAAATGTTCAGAGAAACTGGATTTTTGCTAATCAACCTGGAAGCAATATGAAGCCCAGCAACAATCAAAGATATAAACAAATTATGTTATATGGATACAAGGCAAGACCACTCAGAAATCAAAACAAAAAACGAACTTATACCAGCTAATATTATATGTCTCTATTCACATACTGTATAAAATTAAAAATTAACACATAGGGACAGAAAACAGGTCATCCCTGTGGTGGGACCACAGAGTGGGATGGATCACAAAGAGGCCTGGCATTCTTGGGATAATTTAAATTTGATTCAGTGATTATAATGACCATTTCACAAGTATGTCAAAGCTTAAGAAATTCTCCTGTATGATAAGAAGAGGAAAATGATGGCATCAAAAAAGAATACAGACTAACTAGAAAGAAGTGATTCAGTGGAGGGTGAACTTGGGAGGGAGAAAAAAATAGACTGGTAGCAGGGTATTATAATCATGTATATATTGTCCACATGTATGGATTTTCTTCAATAAAAGTTTAAAAATGTTTGTAACTGAAAAAGGCTTATGAAATTTTATATTCTACATATGTGCAGTTAATTACATTTAAAGTGTGCCTTAGTTAAGTTTTTTTAAAAATAAATAGAAGAAAAAAACCCTTCTGGAGCAGTATTTCCTGTAGCCCATGCCAAGGCACTACGGATCTCTCCTATTGTCACAAATATTCCGAGCCTCAACTCATTTCTGTGTAGTTGAGAAGGTTCAAACCCATAGTGAATGAGTTCTAGACATGGCTTTCTGATTTAAACCTAACAAAGAAATCCAAGGTTCTGAGTACCCCCAGACGTAGCATCTTTCTTATCCTCATCACTACCGTGTACACCTAGAAAAGTTTTCTGGATTTCCAATTCATATTTTCAGTTCCTTGGTAAGCCTTGTTCCCAGGCCCATGCCTGTAGTCATGGAACCAACAGCAACTCAGGTTGAAGCTAAGTACACCTGTATACACACCATGCTGCTACAACTCGACCCTCCACTTCCATATTAGCCTGTCATGAGGAATAGTGTTTGCCTGGATCAGCTCCAAGTGTTCTTGAATCTCTCAACAGGAAATCGTGTTGCTGATTTTTCAACAACAGGATAAGCCCTATAGCCAGGACCCATGAAGCACCTTTGAAGGTGTTTTAGTCAGTTCCGTGTTGCTGGGATGAACATCCAAACCAGACAGTTTATAGGAAGGGGTTTTCCACCAGGGATGGAAGAATTTGCTTCCACACATCCAAGGAGAAACAACCAAACAGCCCAAAACCAAAAGCAGCAGGCACCCACCAGAGCGCACACTGCTCTCTTAAATCTTTTGGGCTGGAATTCAGATCTATCCCCAGTGACACCTTAAGGCTGGACTCTAGGATCCACCCTCAGGGACACCTCCTCCAGCCAGACAGCTGGTGATCCAAGTTACAAGCTTTAACAAAACACCTGAATCTATGGGAGACTTACATTCAAACTCCACAGAAGGTTATTTCTCTTCTTCACCAGGCCAGTCATCTAAGATAACAGAAGGGACAGTTCCTGGGTACTGAGGTAGAACACTTGGTTCTGATTATAGGAATCTCAAGAGTTTAAGTCCCAGTGTTTATAACAGAACTGTAGCTACTCAGACACTGAGCCCTCATCTTTCACCACCAAGTCTGTCTCAAGCACCAACATTTTCTGAACATTTGGCTTTGACAATTATACAGCTGTTTGATGTCTGTAGCAGGGCTCACCTGGACAAGAGTGGAGGATTGCCTGTCAACTTCACTGAATACTTTCAGCTTGTTTTCTAATTTCTATGCCTGCTTGCTACAAGGGAATGTGTTGATAAGACCCGAGTGTTGTGCTGTTTTCCTATTATGATGGCATTTACATATAAATTAATATCCAAGACTGTAATTTACTCGGCTGAGGACTGAGGTGACCTGATAATTAAATCTCTGCACACTCAGAGAAAACACAAAACCAGAAAGGTGGTTCTCGCTTGTTTTTCCCCCAACATTCACTTTTTCTCTGTCACTCCTATGAAGGCTTATAAGCAAATATAAGTCAACATTTTAAAGTACAAATGCACTAATTAGGAAGTTTTATATTCAAAATATTTTATTTTTTCAGTTTGTACACAAAACAATGGATTTCATTCTGACACTTCCATATATGTGAATCAATCATTGTACTCTGCTCACAGTCACCTCCCCTTGTCCTCTTATCACTCCTCTTCTCTCCCAAATAATCTACCTTCTGATTTCATGCTGCATTGTATAATTCATATATAAACATATGTATGAGTATATATTCATGCATGAATATGTATTCTACATATATTATAGATATATATAGACATATATTCTTATATACACTCTCTATATATATTATAGATATATATTATATAGATAAATATATATCCTGTATATCTATATAAGAATATATGTTCACACATTAATGTAAAATAGACCACATACACACACACACACACACATTTTAAATCCTATTGCCATGGATACTAAAAGAAGGGTCTAGGATGTACAACCAACACCGAGAAAGATCACGAGCACCTCTTAGGATTGGCAAACTTTGAGAGTTTCTGACGCCATAGCTGATCAGTTCATTCACCTATCATATCATCCCATGCTTCCAATCACCTTTCAGGCAAATTCAAGTTATTTTATCTGTCAATAGAACCATGTCAAACTACAGAGACAATTTCTACGAGGCAATTTCAAAGTCTCAACACAAAATCCAGGATACATATATGCAAAATATATCCCAATAACCGAAAAAAATACACAAAGAAATTCAAAGCCAAATCCCAAACAAGTCATTCCAGCCATACACCAGATAGTAAGTGTTGTGCATCTATCAGAATAGCAGCTCCCAAAGGAAAATATAAAATCAGATCATGAATAACTTTTCTCTGTTTGCAGGAAAATAAATGTAAATTATTTTCTAAATGTTTGTGTTTTTTCCCTATAGAGCTTCTCTAACTTGAATGCCTATAAGCATTCATATGCTCATGTTCTGATAAATAAGCAAATGGATATTAGAAAGAAACTGGGGAATAGCATGTGAAACATCTTTCTCCAGTTTGTTTTATTATGGGCACGGATATTTATGGCTGTGACTATTCTATGTTTCCAAAATCTGGTCATATTTTTCACTGGCAAGATGGTTCCTGACTTATGATGAAGATAGAATAAAATGTTCTGGGGTCCCACAAAAGCACCTTGACTTTCAGAAATACAACTACCCAAAATTTTCTGGGTCCCTCTAACTATGGTACAGTTTCTTATTCTGTCCAGTGTTGTAACTGTCATGCTGAGTTTATCTTCTACTTTATTGTTTACATTTCCTAAATATGTTTATGCCATTCTCACTCTCCTAACACCATCAAGAGATTTGCAGTCTTAACTTATTTTTCTATCATTTGAGCCCATAATGGCTAACATCTGATTAGGAATAAAGTGAACCTCAGTAGTGAATGAATCCAGAGAGTAAGAAGTCGGTGGGCTACTACTGCCATTTCAATTCTCCAAAGAAACAAGAAAATACAGTTGTCCCATCATGTTGGCAAGAGTTTGGTTCCAGGAGCCTTCTTAAATGTTAAAATCCAAGGATATGAAAGTCACCTATGTAAACTTGCATGGTATTTGCATACAACCTGTCTATCCTTCCATATGTTATTATCTCTTGATAACTTACAATGACGAATGCAATCCAAATCGTAGGAATAGTTGTCATAACTGTACTTCTTAGGAAATAATGACAAGAAACGAGCCTGTGTGTCTTGAATGTATACTACCATCACAGGTCTAAATTATATAGTGTGAACAATGAGATGCCAAGTAAATAAAAGAGTGCTAGAGGGAGAGTGACAATCTGGGAAACTTTTGGAGGCAACAGTGGGGTGTGCCTACATATCTCTTCATCCCTGTGGATGTGGTGTGGTGCGTGGCACATGGCCAATTCCAGCTTTCAACTAGAACTTTAGAAAATTTTAAAAAATATATTTTCCACTTACATTTGGTATGAAACCCATGGATATGTATATGTATTTATAGCAACTAGCTTCTACGATTATGGAAGCTAAGAGATCTCAGAGATATGTAGACTGAAAGCTGGAGATCAAGAGCCAAGGGTGACATTCCAGCTCCAGACCAAGGACCAAGAAAACCAGGTACCAGTGGTGTAACTTCCAGTCTGAGGACAAGGCACTGAGGTCCAAACTCAAAAAGGAAAGAAGGAGGGTGAAGTTCACTCTTAATTTTGTTGTTGTTGTTGTTAAATTTGGGTTTCTGGAGCTTGAGAGATAGCTCAGCAGTTCAGGCACTTGCCTGAAAACCCTAAAGACTCAAATTTGATTCCCCAGGACCCATGTAAAGCCAGATACAAGGTGACACATTTATCTAGAGTTCATTTGCAGAATGCTGAAGACCCTGATGTGCCCATTCTCTCTTTCCTCATTCTCTCTCACACACTATCTCAAATAAATAAATAAAATAGTTTAGCAAGTGATTAGATGAGACCCAAATCTTCAAGTTCCAACTTTTGTTTAATCAATAATTCCATTCTTAAGTTATTGCCTTGAAATTTACTATAAAAAAGTTAAGAGGAGTCAGGTTATCCCTTCAACACTTTGCTTGGAAATCTTTCAGCTAAATGTCTAATCTGATTGCTCATAAGTTTTACTCTCCACAAAACAGTAGAAAATGAAGATAGTTAATCCAAGTTGTTGATTGTTTTGCAGTGAGCATTAACTTTTTCCATAGCTCAATACTATATTCTTTTATAACTGTTCTTTTTAAATTATTTATTTATTTACAAGCAGACTGACAGAGAGAGAAAGAGAGAACACCAAGGCCAACTGCCACCACAAATGAACTACAGATGCATGCACTACCTTGTATTTCAGGCATTATATGGGTACTGAAGAACTGAACCTGGTCCATTAGGCTTGCAATTTGCAAGCAAGTGCTTTTAACCACTAAGCCATCTCTATCCCCTAAGTGATATATTCTTCACTTCTACCTGAGGTCACAGCAGAATGGATTTTATTGTTCACATTTCTACCAACATCTGTGAGCTATGATTGAATCCTCATGAGAATCTTTCAAAAATCTCTATGGTAATCTTGGCTTCTTCTAGCATGTGCTTCAAAAATGTTTTCAGTTGTCATTAACTGAACTCCAAGCTGCTCTCACAGATGCCACAGCAGAAGCCAGCCTCCTTCTCAATACTAATTTCTCTTAGCTAATGCTGAGCTAACAAAGTATATGCTATGTCTTTCAAGCAATAGAAATTCATTCCTCATGGTTCAGAAGGCAAGAAATGTGAGGAGATTTTGTCAGTATGATGAGTTTCAGGTGAGGCCCTGTCTAAGATGCAGACTGCCCATTTCTCATCTTATCACCTCTCACACGGGGTGGGGAAAAAAGAGCTTTCTGGCTACTTCCAGTAAAGGCACTAATCCCATGCATGAGGACTCTTCCTCCATGACCAAATTACCACCCCTGCCCACCAAAACCTCATTTCTAAAACCAAGCCACCAAGATTAGAATTTCAACGTGAATTCTGGAAGAATGTAATCATTCAGTCCATAACATCCCACAAATACAAACTAGATGCTGTACATGGGAGCTTAAACTAGAATGCAGACAGGTAGAAAACAAGAATATGCAACAATTGCAGGCACATGTGAAAGATGTACAAATCAACCATGTTAGCCCACAGAGAAAGCTTCAAATGCACAGGAAGACCACACTCTTAATTTCAATGCAATTATATTTTAAATATAACTCTATAAGTTATAAAATGCTTTGAGAAATTAGAAACATTTAAAAAAATATTTTATTTATTTCTTTGAGAGAGGGAAGGAGGGAGGGAGAGAGAGAATGGGTGCCCTAGGGCTTCTAGCCACTGCAAATGAACTCCAGACACATGCAACACCTTGTGCACCTGGCTTATGTGGGTAATGCGGAATCAAACCTAGGTCCTTAGGCTTCACAGGCAAGTACTTTAACCACTAAACCATCTCTCCAGTCTGAAATTACATTTTAAAGTAGTTGTAGTATCAAAGAAGACATCTTAATTGGAAGGAAATAAAGTATAATTATGAAAAATAATGAACATATCATGTATCTTACAGTTGTGTAACATAAAGTTATACTTGAAGGAAATTCATAAAATAAATTAATGTACACATCAGAAAGCAGGGTAAAGACTAAAAAGTTGACAAGATTAATGGTTTGTTCAAGATATTGTCAACCAATTGTTTACCAAAACAAAATACCAAGAAGAAATATAAAAGAATAAAGACCAAGAGGCATAAAAATACTATTATAAAGAAAACATAAGCCGGGCATGGTGGCACATGCCTTTAATCCCAGCACTCTGGAGGCAGAGGTAGGAGGATCACCGTGAGTTCGAGGCCACCCTGAGACTCCATAGTGAATTCCAGGTCAGCCTGAGCCAGAGTGAGACCCTACCTCGAAAAACCAAAAAGAAAAAAGAAAACATAAAATCAAAGAAGCTAAGGATTATGTCTTTCAAAGACAAATCAGGATCTGGAGAGATTGCAGATGCACAAAGTGGCACATGAATCTGAAGGTTGTCTACAGTGGCAAGAGGCTCTAATATGCCCATTCTCACTATTTCTCTGCTTATAAATAAGTATTTCAAAAGAGATAAATCATTAACTTGATTATGATGCCTACATTTAAAAATCACATGAGAAAAATAAATTTAAGGGATAAAAACAGAAAACTTACATGCAAATACAGCTAGACTCATCACATCCATAGTCTTATTTGACTTTTCTTAATCTTCACAGAATGAGTAGCCACTCTTTTATATATAGCTGACTTAGAAAAGGAAATTTTTACATCCTTTTATGAAGATGGTATAAACTCAAGGAAGCTGATTTATATGGATCTGTTTCACTTGTGACTTTACTCATATATATCCCAAATTAAACAACAGTAAAGTTATAATGTATTAAGATCAAAAAAATAAACAAAAACAATGTAGCAGGCATACTGAAGACCTGTAGTCCCAGCATTTGAAAGGCTGAGGCAAGAGGATCATGAGTTCACAGCAACCATGGGATATACAAAAAAAAAATAACAGAAATTTATAGTAGACCAACAAAGTCTGAATTATCAGGAACATGTCTTAAGCCTCATTAATGAAAACAGAAAACATATAATCATGTTATTAAATGTTTAAACTCATTGTTTTAAATTTCAATATCTATTTCTGATACATTGCTTTTTAAAAAAAGCTCTTAGGGCCTGCAGAGATGGCTTAGCTGTTAAGGCACTTGACAAAGTGCCTAAGGACCTATGTTCAACTCTCCAGATCCCACATAAGCCAGATGCACAAAGGTGAGGCAAGTACAGGGTTGCATCTGCCCATTAGGTGGCCCAAGCATCTGGAGTTTGATTGCAGTGGCTGAGGCCCTGGTGTGACAATTCTCTCTCTCTCTCTTTCTCACTCTCTAAAAAGAAAAAAGCTCTCAGCACAACAAAATTGGAAGAAACATTCCCAACCTAAAACAGATGTACCAGCATCACAGTTAGTGGTAGGACTTTAAATTCCTTTCAGACAATCTGAGACAGAAATATTTGCTCTCATCTTTTGCTTTTGCACTCTACTGAAAGTCTTGAAAGCACTATTAAAAAGTAAATAAATAAGTTAGTTAGTCCATAGACTGAAAATCAAGAAATGAAATTCCCAAAGTAGAACTTTCTATTAAAAAAAAAAAAAAAAAAAAAAAAAAAAACTAAGCCAGGCATGGTAGCGCATTCCTTTAACCCCAGCAGCACTCAGGAGGCGGGGGAAGAAGGATCACTGTGAATTTGAGGCCAGCCTGAGACTTCATAGTAATCCCAGGTCATCCTGTCATCCTGGGCTAGAATGAAACACTACCTTGAAAATAAACAAAGACAACCAATCTTTAAAGCTATTAAGACTTAATTAATAGGGCTGAGAAAATGGGTGAGTGGATAACAGTCTTTGGCATGCAAGTGTAAGCATTTGAAGTCCGATCTCCAGACCCACGTAAAGGTAGTCTCTGTAGCATGAGGGTCTTTAATTTCAGCACACCTATAGCAAGTTAGAAGGTGGTTAAAGGATAATCCCCCAAAACCTTATGCTGGCTACTCCAGCCCACAGCACTGTGTGCATCAGTGAACAAGATGGAAGGTAAGGAAAGACACCCAAGTTGGCCTCTGACCTCCACACTCTTACGCACTCACACACATGCACACAGAGAAAGATTTCATCAAGGTGTCTTCAGCCTTGGATTAAGCAGAATACTAAGTACAAAACTTCCACTTCCACATGACACAAGTAACTACTTAAGCATAAACAATGATTCTCAAGATATTGAAACTCAAGTAACAACAATACCCAGGGATTCCTGAGACAGTGGAAATAAGTTCTATGACTGCACAAGCCAACAGCCGGGAGAAATTTCCAAACCAAATTTCAGAGATGCAGACTCCAGACCAAGCTAGCCATCTCCCTAAATTGAAGTCAAGAAGACAGAGGGAAGAGCTCCAAATGAAACATCCTTGAAGACCACATTAAACAGTGTAAAGTACATTGACTGGAACTGCACAATATTGCTGAAAGACAGAGAGGTTGGGCTGAAAACATGGTAAAATAGAAATCATTTTAAATGACTCCCAGAGAAAACAGTTATTGTACAGAACCACAAGGACACCTGTATTATATCAGTCAGCATGATGCGCATGTGACACAGACCCTGGAAGAGGAAGAGGTCAGAAAAAAAAAATCTGAGAAAATAATGCTACCAAGCTTTCTGTACTTTATAGAAACTATAAGCCCACCAATTCAAGAACTTCAATATAAATTAAACCCTATGAAAATTATACCAAAGTACATCATAATCAAATTCCATAAAATATAAAATATATAAGGAACACAAAAAATTTTAAATGGTGATCATTGGCAAATGATCTCAATAATTTTTTCTCAAAAAAAGTACAAAGGACCCTAGAGAGGGTAGGATCAATCTAACCTAAACCTTCTACATCTTCCCTCCCTCCCTCTTTCTCTCTCTCGCCTCCCTAACTCTTGTATATTAGTTATATTCTCCCTCATTTTCTTAGTGGGCACTCACCTGTGACTCCCAGTACCAGCATGGGGCTATCATCCACAATGAGCTTTTGATCAGAGAAACCTACAAGGTTTCCTAAAAGAATGACAGATTTCTGTCAAGTACTTGATGACCCACCAAAAGTCAGTGGTAAGACCCTATTGCTGAAGACACCATATGCAGCTGACACGTAAAATGGAACGGCATGGCTGGAAGCCAGGAGAGAGTCAGTCCCCAGACAGCATATCTAGTGCCAGAAGGTGCTACATGGGCGACTGGGGGAAACAACCAATATCTCTCCAAGCAACTCATGGTCTAACCTACTTAGCAACAAATAACTGGTTGTGATGCCCACACAAGTACAATAGTGGCACACAGCCATGGTGGGGAACCAACTGCTCTTGATTTGGCTAACTGATCCCCTCAGTGATACAAGACCCATAGCTGGAACTGGGAAACAAGTCAGAATCATATCCAAATATAAACCCTCTCTCCAATATCAAGCTACCATCAATCATGGGCTACAAGAGGGCCTATACCTATTAAACTCTCTATAAAAAAAAAAAGTAAGGGTTATTTCATTTGTCCTGGAACTAACTTACTCTCCGTTGGAGAATCTGCTTCTCTTTTTCAGATAGATGCAGATCCTAAGGAGACAGCCACCCCATCATACCTCAAAAGGGCCCCGGCTGAAACTAAGGAAAATTGGTGAAACAAGCAAGGGTGCTCTTTTCCTGATGAACTGGATACCAGCACAAGGGGGAAGGAGACCAACACAGAGAAAAATCAACTCCTACCAAATCAGAGAGCCAGAGCCTCAGAGGCCCCCAACACCTCAGCACTGAAGCAGACCAACCCATGGCTCAGGGAAATTTTGCAGAAGATGGGGTGGAAAGAATGTCAGAGCCACATGTTGGGTCAGGATATGCAGAAACATTTATCGTACCAATAACTGTGGGCTAACTCCACAAGGCATGACCCATATACCTCAACAAGGAGGGGCCAATGGGGAGGGGTAGGTCATGGATAAGCCTAATAATAGTACCAAACTTCCTGTATTTGCTGAATAGGAAACTAATAAAAAAAATAAATTTATAAAAAGTACAAATGACCAATAAGTATGTGAAAATATGCTTAATATCATTAGCTGTAAGAATATTATTGGCTATCAGGAAAGCACGTATCAAAATTACAATGAAGTATCATCTCATCCCAGTCCAAATGGCGATGAAAAACAAACAAACTTCCTGCAAGGGTACGGACACAGGAATGCAAGGCTAAAGGGACTCTTCATACACCACTCATAGGGGTACAGATTCCAATAGCCACTACAGGAAACAGTGGTGATTCCATACCAGACTGTGGTAGTTTGAATAGGATAATGCAAATGTATGGCCCCATACACTCAGGTGTTTTTGTTAAAATGGATTTTTCAACTTCAGCCCCTAACAGGTTAACTTTCGGCTACAGGGGGTATGCACCATTGGGGGTGGATCTTTTTCCATCCCAAAGGTATGGAGAGCAGTTTGACCTCCTGCCGTTCCTGCTTGAGGCTTGTTGGCGTTTTCTTGCTGCAGTTACCTCTCTCTGCTTGTGTCTTTGGAAGTAAGCAACTTCTTCTGCACCCTGATGGAGTTTCCCCTGGATGTATAGCCTGAAATAAACCCATTCCTCACATAAACTGTGTCTGGTTGGATATTCATCCCAGAAATTTGGAGCTGACTACAAGAAAGATCATGCAAAAGGTTAAAAATAGGCTTTCCATGTGATCCAGCTCCAACAGTACCATGTATACATGCAAACAAAAGGAAATCAACATAGCCAAGAGCTGCCTACACACGCATCTTTATTGCTGTGCTATTCACAATAGCTAAAATATGCGGCCAGCCTAGATACCCACCAAATAGGTAAGGAAAAAATGATACTCACTCAGGGATATTGTTTTCCTCCACAAAGAAGGATCAAACCCTATGATTTACAGCAAAATATATGGAAATGGAAAGCACTGTGTTAAATAAAATAATCCAAATTCAGAGAGACAAAGACCGTATGTTCTCTCATTGGGGAAGGTTAAGAAAAAATTAACCCAACTGTAGTGCAGTGATTGCTAGGTGTGGGAAAAAGAAGCTGGATTTGCCTGGTGTGCACTGTATGCATATACTGAAATACACACTGAACCTCATTAATACTGACAACGAATATGTGTCAACCAAAAAAAAAAAAAATCAATTAAAAGAAGCCAGGAACAAACAACACAGGAAAGAAACAGTACTGTGAACTATGGACTTGAGCAGTGGATCAACATGTGCTCATGTCTTATGACAAATGCTCTGCACTGATCCAAGAGGCTAACAATGGGGACAATTGGACAGGAAGAGATGGAAGTCAATTCCTTCATACTCTCTGTTCACTACTTCTGTAAAACTACAATAGCTCACTCATGCTCTCTCTCTCTCTCTCTTTATATATATATATATATATATATATATATATATATATATATATATATATACACACATACATATATATATATATGTATATACATATGGTACTTTTTTAAAATTTTTATTTATTTATTTCGAGAGTGACAGAGAAATAGGCAGAAAGAGAGAGAGAGAGGAAGAGAGAGAGAGAGAATGGGCACACCAGAGCCTCCAGCCACTGCAAACGAAATCCAGACACGTGCGCCCCCTTGTGCATCTGGCTAACGTGGGTCCTGGGGAATAGAGCCTCGAACCAAGGTCCTTAGGCTTCACAGGCAAGCGCTTAACCACTAAGCCATCTCTCCAGCCCTATATGATACTTTTTTAAGTAGCCAGAAAAGGAAAAGATTCTTCATGAAAAGAAAACATCTGTAAGGATGGCAGACTTCTCATTATGAAACTTCACACTGAAACGATGGTTTCTAAGCACTGAAAGAAAAAGCTGACAGAATTCTCTACCCAGAGAAAAACTCTTTCCAGACTGAAGGCAAAACAAAGACTTTTGAGAAAGATGTCATCAGAGGCATATCTGCCAGGCAACAAGGGTCAAAGGACATGTGGCTTAGTGGTTAAGGCGCTTGCCTTCAAAGCCAAAGTACCCAGGTTTTACACCCCAGGACCCACATAAAGCCAGATGCACAAGGTGACGCATGTGTCTGAAGTTTATTTGCAGTGGCTAGAGGCCCTGGTGTGCCCATTATCTCTCTCTCTGTCTCCCTATCTATCTATCCATCCATCCATCCATCCATCCATCCATCCATCCATCCATCCATCCATCCACCTACCTACCTACCTACCTATCTTTACTTGCCTCTTTCTCTCTCAAATAAATAAATACATAAGAAGGGTCAAAGAAAGACATGCAAGCAGAGGAATAACAGCACAGAGAAGTCTCGGGGTGCAAGGGGAATGAAGACACTTGGAATGGCAGTGTGACCAAAAACATAGGCTTAGGCTCAGATTATTTAAACTGCTTTTTAAAAATGTCCCAAGTTTTATTGTATGACTCGCAGCAAACATGCTAATTTTGACCTTCTAGTTTCTTTCCTTCTCTCTCTCTCTTTCCCTCCCTCCCTCCTTCTCTCTCTCTGGAACAGCCACCTCACTTTTATTTAGAAAAACAATTTTACTCTGAGACATGTATGACAATTAATCTTCACTGTCAACCTGACTGGATTTGGAATCATCTATGTACTTCTGGCCATAGGTCGGTGAAGGCATTTCCAGAAAGATCTAACTGAGGAGGTAAGACTCACAACTCATCCTCTAACTCTGGCCTGGGTGCCCAAACTGAACACAAGAGGGAACTGGGCACAAAATCCTGGGAACGTGAGCATCCCTCTCTCTGTGCTGGACACAACGCGAGCAGCCTCATGGCACGCCCACCCTCATTCCTTCTCCACCATGGACTGTCCCCTCAAAAAAATGAGCCAAAACCAACCCTTCCTCTTGCAAGTTGCTTTTGTGTTGTATTTGATTACAGTAACAAGAAAATTCACCAACATAAGACGTGAGTGAAACCAACCCCGTGTTTCCTCACTTTAGCCTTGCGACACTGCTGATAATGTTAAGAAATGATTCCTGGGCTGGAGAGGAGGCTTAACGGTTAAGGTACTTTCCTGCAAAGTCTAAAGACCCAGGTTTGACTCCCCAGAACCTGTGTAAGGCAGACACACGAGGTGACACAAGCACACAAGGTCACACATGTGCACAAGGTGGCACACACATCTGGAGTTCGATTGCAGTGGCTAGAGGCCCTGGTGTGCCAACTCTCTCTCCCTCTGTTTCTCTCTCTATTGCTCACTCTTGCTTTCTCTCCCATTAAAAAAAGAAAGAAAGAAAGAAAGAAGCGGCTCCCCACCATCCCAGTAGATGAAGTTCATAAACTTATAGAACATAAGCCCACATCTTCCATCTGGGGAGAGCTTGCCAAAGAAGCCAACATGGGAACATCCAGAACTAGGAACAGGGAACGGAGCCCACCACTCTTGCGTCAAGTGCCCACTAGATTTCTCTCATACAGAAGCAAATGGATTTGTGTTTGCATGTGTTTAAATCCCATTGATTTTAGTCTCTGCCATTTGCACCCAGAAATGTTCTGACCAGTCTAGTAGTAAAATGAAAAAAGATTATTACAGGTGAGGGGTAGGGAAACTTCATTCTACATCTGCTTCTGTCAACACATGATGATGAAATGTTGGCAGTGGAACTTTGTGCTGCTGCACTGAATTCCCACAGGAAAGGTAGTCTGTTCTTGCATGCATCTAAAGTACGTAAAATTCATTCAGCACAGAAACATGCCCTGCCTTGTGTTCCCTTCTATCTTATCCCTGTCCACTCACACATGCTGTTGCTGCCCTCTTGCTCTAGAACCCAACACACAAAGCACACCTCATATGTGTAAATTCATAGTTTAGGGCCCTTTCAGTTTGGAAAATTTCAGTTGCGTAACAATGCCACAGCCCCATGTATCCTGACTGCTCTCTCACACCTCAGCATTTAATGCATATCGACGAAGCCATCCCATGCCTCATCCCTGTAATACTGTGAGATCCCTGAAGCAGTCTTCCATGGGGCCTTTACAGCCCCCCCAAACTGCCTACTGGCATATTGGAGAACTTAAACTCAACTACAGTCAAAATCCCCTTTGTATCCAGAAGCTATTTCCTTCACCAAAGAGCACAGGTGCCTAGCAGAAGATCTAGAACCAAAGATAAGTTATTGTGCTGGTTCTGGGCTTTTACTTGTGTGACTTGTTATTTCCTCACATATAATTCGGGAGTAATACCCCCTGTTTTGTCTTGTCAGGTGGCTGCCTGGGACAAAAGAGTAATTTGTGGGCAAAGGACCCTAAGCAATGTTTACTAGGCACTGCCACACACAGCTATCTCTCATTATCCTGGGGGAGGGGACTGGTCCAGGACCCACAGAGAAACCAAAACTGAACATACTAAAGCACCTTATATCAAATAGCACTATATTTTCATAATACCTATGCAAATCTCCCCTATACTTTAAGTCATTAGTGCATTATTTATAATCCTCAATTCAGTGTAAATACTAGGTAAATATTTATCACACTATTATTTATACCATAGCAATGACACAAAATGTCTGTGGATGCACATTTGCTACTGAGACATTTTGAAAATATTTTTGATCCATGGTTGCTTAAATCTGCAGATGTGAAGTTGCAGACATGGGAGACTGATTGTACCCTTCATGTAGCATATAATATCCCACTTAAAACTGAAAATGTCCTCAGAGATAACTATTGTTTCCTCGCTCAACCAATAAAACTGCTAAGGCTCAGAAAAGTTAAGCAATCCACCAGATCCTTGTGGCTCCCAAGCCCGCACCCCTTCCATCTCTCTGTTCTTCTTGGTAAACACCAAATGCTAATGCCAAGTGTTCTGGTCCTCAGGATCCAGGGGACTTTGAAGGCCAGACAGTGTACTGAAACTCCAAATGAAAATGACTAAAGCAAACAGGAAGCCACATGGGTCACCAAAGAGTCCTGGCTTATGCACAGTAGCTAGTGAAGAGAAGCTCCTGGAACACAGCCCCCTCCCTCCCCCGACCTTTCCCTTCTAGCCTAAAAGCAGAAGACAATAACTGCTTACAGCATTCTCTCCCCGGCCAGGTGTTCCTTGGAGCTGACCTGCACTGCAAATAGCAGAATGCGCTGATCAGCGATTCCTCTCAGATGAAATTCTTGACTATATGTGGGACCTGTAAAAGGCTCACTTAAGACATGGCCTATGTGAGTCAGGACCACAAATAGGACAAATCCATTTTTGAAATTGTGGGGCTAGATATGCTTAGGATTTGAGCTATTTTGTATTTTTAAAAAGCAAGATGGGGGTCTAGGGAGATGGCTCAGTAGTTAAGGGTTCTTTCACTGCAAGCATTTGGCCTGAGAAAGTCTGAGTTCAATGCCCCAGCATCCATGTAAACAGCTGATCATGCCTATGCATGCCTGGAACCCCAGTGGGGAGCAGAGACTGGAGAATAGCTAGAGCTCATGACACAAGCAAACTCGGGTTCATTGAAGAGACTCTGTCTAAAGAGAACACACAGCTGAGTGACAGAGGACAATTAATGCTCTCCTCTGTTCGCACATGCATGTGCCACGCATGCACATGAGTGTGCGTGTGCACGCGCGCGCGCACACACACACACACACACACGGAGGCAATATGGAACTCCTGCTATACATTATTTACTACCACAGTAGAGCCTGTGGCAAGACTTTGTAATAAAACCCATTCATGATGAAAATATGAATGCTTGCACTAAGAGGTAAGCGAAAGCTCGAAGGAATCACACCTCAGTTCAAGTCATTCCTGAATTTACAACAAATATTCCAGCCTTAAGTGTTCTTGGATTTTGGAGTTCTGATGAGTTTTGCATATGTGTACTAAAGATAATGTTTAAGGTACCAATGTAAGACAAGAGCTCTGTGTCTGACCTCCAGAAGAGATGCTTCAAAGTCCACAGTAGTATCTAGCAAAATCACGTAAGTCTTTTCCCTCAGCAATTTGTTGATAAGCTAATACGATTTTAAGATACAAGAATCTTAAATATGTCACAAAATGTTTGAAGATTTCAGAAAATACATGTGTGGGATCATACATTATTCTATGCTCTGGAAATAACAGAGTAAACAAGTAACTTTCACAAATACAAAGAAAATACCAGAAAGCAAAAGGACTTTGGCTTTGAGCAAATAACAAAGCAAAAGGGGTAAAAAAATAAAAATAAAAAAAAAATTTCAACAGACTACAGTTCTTTTCATGTGGGGACCAGTGTTCCCAGAGAATCTGATTCCTGACTTTATTGCTAACTTGAGCCTTGTTGTTATATGCATGGATGCTTGTTGTGCCCTTACGGGAGAGCAGGCTACGACTGTGTCCCTTCCCTTGTCTTCTACAGCACAGACTTGTGTCTGTCCCACTTTCTGCTTATTCTTTCAGCCTCACAGCCATTTCCTGGCCATTTCTAGTTGCTTGGGCTCCTCAGGAACCTACTGTGAGCATGGAGCTCAGTTCCCAGGTTCGCTCCCCAAATCTCAACTCACCAGTGCTATGGCTACCACTTCTGTGAGGCTGGCAGGAGAGGAACTTCCCGGCCTTCTCTCCGGAGCTCCTGTCCCAGCTTCCTCCGTTCCCCCACCCTGTCTAGCTCTGCCTCGTGTATTTCATTTTCCTTCCTTCAGACTCCCATCTATGCACCTAGGTCTCTGCTCTCACATGCCCGCGCCCAACTTCAACCTCGTTCTTCATGATGCTTCAAGCCTCACCTTGCCCGTGCTTTTTCCTCATCTTTCTCCCACACAGAATAGACTTCAGTTTGAGTTCTGCTTTCTTAGTCTTCTTCCCCTGCACTCTGGGGTAATTTGCAGCTCTACTTATTTGTACCTGACCCCCACTAGGCTGAAAGCTCCTTAAATGTGGGTGCAGGGGTCCATCTCTGCATGCTTAAGTATAGCCAGCACGGTGTCAGACCTTCAGCCAGCTGCTCAGTATTTACTGGATGCAGATGGTAATTAATTACTCCTAGTTCACTACAGTTTGGAGAAGTTGGAAGCCTCAATGTTTCTAACATGGAAAGCCATCCATCATCACTACTAGCATAAAGTGGGTACTTAACACGGATCTGTTGAATGAACCCATTATATATTCCATTAACATTTACAGGGCTTTCTCTCCAGATATGCATATATGCATGGTTTAAATGAGCTTTTAAGATCTTTATTTTAGCCCCAACTTTTATAGGAAAACACCTCCTGAGGTCAACCCACAAAACACACTTGGAACACAATCTGTTGGTAAGTGAGGTTATGTGTACAAGAGGGAAACATACTTTATCAAATTCATCCCTATTAATCTATTGTCATTTTTCCCTAACCTGTAAACTGATATTTACATATCTCTTTAATGGGACTGTATACTCATGTATATGTACATAAAGTCACATGATGTGGGGACCACAAGCAGGAGTATGCAGTTATGTGCATATACCCAAGCATACACCCCTGAATTTTAGCCTTCCTTCCTTTATCTTCAGGTTACTTTGTCTTTAATTTAAATGGATTAAAAATTGTCAAGAGCTATAACAAAGGAGTCTGTCCAAATAATTCAGACAAGATATGTGTGTAGGTGAATACATATATAGGTAGTATATGGCACAAACAGAAACCATTTATGTTTCTAAAACCAAGAGATTAAGCAGTTGGTCTACATGTCCTGGGAACTACTTCATGCTGAGTTCTGAACTGATCATGATGCAGGCTGATTTAGAGGGATATACTGCAATACTGCAGCAGCAGGTCAACTTCATCCAGGAACTTGACCACTGGATCATGGGGGTGAAATGACTCTGGAAAGCTTGGACCTCCATATGCACAAATACTTCCCAACAGGCCAAGTAAATGGATGGACACACACACACACACACACACACACATAAATACTGTAGGTCACTGAAAATGACAGTACATCTTTCATACTCATAAACATCACAAAGCAAACTAAGAAACTTGTGATGTTGGCGTAATGGGGGCCAATACAATAATACCTCAGAAGTGTAAAACTTCCATCATTTTCTAGAAGATAACTGTGTGGGAGAGTTTGTGTTTTGATTGGGAAAGGAGTTATTTGGAAGCTCTGTTGAGACATAAGCACATAGTGCACAATTCATTAATTTCAGGCATGCAATTCAAAGGTGTGCAGAGCTATGACAATATCACTACAATCAGTTTTAGTGTTTTCATCACCCAACAAGGAAACAGTATTTTATCCATCACCAAAGCATCCTCCCCAGAGATAATGTCATGAAGCTTCATTCTGTCTATATGGAATGGTATATACTATATACATTTTATATAAAATATGGCCACTGTGATAACTGACCTCTTTGCTTAACATCTTGTTTTCAAGGTTGATCTGTGTTGCCACTACCCAAGCCTCAATCACAAAAAGTGAAGCTCATTCTTTTTATAGCAAAATAATATTCAATGATATAAATATACCACATTTTGCTTACCCATCCTCAACTAGTTGACATTTAAGTTGTTTTCACTTTTTCACTATTATGAATGCTATTATGAACATACAAGTTTTTAATGTAGTCATGCATTTTTTTACTTCTCTGGAATATATGTCTAGGAGTGGAATTGCTGGGTAACTTAAGCCATCAGACTGCTGCATATGATATTCTCTGTCTGCACTAATACTAAATTTGACTTTTTGACTAAAGCCATGCGGGCAGATACAATGTATTAACTCAATGTGGTTTCAGTTTCCTTTTCACTGATGGCTAATGATGTTGAACATATTTTCATATGCTTATTGACTCTTGAAATACCTTCTTGGATATTTCTTTGCAGTGCCTATTCTAATCCTTAGCCCGTTATTAATTGGGCTATTTTTGATTGTTGCATTGTAAGCATTTTAAAAATATTTTATTTATTTATTTAAGATGCTGACCTGGAACTCACTTTGTAGTCCGGGCTGTGCTTGAACTCATAGTGATTCTCCTATATCTCAGCCCCCCGAGTGCTAGAATTAAAGGTGTGTACCACACTACTCAGTCAGTTTTAGCTTTAGTATGTATGACCATGATTGCTTAAGTGTTTACTTTTGTTTATTGCATATGGAAGCTTTGCTCTTCATTGGATGGTAGTTATGTATTCACACACTATATAACATCACTCACATCATTCATTTCCGTGCTCCTTCCTCCTATCCCCATCTTTTTTTTTTTTTTTTTTTGATTTGAGAGTGACAGAGAGAGAGGAAGAGGCAGATAGAGACAGAGAGAGGGAATGGGTGTGCCAGGGCCTCCAGCCACTGCAAACTCCAGACACGTCCGTCCCCTTGTGCATCTGGCTAACATGGGTCCTGAGGAATTGAGCCTCAAACCGGTATCCTTAGGCTTCACAGGCTAGCGCTTAACCACTAAGCCATCTCTCCAGCCCCCTCCTGTCCATCTTACTTGTGCTCTTAGGAACTCTGTCTTCATGTTGGTTCATAAATTTACACCTGTCAAAATCACTCAGCTGATGCCTGATTGTTAAACTTCTTCCAGCATGTATGTCCTAACTTTGAATATAAAAAATGAGGTATACCATGCCAACTTCTGATTTGTGCAATATGTCAAGGGAGGAAGGATATCCTGTTGTGATGATTTATACTTTTGTCATTTACTTTGTGTTATTATGTTATTCATCATTACTTTTATATTTATATTATATCATTACTTATATTTACTATTTCACTTCTCATGTTATTGAAGAACTTCCACTTTGATCTGAAAGAGGAAAAGAGGGGAAAAAAGGAAACCTCAGTTGATTCTATTCATAACACAACACAAAAGTACATTTTTGCAGTGAATGTGTAAAATATAATAGCGCATACATTTCAACTATTATATGCATTTGTGATGCATTTTGTTTGGTTATATAGGGAAATATTTTTCCTCAAGTTTATTGTGCTAATATCATAGGCATTTCTGATTTTATAAAATGTCTTTCAAGCATTGGTTATTCTATAATTTATGACCTAGTGTTAGATTTTATTATTATTATATTATATATATATTATATTATTATTAGAGTTTATTAGATTTAGTATTAGATAATTGGTATCTTCTAAAACTAGAAATTTAAAGAACCAATTCAGATGGGTTGGCACATAGAATAGAGATAAAAACTTGTTTCGTTCATTTCAATGGCACTTTCATCAGGTAAATGTGCCAAAATAAACAAGAAAACCCTATTCCCCCCAAATATTCTATTACTACAATAATCACCAGCCAAAGCAATCTCCAAATAAATTGTTTTGTATAATATGTTAAATTTACCTAATGAGTTTTTAATTGAAGTTTAGAATTTCCACAATCTAACAGTACTATGTTTAATCAAATTTCCAAAGTTTCTACAGGAGAGTTTTGCTTGAAAATCTAGGCATTTAGAGCTAAGCTATCAGTATCAATATCCTTCATTTTTATAAAGTCAAATGACACTCATAAATTCAAAACATAATTTTTAAGTGGTATATAAACAAAACCATCCTAAACTGATAGACATTATAAAATAATGGATTAGAGTTGACCCAACTTTTAAATATCATACACTATCAAATCTTAGGTTATATGCTATTTTGCTTCTTAGCTTATGGAGAACAGAACTAAAAACCAGAATAACTAAGTAGTTTTTTCTATAGTGGAGAAAGTGACAAAACATTATTTCAGGGCTGGATAGATGGCTTAGTGGTCAATGCCCTTGCCTGCAAAATCTAAGGACCTGAGTCCAGTTCCCCAGTACCCATGTACAAAGTGGTCTGTCAATGTTGAGTTTGTTTGCAGTGACTGGAGGTCTTAGTGTGCCCATAACCACTTTCTCTGTGTCTGACTCTTTCTTTCTTTGTCTCTTTCTCTCAGTCTCTTCTCCCCCTTCCTCTTTCTCTCGAATAAATAAATTAGCAAACAAATAAATAAATTACCTCTAAGCTGGGCATGGTAGCTCATAAAAAAACTATTTCAACATGCTAACGTTGCCATAAAATTTTCAATTCTATTAAGAAGTTTCATTACCAATAAGATTGTCACATTCACACTTGTAACTGCAAGCTTCTACCATTTTTCATTTGCAACTGGACTTTCCATCCAAATTATGTTTTTCCTTTTCATTCAATCTACTGGGTCATCTATCTGATCAGTCAGTCCCATTTCACTCATCCAGGCTGCCAAGTCCCCTTCTAATCTCTCTGGCCATTGTCAAAGCACTTCATCTGCCAGTCCGTACTCTGCTAAATTCCTATCCAGCTATAGACTATGAGAACTGTACTGCTGCTGTCCTAAATGTCACTGGCAAGAGTCTCTTGATTTTAAAGTCCAGGTAAAATTCATTACACCTCGTAGACCCTTCCTCATATTCCAACAGTCTCTCAGAAGATAAATAAAATATTTTAAAAATATATAAAGCCTTCCTTTAGGGGCCAAATTCTGACACACTTCGATGCCACTCGTTATCCCAAGGCATGATACCCTGGTGTTAAGGATCAGTCCTCTAAAGTCACCACTTATCACCCAGACAGGTGAGTTCCTATTGAATCATTCTATGAGTCATAGTGCATGTCCCCTATTCCTGTGATTTAGAGCAAGGAAGGCATATTTATCTCCAGATCTCTGATCAGTGGTAACATGGGGTCACTCGTCTGCTGTCTGAATGATTTTCAGCCACACAATGCTCTCATTCTTCTCATGTCCATGCTCACACTGGACTCATGATGAGCACAAGTGACAGACACCAGAAGTGCAGCTACCTGTTCACGCAAATTAGTAACGATTTGCCTTTCAAATGAAGCCGAACTATTTTTTCCACCTTTAAAATATACTGTGAACATCATCTCTGTTTCTGAACAGCTCCACAGTGTTTTTCTAACTATAGTGTTGGTGCTAAATGTGAATAGACCTGCAAATTAATGCAGTTTAGCTCACTCGAAATCCAGATTGGCACGTCTCTTTCTCTGAACCCAATCAAACAAGAGTCGGTTTTGAAGACATGGGTGTATTTAACAGAGGAAAGAAGTCTATATTTACATGGGTATGGCAACCTTTTAGGTTTTAATCATTGCACATATTTTCAGAGGGACTTCAGAGAAAATCTTGAAATAGGCACATTTTTAATAGTTCAAGAAATTGTCATCTGTACAGTTTATATGCTCTATAAATATATCATGTTGTCCTCACAATGCTGGCACTCACTTAACAGAGAAAGAAACTGAGGCATAGAGAAGTTAAAATAGATAAATTTACCTCAGGCATCACTCTGTGTGGTTGCAGAGTACATTATTCAACCTAAAACCAAATGATCTTACATTGCTAATGCTCACCAATAACCCTATGCCAAAGATAACTCAGGTCTTAATTTTACTTCTTTCCACCTTCTGAAAACGTGTTTTGTTCCCTCAATGCTCAGTGTCAAGAAGAATACATTCTGTGCTAGTGGAGAGAAAGGGTAAGGCCACCTCTGAATGTGATAAGCAACCAACTACAAACCTCCATACATTATAGACCCAGCAAAGCTACTCTCTGCTCCCAGCAACAAGGAGAAGTGGTAGTTCAGCTGTAACGGTGTGAAAGACAATGGAAGTATCATAAACACAATTTTGAGCACAAAACTGAACAAAATTTGAACTGTTAATGGAAGTGGCCTCACTGAATATCTTCTTTTCCAACAAAATAAGATAAATCAAGGACACATGTCTCAGTCCACCCAAAAATTTCCAAGCACTGTTTACAATGGTTGGATTTTCCAATATTCTACAAGCCAGTTCTGTCATATTTTTAACACTTTTTCCAGCAGAACTATATAAAGCAGGCAAAATTGCCATACTTTGATAAAGGAACTAACACAAAGAAAGGGAAATGGGAGGTGGGGCAAGGGGATAAAAGAATATAATCGGCTATTATATATATGATAATTTTTATAAAGGAGTCAGGGCTGGAGAGATGGCTTAGTGGTTGCACACTTGCCTGTGAAGCCTAAGGATCCTGGTTCAAGGCTCAATTCTCCAGGACCCATGTTAGCCAGATGCACAAGGGGGCACATGCATCTGCAGTTCATTTTCAGCAGCTGGAGGCCCTGGTGCGCCCATTCTCTCTCTCTCTCTCTGTCTGCCTCTTTCTCTCTCTATCACTCTCAAATAAATAAATAAAAATAAACAAAAAACTTAAAAAGGAGTCAAAGGAGTGGCGAAGATGGTTCTTATCTGAGCAGAAAGATCGTTCAGTTGGATTTGTGTTGAAACTTTTCAGTAATAATCAGAACTTCCTACTGTCCTTTTATCTTTTTTATAAAGAAAGATATCTCTTTTACAAAACCATCCATTCCCACAGTCTATGTGTACTAGCCAATGATGTCTATCCTTGGAAGGAAGTAGGAGGAATGGGGATAAAGGGTGGTCACCTCCAGCTGCTGTTAAAGTCTGTCAACTGGCAAGCAAAGCTTCCTGATTTGTGAGCAATTTCCAAAAAAAAAAAAAAAAAAAAAAAATTCGGAACTACCATCTGGGAAGTGGGAAGAAGATACCACTTGGCAAAAATGTTTCAGACAACACAGCCAAACACAGAAACACACACAAAAGCATCAATGTGTATATATATACACACAGAGAGAGAGAGAGAAATACAATGGCCTCATGATAAAACCATCAAGCCCCTCCTACCACTAACTTTTTTCTCTAACTAAACTAACATGAAAAGGGAGGTTAGAGAGTTAAATGGGTGACTAAAGAGCTGAATTCCATTGATAGCCCCACTGCTGACTCACTCCCTGATTTCAAGCAAGCCACCTGTTATGAATTTAGGGCGCAGCTTATCAATTTGCAAAGCAGGTGTGAGCATTCTCACCTTCCACAAATCATGAAGCTCATTTCAATGAGGATTTCAAAGAACTGCACTATTCTGGGCATAGAACTCCCAAAAGGAAGTGTAACATGTCATTTTTAGAGTTCCACATGATCTCCATAGACTCATCGAGAATCTTCACAATCAAGAGCCTCTCCATTTGCTCAGGCAGTTGCAAAGGAAAAGCCCAGTGCCTGTTTGCAACAACAACAACAAAAAAAAGTATGGCTGCCGAGGGCCCTAGGAGGATGTGGGCCTCTTCCCACTTCATCTTCACTACACTTTCACCATGCATCCGAGACAGTGCTCCTAAAGGACTATCTCATTCCTCATTGTGAAACTCAGTCTGGATGCCTAAGAACCAAAGGTCAAAAGTCATTATGCAAAGCATGACACTTCGCTTGAAATACTGGCCTCAGATCAAAGTTTTCACAGGGAAATGGAGAGGGCCACTTTTCCCCCCAGTGTAGGGAATGAACTCAGGATCTTCACCTATGCCAGGCAAGGGCTCTACCACTCAGCTATATGGTCCCATACTTACTTCCACTTCTAAGAAATGGTTTCCAAGATTTAATATTGAAATGCTTTGTGTCTGTCTTTGGTTATGCCTAGTAAATTCCATTTTATTCCTTCTACTTTTTTCTCTATACTTCAAGAAAAAGTTTCCCTACTTAATACTTCAAGTTCACGTTTATGAATTAATTTTGAAGTTCTCCCTTAAAATGACTTTTAAGCTCAGTACAGAATAATAGTGGTGTTTATAAAAAGTAATACTTCCACACTCAATGTATGGAATAACATGACACTGCCCTTTCCAATGTTAATGGTTTATGTATGTGGTGTATGTACACATGTGTGTGGAGACCAGAGGTTGATATCAGGCTTCTTTCTCAATTGCTTATTTTTAAACATGGTCTGTCATTGAATCTGGAGCTTACCAATGCAAGCCTAGGGATCCTCCTGCCTCTGCCTCCCCAGCACTGGAATTACAGGCACACACTGCCACATCCAGCTTATTACATTGGTTCCAAGAACCCAAGCTCAAGTTCTCATGTGTGTGCAGCAAGCACTTTGCTGACAGCCTTTTCCACAGCCCCACTATTATGGTTTGGATGTCTTTTTCCACTGGGTCAAAAAAAATCTCATCTCCCCAATACTTACAAATAAATATCTTTAGACTAGACATGTCTTGAACTTACAGCAATCCTCCTGCATCCTCCTCCTCTGTTGAAATTAGATGCATACACCACCACATTTGAACCTTTGAAGAATTTCTTAATCCTACTTTGACAAATATAATTAACATATAAAAATTTTCAAATGGTCCTAAGAGTCTAGTCAAACAGAGAGAAACTCATGGTTAATTGTATGCATAGCTTAACACTGTAGTTAAGAGCAAAGCTGCCTGTGTTCAAACCCACTTTTTCATATCCACCAAATATGAGCTATGCAACCCTGGGATTAAGAGCCCTGTGCTGCAACCTCAGTGCCTTAGTTGGTAAAATGCAGTCATACCCATTGAATTGTTGGGAGGACTCAATGATTCAATACACAGACATCAACTTAGAACTGCTTGATAACTGCTTATAATCCAGTGTTCAAGAAGTAACAACAACTGCAGTCACCATCACTGGCAGCACCACCAGCCCATCATTCAATGTAGTTTATAGTGATTTGAAATGTCCCCCATTGCCTCACATGTTTGTGATTAATCCTCATGATTAATCCAGTTGGTGGAGCCTTTGGGAGGCAGAGCCTTGCTGGAAGAGGTGTGTCACTGGGGTGTAGACCTCAGCATTTATCAGCACAGCCCTACTGGGGTTCATAGCAAACTTACTTTTGCTGCTTCCTCCCAACTGTGGTAAGCTGTGATGCCCTGCTATCTGTTCTTACAATGCTTCCCTACCATAATAAAATATCCATTCAAAACTATAGACCAAAATAAACCCTTCCCTTCCATCAGCTGCTTCTGGTCGGGTGTTTCTGTCCCAGCACCAAGAAGGCAACTGCTACATAGTTCAAACAATTCATTTTGCTTGAAGCTCTAGCCAAATAGTTTCAGTACAACCTGTGGAAGACAAAAGCCACACCTGATTGAGCATTCGGTGCATTGTATGGGGCAAAAGAGGCCTTCAAGAGCCCAGCCAATCAGGAAGGGCACAATGATGACACCTAAATAGAGAGAACCTTAGATGGTACATCAAAGCCTTTACAAATAAGAAACTTGTGAGTAAAATTCTGGTGAACAAACGTCTGAGATTTCTTCTTCCTAAGGGTCAAAATCCAACATTGGGCATAACATCCTGCAGTGGAAAGATATGTAAAAATGCCCAAGTTGGGACTGGGGAACTAGCTCAGTCAGGCAAGTACTTGCCCTGCAAACATGAGGACCTGAGTTCAATGTCCACAATCCATGTTACACAAGTTGGACATGATGGTACATGTTTGTAATCCCAGTGCTGGGAGGCAGAAACAGGAAGATCCCTGGGCCTCGCTGGCCATCCATTCTATCTTACTTGGCTGGTTCCAGGTCCCATGAGAGGTCCTTCCTCAAAAAAAAAAAAAAAAAAGTGGACATTGCCTGAGGAGCAACATCTGCAGTTGTCCCCTGTCCTCCTCACAGATGCACATCTGCACACCAAAAGGCATCATTTAAGAGATATACTGACAGCCAAATGTACATTTCCTCTGAACTAAAATAAAAGGCTCTTCTCAAGTACTTTGGGGGAAACATAAATGGGAAAATAGGATATTTGAATCAAGCATACTAGCTGGAGGCTTGTGTTTCCATATCCACTTCTCCCCCTTTGTTCTATATAGACATCATTAGATCTACTCTCAGGCTATCAGAGGTGGGACAGTGTGCTTTCAGAGAACTTCTCCCCAGTTCTTTCTCACTAAACTTATTTTACTTTAAAAAAAAAGTTACCAGATAATTTCATTACAGGCTAATTTTTTTTTTCCTAGGTAGGGCCTCAATCTAGCCGAGGTTGACCTGGAATTCACTATGTAGTCTCAGGGTGGCCTCGAACTCATGGCAATCTTCCTACCTCTGCATCCCAAGTACAGGGATTATAGGCATGTACCACCATGCTCAGTTTAAAGGATAAATTTAAGGCATGGAACATTAAATGGATAGCATTCATTTATAAATTGTGAAGATGAAAATCCAAGATAAGCACCACTGTTGTGAACAATTTTGTGGAGCCATACATTTATGTGTCTAAAAATGTTTTTAAGATAGGCATGAAATAATACTCTTAAGTCTCTGACAGATCAAATAAATACAAAAATTCAATGAAAATATAAATATTACTTAAAGCAGAAGAGATACTTCTCACAGGTCCCTAAAATGCACTTCTTCCAAGAAAATACAACCCATTACTAGAGGAGGGAAAAAAAAAACCCATTACTCATTTATTCTCAAGGACTGAGAAATGAGTGCCTACATGTACCAATTCCGGGGCTGCAGGACTAACCAAGACCAATCTGATACTGCTTCAATGGAGTCTGGAAGCTAATAAAAGAAGGAGAAAATAAAACAGGTGCTAGTGTTTGGTTGGCTATGTCCCATCCAAAATTCAGACGATGCCAGTGTGGCCATATTAAGAAATGGAGCCTGGAAGAGGAGACTATGCCATGAGAGCCCCGCCCTCATGGGTAGATTAGAGCCTTACAGTAGAGGCTTCAGGTACAGTTCAAACCTTGCTCTCCTGCCTTTCCACTTCCTGCTATGTGAGAAGGCAGCAGGAAGGCCCTCATTAGACACCAGCAATTGCACTTTGATCTTAGAACTTTCTAGCCTGTAGAACTAGGAAAAATCAATTTCTCTTCTTCATAAATTCTCTAATCTCAAGTATTTTGTTATGGAATCCAAACAGAGTAACACAATGAGAACTTGCAATACATTTTCAAATACTGGATATGGGAAATACATGACTATCCCCACCCATATGATCCTTGTGATGCTTAAGAAAAAGGAATAGTTTGTGAATAAAAAGGGCAGAGACAAAAAGTCTCCAAATTGAGTGTTCATGTACTACATGATGTACGATAACATTCTTTGGCAAATAAGAGGAAAAGATACAGTTTCCTTTATGGAGATAGTAAAGTGCAGTAAATTGAAGAATTATCATATATAACCAAACCAAGCTTATCCCAAAAGTCAAGTATAGTGTATTATTGGAATTAAGACTGATATAACTGCAGAGTAAAAGGCTCAAGTACTAAAGTCAACGTCTTTGCTATACAATAACAGTGAAATCATAACACGCTATCAGTGAATTTGTCATTAAACTATAATAGCGTTTAGAGCTATCACCTTCAAAAATTAAACACTAATGAATAAATATTTCACCAAAAGTACAATTCATAAAAGGAACAATTGAGGGCTTGGGAAATCTCTCAGTGTTCAGTGGTACTTGCGTCCAAAGCCTGCTGGTTTGGGTTCAGTGCCACACCACCCTTGTAAATCAAGGCATACGAAGTGGCATAAACACCTAGCATTCACTGGCAGCAGCAAGAGACCCTAGAGCCCCCCAAAACAGATGCTTGTGTGCGTGAACGCACACCCACACATACACACACAGTAATGTGTAAATAAATAAATAAAAATACTTTTAAAGGAAATAATTGATATGCTGGATTTCATTAAATCTATAAAAGACACTATAAAAATAATCAGAAGATAGTCACAGACTGAAAAATATTTGCAAAAGATATGATTTTTTTCCAAAGTATACAAAAATACACATATGATTTTTCCCAAAGCACACAAGAACTCTTAAAATTCAACCATAAAAATCCAGCTTAAAAAATGTACAAAATATATATACAGACACCTCACCAAATAAGGAATAAATTAGCATATGAAAATATGTTCAACATCACATGTCACTAAAATTGTAGACTGAAACAATGAGATACTGTTGTGTAACTATCAACACAGGTGGGGGTGCAAGATGGCAAACCCCTTTTGGCAAATGATTTGGCAGTGTCTTACAGCCATCATGTTCCTTGGATCCACCCCCAAAGAATTGAAAACTTATGTCCACAAAAAATTCCCTCTCCATGAATGTTTATAGCAGCTTTATCCATAATTACCAAAACTGTGAATCAACCAAGATATCATTTGGTAAGTGAATGGATAAATAAACTGGTAGATGCTGGCAATGTAAGAAGATATAGCACCAGAGATAAAGATGCTATCAGGCCATTAAAAGGCACAAAGAAACCATAAATGCTATTCCTGAGGGTTTGAAGTGTAGCTCAGTGGGACAGTACTTGCCTAACACATGCAAAATCATCTTAGAACTCCTATGGTACATGAAGAACTAGATCTTTCACTCCACTATTCCTCTTCCTCTTTGTCCCAATGTAATTTGAAAAAAAAAATCTTGGGCTGGAGAGATGGCTTAGCGGTTAAGCGCTTGCCTGTGAAGCCTAAGGACCCCGGTTCGAGGCTCGGTTCCCCAGGTCCCACGTTAGCCAGATGCACAAGGGGGCGCACGCGTCTGGAGTTCGTTTGCAGAGGCTGGAAGCCCTGGCGCGCCCATTCTCTCTCTCTCCCTCTATCTGTCTTTCTCTCTGTGTCTGTCACTCTCAAACAAATTAAAAAAAAAATTAAAAAAAAATCTTTAGTTAAGTAAAAATTTGGAATTCATGATCATAAAGTATTATTTGAACTTGAACTGCTTTACTGATATACACATTATTTATATACATGCAATAGAAAAACATTCCACATTCCTGAATGGAACGACATATTTTAAAGACATAATTGCTGTCTCTAATTTCTATGTAGGATTATTAGCAATGTAGGATTTTTATTAGAACTAAAATGTATGAACTTTAGAATCCAATAAGCAAGAATAAAATGTTTGAATATCAATTTTTGGAATAAAACTAGACAATTAGGACACACTTTATGGGGAATCAAAACAATGTGATTTGGAAAAGGTAAGGATAGAATAGCTTTTTGCAGAATCAGTATTTCATGAAAGCTCCCTCTAAGGCTCAGGAAATATTACAGAAGATGGGTAAAAGAACATAATAGCCAAAGGATGGCAAGGGGTGCTTTGGAACGCTATCTTCCACACATGAGATGGCCACTGCATTTTTGACCTCACAGCAGCCGTTGTAACCTGCACAAGGCCTGCACAACACTGGACCCAGCAACGTTTGACATGGACAATACAGGAGGACAAACCAAGACACTGAAATAGAAGAGGGACCGATAAAAGGGGTTCAGAAGAAGGGGAGAGGTGGAAAAAGAAAATAATGCAAGGGAATTATGATCAAAATATGTCATGAATGTGTAAGAAAATTATCAATATAATGTTACAAATATATACCCCAAAACTAAGCAAAAATACATTTTTAAAAATACAAAAATACAAGTTTGTTGCTTTCAAAAACTACCAACACAGGTAAAGTATAAAAACCCATAATCCTTGAAAAAGGGGAAGATTTGAATGTGAATTACACATCTACCCCAGCTATCTCCCTAAAGACCTTTTTCTTTCCTTTATTTGTAGATATACTCAGTATGTAAACAGCATATGTTGGTACCATCCTTTCCCTCATCCCTGCCCCCCTACAAAGGGATCCTCTTCATTGGGATTTTGGGTCATGCATTGTGTAGGTAGCCATCATTTATGGAGAAAAGGAAATGTCTCTGTGTATAATGTCCCAACTTGTGGCTCTAACAATATTTCTGCCCTTCTTCTGTGAAATTCCCTGAGCAATGTTGTGTTCGTTTTTAAGTCTACTTCAGTAATGGGCTCTTAGGGGCCTCTGGATCTCTGGTTTGGTAGCTGTTGAGTGTCTTTGGCATCTAGCTCCTTCACCTTTGTGCTGATATCTCATTTACCAAAAGAATAGCACTCTTGCTCATTTCCTCAATTCCTCTATGGGTTCAGCTGGAGCCCTGGTGAAGTGTGATGGGTTCTTTCTCAACAAGTCAGAATCATAACCAGATAATGAGTTTGCTCTCCAATATCAAGCTCCCACTGATCTAGGGCTACAAGAGGTCCCACACCCAATAAATTCTCTCTAAACTAATAGTGGTTATCCCATTTAACCTGTGCTGACTTCACTCTCCATTGGAGAATCTGCTTCATTTTCAGACTTTTTTTTTTTTTTTTAATTCCAGCATAGGCAACTAGAGGTAAATAACAAAAGAGATTAGAATCATGTCAGCCACAGCATTTGAGGCTCTAGGATAAAAAAGAAATAGGTAACCATAGAATAGGGAACCAAAAAATCTGAGAGCAGTGGTCTAGATATGAAATGTCTCTCATGGGCTCATGTGTTGAAAGCTTGGTCCCCAGTTGGTACTATTTGGGAGGTACTGGAAACTTTAGGAGATGTGAACTGCCTGGGAGGAAGTTGTCACTGAAAGCAAGTCACTGAGGGGTATCATGTCCCTGACCCCTTCTTGTCTCCTCGTTTTCTGACTTCCATGAGATGAACAGTTTGCCCAACCCTCCTGCCATGACATTCTGCAACACTTAACCCAGTGGCAACCCAAAGCCACTTGACCATGTACTGAAACTTCCTGAACACAAGCCAAAGGAAATCCTCCTTTAAATTGTTTCAGATACTTGTAACAACAACAAAAAGTCCAATACAATGAGTAAAGATTCCTTTCAAGTTGTTGACCAATAAAAAACTCTGTGTATATACATACACATATGTATGTATGCATATATTATGTATGTGTATGAGTGCAGATGAATATACACATTTATGACAGCATCTAATGGGATGAAAGCTAAGGAGAGTTTAGCAGCTTTTCTGGATGGGGAGAGACAGAAGTTAGAGGTCAAATTCCATTGAAATAGACTAAACATGGTAAACACTACAATGTTCATTTGTAACCTAAGAGGAATGAGAATTGGTTATAATACCCATTCCTAGGTGTAAAAGTTGAGACTGAAGTAAACTTGCCTACCCAACATCATGCCAATAGCAAGACTTATGAGTGTGAAGGTGATGCCCTGGGACTCTAATTTTCTGCCAGCAGAAAAAAAATTAGTCTTTGGAAGAAGACAATATCATCTATAGCCTCTAAAATGTTTATCCATAATATTTAGCATTTAATCACAAATTTCTGGGCTTACTGACTGACTATACCAAATGACATAAAATTAAAGAGAAAACCACAGATGATTCTAATCATGGGATTATCAAAGATTTAAATCTGATTTGATAAAGACAAATATGCTTAATGGACATGGTGATGCATGTCTTTACTCCCAGAACTGGGAAGGCAGAGATAGCAGGTTCCCCAAGACTTGCTGGTCAAGCATGTCTAACTGCATCAACAAACTTCAGGTACAATGAGAAATCCTGTCTCAAGAAATAAGGTCGGGAGGCATAGAGGAAGATACCACATTGTCAGCCTCTGGCCTCAACAAGCCTGCATGCATACACACACATACACACACATACATACATACATACATAAAATATGCATACATACAACACACATATAAGTAATGTAAAAAAAATTGATATCCTTAAAAAAATGAAGGTGTATGATCCCAGCACATATACAATGAGGCAGAGATCAAAGATACTTTAGAGCTAAATTACACCATGGATTAATTGGGTACATGAGATATTTACAGAATATTACATCAACTAGTTTGGAAATACATAGTTTTCTCATTACTCACAAATACTTCTCTAAAACTGATCACATTATAGGTCACAAACCAAGCCTTAATAAATATAAAATAATTGAAACAATTCCTTGTCTCTCACCTGACAATACTGTAATAAAGGTACAAGTAAGAGAAACCACAGAAACTAAACAAATACTCGGATACTTAATAACACACTTTTGAATGGATAATGGGTTACTAAAAAAATAATTGAGGAAATTCAAAAGTCCCTAGAATCAAATAAAAATTATAGCACAACCTACCAGAACCCCTGTAATACAGCCAAGACAGTTGTAAAATAAACTTTGTACATTAAAAAAATCAGAGATATTACTGGATTGTTTAAGTTTCAAATGTTAAACTAACTTTACATTCTTACTACACCTAGTTCTGATGTGCTATTCTTATATATATTTTTTCAAACAAGTTGGTTATGTAATCAACTTAAGTGAGGCAGTATGGTAATTACCTTTCACCAATCTACCAAAGAAGGCAAAATGTTACATTATGAAAACAGGGACTAGAGAGATGATTTAGCAGTTAAGGTGCTTGCCTGAGATACCTATGGACCCAGGTTCAACTCCCCAGAACCCATATAAGCCAGAAACACAAGGTCCCACATGTGCAGAAAGTCACACATGTACACAAGGTGGCACTCACACTTGGAGTTCAATTGCAGTGGCTAGAAGCCATAGTGTGCTAATTCTATTTTTACTCTCCTTATTTACTTTTACTCTTCACTTATGCTTACTCTCTTCCCAAGGCAAGTGTTGTAGACAGCTCCAGGTTGCTGGGATGAACAACAAAACCAGACACAGCTTAGGAAAAGAAGGATTTATTTGAAGCTTAAGGATCTAGGGAAGTTTCTTTACTAGTAGAAGAAGCTGGCTCTCATTTATAAATCCAAGCAAAGAGAAAAACCACCTTCACCTAGCAACACCAAAAAGCAGCAAGCCAGGACCCATGTAGATCTCAAACCTTTCTGCATAACTTTGAACTGGAAATCAGATCTGCCAGCAAACACATCTTAGGGCTGGACCCCAGGATCCACCTCCTAGTGACACCTCTTCTAACCAGTCAAGTGGAGATCCAAGTTACAAACTTCAATAAAACACCTGAATCTATGAGGGATATATATGCAAACTACCACATTCCATCCCCCAACAAACTCCTGAACATCTCACACTGCGAACTGTATTCAGTTCAACTTCAAAGATCCTCATAGTCTTTACCATCTTTAAGGTTGTTTCAAAGTTCCAAGTCTCATCTGAGATTCTAGACTGTCTCTTCACTGTGAGTCCTGTAAAATCAAAACAAGTTATATACTTCCAACATATAATAGCACAGAGAAAACATTTCCATTGCTAAAAGACCTAAACAAAAGAAACTGGGCCACTGCCAAGTCAATAAACATCAAACATCTGCAGTTCAAGTCCAACATTCATAACCAGTGATGACAGTCTCTAGCTTTCCAATTTCCATCCCTCCATCTGGCCTGAGTAGCCAAGTAAAACTTATATCCCAAGCCAATAGTGCTCTATGGTAGCTTATGTACAGTCCTGCTATGTCAAGTACATCTTTGGTTCTCTACTGCAAACCAAAGTCCAACATAAATGGCCTTCTTGGCCTCTAATAGAGGGACAACACCCTGATCCATATTTCATGTCTCAGCAGCAGCTCCTGGAACCCTGTGCACTTCATTTCCCACTTTCATGTATTTTTCATACTTCCAAAATCAATACCAGGTATGCAGCAATAGACACAGCCATTTTTAGTTCATGGGGAAATATCTTGACCTGAAACAGCAGCCTTTTTCCTTTCTTCATGTCATCTCTTTTCAGAAGAGTTTGCATTTAAACCATTCAATCTTTCCTGGGTAGAATCACCTCAGGCATCCTTTCCATTGTTTCAATGTAAAGTACTTGAGCCATCCTAAATCATGGTAATCTATAAACATTACCATGTAGACAGCTTCAGTAACCTAAAACCTGTCTTTGTGCCAATAATTTTAAACTTGCTTGAATTTTTCCAACTTTAAATCATACATCTTTCATTTCTATATTGTCCTCCAAGCACTTCAGTCCATTACTTCCAAATTAAACCTTGATCAAACTCTCTTGGCATGGGCATCACAATGCAGCCAGCCTTTAGGCCAGTAGACCAGTTCAACATAGTTCTCTGAAATCTTTCCTTCTCCTTTGAAAGTTCATAAGCAAAGCCCCCAAATATAATTATCTTTTCATTTAGCATCTTCAAACTCTCACCAAAATAGCACATAATTTTGGCTTACCACATTGTGAGGCTTTTGAAGTCACAAGTTTCGAGTCCATACATATTCCTCCTCCAGCACACAAAAGACCAAAATCCACATGGTCAGATTCACCTCAGTAATACCTCACTCCTGGTACCAAATTCCTGTTGTAGACAGCTAAACATTGTTGGGATGAGTATCCAAACCAGAGAGAGTTTAGGAGAGGAAATAATTTATGTTAAGCTTACAGATCCACAGACGTTCCATTAATGTCAGAAGAAACTGGCTCCCATTCATAAATCCAACCAGAGTGAAAAACCACCATCAACCAGCAACATCAAAAAAGCAGCACGCACAAACTGAAAGCAAAAAGGGAACCAGGCACAATTCAAACCTCTCTGCATACCTTTGGGCTGAAAATCAGATCCAACCCCCAATCACACCTGAGGGCTATACCTCATGATCTGCCCACAGTGACAACTCTTCCAGCCACATGTCTGGAGAGTCAAGTTACAAACTTAAATAAAACACCTGAGTCTATGAGGAACATACATTCAAACAATCACAGCAAGCACACTTCAAAACCATTAAGAGCCTTGGAAAGTATCATTGGCTATGCTCTACCAGTCTCTGCAATCCATAATTACTCATGGTATAGTCACAAACAGATCATTTTCCTGAAAACGATTTGATTCAGCAGTAGCATCTGAGATTGTGCTTCTTTTTGCTCATTAGGGCATTCATCTATTTATTTTCCATCATAAAACAGAAGCAGTGCTAAGTGCTAGCAATGTAAAACTAATAGAAAAAAGCTCAACCCCTTGCTACCAAAAAAAAAAAAATCAATGGACTTGGATGGGCACACTTATTTTTTTAACTGAAATATAAAAGATGTACATTATTAACAAATGCAGTATGGCTTTCAGCACTGAAAAGAAAACAGCTAACTGCCAAGAGAAGGGGGGAAAGGCAGAGAAGGGGAGACATGGAGAATGCGACAAAGGCTGAAGAAAGAAGACAGGGAACTTGCCTGGAGATGTTGCTTGAGATGGGTGGCTCGCAAAGGCTGCGGGAAGTCTGCCCCTTCTTTACAGTCTAATATGTGCAAGAGCAGGGAGAGGAAACCAAAGGCCTTAGATATACAATGCCCCTAAGTATTTATGATGCTGGAGGGCTGGAACTGGGAACAGAGTTAGAATCCTATGGAGGTCAAAATTATGTACTCTAATGAGAAGCTCCCACCTTTTTGGCCAAAAGAGAGGCTACACACATCAAATCGCTCTAAATTAACAATGCTTATCCCCTTTAGCCTAAGCTGATCTCACTACTTTCATTGAAGAATCTGTTTTCCTTTTTCAGAAGGCAGCAAGGACTGAGGACAACCAAAATTTCTCAACAACCAAGGCACACCTTTACTCCAAGAACATGGGAGGCAGAGGTAGGAGGATTGCCATGAGTTTGAGGTCACCCTGAGACTACATAGTGAATTCCAGGTCAGCCTGGACCAGAGTGAGACCCTACCTCAAAAACCAAAAAGAAAAAAAAAAAATCTCAACAAGACAAGTAAAGATAGCTAGGCTCCCAGGTGAAAACATAGATGAATTGCTACTTCCATTAACCAGCCTGACAACTGGTGCCAGCTTGATGGAAACAGACACTCAGGATACTTAAAATATACCAAAGCATAAATCCAGAAGCTGCTGAGATCTCAACACTAAAGTACACTTAAAACACACCTACCACAGCTCAAGGAGTTATGTGGAAAAGGGTGTAGAAATATTATAACAGCCACAAGGCAGGAGGGAATGTCCAGAGGCATAACCCTCTCACAATGACTGACTGCTGCTCTCATAACTCATAGCCACAACCCCATGGTGAATACCAGAAATCCCACTGAGGAGGGCCCTCAGTGGATGGGGTCAGGGAGAAGGGGAATGATACTACCCACATGTGATGTGTCCAAAGTTTCGAACACATATTCAACAAAAAATAAGTAAAATGAGAAAGGTGACTGATTATACAATGAAGGAATTCAGGAGGATATTATCCATGCAAAAAGGACCAATTCATGGGAAAACAAACTGCAATAAACAAAGAAGTGTTTGAGTTGCTTTCCTCATAGCTGTGACCAAATGCTAATGGAAATAACTTAAAGGAGGAAAGATTTATCTTGGCTTACATCTTCAGAGGGCTCAGTTCATAGTCTCCTGGGCCCAGGTTCTTAAGCAGAATGCCATGGCAACAGGAGTGTGGGGCAACAGGAGCGTGGGGCAACTGTTGTTTACCATATCACAGAGATGAAACATAGAGGGAAAGAAGATAGAGCCAGAAACTCCCAAGGACTTCCTCTGGTGACTTATTTCCCCCAGCTAGGTCCCACCTCCTAAAGTTTCCAGAACATTCCAAAATAATACCATAAGCTAGGGGTCTTTTAACACACAAGCCTATGGAAAAATTTCATATTCAACCCATAATAAGAATCAAGCAAGACATGGGAAATTTTTCCAAGAAAATTTAAGTTTGTTGTCAAAAAGAATAATGCCAAGAAATATCTTTGTTGCCAGTAACTGTTATCATGTGGGCCTTTGACCAACAAAGATATGGGATGAGGTTAGGAAACTTTCATCCCAGTTGGAGCAACAGGCTTTATATTTTGAGCCAGATATGTGTGGATTGGAATCCTAGTTTCTCTATCATTAGAGACACAACAAATTACTTCCATAAAACTGTTTTTCTTTAAAAATACCAGTGATAGGGCTGGAGGGATGTCTTAGCAGTTAAGGTGTTTGCCTGCAAAGCCAAAGGACCCAGGTTTGATTCTCCAGGACCCACGTTAGCCAGATGCACAAGGGGGCACAAGTGTCTGAAGTTCATTTGCAGTGGCTGGAGGCCCTGGCATGCCCATTCTTTCTCTCTCTCTCTCCCTCCCTCCCTCCCTCTCTCTCTCTCTCTTTCCCTCCCTCCCTCCCTCCTCCCTCTTTCTCTGCCAAATAAATAAATAAATAAAAACAAAATATTAAAAATAGCAATGATATTCTATAATCACACTGGTCATACTTCAAAAACTTATGATGATAGTTAAAGAATATAATGTATATAATATATAGTACATAATTAAGGGTAAAATTTATTGAATGTTTAAAAGTTCTTCACATGGAATGATGCACTTAGTCAATAAAGACCCGTGGCAAAGTCTCTCATCTTGGGGTTTTCTATAAGAAAGCATGTGTCAGTGGTAACTTTTGCTGCAAGGTCTGTCTTCCCTTTACACTTCTTATGAGTTCAAAATAAATTTGAGTCTATTGGTTTAGCTTCTAACCACAAGATTCTTAAAAACATTTCTAGATATACCATTCGCAGAGCAGCCAAGATAAATTACTAGTTGCCTTTTAAGATTGAAAATATCATTTTTATTGAAAAAAGTGAGACCAAATAATTAATATAACAACATGTAAGTAGCTTCCAGATTTTATGCCCTCTCTCTATTTAAATGGTCAATTGTGGATCCTGTGGTAGGCAGACCCTCCAAAGCCCCACACGTTAGTTTTTATGCTTTTATGAAAGCCCATCTCCTTCACTGTTGATGGACCTATGATTTGCCTTCAACCAGTGTCATGGAAAAGGTGACAAAATTCCACATGCACAATTGCATTACATAATGGACATTCTTTAGGCTATCAGACTTCATCTGGATAACTAAGCTAACATCTTGCAACAGGAAGTATGGGAGGCCTCTAGTAACTGCAGACAGCTTCCAGGAGTTGAAAATAGCCCCAAACCTATAGCTAGAGAGAATCCAAATTCCTCTGCCCTATGTCTTCAGAAAAATCCATTCTTTCTATAGTCTGAGAGAGCTTCAAAGTAGATTTTCCTCCAGTCAACCCTCAACATTAGCATGCTTCCCTACTGCCCTTTTCTTGTAGCCTTATGATACCCGAACAAAGGCCTCATTAACACATGCCCAGACCCCTACTGCCCTTTTCTTGTAGCCTTATGATACCTGAACAAAGGCCTCATTAACACATGCCCAGACCCCTCACCTGTACAAACTGAACTGTTTTAAACCACTAACTTTGCAACGGTGTCATTCTTTGAAAGGTAATACAGATCTCACATAATTATACTATCCTGAAAAGAGTGAGGCACAGTTGCTAAACTCCAGGCAAGAAACTTAGAACTAAATCAGCATGCAGATGATCGAGGAGCATCAAATGAAATATTGCTTTGCCTAACTCTTGGCAAAAAAATGCATCCATAAGCACTAGGAAGCAGGTGTTCCTGGCACCTGCGGTGACATATGGCATATGCAGTGACATAAGGAATCTAGACTTATCCTTGAAACAAGCTTGCAATCAACATACAATGTAAAAGCATGAACAACATCAACACTGCTGATGCAGCTGTTGGTTGTGCCGCTTAACATCTATTCTTCCAGCTTCTGGAATCCTCATTTTCTTCTAGTAATCCACCTTTCCTTTCCCCTAGAACATGGTTGTGGAAGAGTTCTCCCTACTTCCAGCTCCAGAAGTGGCATGTGACTTAGAGTCCGCTAACGAAAGCATCACGTTTTCCCAACACTAGAGATCGTCAATATACCGCACAATCCAAGACAAAGTAAGGAAATGAAGCCATTTAGTATAAATTCCAAGATTTTTTTTTTTTTGTAGTTTCCAGAAAGTAGGACTTTTTATCCTCCAATGGATAAGAGGATATAAACATGGGGGCATCTAGCAACTATGTCACTATGTGTAAAGCTTAAAAATGGAGCCAATGCACATGGAAGAGATAGGAAAATGGAGACTGAAAACAGAAACCATACAACAAAGGTAACATTTGAATGTCTGGATAAAACTCCCATGAAACTAATTTGCTTACAGCTTTATCAATTAGTTGGGCTTTCCCCCACCACCACCACCTTGTGCTTTGCTTATAAGAAACTGAGAAATCACCAATGTAATTTGAGGTTAATTCAGGTGTACAAATAGTATGGCTCCTAGGACACAATGCCTTTTTTAAAGTATTTTATATACTTGACAGAAAGACAGAGGCAGACAGAAAGAGTGTGAGTATGGGTGCTCCAGGGCCTCCTTCCACTGCAAACAAACTCCAGACACATGTGCCACTTTGTGCATCTGGCTTTACATGGGTACTGAGGAATTGAACCCAGGTTGTAAAGCTTTCAGGCCTGACAAGCAAGCAAGCACCTTTAACCAATGAGCCATCTCTCTAGCCTGTCAATGCCTTTTCATAGCTCAGTCCAACCTTGCAAAGGAAAGCATCAAGGATAAGAGGTGATGGCATGCATGAGCTGATTCAGCATAGACCCAAATGAGAGTAACTACTGGTGACAGATTTACATACTAGAGAACAATTCATCGGCTTTCTGTACACAGGCTCAACAGTGGCTGCTTGTTGCAGGATCAAAACAGAATAGAATCTAGGCAGTCCCAGAAAAAACTTGAAGTTCTTATTTGGAAATATGCTCTGATAACAGAGACTGAGAAGACAACACACTTCAGCTTCATAATTATTTCTTTTCCTCAGAGGAATATGTTTTGAAATGATACAAAAGTTCTGGAACTCTTTCTATGAACAAAACTGTCTCCTCTGATAATTCCATACTTCACCTCCCTAAGTAAAAGATTAAGAACTTTTAAGGAACATAGAAATTCCTAAGAAGGAACTGGACAGGACTATTCATGACCAGAAACAAATAAACATGGGCAAGGCCACAACTATAATCCACCAAACATACTCCTCAATCCACCCCCTGGTATGTCCACATAATTCCTCTGACACACAGAATATTCTTTATTAGATATTTGCAAAGCTCTCCCTCGCTTTATTTAGGTTGTTTAAATGTTGCCTGGAATGGCCATTCTAAGTAAACTACAGGACAGTGCTCTACAAAGCAGTCCTTATCCAATTTCTTTGTATCTCTTTATGCTGCTTCAGTTCCCTACACAGCACATATCACCTCATGTGACATGTTATGTTTATTTAGCTAATGAATCATGGATATGGATAAGACTTAGCATTGCCCTGGACCACCAGTTATATATGATCTCTACAAAGTCTCAGTTTACCTGATGATTCTAGTAATTGCATAGTTATCATAGACTATTTTTTAAAGATCAACATAATATTTTCATAGTACTTTCACTACACTACTAGTCAAGGTCCAGTTAAGGAAGAAGCTATTTTAACAGAAGGAATTTAATATAGGAATTGGTATTCCATTGATAGCAGGTAGCATATGAGGAGCATGAAGAACAGGCAGACAACCCAAGAATTCTAACTGCCACAACTCCTGGGCCTCAAGTCAAGGGATGTAGTCAAGGTTATCAGGAACCAGCAGCTTAGACATGAATAAGGCCCTAAGGAGATTTAAACCACAGATATCTGAGGAGGGCATCACCCGAATGCTGCTTGCTGCTCAAGAGATCCGAGAAAGAACATCACAGAGGTGGACTGCAGATATCTCTGAGGGGTTTCCACAGGTCTCATTGTGGAATGATAAAAGAAGGCAGAGATACGCAAACCTAACTTCTGACAGCAGTGTGAAGGCTACACTGAGGTGCCAAGAATAGGAGCAGTGAGTCGATTTACTCCCAGATTTACTGTTCTTTCTGGTAAAACACTGGGGAATAGTCTTCACAATGGAGAACTGCATGTTTCCAAAGTCAGATACAGGAGAATGGACATGAGTTTAAGAATAAACACACATCTTCATGTATTACTCCGGTTTTGTTCTCTTAGGAGAAAAAAAAAAGTACAAATGAACTAAGAAAATGGTTGACTCATGTTAGTCGTATTTTCATTACTATAAACAAGTAGCTGAGACAATCAAGCCATAAGGAGGGGTCGATTAATCTGAATCATGGTTTTGGAGGTTTCTGCCCACGGTTGGTTGGAGCTGCTGCTTTGAGCCTGCAGTGAGGAAGCACATCATGGCGGGAGTATACAGTGAAGCAAGCTTGCTCACCGCAAGACTAAGTGCAAGAAAGAGAAAGAAGGAGCTGGGGTCCCATTACCCCTTCAAGTTCACACCTTCAACAACCTCAGACAGTATGTGAGGCCTCACCTCATAAAGATTCCTCCATCTCACATGAACACCAAGCTAGAGAACAAGTTTTTAACACGTGGGCCTTTAAGGGACATCCAGATATAAATTATACACGCTCCTGACAATATTATCAGTAACCTATTCTTTAGATTTTAATCTGGAACATCAAAGATGAAATTCAGATGGTCCACAGACCATGAAACTTCATACAAGGTAGATTATACACACACACACACACACACACACACACACACACACACACACACAAATCCTTCCGAGCTCACAACCTGAAGCCTCAAAGGGCCTTGTAAGTCTCCTAAAATTTAACCTCACTGCTTCATGCTCCTCTTATTTACTTATTGTTTAAATTTGCTATTGAAAGCTATACTAATTCTAGGAGTTAGGGTCTTTCAATATTCAAAATACTCTACGATTATAATTCTCATGGCTATAAAGAAAAGGAACTGACTGAACTGCCTGAAGAAAGTGTAAAAGAGGAGGAGGAAATTTATTCAAAGAACCTCAACTGGGAAGAAAAGTCCTAGCTTACGAAAAGGAATTGAAATAGGACTATAACTGCTATCAATGAACTCCAGCATATATGCTAATGCAGATACTTCTATTACAGAATTACTAGTGATGGTGGAAGTTTGGAAATAAATTATCATCAACATAAAATGAGATAAATGAGCTATTAAATAACATGATGTTACTGTGACCCAGGATCACCCATATGGGTTATGTAGATTAGGTTAGCTTTTGTGCATATCCATGAGGGATCACCTTAATTAGATTAACTGAGGTGGGAAGACCCACCTTACCTGTGGGCAGTACCTTGCCATGGGGTAGGGTCCAGGACTGGATATAAAGGAGAGAGCTGGATGAGCACCAGAATTCACCATTCTCTGCTTCCTCGCTGTGGACTGAAAGTGACCAGCTGTTACACCTTCCCTACCATGATGGACTACTTAACACGAAACCAGAAGCTGAAATAAACCCTCCTCCTTTGAAAAGATTTTTGTTGGGTATTTTGGGCCCAGTAAAGAGAAATTGATGAGTATAGTTACTATGAAGCAAGTAACATTGAGTGGGGGGAAAAATAACTTACTAAACATGTTTAATATAGTAGCACTCATATAAAGTTTTAAAACATGTAAAAGTATATTATACTTCCCTTATAGATACAGATGCTTGAAAACAAAAAATTAAAAACACACTGGGAATCGGGGTCTCCATATAGAAATTTGGTCTATCCCCAGTGAATACTCAAGAGCAAGAAAATGAAAGGGGACTTCAATTCTAGCTTCCCTAGATGGCTTCTTTAAAATAAATCTCAATAGAATATGACAAAATGTTAAGGTATGTCAGAGATAAAGGTGTATTCGTGTTGTAACATTCCTCTATATATTTCTATTTTTAAAATATTTAATAGTTTTTCAAATGTGTCAAATATAAAAGCGAAGAAATGTAAAGTGCATTCAGAACTCCATTAGCAATGACCTAGACATCCCCTGAGCACAATCAATGGGATTAAAGACAACAACTCAGATTACACTTCAGAAACCCCTCTCGTTATAAGAACCCTGTGCAGAAACAATGTTCCTCAGGGGTGCAAATGAAGAAGTGCTAGGAGCAGAAGACAGAAGACATGCCAAAGCCAGGACAGTGACAGAGGAGGAAAGAGAAGAGGATAATCTTGCCCTGGCATTTAAAAAAATAAATAAACACACAGTAGCACTCTCCCTCAGCAGAAAAAATCCACTAGAGACCATCTCAGCAAACTTGTGCTTGCCGCCCGGTTCCAGCTTTCTCTCCTTTAGGCAGGATAGCTGAAAATAAGAGACACCCATGGCTATGTTACTTTCTCAAAGGCAAAGAAAACTTGGAATATATTTTGTTTTTAAGTGATTTCATCATTAAGTAAAACAGTATGATCCCTTGGGAGCTGATAAAATGAGATTAAAGCTTATTTGGAGTATGACTTGCCTTTGATTCTTTTAATCCATCACTAATGATGAATAATAAGAAGTGGAAATAGGGAGAAAAAAAAGACTATTTTCTCATTTAAAGCTGACTTTACACACACACACACACACACACACACACACACACACACACACATACATATATTATGTTTTATTTGAGCAAGCAAGATAGAATGGGCACACCAGGGTTTCTAGCTACTGCAAATGAACTCCAGATACATGAGTCACCTTGGGCATCTGGTTTTACATGGGTCCTGAGGAATCAAACCTGAGTCCTTGGGCTTTGCAGGCAGGTGCCTTAACCACTAAGCCATCTTTCCAGCCCTACTTTTTTTTTTTTTTTTGAGGCAGGATTTCATTCTAGCCTAGGCTGATCTGGAACTCACTTTATGGTCCCTGCTGGCTTTGAACTCACCTCTGCCTCTTGAGTGCAGGGATTAAAGGCATGCACACCACACCCAGCCTAACTTCTTTTTTTAATAGGCTTTTTATTGACAATTTTTAGGAAAAAATGTTATTTTGATCACAGGGCCCTCTCCTACCCCTGTCTTTTCCTCACTCCACCCATTCTCCTTCCACTGTACCCTTCCTCCCCAACCAGTCCCTCTCCCATTTTTTAAGTTTTTATTCTACCCAAATAATACAAAGAAATCAAGATAAATGGAGTCCATACTTTGATCCTTCCAATCAATCTTCTATACTTTCAAAACATTTCATAAATCTAAAAGCTAAGAAATATAAATGGTACTCAAAATTCAATTTTTTTTATTTGAGAGAAAGTGTGTGTGTGTGTGTGTGTGTGTGTGTGTGTGTGTGTATGTGTGTGTGTGCGCGCGCGCGCAAGGACCTCTTGCCACTTGAAAGAATTCCAGATGCAGGCATCACTTTGTGCATCTGGCTTCATTTGGTTACTAGGTTCAATAAAGCAGTAGTGCCTTCAACCACTGAGCCATGTCTCCAGCCTCTCAAAATTTGAGTTTTTGTCCATGAAAATTTTTGTGGCATCCCTGAAATTTTCTCTTAAAATAACATATAATTATAAAAACAAGTAACAATGGCAGTAACAAACTTTTGCCTGTTGAGGATCAATAAAAGAACATGTGAGCTCTTCACATGACTGTTAATATTTAGGCTTAGTAAAATGTACCAAGTGGGGCTGGGGAGAGGGCTCAGGGTAAAGGTGTTTTGCTTGCACAGAATGCTGGCCCAGGTTCAATTACCTAGTACCCATTGAAAGCCAGTTGCACAAGATGGCACATGTGCCTGGAGTTGGTTAGCAGTGACAAAAGCACCTGGTAGACACATTCTCACTCTTTCTCCTCTAAAGTAAATAAACGTCTATTTTTGTAAATTTGTAAAGTACAAATCAAAATATCATGAAAGTTAATTTCATAAAGTTTCTAGAATATCAGTCCTCAAACTGAGGCAAAATAATAGGACTTTTTTTTTTTTCCTCTGAGCAGTTCTGTATAAACAAAGACCGTGATATCACATACCATCAGATGAAGACTATTAAGTGAAGATAGTAAGGATACGTTTGCTTTGAGGGTGATACTTGTACAACGGAAAAGAGAACTTCTAGCTTTGCCAAGAAAGGGCAGGATGTAGCATTTCTCATGCAGTTATACAGAAAGAAACAAAGCCTATATGATTTATGAATCAGCTGTGCTATATTGTCTGATACCACTTATTCTTAATTGCCATCAACTATCCCAAAAATATCAAAGGAGAAAAATGCCCTCACTCCACAAATGTTGAAATTAACCAGAAACCAGGAACATCACAGGACTTTTCCCTTCTATATCACATTATCCTAGTAGAGAAATCTGGTTGAAAAGTCAAATTATATTATGCTGATTTCAAAGCCTGCTGTTCTGTTTTTTTTTTTTTAAATACATTCCATCTAGCCAAAGATTGTTTCTAAAGTTCTATATGCCAATGTACTTGAGACACATTAATTCCATTAGCAGGCTATTTCAGGAAATAGTGAGCATATTTCTTGGAAACAAATACATGTGGTTAAAAAAACAGACTAAAAAAAAAAAAGTCTGAAGTGAAAAGCTGAAGACAAAAATGACTTTCAAATGCCATTAGAATTCCTTCCCATAACAAACCAAAGGTGCCATTGCTGCTTCCCCACTGAGAAGTCGGTGTTTTGGATTTGGGTCTTTAAACCAAAAGGCCTATCTTAAGATGTCACTATAAGTAGTCTCTCTGCCTCTTAATCATCGGCAACTGCTAAATGAAGTGTATCTATTTTCTCTGTTACATTACTATTGGCAACCAGGTCCTCGGTAAGTGCCCAGAAATGTTTCCATGGTTACAAAAAGCATTCAGCATCCCTCTTGTTTTGGGCCAATTTAGCTTAAAATCTATTGTGGAAAAAAATATGGCACATTAAGGAACATAAAATCAAGATACAACATTATGAAAAGAATTCAAGATTAAATGGGAAAAGCAAGCTTGATAAGGCTTTTTAAAAAGTGCACATAAATCACTGATTAAGATGCTGCCTTTTCCTCACATCTCTCTAAATACCTCTCTTCCACATGTAGAATGGCTTATGTCACCCTTGGGTACGAGAAAAAAAATAAGTACATGAAGTTTCTTTAAAACTATTAACTCACAGCTAAAATGAATATTACTTTTTAAAACCGCATATGTGCTTTGACATCCATACAGCTGGGAGTCCAGACTCAAGTCCCAGTGTCACAGGGTTTTTGAATATTTTGAAGAAAGAGGAACAAGAGTTTTTGCTCAATGCTTATCAAGCAGTTGTAGTAAATCAGCAAGCTGTTTCACCACAGGGAGAGGGATAAAAGTGGAGGTTCCCTGGAGGCAACTTAGTAATACTCCTCCATCTATAAAGTCATGAGTAAACTGAGCGGAGACTATCTAGATCTTAGTCTATGCTGTCATCCCAATTCCCCCTGCCACCAAAGAGCCAAGGTGCTAGAAACACTTCTGGATCCTTGGTTAACAAAGTAGACAAACAATACAGCTTATGATGAGTCTAAGGAGAAGGTCTACAGCTTCTCCCATGCATACTTGTCAGTTCCCCACAGTGCTTTGTGCCTGGTAGACACTCTACACATATGTGATTGGTTGAAAGGCCACAGAACATCAGCTCCCTTTACAGATGTCCCCTTCTTGCCACATTAGCATTTCCAATGACTTTCTGGTCCCTGCACAATGGGAAGGAGAGGGTAGGGTTTAAAGTCATAATGCTGTCAAGGACTAATTAGAAGATTTTCATGTCCAGGAAGACAGAGGAAGCATATTTCCCTATTTTTCCCTCTAAGCACAATGAACATCCCTAAATACTGTACATGAAACCTAAAAAAAAAAAAGAAAAAAGAAAATGGACCAATGCAGAGAGGACAGACTGGCTTGGGATCTGCTGCTTGCCAAACATCATGATGAATCCCAAGGTTTGGTTTGGTTTTGTTTTGTTCTGTGTTTAAACTCCTTTATTCCAGAGGAGATGACAAAGCCAGAAACCTGAAATGGCCACAGGCGCAGGCTAAGAAAGCCCCAGGACAAGCAGGCTCTCTCCCCAACAGGTCTAGGAAAAGGTCTCCTGACAAGGCAGGCCCTTTGTAAATTGTAACTACTCTAAGTAGCCAGACAGACACAAAACATCATTCCCTCACCAGAGACCACAGAAGCCACACACAGAGCCTAGTCTGCGACCCTCACCAGTGTGAACTGAGGTTCCCCATGCGCCCTCCGGGAAAGGCTACAGTGGGAGCTGGGACTTTCATCCCCCAGGCAGTGGACAGGGCAGTGAAGGCTATTCGGGGGCCTGGCAGTCTGTCCCTTTCTGGGTATAAGGAGGCACTCCTTGTCCCACTTAGAAACAGTCAGACAGGGTCTAGGGGAGACCAAATACCATCCCTAACACCTCACAGTAATACTGTCACCTCCACCTCAGGAAACTGCATGAGCAAAAGTCCCGTCCAAGCCTGCATCACAACAGACGCCCCTTCAAATGTCCGGAAGGTCTAAGCAGAACCCAGGCCTTCTAGCTCCGTCTAGCAGCAGCAGTGCCCCATTGCACAGCAGAGCTGTACCCGGCTTTCTTCAGGAGAGGCCTTCTAGGCGGACGATGACAACCGTTGGTCTTCATGCGTCCATGCTGTCTTATACGGGTTCCTTCCTACCAACTACTGTGGTAGCTCCTTAGTCTACATTACTCCCCTCAACTGAGTCTCAAAACTGATGCTAGGGTTAGTCTAAAACAGCTTTCGGGTGTTAACCCTTGGGATCTCATTATAATTCTCGGCTGCTTATGGGATAAAGGCTTAACACAGAAAACCAGGGCTTTCCTAACCGTTGCCTGAGCTCTAACCCCATAATCTGTGTGGAAACGCCAGCCTGTCAGCATTCATGCAATTTTCTCCAGTGGAATGCCTGGTTTCCCTTCTTTCCAGCCATCAAATCCTGACTCATCCTCACAGTGCACAGCCCTATACCATCTGCTCTGGAAAACCTTATCAGAATCACCTCTGGCAAGATGATCTCAAAAGTCATCACATGTGTAAGTTCAACTTTTAACAAACATGTTTACAGATTTAGCTACATAGTACATTTCTTATGCATCACAGGACTCTTTAATGGAATGACACTATCCCATTCATTTATCTCTCAGTAGATCATTTCCTAATTTAATAAGAATGGCCATTTAATCTCAGCAATAAAACTATAAATTTCAACTTCCATTTAATATGAAGAAAGTTGGAAACATTGCTCCCCTCTTTAAACAACAAAATCTAGATAATCTGTAAAATGATACCCTTACTGAAACTCAGCAGACGAGGCAATAAAGCAACCAACAAATCTAAAAGTTAAGAAAAGGAAACTTTTTTTCTTTAAAAAAAATATTTTATTTATTTAAGGGGGGGATAGAATGAGAGAGAGAGGGCATGCCAGGGCCTCTAGCCACTATAAAAAAAACTCCAGACACATGTGCCACCCTGTGCATTTAGCTTTACATGGGTACTGGGGAGTCAAACCTGGGTTCTTTGGCCTCCCTGGCAAGTGCCATAACCACTATGCCATCTCTCCAACCCCACCTTTTATTAAGACAATTTATTTCATCAGGAAAAAGACACAAGTTCCTGCTAGTATGTGCAGATGCTGGACCTGTACAAGTTGATAAGACTTAAGCTCATGTTCTCAGGTAGGTTGTCAGGGTCAAGGGTGCAGTAAGTCCATTTAGAAGCTCTTTTTCCCAGAACTCATCAGGTGCTCACAAGCCAGACTGGAGGCAGAGCAGGGGTGGAGAAACCCACTTCCACGGTTCATTCCTGGTGAGGGACGAGAAGCTGTGATGGACAGAATAGCAAAAGTGCTATTGAGATTCTTCTTTATAAGCCAATGTCCCATCTCAGGAGGGACATCAAATCCTGTTGTCCCAAACCACAGGGAAAGGTGTATTTAAGGCAGGTCAACAGAATAAAAGCTTCTGCTAGGTAAGGAAAAAAGCCTGGGAAAGGCCATTAGAGAGATTCCCTACAGTTGGAGACTACCCCGAGCCCCAGACACAGGAATGTAGCTAGCACCTGCCTAAGACTGAGGCAGCCCAGACATTCCAAGGTTTCATGTTCCAAACCAACCACTCCCCATGAGCAGACTGAGCAATGAGGAGCCAAGGCTCCCCTGGGAAGGGACCAAAGCCAAACACGAAGACCTTCATAGAGACACAGGACACAAAGTGTGAACATGGAGCCAATTTTGACAAACCCTCTTAGCAGACAAGGCTGCACTCCTTACCTCAAGGTAACCAGAGAAGATATAAAAGCCTATATTGCACTGAGGTTAACAAAACCAAAACCTAGCTGGAGTTCTGACTAAATTGGCTGAACCCCTCACACTAAAAGCCCAGTCTTACGAAGGCTTCCCTATTTCCTGACCAAAGTACTGCATGCTTCCCCACACATGCTATTCTGTCTTTAGTCTTTTTTATAAGACAAGCAGAAAAGAAACTGAGCAAGAAAAATGCCCTGTCCAAATACAAAGTGCTCAAGAAAGCTAGGCTCAAATGTGACTCAAATATGATAGCCGGAATTATCAGGGAATTTAAAATAGCTAGTCAGGGCTAGAGGGATGGCTTAGTGGTTAAGACATTTGCCTGCAAAGTCAAAGGACCAGGTTCAAGTCCCCAGGACCCACGTTAGCCAGATGCACAAGGGGGCACACACATCTGGAGTTCATTTGCAGTGGCTGGAGGCCCTGGTGCGCCCATTCTCTCTCTCAGTCTCCCTCTTTCTGTGTCAAGTAAATAAATAAATAAATAAAAATATTTTTAAAAAGGAAAGGCATGTATACATTGATGGGAAATTTCAGTAGAGAGATTGAAATTATGAAAAAATACAATCAAATTAACAATCTAGAAATAACAAAATAAGAGAAATAAGGTTTCTGATGGTTTTATCTGTAGATATAACACAATAAAAATAAGTCAGGCTTTGACTTAAAGCTTTCTTTGCACTGTGATTTCCTTTGCATGTGTTTTGCTAAGTGAAACTAGTAAAAAGTTACAATGTAAAAAAATAAGGAGAAATTATACAATATTTTATTTCAATGAAAATTAAAACACAAAACATTAGGGCTGGAGGCATGGCTTGGTGGTTAAAGCATTTGCCTGCAAAGCCAAAGGACCCAGGTTCTATTCCCCAGGACCCATGTTAGCCAAATGTACAAGTGGCACACACATCTGGAGTTCATTTGCAGTGGCTAAAGGCCCTGGCACATATATAAAAACCATATATATATATATATATATATATATATATATATATATGTATGTATGTATGTATGTATGTATATATATATATGTATGTATGTATGTATATATATATATATATATATATATATATATATATATATATATATATATATATATACACACACACACACACATAGGTTTTTCTAGGTAGGGTCTCACTCTAGCTCAGGCTGACCTGGAATTCACTATGCAGTCTCAGGGTAGACTCGAACTCACAGTGATTCCCCCTACTTCTGCCTCCAAGTGCAGGGATTTAAGGCATGCACTACACGCCCAGCATATCTTAGATTTTATTAGGAAATAAAAAGCAAAGCCGGGCGTGATGGTGCACGCCTTTAATCCCAGCACTTGGGAGGCAGAGGTAAGAGAATCACCATGAGTTCAAGGCCAGCCTGAGACTACATAGTGAATTCCAGGTCAGCCTGGACTAGAGTAAAACTCTACCTCCAAGGAAAAAAAAAAGAGAGAGAGAGAAAGAAAAAAGAAAAGAAAGGAAAAAGCAAATTATAATCAAACAAGAAGAAAACAATACACAACTAAAAATCAATGAAATTAAGAACAAAGTAATAGAGAAAATTAATGAAAACAAAAAGTATTTCTTTGGAAAAAAAGAATATAGACATGCTGAGAGGTAATTATTTACTCAGATCTAAATGAAAGGATTTTAAAAGTCCAAGTATAAGCAAATCACTATGAATTATGAAAGCATTAGGAAGTAAAGAAATAGTATATTCATAAATTCAATGTATAACTGAGTGGAAAATACAAAGTGTCAAAATCACCTAAGGAAGAAAAGTTAAAACAATCATATCTATTAAAGAAATTGACCAGGCATGGTGACAAACGCCTGTAATCCCAGCACTCAGGAGGCTGAGGTAGGAGGATCATTGTAAGTTGAGGTCAGCTTGAGACTATACTGTAAGTTCTAGGTCAGTCTGGGATAGACTGAGACCCTATCTTGAAGGAAGGAAAGAAGGATGGGAGGGAGAGAGGAAGGGAGGGAGGGAGGAAGGAAGATGATGAATTTCTACTTTATAACTTCCCAACACAAAAATGTCAGGCTCAAAAATTCTAACAAAAATTAAGAAATAATAATGTATGCAAACATGTCTGAACTATAGGGAAGAAAAAACACATCATAATTCCTTTCATGAAGTCAAGTTAACATACATACAAAACCAACTAAAAATATACTTTTTAAAAAACAGGGCTGGAGAAATGGCTTAGCGGTTAAGCGCTTGCCTGTGAAGCCTAAGGATCCTGGTTCAAGGCTCGATTTCCCAGGACCCACGTCAGCCAGATGCACAAGAGGGTGCACACACCTGGAGTTCATTCACAGTGGCTAGAAGCCCTGGTGTGCCCATTCTCTCTCTATATCTGCCTCTTTTTCTCTCTGTCTATTGCTCTCAAATAAATAAATAAAAATAAACGAAAAAACATTTAAGAAAAAACATGGTAGCGCCAGGCATGGCGGCACCCACCTTTAACTTAAGCACTCAGGAGGCAGAGGTAGGAGGACTGCTGTGAGGTTGAGGCCACTCTGAGACAACCACAGAGTGAATTCCAGGTCAGCCTGGAATAGAGTGAGACCCTACCTCAAAAAAACAAAACAAAACAAAAAAAAGGTAGAGCATTTGCCTATCATGTACAAAGCTCTGGGTTTGTAGATGACAGGCACACGTGCACACCCCCCACACACATACAGATCTCCGTACTTGATGATGGTACAAAGAAAAAAAACAAAACACTATCAAATCAAATTGCGCATTGCATAAAAATTACAAAATATGATGACCAAATGGATTTTATCCAAGCTATGAGTAGACTGGTTCAACATTCAAGAATTAATTAGTGTAACTCATTATGGCACAGTAAACAAGAAAAGATACATGATCATGTCATTGATACAAAATTGGTGATTGATCAAATTCAACATTCTTGTTTGACAAAAGTCCAGCAAACTAGAATAGGCTGGATCTTTTTAACAGATAAATGTTATCAACACCTACCCTGGCAACCTTCACCTTCCCACTAAATGGTAAGGGAAGGCTGATGGCTTTATACTGTTTAGGATCTAGAGAAGGTTATCCTCTCACTATTCTTATTTACCATGGTAACAGAGACCCTATCTAGTGTAATTAGTCAAGAGAAAGAAATAATTGACATTGATTTTAGAGACTGAACAGAAATACCCTGTATGGATGGATAATGCTGCTCCTAGAAGCTATAGCTTATAGGAAAATCCCAGTGCTAATGGTAGGGTACCTCCTAGTGAAGTTGGTCAGGGAAGCCCCCAAAACAATATAAGCTATTGCCAAGGCTCTTGGTTGCCAGAACTAGATGGTGAGACTGTATTGCTAAAGATGCCACTTGTTTCCATTGAGGGACACTGAGAAATCAAGCTGGAGTTGAGCTGGAAGCCTCCTCCCTGCTGACTAGCTGCCATGGTGTTGGAAGGTGCTATGTGGCTGCTGGGAAAGAAAAGTCATCAACAATTTCATCCAGCAGTGGACTCCACAAGCTACATAAGCATTCAGCCAGGCAGGATGTGCCCACTGGTACCATAGTGGCATGACTGTTATGAGGGTAACCTGCTTTCAACTGCTTTCTGGTTGGATTTGAGGCCTACTCCATGACAGGGAATTTAAGCCTGGTACTGAAAACCTAGTCAAAAGCCTAGGGCTGGGACTAGGGAGATGGCTCAGCGCTCAAAGGCATTTGCTTGCAAAGCCTGCTGGCCTGGGTCCAATGTCCCGGCCACCCACATAGAGCCAGATGGATGTTTATTTGCAGTAGCAATAGACCCTGATGCACGTGTGTGTGTGTGTGTGTGTGTGTATACACACACAAATAAGTAAATAAGTGAATAAATAATAAAAATCAATAAAGCCTGTGGGTTGGAAGATCAGCAATCCTAGGAGTGAAGCTACTACTGTTGTTTGGCTAAATGGGTATGTGTGTGCCCATTAAATGTTCCTCTAAATATGTATGCCTATCCCCAAGGTTAGTGCTATTCTTGCTTTTGGTTAGAGAAGCTTCTCTTTGCACATGGTGGTGATTACTGGGGAGACTTAAAAATTCATCAAAATGCCAAGAATAACTGACTCTGGAGAGTTCAGTGCCAAACAAGACAGCTATATCACCCCATCCAAGGTTCAAGGAACAAGGCAGAAGAATGGACAGAAGGAATGTAAGAGTCAGAGGATGAGGAAGAGTGCTGGGGATGCTGTCGTCGGGGCCTAGTATGGCCGCACAGTGGCTACTGTCACTTGCACAAGAAGCACACAACACGGGACTCATCAACATTCTGTCATGGATCATGGAGGAGAACACAAGATTCCCACCCCTCCCTGAGGAGTTATAGACAGTCAATAGCAGCCAGGAGAGAGGGAGACATTTTCTGTGATGGTAGAGCCACTGGTAGGAGCCACATACTTGGGAAAGTAATCCCCCATCTGTGCCCATCCAGGCAACTGTAATTAAATCCAGTCCAATGGGACACACACACAGAGACGTCAAAATAGAAAAAGGAGTGAGTAGTTGGGAAGAAGAGGTTCAGTGAAAGTGGGGGAATTGTGTGAAAGTAATGGAAGTGGATTGTGAACAAAATACATCCTATGCATTTAAAAACTGTCAATAAATAAAAATATACAAAAAAGAAAAAGGGAATAAAACTAGAGACACATCACATATGCTTCATCTGACAAATTAATTAACAAACTGGTGCTTCCATTCAATGGAATACTATTCAAGAATAAACAGAGCAAATTATAGAAACATATAATAACATGAATATTTCGTTTAAAGAAACTTATTTATTTGAGAGAGAAAGGCAGATAGATAGGGAGAGAGAGAGAAAAAATAGGCATGTCAGGGCCTCTAGCCACTGTAAATGAACTCCAGATGCATGCACCACCTTATGCATCTGGCTTACGTGGGTTCTGGGGAATCAAACCTGGGATTCATAGGTATGTGCCTTAACTGCTTAGACATCTTTCCAGCCCATACATGAATGTTTCTCAAAAGCATTATCATAAATGAAAGAATCCAGGCCTGAAGGACTATATACTTTATTATTCCATTTATATGACATTTTCAAAACAATAAAAACAGCCGAGACAGAAAAATACATCCATTCTTGCCACATCCCAAAGGTAGACAAAAAGACCGTCTACACAAATGTATGGAGGGAATTCTTGGGGATCAAATTGTGTTAAACATATTTGTCAAAACTAACATGGTAAACTGAAGATGTTTCTCATGTGTGAGTTATAAATAGGAAATAAAGAGCAAGTACATGTATTTGTAAACTCGAAAATCAGACTGCCTAAACTCTGACTCTTTTCAAATGCAGGTCTTGACTATGTTATGAAATTCTCTCAGCCTCACTGGTATTGATTCTAAAGTGAGTCTAACAATGCTGCCTGCATCACAGCGTGCTTCCATCTCCATAGAGCTGTTCCATCATCAATCATTCATTGATGCCCTACCTCATCCCTGACATGGGGCTCACTATTAAGGATACAGAAGTGACTCGATGACACTATTTGACTTCTGGGTTAGGTCCAGTGAAAGGGCAGTTCCTAGAAGGACCAGTGAACACAACTGCTTTGCTGCCATCAGATATCACACTTACAAAAGCTAACAAAACCAATGTTAAGCCAGATTCATACTAATTTCAATTTTGGCAAGAATCTTCTAAAATAGAAATAAATTTTTATTCAAATTTTAATATAGTCTGCTTCTGGCCCAAATGAATGCTCTCTACTGATAATTTTATTTTTTAAATATTTTTTATTTTTTATTTATTTATTTGAGAGTGACAGAGAGAAAGAGAGAGAGAGAATGGGCGTGCCAGGGCCTCCAACCACTGCAAATGAACTCCAGATGTGTGCGCCTCTTTGTGCATCTGGCTAACATGGGTCCTGGGGAATCAAGCCTCAAACCGGGGTCCTTAGGTTTCACAGGCAAGTGCTTAACCACTAAGCTATCTCTCCAGCCCTACTGATAATTTTTAAAGACTCAACATTGTGATTGTTTATGGTTTATTGGGGTCAGAAAATGAGTCTGCCTGATTTTCACCAATTCATGCTAGGATTTTATTGCCACTTTGAATAACAATCAATATTATACTTCCTTATCTTTGAAGACTTCAGATATCTGGATAAAACACTTGCATAAGACCCAAGACTCATCAGGACGACATGAAAAAGTCTGGTGCTTACCACTGGCCAAGTCAGCTCTGAAATCTACCCGGGCCCAGGGAAGTGGCAGAATGAATATAAGTGCTGCTCTCATGCCTGGCCAGAGAACCTTCTCTAGGAAGAAGGCAGTAGACACTGAGGATATGCAAAATTCATCAAAGCAGAAACTAAGAGGCTGCTGGTGAGAGTTCCATACTAAGGCAGACTTCTACCATGCCCACTAAGGCTCAAAGAACACAGCCAAAGAGGGGCAGAAAGGAGGTAAGAGCCACAGCATGGGAAGGCTGGCTGTGGGGCGCTATTCTCCAGATATAACCGACTGGTGCATTCGTGACCCCACAGTGACTACTGATACCTCCACATGACCTGCACTGTTCTGAGCCCATCAACATTTTGACACAAAGGACAGGGTAAGGTGCTGGGGATCCAGGAAAGTCCTTGAACCCCAAACTGTAGGCTCATTTCTCATTTTAATAAAAGAATTTAATTTTTTAAAAAAAGAGACTGAGAAGTCTAATTATTAAATTATTATATTTATTGAGGGAAGTACAGAGCTAAGGAAAGGCATCCACATGGTTAGAGATCCCACTCGGAAGGCCTGGAAAAATTGTGGAATGAAAAGAGAGAAAAGAAAGTTCAAGTTGCTCCCACCATGTGGGGAGCTGGAGGAGATAAAGAACCCAGCTGAGGGAAAAACTCACCCAAGCTGGAAGTTCCCAGGTGGTCAGAGAGTCTGCCCCCACCCTTGCAAAGGTATTTATAACCTCATAGTGGTGTCTTACAGCTCAGGAGAATCAGAGGGACAACTGGTTGGTCAGGACTAGAGGCTGTCTCAGGAAGAGACTAGCGCTGACATCAAGCTCTGGAGGCTGAACTTGATCAACCACAATGTTTAAGCCCTATGAAAGTCTGCCTCCCAGGAAGGGTCCTGGTTGTTTGCGGAAAAACAGGTCTAGGGAACTAGGTGAGAGATAAGAAGTCAGATCATCTTTGATTTCCAGCAAGTGCAGACTTCCTTCCCTTTTTCTTAGTTCCAGGGGTTCAGTCACCCTAACTGTACCCACCTCTCATAAGGAGGAATGAGCCTACAAAACAAAGGAAGGGCCACCTTGAAAGAGGAGGGTCCTCAGTAGAGTAGGGGCGGGGGAGAGGAAATAAAAGAAGAAAACATGGCAGAAACACAACCAAGCTGTGACATGTTCATAAATTAAAGTTCTCAATTTCAAAGTAAAAGAAAGAAAAGAATTAAACAGAAAATTATTTTTGCATATATTTGTAAAAAAAACAAATACTGCTAACAAAAGGTAAAGCTAAGAGGAGACAGAAAATGGATAAAGAGACAATGGGCTATCTCAGAAAGGTCTGCTCCTTTTCAGAAGTCATCAATTTATTAATGAAATGGAAGCACATGAATAGCATGCTGATCTATGTGAGCTATATATGTATTATAGCACATATCATATATACATCCCAGGCTCTCTCCTCAGCATATCACTTGCTCTGCCTCATAGCCATGTGGGCTGATTTCACTTCAAGTTATGAGAGGTTTATTCTAGGACAAATGACCATGGCTGTTACAGAATTAATTACATTTTTACCATATTCATGTTGCTGTCATTAAAATTCCAGCATGTACTCAGTTCTGACAGCACCTAGCATTATAGACTGTTTTGATCAAATATGTCCTTATCATGCAAGGCTAAGAGAAAATCAAAGCTATTCCTGTTTCAAAGATTTATCTACTGTCATCTCACATCATGTCCCAGTGAAACCCTGTGAGAAGTGTTCTTGGAGTGTTATCAACTAAAAGTTCTGCAACAAGTATGGCTTTTTGCACAGGATTTCACACTGAATAATATAGTAACATCTAGAAATTCCTAACCTAGAGGGGGGAAAAAAAAGAACATTTTCAAAGATATTTTTAAAAAACATGACATGTGCATAAGGGGCTTCTTCTCAAACAGAATCCACAGATCTGTTTTAAGCATTTCACTTGCTCAGAACTATTGTTTTGAAATATGAAGACCAGAAATAAAGATCTTCCAAACTTTGATATAATGAAAATATTCCTTAGAGATCGTATTTCTCCCATGTAAGTATGAACCAGGCTCCATCCTGCTGAGCTTCCAAGATCAGACAAGACTGGGTGCATTCAGGGTGGCATGGTCATAGAGTATACTCCATCTCTTAATGGAAAGCAGTATGAGGGAACATATAAGATGCAAAGAGAAATACAATCAATATGATAGCTAAAGACAAATCAAAACAGAGTAAATAGAATAGGTCTCTGGAGGAATCCAGAGAGAGTGACGCTGGCTATCTTACCTTGCCTTTTTCCGTTCACCTTTTCTAACATGCCAGCTAGCTGGGAGTCAAAGCCATGCTGAAGGTCACGTTTTTGCTCTTCAAAGCAAAGCTCTTCCTCAGCAATAGAAGAAAGTACATGGGGCTTTGGGCCATGCAAGGTCTCACGAGGTGGCTGGGATCCTATAGAACTCAAGTCTTTGGGGTGTTGTCTAAATCGGGGTCTTGAAGTTTGGACAGAGTCCTGCAAGTCACTGTCACAGCAGGAGAAATGACCCTCCTTTTCCAGAAACAGGGAACTCGCTTGCTCTGGTCTCCTGCACTTATCACCTTGTGCACGTTCAAAGCAGGCTTCCTGGATCTGAATATCATCTGAGTCCTGGTCTGGCTTCTCCCTCAATTTTGAGTCTTGCTTGTTTACATGAACCAGTGAAGCAGATAACGTGTCTCCTGCTTGCTGGAGAGCTTCATACACCCAAAAAATCCAGGACGATAAAGGCTGAAAGAAGTTCTGGGCATCCTGAGACGCCATGGCCAACACCATGGCCAACTACCTGATGTCTACAATATCTTCTTGCTTCATTCCTTCAGTACTTAATGTGAACTACAGAATAAGTACGATGAGAATTTAATTGGAGGTCTCTTTTTTTAATTAACCAAAACTTTATTAGCATACAAATAAAGACAGCATGCACAGCACGGAAGCATGGTCAGCAATGAGTAAACCCAGGCAGCTCACTTTTTGCTATCACCAAGTTTATGAAGTAGATCTTTGCAGGGAACGGAGCAACTGTGTTTGACATGGAGGTCTCTTATTGGCTGTGAATATTTCAGTCTCAAAACTTCTCAGCTGAAACAAAGGAAAGAAATACTTACACCTGTTAAAGTCACAAGCTCAGACCCATCACAAGATAACAGCAAAGCAATGTTAGATACCATTGGGGCTGGCGGGGAGAGAAAGATCATGTTGAACTCTCAAGACAACTATATAGAAATGACTATGGTGCTCTAGTGTGGATTATAACAATGTCTATTCACTTCCAGAGGCTTATGCATAACTCCCATTAGCAGTAATGGATTCTGGACACATGGGCTGGAAGAAGTCTGCACCTTCATAGACTATTCATATGTTTGTGTGTGTGTGTGTGTGTGTGTTATGTGCATGTGTTTATACCTGTGTGGGCAGTGCACAGGCACATGTGTGTAGAGGCCAGAGGTCAACATAAGCTACCTTCCTTAATCACTCTCTTCCTTACTTTTTGATACATGATTTCTCAGTGAATCTAGATCTCACTGATTCTGCTAAACCAGCTAATTAGCAAGTCCCACTCCCTCAGCACTGGGATTTCAGGAGCACACCACCACCATACCTGGCTTTTGCATAGGCAGTAGGGATTCAAACTCAGGTTCACATGCCTGCAAGGAAAGCGCTTTACCAACTGAGTCATCTCCCCAACCCATAGACCATTCTTTATTTTGATGGGAGGTCTCACTCTAACCCAGGCTGACCTGTAGTCCAGACTGTCATCAACCACACAGTAATCTTCCTCCTCCCTCAGCTTTTCAAGTCCTAGGATTATAGGCATGTGCCACCATGCCCAGTTTTAGACCACTTTTAAGTTTTTGGAGGCAGGATCTCACTCCAGCCCAAGCTAACCTGAAATATACTCTGTATCCCTGGTTGGCTCAAACTGGGGGTGATCTTTGCCTACCTCAGTGTTCCAATTCCTGGGATTATAGGTGTGAGTCAACATGCTCAGCTTTAAGCCCTTCTTAACAGTGTGAAAAGGATAAATGACTCTCATGAACAGCCAGTTAGGTGTGACATTTCAAAATACAGGAAAGGCTGGTGTTTTAGGAACAAACCTGTGAACCAAGCAAGCTGATAGGCATTTCTGTCTTGTCACACAAAGGTTTATCCTTTCAAAGGAAATGTGTGTCTGGAATTCAAAAGCTTTAGACATAGCTTAAAATGGGATTTTAAATTTTCTACACAATTTCTGCAAATTATATCTATTCTTGGGGAGCAATCACTAACAAACTAAGGGTGGCAAATGGATCATCCAGCTTCCAGGAGCAACGTCCCTCGCATCTCATTGCCTTTGTCTGCATTCCCTCCTCTTCTGGGACACATTCATCCCACAAGATTCATAGCCTGAAGGAAACAGCTCCAAGACATCAACAACCACAGGACACTATAAAAACCAAAGAGTCCATACCTATAATTTCACATGTATACACACACAGAGAGATACATGCATGTCAATAACAGATTTATGTACATATGTGCATAGGTACTTTTCTGTTATTTCAGTATAGTTTGTTGGTGGCTACAGAATAGAAACTCATTGCCTGAAATGAATCACTCATCTTCTCCAGAGCAACTATTCTAACCACCCCTTAGATGTCAGTCCTCTTGACTTCAGGCTACTGCATTAAGTATGACTGTGTACATTCCCCTGAAATATCCTGGTTAGCGACTCATGGATGCATTGACTTATTCAATAAACAGATATTGATTAAGTACCTATTAAGTGCTGGGCATAGCGCCAGGCATAAGGTAACCCTGGAAGCTTCTGTCGCCCACAGAGACCACATTTCTGCTGAAGGGAAACTGAGCTCTCTGTGGTTTTCCCCTGAAGCTGAATAATGCATGTGTCACTTTTGGATTCTTCCCCACTTCTAATGCACAGTTATAAAGCACTCGTCTTCCTGCCTCTTCTCCTCCTTCCCATTGGTACTCATCTGTTGAGAAGGCTGTCCCATCCCTAAATGTTAATTTTCAACTTTTTGGGAAAATACACATCAGCAGCCCTTTTCTTACTTTTCCTCTGGTTATCCAAGACAGCAACTTAGAAACTTGGTGGGTCAGACTGACCTGATGGGCTAGGAAAGTATGCAAAGGCTGGCTGCAGGGGACGGGCCTGGCCTGGACCTGTGTACTTATGTCAGCATTCTCCAGTGACTCTGACCCTCACCGAAGCATGACTGACTGATCAAAGGAAATAGCTATCCTTCCAAGTGTCACCAACGTCTGTCTCAAATCCAGCTCATCCAAGCCTGGCGCATTACTTCATCCTACTGATTGTGACTTGCTCTTCAACATGCTCCCCCCCTTCTCTTCCTTCCATTCCAAGCTCTGCTGGTTCATGGTCTGTGGAGGGCTTCCTCCACTGAGTTCTGTACACTGGCCGTCTCCCCTCACCCTCCTGTTCCCTCAGATGATGTACACGGCTGGGCAGTCTCCAGTCTCCACCACCCTTCATCTGCCACAGCCTGACCTTCAACAGGAGCTATCTGCCTTTTTCCTGCTCTCAAATGGAGGTTCCGTAGAGGGCGGAGGTCATTTATATTGTTCTGTTCTGGCTCCAATACCTAGAAGTATGCTGAGCACATGGTGAGTAAACTGACAAATCTCATTTAAAAGTCATGCATAGAACAGTGTCTAGCATAGATTATGTACTCAACAGTTTGTTAAATTGATAAATAGACTAGTGAACAAAACTTAACCCTTAAGCAGTGTTGACACACAAACTACTTAGCCACATCACTCTTTCAGCATTTGCTCCACTCCATTTTACAGCACGCAATTTGGGGTTTATCTGTTTTATTCAGGAAGTATTTTGCATAAGCAACAATGCTTCAAGCTATCAGAGACCTAGAAAGTTCTCCTGGACAAATCAGTGGCTTTAACTTCCATTCCTGTGCTCACTAACCTTCCTTTTCTTCTAACCAAAGGTCCAGCTGTTTACATAGGCTGACTCCAAAGATGCCACCACAGAGTGAGAGGTCAGCCACTCCTTACCACTCCTCACTACGAAGTCCCATGTGCCAATCATACCAACACACTGGGCATTTCCCAAAGTGGCCCTGCTCTTTCCTGACTTGTGCTTGTTCCCAGGATGCCTTTGCTCCTAACCTGCCCTATTTGTGACAATAAAACTCTAATTTCTTCCTCTGCCAAGTCTTCACCTACCACCAGAGGTGTGACTTCAGAGTGCTTTGAATTCCTCTGTGTGAAATATTAGTGTGGTAAGTATTTGGAAACCTCTTCTGATGAAATGGGAGTCCTTTAAGTCCTGGGACTGCTTTTATACTTTATAGCCCCATAACCTGCATGGTAAGGAGCTCCAAACATGATTCAATGGATGGATGGATGGATGGATGGATGGATGGATGGATGGATGGATGGATGGATGGGTGGATGGGTGGATGGGTGGGTGGATAAATGTGGGTCCCTGGATCCTCAGTGCCATGGTTCTCCAAAGGCGTCCAGGCAACCATGGAGAGCAGGGTCTTGAACAGCAGTGAGCGCGATGGAAAATGTATGCCCAGGAGATGACTTCAGAGTATAATTGTATTTATTCAATAGGAAAATGTGTTTATAAGCAGTTGAGAGCAGGAAGAGGGTCCTAAGGGGATTGGTGGGTTCAAAAGTTGCTAGCTGATGCCTAGGGACACTTATTCCAGGTCTAGGGAAAGAGTCACGTGTTCTAGATGGTAGTGGGAAGAGGTTGCAGGGGGAAGGGCTGTGTGAAGGCTGCTGGCTGATGCCATAGAAAGAGTTTCCTAGGCAACTGGCCAAAGGTCACAGGGCTGTGAGCAAAGCCTAACTCTCAGGATATCCAGGTATCCTGGGCTTGGAGAGGGAGTGGCCTCCTATAGCCCAGGGGCCCTTATCTGTGCCTGGCAGCTCAGGCCCATTCCCTAAAGGATCCAGCCTGTGGCTGACAGTGACTGAGAGATAAAATTAAGAATGAAAATGTCTAAAGCCAAATAGTCGTGATTGCCAGTTATTGTCATCTGAAAAGTGGAGCTGGCTGGCTCTAATAGTTCCTTTCTGTTCTAAAATCCAGAATTTATCAGCTAGGCCAAAGAACATAATATCAAACCAAAAACATTGAGAAAGAACTTGCGTTCTCAGGGACGGGTTTTTCACCTTGTTAATAACCATTTTCAGATTATCCCAGAGTAATTCAAAAGAGACCAAATCTCAGTCTACATACAAGAAAGTATCTAGTTGTAATATTGTAGAACACTGAAATAGGAACAGTACCAACATCTAGACCTGAAAACCTTCCCAGTAGTGACACGACAGAATGCTCATATAATGCTGAGTCAACCTAAAGCCCAAAGGGCTCAGCACAGACACAGGGACCATGGACACATCTTTGTGCTTATGTAAACTTCACATGATGGGGTGTGCACACCTAGAATAAAATTTTAAAACTTAATATATGCATGCATACATACATACATATTTGCATGCATACATACATACATATTTGCATGCATACATACATTGTCCCAGCTCTTTGTTTTCTCAATAGCTATAGGAAAGTATTCAAAGCAGCTCCTGGTAAGGTGGGATGGATGGGTGGATGGGTGGATATATAGGTAGACATGTAGGTAGGAATATTGATAGATAGATAGATAGATAGATAGATAGATAGATAGATAGATAGATGAGCAGATGCCCTTGGATTAGAGGAGAAAATATATTGAAGGTCTTCAAGGAGCTCACTTAATTAAGACAGTACTGGTACCTTGTCATTATGAAAAGGACAAAACAAAACAAAAATGTGAGCATATATGCACATGTGTGTATGTGCTTAACACAGAAGCTCCTATCACAAACATGGTCTAGAAATGTTTACACCTCTGAAGATAGTCAAAATAAACTAGAAATCTGCAAAAGAATTAGGAACAATTGATAAATAAAGATGAAAGGAGAGTCAGGGGTATATTCCTAAGAGGTACTTTTTTCAATCTTGTTTTAATTAGAATCCTGTTTTAATTATAACAGTGCTTAATTGAACTAAGATCATTTTAAACATACAAAATGACTAAGCAGAAAACATCAAACTGAGTTTCTATAGGAGAGAAAATATCAAACCCCCAAGCCATATGGTTTGTCATATATTTTTATTATCTCCACCAAAGGTAATTGTGAGCAGAGGTGTTCTATACCCAGAATAATAATGCTCACAGTTCTATGAAGACTATTAGGGAAATCCTGTTGACTTCATTTTCTATCTGATTTTAGCTTCTTACAGAGAGAGAAAGAACTTTCAGCTAGGAAGAAATATCAGATTCTCAAAGCTATGCCATAGAATCCTGCATTGTTTAGGCAGGATAAGTATAAGCCTATATGCCTGTGTGATTTTAAGGTTTATAAGCCCCTAGAGAGAGCCAGATACATTCTTAGAAACAAAACAAAAAATGTTTCCGGTAATTTAATCCCCACATAACCAAATGCAAGTCAAAAACTTATACAAGTTCATCTGCTAAAGTGTTTGATGTGTTTTCAAAGAGAATCACCTTGGAAAAATCTCTTCTCACTCTTTACCAGATTTATGGGATATAGTTATAAGTAAAAGTCAAAACTGCTTGGTTCATTTCGAGTGTCTCATTACAGATAGCTGTCAGCTAACTTCATTTTGTTATCTAAAAAATGCTGTTTGTTTACTCTTGACATACTAGAGTGATCGTGAGGCTAATTAAGCCTAACATTATCATGACTTTTATAAAAAGCCACTTTGCATTACCTAAGAAGGTTCAGGAAGATTAATAATGCATTCAGTGCAAATAAGAACTGCACAGTGGGCTCCAATCCATCTTGCACATGCTTCAGATGAGTCCACAGGTGTTTTCTGTTAATTTGCTGTGTGGGTAGCAGTATGTGCCATTTAGATGATATATCTTCTGTAGCATTTGTCCAAAATGTGCTCTACATTTTACCATCTTCCCAAATGTAAAAATGGAATACCGAGGACTCCTCCCAGCAACAATACAGATACAAAACAAACGCATGGCCATAGCTAAGCCTTGGACGAGATAATAGACCCTTTACAGGACTTGGGAGTGTGACAGCAAATGGAAATGGAAATGAGAATTGTCTTATAATCAAAACATGTATTCAAGCTATGCATGATGGCAACACACCTTTAATCCCAGCACATGGGAAAGAGGAAGGAGGTTTGCCCTAAGTTCGAGGCCAGCCTGGGACTACAGAGTTGAGTTCCAGATCAGACTGGGGAAGAGTGAGACTCTGCCTTTTGATGTGAAGACTGAGGCAGAGTAAGGGGAAGAAGGATCAGTAGCTTTAGAGTCACACCACGCAAGGCCACCTTAGATCTGTCTCTCAGTTACTGCAATTCACAAGTCAGTTGCATACCTGGGTGTCCCTACATATTCTCATCCAGAACATGGGTATTACTGCTCCTTATCATGCAATTCCCCATGGAAATTAAATTATACAGAGTTGTTAAAGCACCTAGAATAGAGCCCAGCATGTAATAGGCAATTAACATCAGGTATTCATTCTTAAGCTAAAATTTGTGACATTTTGAGGCAAAACTATATTAAACTCTTATACTCTTTCCCTGATATATTAATGCCTCTGCAAATGATATTAATGTATCTAATATTTTCCTGATACTTTATAAAGTATAATATGATTTCTTTTCTTTTAATTTTTTTTGTTTTGTTTTTATTTATTTATTTGAGAGTGAGAGAGAGAAACAATGGGCATGCCAGGGCCTCCAGCCACTGCAAACTCCAGACACATGCGCCTCCCCCACCCCCCGTGCATCTGGCTAACGTGGGTCCTAGGGAATCAAGCCTCAAACCAGGGTCCTTAGGCTTCACAGGCAATCGCTTAACTGCTAAGCCATCTCTCCAGCCCAATATGATTTCTTTTTTGCATGTCTATGTGCATGTGGTATGCATGGCTGAATACATGTTTATATGCATATAGATGTGGGGGGGGGTTGCTCGTGCATGTGTATGTGCATGCATTTACAGAAGCCAGAGGCTGATGTCAGCTGTCTTCTCTACTGATCTCCATCTTTTTTTTTTTTTAAGATGGAGTCTCTCACTAAATGCAGAGCTTATTGATTCAGCAAGCCAAGCTATCCATTAGGCCCCAGGAATCCTGTCTCTGCCTCCTGAGCACTGGAATAACAAGCACATGTCACCATGTCTGGTCTTTTACATTGATGCTGGATCCTCATACTGTGCAGAAAGGACTTTGCCCACTGAGCCATCTCCCTAAATTCATTACTTGCTTTTTACTCATTGTCATTACTTTTTTTTTTTAATTTAATTTATTAGTTTTCTTTTCAGTAAATACAGGCAGTTTGGTACCATTGTTTAGGCTCATCTGTGATCTACCCCCTCCCATTGGACCCTCCTTGTTGATGAAAATGGGTCGTGCATTGTGGAGTTAGCTCCCAGTTATTGGTATGATAAATGTCTCTGCAAATCATGACCCAACATGTGACTCTGACATTCTTTCCGCCCCCTCTTCCGCAAAATTTCCCTGAGCCATGTTGGGTTCATTTTTGGTCTGCTTCAGTGCTGAGGTGTTGGGGGCCTCTGAGGCTCTGGCTCTCTGAATTGGTAGGAGTTGATTTTTCCTGCGTTAGTCTCCTTCCCCTTTGTGCTGGTATCCAGTTCACAGGAAAACATCACCCTTGCTTGTTTCACCAATACTCGCAAACCAAATCCAACAAGACATCAAAAGCATTATCCACCTTGACCAAGTGGGATTTATCCCAGGAACACAAGGGTGGTTCAACATACGAAAATCTGTCAATGTAATACACCACATGAACAAGCGTAAACATAAAAACCACATGATCATTTCGATAGATGCAGAAAAGGCCTTTGACAAGATACAACATCACTTCATGATCAAAACATTGGAGAGAATCGGTATGGCCGGTTCACATCTTAACATAATAAAGGCAATATACAAAAGCTCCAAAGGCCCAAATAATACTTAATGTCATTACTTTTGACAATGTACATAAGTTAAAAAAAAAAAAAAAAACGAAAGACAATGACTGTTATTTCACAGATGAAAAAAAACCGAGACTCAGAAAGGGCCCATGATTCATACTTATATCTATATATTATGGAACAGAACTGGGAATTCACTTCCCCTTTGTTGAATTTTGAGTTATTATTTCAACCACTACTCCAAATCTTCACAAAACAATAATGAAACAATGAAGACACTAAAAGATTAAAAGGTGGAAATATTTTTCCTAACAAGTAGAAAATAAATGTTGGATGCAAATTGAAGCTTGTCTGACTTAGGAATGTATTTTCCTATCTCTGCTATGTTGCAACTGTCTATTTCACTATGGAGAATTGTTTTTAAAAATGAAAACTTCATAGCTGGGCATGGTATCACACAGCTTTAATTCCAACACTGGGGGAGCTGAGGTAGGAGGATCACCATAAGTTCAAGGCCAGCATGGGTTACATAGCGAGCTCTATACAAGCTTGAGCTACAATGAGACTCTGACTCAGGCAAGTAAGCAAGCAAGCAAGAAATAAAAAGGAAGAAAGAGAGGGAGGGAGGGAAGAAGGAGGAGGAAGAAAAGGGAGAAAGAAAAGAAAACTTCTGTCATCATTATTCCAAAATTAAGTGCAATAAAGTAAAAATATTCTAAATTGGTACTGAAGTCACATAAGGCTTGTATTAATATACATATATAATATATATAATATTTTTATTTATTTACAAGCAGAGAGAGACAAAAAAGAGATAGACAGAGACAATGGGTGTTCCAGGACCTCCAGCTGCTACAAATGAACTCCAGACAGACATATCCACCTCCTTATGCATCTGGCTTTACACAGGTATTGGGAAATCAAACCCTGATCATTAGGCTTTGCAGGCAAACACCTTAACCATTGATAAATCTCTCCAGCCCTGAAAAGTAATTTTTTAAAGTATTTTTATTTATTTATTTGAGAACGACAGACACAGAGAGAAAGACAGATAGAGGGAGAGAGAGAGAGTGGGCGCACCAGGGCTTCCAGCCCCTGCAAATGAACTCCAGACGCATGCGCCCCCTTGTGCATCTGGCTAACGTGGGACCTGGGGAACCGAGCCTCAAACCGGGGTCCTTAGGCTTCACAGGCAAGCGCTTAACCACTAAGCCATCTCTCCAGCCCCAAAGTAATTTTTTTTAACTGTACCAGATAGCTTTGAGTGTGTTTGTGCAGGACAATCCATCTCTAACAAACTATGACCCATTCAACAGAAGTCTCAAACAGCTCAAGGTTTATGGATTATAACAGTAGCACCTTTTAAATAGCCCTCAGATTTCATAAGCCCATTTGAGTACATTTAGTATCAATTATATCCAAGGAGACTTCCATATGCTCCACAAATACCCAGTGTTTATAATACAAGCAGGCAAAGTCCCTCAGCAGCTCTGGAAGGACCACTTAACATAGCTTTAATCGCCACATCCTAAAGAGACTTTTGTTGCTCTTGAATAAAAACCCATTTCCAAACTCACACTCAAAAAGATCTTAATGAGAGATAAGGAATGATTCTATGTAACTCATCTTTTTTCTATTTGTTTGTTTTTTCGAAGTAGAGTCTCCTCCAACCTCTGCCTCCCAGGAATTGGAATTAAAGGCTTATGTCACCACACCCAGCTTCATATTAACCTTCTTTTTTAATTTAAGTAACATTTTTATTACATATGGACATATTTTGTATGTAAACAACACCTGTTGCTACCATCCTTTCCCTCCTCCCTCTGCCCCTTTTATTTTATTTATATATATTTTATTTATTTATTTGAGAGAGAAAGAGTGAGAGGGAGAAAGAGAGAGAAACAGAATGGGCATGCCAGGGCCTCCAGCCACTGCAAATGAACTCCAGATGCATGTGACCCTGGTGCATCTGTCTTACATGGGTCCTGAAGAATCGAACTGGGATTCTTTGGCTTTGCAGGCAAATGTCTTAACCACTAAACCATCCCTCCAGCCCTCACTACCCCTTTTCTGAAGAGGCCTTCCTCATTGGGGATGCAGGTCAACCCATGAGGATTGTGGATCATGAATTATCAGGGGGGAGGGGGAAATCATATTAACCATTTAAAAATAAGTCCTCTTTAAGTGACCAGCACAAATTCTTCCTAGAACAGGACACCTACATGCCAAGGCCACTGGTGCCCATATCAACTGGCCCCCAATAAAGGAGATCTTGAAATGTCAATTAACATTCACAGTACAATGCAATAATGTAATGGAATTGGGAAAAGTAAAATGCAGGCACAATTAACAGGAATTACTCTCAGATGAAAAGATATAGCAGACTGTTGATTTTGTCCCAAGAGAAGACAGAGAACAATTGTATCCCTTGGAAATGCATTAGGCTGGGAAATAAGGGGGAAAATATGAAACTAAGATAATTAGGGCCCTCTCGAGATGGATTAGGCAAAACTCTAAATGTCAGCGTTTGTATTTGTTAAACTTGTTACTCATTGGAGAAGCAGTATGAGCTCTATAAAAACTTGGTTAAAATGAGAAATGACCACTCAGAATCCTAACTGTCTTTTTTTTTTTAAATTATTTATTTATTTGAGACCGACAGACACAGAGAGAAAGACAGATAGAGGAAGAGAGAGAATGGGCGCGCCAGGGCTTCCAGCCTCTGCAAACGAACTCCAGACGCGTGCGCCCCCTTGTGCATCTGGCTAACGTGGGACCTGGGGAACCGAGCCTCGAACCGGGGTCCTTAGGCTTCAGACGCAAGCGCTTAACCACTAAGCCATCTCTCCAGCCCCTAACTGTCTTAACCCAGGTGATTACTTGTACATTCCTGCATTTGTATCTCCTCCTAATGTCTGAGGTTGTGATCACAATGCACAGAAACCAAAGCAGCGTCTGACACGTGATCTGTCACTACCACGGCCCACCCATTCTTCCATGCAAATACCTCTCACATCTACTGGCCTTGGCCCCCCACAACATGATACCCGAGTCCAAGTCGCCTTCTCACCCTGCGCTCCTACCTGCCTCTTCAGTGATCTCTCCACGCTCACTCTCACCCAACTCCCGTGCCTGACTTCTGTAATCCTTCCAAGATGCGGGTTTGATGAAACCACTCAATGTGTAAAATGACATCCCATCATCGTTACCATAAAGCCCAAAGTCATCAAGAGGACTTAGCAGGCCATGCATGTCTTGTCGCTTTGCGATACTCTCTTCCTCTCACTGTCTTTAGCACCTTCCTTCCTCTGGCCCCTTTTGGAACCCAAAGCTCTCTTCAATCCAAAATCCCCTCAGCCGTTCCCAACAGCAACCATTCGTCTCCTTTGTGATCTCAATATGCTTTTAGGAATGCTGTGCCTTACAACCCATATTCCCCTTCCCCCACGCCAAATGATGTCGCCCTAACATATCCTTTCTCAGTACCTTTCTAAAATTTTCAGGTTAGCATACAAAACTATGGGTCTCAGCGAGTGACATCTTCACACACATGTCAGAGTACTTTGTTCTTATTTGCTCCCCCCGCTTTCCTCCTCTCTGCCTGCTTCCCACCAGTTGGCTCCCTTCCTCCCCACCACCCCCACCTTACAGCTGGTCCCCCTCCCCTTTCTTACCACAGGTATTCCCTTATCCTCCCTATTTTCCTCTTCTCTTAAGATCTCTTCCTCCCCTTTCATGGTCTTCATTCTAGTTTCGTAACCTACACACATAAACACACACAATCTTAAATCGAGTTTCCACATATTACACACACACACACACACACACACACACACATTGCATTTGCCTTACTGAGTTGTGCTCATTTTGGTTAACATTGTGATTTCAAGTTGTATTCATTTCCAGCATATGCCATGATTTCATTGGTTTTTTTTTTTGTTTGGTTTTGGTTTTGTGTTGTTTGAGGTAGGGTCTCGCTCTAGCCCAGGCCGACCTGGAACTCACTATGTAGCTTCAGGCTGGCCTCAAATTCACAGCGATCCTCTTACCTCTGCCTCCTGAGCACTAGGATTAAAGGTGTGCGCCACCACGCACAGCTCGTTTTTCTCTATGGCTGGATAACATCGCACTATATTTATGTGCCACATCTTCAGTAAACTACATAGGCTACTTCCATTCCTGGTTATTGTGAAGACTGCAACACAAAATGGATATTCAAGTTTCTCTGTGGTATGCAGACTTAGAAACCTTTAGGCATATACTCAAGAAGTGGTGGAGCCGGGTCATACGGTCATACCCCTTTCAGCGTTCTGAGAAGCCTCCACACTGACCCCCACAGCAGCTGCGCAGTGGGCATTCCCACCCGCCATGGATAAAAGTCCTCTTTTCTCCACACCCTCACCAGCCTTTGAACCATGTGTTTTCTTGATGACAACCCTTCCAACCCAGATGACAGGAAATCTTAAAGCAGTTTTAATTTGCATTTGCCTGAGAGCTAGGAATGTCAAAACTTTTTCAAGCTTTTATTACCCATTTTCCTATAGAATTCTCATTTTACATAGCACATATTATACTTGTACTTTACTGATGACTAATATATTTCTTTTAACATGTTTTCTTTCTTTCTTTTTTTCCTCTATTTCCTTTAAGGTCTCACTCTAGCCCAGGCTGACCTGGAACTCACAGCAATCCTCCTACCTCTGCCTCCAAGTGCTGAGATTAAAGGCATTACCACCAGCTGTTTTCTTTATAAAACTAGAAACTATAAAACCCGATGGATAGTTAATATGTATCTTTGCTGTGTGGCAGAGTGAATGACTGCCCCAGAATAGGAAATCAATATTTTTGAATACTAAATGTATACACATACAAACATGTTACAATTTTCCTTCATTAATATTTTGACATGTTATGTTTCTACAGCCTTTTATCTTTACCATTTGTGATGATTTGAGGTTTTAAAAACTAAAATGTTCAATTAGTTTCTGAAACTTTTTCTACAAATTGGTATCTATGAAAACACTTAATTTTATAATAATATGCCATCCTTTATAATAAGACTTAAGAATGAGACTATAATACTAGTATGGTAAAGATAATCATATAATAATAAATATATAGAAATATAATAAATATATAAAGATAAGTCATTTACATACATAGATAGGTAGATTTTTGTCTGGAAGTGGGCTTATTCATGTCTTTTCTACTAAAATAAGAAAAAGATTACACAATCTTCTTCAGTCTCAAGTGGGTCACTATCTCCCACCATCACTCCTATGGAAAGTAAGACTGAATAGACAAGACAATAATAAAACAATAGCCATCAAGAACATATTTCATGGGACTACTTTTGTTATAAAAACTTTTAATTTAGAGGCTAAGAGAGGACTGGGGTGTGTCTCAATAGGAGAGTGCTTGCCTAGCATCACAAAATGATAATAAGAAGGAACAAAGGTTAGACAGTTGACTAACGTTAAAAGAGACGTGGCCCCACGTGCTACTTCCCCTCATTAGCCAGCGATGGCCTTGGGCTGGGCTTCGACTTCCTTACCTACTGAAGAGTAGAACTGCAGCTGCTGTGCCAATATTCAGTCGTGTTAGCATTCCACAGTGGAGTTTTAGGAAGCTTCCTTTAGCTCTCTCCTTTGGGCTTATTACTACTGCTGGTACCCAACAATATGCTGCTTCAAATTATCTGTGTCACAGATAATAGTAACTTAGTATTTCTGTCACCTATCAACTACATCAAATAGATAGAAGTCACTCTGGAAATGTTGACTGAATCAAAATGGACTGAATTCATCTTGGTCTCCATATATCAGGCTTACTTTGTTGGGAGGCTAACTATCTATAAAAATGACAAATGGGTTTTTATAAAATTTTTCACTCTTCTCAAAACATTGAATGAATCAGATATTTCCTGGAAATTACATTCATATCTTTCTCAGAGTCTCAAAAGGTCTTCTGTCTCCACCATCTCTGTTCTAGACAACACGGATTGCTAAAGTTAATCTGCCTCTGAGAAATGCCCTTTGACCAACAATTATACAATGGGGGGGGGGGTTGTTGTTGCTTTTTGTTTTGCTTTTTCAAGGTAGGATCTCACTCTAGCCCAGGCTGACCTGGAATTCACTATGTAGTCTCAAGTTGGCCTCAAACTTACAACAATCCTCCTTCCTCATGCTAGAATTAAAGGCATGTGCCACCACATCCAGCACAACAGGTTTTAATCTGGTTCCCATCCCATTTGTAATGAGGGAAATATGAGTATCCCATCTAATGAAATTTTCATTTATAAGCAGAAAACCATTCCATTACAAATTACTACTCCATTCAACAATCTTCTGCTAGGTCATAGGACACATGCTCACAGTTTCATTTCTCCCACCCCCCTCCTGGCTATAAATGGACTCGGCAGTTGGAATTCTCAAGCTAAATCAATCCTAACAATTGTTTGCTTTTGTCTTTTTCTTATATTTTCCCCTTATTTGTTTATGCAAGCTTCAAACTAAGCAGGTAGTAAAAATGGTTATTACTATAATGACTATTGCTACCCAATTTATCTTCTTCATTAGCAGTTATCAAAATGTGTCCTCCTGGGGTCCTTGATGACTGGGCTCTTAGGACAGTAATGCTAAGCACATGACAATATCAATGCTTCTGTGTCTGGCAAACATTAATAATCAGATCCCCCTGAGGTCCCATCAAAATCAGCAGCCTTAATGGGATCTTTGTGGTTACAAACATAAGTAGGTTAGGAAGGTGGAACACAGTATCTCTCAGGTCTGCTCCAACAAGGTGGCCCCAAACAACATATGAAAACATTGCTTTTACATTTCCTTTGCCATTGCAAGAGAATTCCACATAAAAGCTGGGAAGCCCCTCTTTTTTTTTTTTCTAAGTATGATACTGGAGCCAAATGTTTAACTAATTCTACATACATATGACCTATTTTATAGCACTTTGCATATCCTCATACAGAATGTATTCAGTTATATCAAACCCTAGCTATCTAATTTAAGGCTACTAGGCCTGTCTGTTGCCTTTTCCCCCTCTTGCAACCCTTCCAACATCTCACTGAGAGTCATGAAATGTTGCTTGCAGAGGAACAGGAAATCCCTCTGCAGTTTTCTGTCAGCAGTTCCCCTCACATCTGACTAGAACTTACTGCCCTCTCCCATAAGGAAGAAAACGCTGCTAGTAAACTATGAGCATCACATTCCAAACACAATCCTGGCAACAATATGAGTCCTACCTAGGAGCAGCTGGTGATCAGAAGTCCTCCCAGCCACTATTCTAAATACAATCACATTGAACACACATTTGGGCTAGTTTCAACTTCCCAGGGAAATTTCAAAATATTTTTATGTATTTTCAGGGAAAGATGGAGAAGGAGAGGGGGAGAGGAAGGAGGAGGAAGAAGAGGAAGAAGCAGTAGTAGAAGGGAGGAAATGGGCATGCCAGAGCTCCCACCCCTGACAACGAACTCCAAATATGCATGTGTTACTTTATGCATCTGGCTTTACATGGGCACTAGGGAACTGAACCAAGGCCAGCCAACCTTGCAAGCAAGTGCCTTTAGTTGCTAAGTCATCTCTCCCTCTCCCCGCTGGGAAAATTCCACAATGGAATTCCTTCCCTACAATCTTCCCACTAACAATTAAGAATTTAACTGTAAACTATAGGCAAAATAAAGATGATGCAAAGACTGTGACAATTTTCTAACCTAGCTCAATGATGCACGAGGCATGGCTATCATGAACACTACTCCTTCAGGGCCAGAAGATCCCAGGAGGGAACTGGGAAGATCAAAGACTCACTTAAAACAAGAACTGTCTGCTGGCAAAAAGTCATTAAAAAGAGCACAGACAGTGCTCGCTTCGGCAGCACATATACTAAAATTGAGAAGATTAGCATGGCCCCTGCGCAAGGATGACACGCAAATTCGTGAAAAGTTCCATATTTTTGAACTCAAAAAGTTAAATAATAAGGAATGAAACAAGCCAATCAAAAAATGGGCTATGGAGCTAAATAGAGCATTCTCAAAGGAAGAAATACAAATGGCATATAAGCATCTAAAAAAATGTTCTACGTCACTAGTCATCAGGGAAATGCAGATTAAAACTACATTGAGATTCCATCTCACTCCTGTCAGATTGGCCACCATCATGAAAACAAATGATCATAAATGTTGGCAGGGATGTGGATAAACAGGAACCCTTCTACACTGCTGGTGGGAACGCAATCTGGTCCAGCCATTGTGGAAAACAGTGTGGAGGTCCCTAAAACAGCTAAAGATCGATCTACCATATGACCCAGCTATAGCACTCCTAGGCATATATCCAAAGGACTCATCTCATTTCCTTAGAAGTACATGCTCAACCATGTTTATTGCTGCTCAATTTATAATAGCTGGGAAATGGAACCAGCCTAGATGTCCCTCGACTGATGAGTGGATAACAAAGATGTGGCACATTTATACAATGGAGTTCTACTCAGCGGTAAAGAAAAATGAAGTTATGAAATTTGCAGAAAAATGGATGGACCTGGAAAGGATTATACTAAGTGAAGTAACCCAGGCCCAGAAAGCCAAGCGCCACATGTTCTCCCTCATATGTGAATCCTAGCTACAGATAATTGGGCTTCTGCATGAGAAGGAAAATACTTAGTAGCAGAGGCCAGTAAGTTAAAAAGGAGACATAAAGGGAAGAGAAAGGAAGGGAGGAGGGTACTTAATAGGTTGATATTGTATATATGTAAGTACAATGATTGTAATGGGGAGGTAATATGATGGAGAATGGAATTTCAAATGGGAAAGTGTGGGGTTGGGGAGGGAGTAAATTACCATGGGATATATTTTATAATCATGGAAAATGTTAATAAAAATTTAAAAATAAATAAATAAAAGAGCACAATCTTAGCCCTTGTCTTCTCCAGCCGACTATGTCTCTTCCTTTGGGGGGAAAAAAAAAATTAAAGAATTTAAATCCAGTTCACTAATGATATTGTTCTCTGTTTTCCATAGTCATATGTACCTTTAGAGCTTTCATTTTTATAAAAGTGTAGAATTAAAGAGAACACGAAAGGACACTTAGATATCAAAAGAGGGAGGGGGGCTGGCTTTGTGCTGACGTCTCCATAGGACACTAAGATCCTCACCAGGTTTGTAATGGCAGGGTTCAGGTTTTGCATCAAAATGGCTTTAAAAAAAAAAAGCCAAAAGGTGGGCTGGAGAGATGGCTTAGCTGTTAAGCACTTGCTGGTGAAGCCTAAGGACCTGGGTTCAAGGCTCAATGCCCCAGGACCCACGTTAGCCAGATGCATAAGGAGGCGCACATGTCTGGAGTTCGTTTGCAGTGGCTGGAGGCCCTGATGTGCCCATTCTCTCTCTCTGCCTCTTTCTCTCTCTCTGTCTGTCACTCTCAAATAAATAAATAAAAATGAACAAAAAAATTTTTTAAAAAACCAAAAGATTAATAATTAAAAAGTATTTTTTCTATCACTCTCCTATGCAATGGCCTCCCCTTTCATGGAATGACAGCTATCAATTAACCTAGTCAAAAACAAACATAAGCAGTTTTTAAACAAATCAGCCTGTATTACTTATATTGTTTTTAAGTATTCAGGATTATCTGTGAAATCCATAGTAGTGACACTGTTAAAGAGAGACAGAGAGAGAGAGAAAGAGATCCAGCTGGGCATAGTGGTGCATGCCTTTAAATCCCAGCACTTGGAAAGCTGTGGTAGGAGGATCACTGTGAGTTCACAGCTGACCTGAGACTTATTCTATGTCAGCCTGAGCTAGAGCAAGACCCTAATTTAAAATAAATAAATAAATAAATAAATGAGATCCAAAATGCTTTTAAAGTTCCCAGTTTCATACTTCAAACAATACCTGCCATCTTGTCATTAAACCCCGATCATCACACCTGGAACAGCAAGGCTCGCCACTCATGAGAGCTTTCACACACTAGGCATTTGCTTCGTAAGTAGGCTTTAGATGAATGTGAATACTTTAAGAGACACGTATAGCTATAGACATGCCCTTTCTTTCACTTTAATCTGTCAGGCTTAGAAAAGTGATGAGATTTTAAACCTGTTACTTCAATAACTAGTTGAAAACTGATTCCTCAAATAGCTCGTGAAGCATGTAGAGTCAGACGCCCACCTTAGTGCAGGAGCAGAGAGTTGTGCTACTAACTGTATTCTATTCAAATAACAACCCCTTTTCCTTGCCACCCACCCATGACTGATTTTAAGATTTAAAGCATGTATCTCTTTAAAGTACAAGTGAGCATTACTGTCTGGCTGACAGAACAAGCATAATCCAATACCCTGTGGGGAAGGTAACAAATACTGTCTGTAGACTGGATGCACCCTGGAGAGAGATTTCTCTGTGAGATCTCACAGAGAGATCAACTGTTGCTAATAACACATGCAGACAAGCATACAAGCTTGACATATATGATAATTTCCATGTCAATAATTAAAAACAGCACTATTCATTTCAATTACATCAAAAAAAAAAAAAACACCCTTAAATCTATCCAGGAAGTAGATGAGATTGCTTCTCCATCTCCAGCAACAAGATGTGTGTTGAAAGGCACCGCAGCCCATTCCATGAATTCCCACTGCAGGCTTGAAGATCTCCATTCAAACAAGAAATAAACATGTGCTGAGTGCTTCCATGTGGACAAGCAAGGCTTACTAAGGATGTCTAGAACTCTGTTCTAAAACTCCATGCTGTGGCCATTTCAAACACAGAAGGGCTCCAGAGCTTCTGCTCAAACTAAGACAGAGTTATAGATGTCAGATATATATATGTACACACACACACACACACACACACACACACACACACACACACACCCATGGGTTATACAGAAAGCAGCTATGTAAGGAATTATGTAGGAAATTGGCAGTTCTGGAGTGACATGTGTTTAGGGAGTTCTCACCCTCAGGTGTTAAACACGTCCACAGCAATTCATGCTCACAGAAAGCTTTGACTTGCCTTTATTAATATCCTAACCCACAGAGGAAGCTCAAATGCCACAAGAAGACTGTGTCTAAGGTAACACACCTCACATTTATGTAAGTAACTCAGAAGCAGAGCTGCTCCTGTCTCACCTGTAAGTGTGCCCAGACCTGCCAGAGAACTCACTTTGCCTCCCAACCTCCCAACTAAGATGTTGTCTCCAGCACTCAGCTAACTGGAGAACAAGGGATTATCACCTGCTTTCTGAAATGCAAGAAAACAAATAGTGAAAGTGGGAAAAAAAATTAAAATACTTTATTTATTTATTTTAAAGAGAGAGAGGCAGATAGAGACCAAATGGTTGTGCCAAGGCCTCCAGCCACTGCAAATGATCACCAGACGATGCACCACCTAGTGCACCTGGTTCACGTGGGTACTGGGGAATCTAACCTGTGTCTTTAGGCTCTGCAAGCAAGTGCCTTAACCACTAAGTCATCTCTCCAGTCCAAGGTTGGAGATTTTAAGGTAACATTGCCTCCTCAGCAAACAAAAACAAGGAAATGGAAATATGGTATAATTTAGAACTGAGTCATCATTAATAACTTGAAGGTAAATGATGGGCACATGAGTTCATTTTTTTTCTTCTTTTTTTGTTTTTTATTTGGCTGACATACAAAGATTTAGGTGTCATTCACTCTGGCATTTTATTTTTTAAAAGGGGAGAGTGTGTGTGTGTGTGTGTGTGTGTGTGTGTGTATGACAGGGTCTCTTGCCATTGCCAATGAATTCTGGTCCAGCTTTACATGGGTGTTTGTGAATTGAACCTAGGCTGAGAGGCTTTGCAAGAAGCATCTTAAGCCATCTCCTCAACTCCTCATTTTGACATTTTCAAACACAATTGTTGCTACACCCACTTCCAGCAAGGCTGAATGGACTGATAAAACTTTTGTGATCACAGAGAGATGGAATGCTACAAGTCAGAGCCAAATTACCTTGGGCTGCCTTTAGCCCCTTAGTAGCAATCTGTTGCCCACCTCTATATGTCTAAACTAACATCCTGGTGACTTTCAGTTGATCAAATGTAATCCCTTTTAACTATAAGAACAGACCCCAGCTTCCACCAATCCAAGGGCTAACAATGTCATCATATAGCACCTAAGGTCCATGGTGGGGATTTCCCCACTTTATATAACCTGCCTAGCTGATGATCAGCCAAGGTAGTTGAAAAGTACTTTGATTTATGACTGCCTTTTGCTCTGTAACTTTAAAACCTTCATGAAATTGTTAACACATGAGAACATGGAATTTGGGGTGAACTAGATCTGTGTTCCTGAGCCATGGTCACCCATATTTGGCTCCAAAATAAACTCTTATCTGCTTTTAAAAAATGATTTAATTGAATCCTTCCTCCTCTCCCTAACCCTCCTCATCCTTACCTTCCCTTTCCCCAATATCATCCGCACTCCTGTTTACACGTCACACAAGTCCTTTCACCCTCCCTTACTGTTCTTCCTTCTCATCCCTTTATACTTGCTCCTGGTTACTATGGTGGTTTAATTCAGGTGTTCCCAATAAACTCCTGTGTTCTCAATTCTAGGTCCCTAGCTAATAACAATTTGGTAATTGGACCCCAGCTAGGAGAGGTGTATTGTTGAGGGGTAACCTTATGGATGCTATAGCCAGCTCCCCTGTCAGTGTTTGGCTCACTCTCCTACTGCTATTGCCCACCTAATGTTGGCCAGGAGGTGGTGTCCACTATCTGCTCATGCCATTATTTTCCCCTGCCATCATGGCACTTCCCCTTGAGTAGGTAATCCAAAATAAAACCTGTCCTCCCACAAGCTGCTTTGGGTAGGGTGCTTGGTTCCAGCAAGGAGAAGGTAACTGCAATAGTAAAGTTGGTTCCAAGACGTGGGGTTGTTATTGCTAGAAATCTGACAGTGTGGCTATTGGCCTGTTAGAACTGACTTGTGAGAGGAATGTGGATTTGAAACCTTGTTCTAAGAGACCTACTGCAGTGCTGAAGGCAGAGTTTCATGGGCCATAGTCAGAGGTGGAAGACCTAAATGCAGAAAGAACTATGAACTGTGAGGTTTGGTTTATGATGAGAAGAAAGAACTTTGTTGGCACTAGTCTAGAATCAGTTTGTGTGAGGGTATTGCTGCATTCTGCCTGCCTCTGTCCTGAGAACTTGACCAGGGTTGTATTGTGTAGAAATGGACTAGTGAGCAAATGGATATGTCACAAGAAAAAAAAAAATCAAACTTTCAGGCTGGAGAGAGCACCCATTCAGCTATAATTGCTTGAGAAATTATAACCATTGGGATGGAGCCAGCTGTTCTGTATTGGGACTGCAGGAAAAATGCTGACTCTTTGAAAACAGGGGTCCTGAATGCTAAGGTTTTCCTGCTCTTCAAAGACAGCCTTTGTTCCTCTGCTGGATGAACAGTTTGGTAGCCCATCTGGTACTATGGAATATCACAACTGCAGGAAAGAAAGGTCATTGGATTTGCAGTGCAGTTTTGTTTATTGGCGATGGTCATTGGCGGTGTTAGGCAAAGCTGTTGGAAGTCCCTGCATGGGGATCTGATGGAGCCATAAGGATGAATCCTGAGTTGCAGTGGAGATTTCCAGCAAGAACTATGGGACTGCTACCAAGGAGAATTTCCAGCTTGGGATGGAGTTTTCCCTGGATGGTGAGCAGCCCAGAAGGATGGGCAGAATTGGAACTCTAGTGACTTGCTCCTGGTTAGAGTTGTCAGAATTGGAGCTACTGAGTTTGATGTTTGACCCATTTGTTTTAGATCTTGTTTTGGTTCAATCTTTCCTTGCTATGCTCAATGCCATCCCTTTCAGTATGAATGTTTATTCTGTGCCATTATGTTCTTTTGGTTTTATAGCTTCCACTTAAGAGACTATGAGGTTGTTTGTACAGTGTTGGTATTAAAAACTATGGGAACTTTAAAAGTTAGACTGAATGCATTGCATTTTACATCATGGATGACTATCAGTTTATGTGGAGGGGGGACGGGATCAGAATTAGGTATTCCCAATAAACTCATGTGTTCTGAATGCTAGGTCTCAGCTGATGGCAATTTAGGAAATGAAACCTTGCTGGAAAAAGTATGTTATGGGTGTTATAGCCAGCTTCACCTTGCCAGTGTTTGGCACACTCTCCAGCTGCTATTGCCCACCTGGTGTTAGCCAGCAGGTGATGACCAACCTCTTCTCATGACAGGTTTCCCCACCATCATGGAGCTTCCCCTTGAGTCTGCTAGCCAAAATAAACCCATTCTTCCTATAAGCTGCTTTTAGTCAGGTGCTTTGTCCCAACAATGAGAAGGTACTACACAAGTTACCACTCTATAGGTTTTACCAATAGATAGATAGATGATAGATAGATAGATAGATAGATAGATAGATAGATAGATAGATAGATAGATAGATAATTACAAGCTAGGATCCACATATCAGAGAGAATATGAGGTTTTGGTCTTTCTAGGCTCGGGCTACTTTAATATAATTCTTCCAGGGCTGGAGAGATGGCATAGCAGTTAAGCACTTGCCTGTGAAGCCTAAGGACCCTGGTTCGAGGCTCGATTCCCCAGGACCCACATTAGCCAGATGCACAAGGGGGCGCATGCATCTGGAGTTCGTTTGCAGTGGCTGGAGGCCCTGGCACACCCATTCTCTCTCTCTCTCTCTATCTGTCTTTTTCTCTGTGTCTGTCACTCTCAAATAAATAAATAAAAAATGAATAAAAAAATATTTAAAAATAGGGCTGGAGAGATGGCTTAGCGGTTAAGCGCTTGCCCATGAAGCCTAAGGACCCCGGTTCGAGGCTCGGTTCCCCAGGTCCCACATTAGCCAGATGCACAAGGGGGCACACGCGTCTGGAGTTCGTTTGCAGAGGCTGGAAGCCCTGGCGCGCCCATTCTCTCTCTCTCTCCCTCTATCTGTCTTTCTCTCTGTGTCTGTCGCTCTCAAGTAAATAAATAAAAAAAAATTTAAAAATATATATATGTATATAATTCTTCCAGATCCATCCGTTTTCCAGCAAGTTTCATAATTTTATTTTTCCATAGTGCTGGATAGAATTACCTTGTATACATGTACCACATTTTCATTATCCAGTCATCTGTCAAAAGGCATCTAGGCTGACTCACATGTGTTCATTATACCATTCTTCATCTCCCTTTTCTATGTTCGAGCACTGTCATAATTTTTTTTAAAAGGGGGTGTTTTTAATGGAGACCTTTCGCCAACTTCCTGCCATAATGCCCTGAAGGAAATAACAGAAACACAGATGGAAGATAAGTTCCTGTGATGGTTAATTATATGCATCAAGTTAACTGGGCCATAGTGTCAAGATACCGGTCAAAGATTATCCTGAATGCTTCTGCAGCTCTTTGTATCTGAGACTGACATCTAACTCAGTCAGCTTTGTGTAAAAGCAGGTGACACTCTATAATGAAGGTGGGCCTTGTCTAATAACATGAAGGCATGCATTGAACAAAGACTTCCAGCAAAAGGAGTTCAGACAGCCTTCTGACTTGAATTGCAACATTGATTCTGGCCTTGATCTGCAGTCTACTGGCTGACACTGTTTTGAATCTGTTTTAAACTTGCCAAGTTCTACAGCTACATGAGATCGGTCCTTAATCAAACTTGTGCTCTTCCTTTCTTTCTCCCTGACCCTCCCTACTACCCACCGACACGCACAACTGCCACTAAGATGTTGTAGCTGTCCTCTCCAGCAGTGAGCCAGGTATTTTCAAACACAGCTACAAATCTCCCTGTACTGTCAATTAGCACTAATTTTAAACCTTTATACCATCTATAGTAATCTGTGATTATTTCATTTGCCGATTTAGTTTTTTATGTGTCTTCACCCCCCCCCACACATACACACAAAATGTAATTCCTAAGAGACTGATGACTACACCTTTATTCCATAAAGATGCTTCTGAATCATACTGCTCTTTCATTGTCCTCAAAAAAAAAAAAAAAAAATCACTGTCTCGGGGCCAGAGAGATTGCTTAGTGGTTAAGGTTACCTGCAAAGCCTAAGGACCCAGGCTCAATTCCCCAGTAGCCACGTAAGCTAGATGCACAAGGTGGCCCATGAGTCTGGAATTTGTTTGCAGTGGTTAGAGGCTCTGGCATGCCTATTTTTTCTCTATATCTCTCTTAAGTAAATAAAATTTTTAAAAATATATCACTGTCTCGGATGGGCATGGAAGTTCATTCCTATAATCCTAGCACTCAGGAGGGTAAAGTAAGACAGCATGAGTTTGAGGCCTGGCTTGAGCTACAAAGTGAGTTCCAGGCCAGCTGGGGTTAGAGTGAGACCCTGCCTCAAAAAAAAAAAAAAAAAAAAAAGAAAAGAAAACACTTTCTCCAGCTATATTTATCTTTATGTTAAATCATAAGTATAAATAAATTGATAATAGTGATTTATATCTTTAAGATGGGCACATGGATGCATATAACTCTCCATGTCAAGGAGTCAAAAGAAAAAAATAAAGACATGCATAATATGCTGGCTACTTCACTATATATCTACATTTTTTTTTTGTTCCTTTTTTGATTTTGTTTTATAGGAGAGTCTTGCAATGTATCCCAGGCTGGCCTTGAACTTCTAATCTTCCTGCCCCATATTCCCAAATGCCAAAATCTCAGGCATGTACAACCATACCCATAAATGTAGCTTCATGGTTTTATTTTTGTACCTGCTACAAATCCTGATTCTCCCACCATTTTATTTTACAAGCTGTTCCGTCCTGTGGGCTCCTGCAAGCCAGAGACGTTAGCCTCTCTGGGTATAGCAGTGCCTGGGAAGCACCCACGTGCCTCTGGGTGGCCGTTCGGGCAGCACAGATGACAAAACTGACAAGTCCAAATAAACAGGAGAGGTGGCTCGGCAGTTAAAAGTACTTGGTGGCTAGATAGGAGAGATGGCTCAGTATTCAAAGCACTTGCTTACAAAGCCAAAGGACCCAGGTTCATTTCCCCAGGATTCATATAAGCCAGATGCACAAGGTCCAGAGTTTGTTTGCAGTAGCTACAGGCCCTGGTGCACCATTCTCTCTCTTTCTCTTCTTCTGCCTCATTCTCTCTCTCTCAAATAAATAAATTTTTTTTTAAAGATTTGCTAAAGAAATGACTACTTAAGTTCTCTCTTCTGCCAACCTCCTTTCACTTTCACTCCACTGCAGCCACCTCACATCCACACAGTTCACCAAGAAGCAATCTCCTGGCTCCGTGCCCGATGAGAAGGGTAGGGAACTCCACTTCCTGACTCTTGCTCTGACCACATTGGGTTCTGGTCTTCCTCCTTCAGCTGCTCTAAACAGATCAACACCTGCCACCACCCTTCTCAGGGGTGGAACTAGGGAAGGATCTCTGGCCCATGGAACCTCTTTCCATAAACTTACCAAGCCATTGCCCTTGATTCATGATTCTTGATTCAGAAGGGTGTAATCCCTCCCTGCCTCAAATCACTTCTAGTGCCTCTTAAGATGAAAGTCTTGGCTCCAAAGTCTAAATTTGTCATAGACACCTAAATAAAAACATGCTTGGGTAAGCCACACATGGTGGTGCAAACCTGTAATCACAGCCTTGGACAGTTGGGAGGCACATGCAGGAGGATCAGAAGTTCCAGATTATTCCTGGCAATCAAGCAAGTTTGAGGACAACCTGAGCTACGTGAGACCCTGAGTATTTTTTTTTTTTTCTTTTACAGAATACTTTGGGGAAAATAAGACAGAAATCTATTCAATTTTCTCTTGCCTTCTCTCTTTCTGTCTTTGAAAGATTTTCATTGTGAGAGTTTTATTTGTGATCAATTTTACATCTCAAAGCTGAACAAAGCCTTCTTTGTTCCAAGTGGTATCTGCTCGTCCCCCAAAACAATCACTAGCAATGAGCAATTTAAATAAAGAGATCGAATAATGCACGTAGAATACCAAGTAAGCACATGGCAGAAGTAAGTGATGAATGTTAGTTCCTCGTTACCACAGCACTATCTGTGGCTCTAGGAAGACCTCATTTCCACTCATTTCTCTCCTTACTAATCCCAGTTACAATGATATGCATAAATCTTTGAACTGTGAAAAAAAAAAAAAAAAAACCACAACCTAAAGGAGGCAAGGCATTTGCCAGCAAACTATTTTTGCACAGTAGAGTCAGAAAACAAATTGCTACCCCTGTCTTTCAACATTACCATGTATTTGGCTCCAAACTCTTACACAGATTGTAATGATTGATTAGGTTGTGGATATTCAGCCTGTTTTTTTTTTTTTTTTTTTTTTAATCTTCAGAAATGGCAACCTGATACAATTCAATCTAGGAGTCGCAATACCTACTTGATTTTTAATCATTCTTATTAGGTCTCTTCCATTCATAGAGCTAAACAAGTTGTCATGGTAACCCTGTGAACCAAGCAGGATCACAGAATGAGAGTTGGGAGAAACTAGTCCAGAGTCATCAATTTGCAAACGAGGGCTTAAGGCCCAGAGAGGTGAAGTGGGTTTCCCAAAATATCATGGCCAATTAGTGACAGAAGTAAGCTCCCAGCGTTCCACATGAGCCCGCTTTCTTGCCTCTCTTTAACACTTGTCAAAATATGTTAAGAGCAATCCAACTTCATGGAGAAATTAGTGCGCTGAGGATAATGATTACGAAAAATATCAAAGGTTAGATAAAATCTGGAATAGAAGCCAGTTTTTCCCTGACTTTTGATCAAGGATAATGAAACCTTTAAAAGAGACATGTCAAAATGAAGGTGTTTGTTTCTGAGGCATTATCATTTGAAGTTTCTCCTGAATCCATTATTCTTAAAGCTCCCTTCATATGATCTCAGTGAAGGTTTGAAGCATGTCTTTTTCAGCGCTTTTTAAAAAATGCTAACAGCTAACAGTTCATGCTTTACTGTTATTGTTTCAAGATGATCTTCAAGCCTCAACTTATTTGCAAGTATAATTTCTAATTGTCGCTAAAACACTCAAATAACATATCAAACCAGACAAAGAGGAAATCTTTTAAGTAGCTCCAACCTTACTTCTTTGTACTCATTATCATTTGCAAAGAAGAAAACATCACCAGCTTTAATCCCCTGGTTTAAGTAACCAATGCAGTGTATTAGTGTGTGACATCAATCCTAGATGACTCCCTTGTTAACACTGCACTGCCATAGTTAACTTTCTACCAGGACCTCAGCACAGACCTCATGTTAGCATCTTTGCAAAAGTAAAGCATTCATTCTAAATCAAGCCTGCCAGAGATCTAGGGATATTGCAGTCAGGTTCTCATTGCTGGTAGAAATCACCCAACCAAGAGCAGCTTGTGGGAAAAAAGAGATTTACTTTGGCCTACAGGCTGGAGGGGGAAGCTCTATGATGGCAAGGAAAACGATGGCATGAGCAGAGGGTGGACATCACCGCCTGGCCAACATGAGGTGGACAACAGGAGCAGGAGGGTGTGCCAAACGCTGGCAAAGAGACACTGTTTATAACAACTGTAAGCCAGCCCCCAAAAACACACTGCCTCCTGGAGGGGTTAATTCTCAAATCTCCATCAGCTGGGAACCTAGCATTCAGAACACCTAAGTTTATGGGGGACACCTGAGTCAAACCACCACAAAGGATAAACTTAATATGCAGAGGAGGACACTGAAACCAGAATGGTTCCCTAATTTTCTAAGCTCACATAATAAGTGGCAGCCATCTCTGAGGGGAGGAAAATGGACTTACTATGACTCCTGCCTCCATACCGCCCCACAACCAAGCATGAGTCAGCATATCCCACTTACCTGTACCCAACTGGGACAGTAGTGGCTGAAGGATTCACAAGACCCCGATTTTATATGACAAACTGTATAATATTCCATCCTGTGTTCTTAAGATGAGTCAGAGTCTCAGGTGGTGTTCAAAAAAGCAAAGCACTAAGCAACGATGCAGCTCAACTGCCAAACCTACAATTTACATCCTTTCCCATTACTGACCACTGCGGTGGCTTTAAGAAACAGTCCCATATCTCCCTAATACTCTGCACCAAAGCCTTGAAAATGGGCTATAGTCAGTAACAAAAGAAGGGGACAGAAGTAACAATGTGTGACCTTCCAGACCAGGTTTTAGAAAGAACTGTGGTTCCTCCCTACACGCCAAGGATCTGCTACTCTGGAGAGCTGCTGTGTCTCAAAACTTCAGGAAGCCCTGGAGGCTTCCACAGGGGTCTTCTTGCCATCGTGGAAGTGACTCTACCCACTGACACCCTGCCTGCAGCCTCATGGGAGACTGTCATGTAGAACTAACTGCCCAACTAAGCCACTCCTAAAGTCCTGAACCCGAAAAAGAGTGAAATGCTTATCTGTGCTGTTACATTTTCATGTAATTGGTGATGAAGCAACATACTTTGATTCTAAATGATGCCCTTTTGTGATAAGGCAAAAAAAAAAAAAAAAAAGCTGAAATGTCCATGGCTACAAAAGCCACCATAACCAATGAGCCAAATATTCTGTTTGGTTCCAACTCACTGAGAACACGCAAGAAGTAGGAGGCCCAGAAGTCATTCTCCTTATAACCTTGCCCCTGCTCAAAAGAAGATTCAAGATTGCTCCTTAGCCAGCTCCAATGTGCTCTACACACTGTGAGGTATGAGAAAGGAGGGTGAGAATGAGCATCTTAAAGCAGGGCAAGGCTGTTACCTGTAAGAAAAGAGCATAGTCTTTTGGGATCTAACTTCCCTGTGGTGACAGTCTGGACTCTGTGGTAATGTTCTTCATAGCTAAGTTTTATGCTTCAACACCTAGAAGTCTATATTTCTTAAGAGCAAAAAGTCAACTGCATGTGAATTTTCCTTCATCAAACTGATGAATAAATGATGTGTACAGTGAATGTGCAGAGTAAAAACAAAAACAACAACAACAACAACAACAAAAACCTCCCTTTGGAAAGTGGAGTATTGTCCTACCAGGTCCAGGAATAAACAAAAAAAAAAAAAAGAAGAAGAAGAAGCAAAATGTCCACAGTGTGCCAACATGCAAGCTCTTGTCAACCAAAAGACACTTTTTTCCCTTAGTGTTAGTCAGAGGGAAAGTAAACCTAGACGTCTAAAGAGCAGAGCCGGAGGGAGTGGAGGTCAGTCTTTCCGCGTGTGCTCTACCGACAGCATTACTTTCATGAAGATGGCGCTATCCTTTGGTAATGTCGTTCATGTCACTACAGCGGCTACTCATGCAGCTCACACGTGAATTCTTATGGCACCCACCTTGCAGATAGTGACGCTTTCCCTGAACCAAATAGCAGCAAGTGGCCAAGCTCGGGAGAACATGACACATAGTGCTTACCCAGCCCCGGGCAGGCCCCCGTCTTGTCCCTGGAGCGCTTTCTCTTCCCTTGCTGCTCGAGATAGGGAAGGCCTCCTATGGTTTCAAAGCACAGCTTCTTGTTGATGAAGAGGAAGAGGACAGCCAGGAGAACGACAAACACCCCAACTGCAGATAAGAAGCCAATGGCTTCAGGAGTGACTGTCAAGAGAACACAGAAGGAAAAATGTCACCACCATTGCATTAACCCAACTTCTGGTTCTCACAAACAACCGGATCTGTTCAGTACCTTTAACTGTATCCATTAAAATAATAAATGCTGGGCTGGAGAGATGGCTTAGTGGTTAAGTGCTTGCCTGTGAAGCCTTAGAATCCCGGTTTGAGGCTTGATTCCCCAGGACCCACGTAAGCCAGATGCACAATTTTGAGCAACAAAAATAAAGCTGGTGGTATCACCATACCTGATTTTCACCTATATTACAGAGCAATAGTAACAAAAACATCATGGTACTGTCACAAAAGCAGACATGTAGATCAATGGAACACAATAGAGGGCCCAGATGTAAATATGGATAGCTACAGCCACCTGATCTTCAACAAAAATGCCAAAAATACTTACTGGAGAAAAGACAGCCTCTTCAGCAAATAGTGCTAGGAAAACTAGATATGTATCTATAGATGGATGAAAAATAGATCCTTATCTCTCTCCATGCACAAGAGTTGAGTCCAAATGGATCAAACACCTTCATATCAAGCCTGAAACTTAGAAACTACTAGAGGAAAAAGTAGGGGAAACCCTTCAACAGATTGGTTTTGACAAAGACTTTCTGAATATAACCCTAATTGCTCAGGAAATAAAACCACAGATCAACCGTGGGACCTCATGAAATTACAAAGCTTTTGTATGGCAAAGGACATAGTGAATAGAGCAAAGAGGCAACCTACAGAATGGGAGAAAATCTGCCAGCTATACATCTGACAGAGGATTAATATCTAGGATGTACAAAGAACTCAAAACACTAAATAATAAGAAATAAAACAACCCAGTTAAAAATGGGCTATGGAACTGCATAGAGAGTTCTCAAAGGAAGAAATACAGATGGCATATAAACATCTAAAAAAATGTTCTACATCCCTAGTCATCAAGAAAATGCAGATTAAAACTATATTGAAATTTCTTCTCACTCCTGTCACATTGGCTACCATCGTGAATACAAATGACCACAAATGCTGGTGAGGATGCGGAAAAAGAGGAACCCTTCTACACTGTTGGTAGGAATGCAATCTGGTCAAACCATTGTGGAAATCAGTGTGGAAGTTCCTGAGATAGCTAAAATTATATTTACCATATGACTCAGCTATAGCACTCCTAGGCATATATCCGAAGAACTCATCTCACTACCTTAGAGATACTTGCTCAACCATGTTTAGTGCCGCTCTATTCGCAATAGCTGGGAAATGGAGCCAGCCTAGATGTCCCTCAACTGATGAGTGGATAATGAAAATGTGGCACATTTATACAATGGAGTTCTACTCAGCAGTAAAGAAAAATGACATTGTGAAATTTGCAGGAAAATGGATGGACCAGGAAAGTATTATACTTAGTGAGGTAACCCAGGCCCAGAAAGCCACACGTCACATGTGCTCTTTCCAATGCAGATCCTAGCTACAAATGATTGCACTTCTACGTGAGTAGGAAGAACACTCAGAAGAAGACGCCAATAAGCTACAAAGGGGATATAAAGGAAATAGAAAGGGAGGGAGGGGGCACTTAATAGGATGGTATTATATATGTGTGTAAGTAGAAGAACAGATTAATGGGGTGGAAAAGCCTAAGTGAGGTCAGGGGAAGAGATTGAGTAAAGGAAAGGTGGAGGGAGGGCTAATAAAAATCTAGGAGGATATAAATAAGTCATATGGAAACCTACTTTTTAGACAATGGAACACTCAAAAGCCATAGATTATTACTAGAAAATTTTCAGTGCCAGGGATGGAATACCTTCTAGTGAGTTGTTGGTCAGGGAGGTCACTGATGCCCCCAAAACATTACAGGCCATTGCTGAGGCTCTTGGTTTCCCACCAGGAATAGATGGTAAGACCCTATTGCTGAAGACTCCACATACTTGGGCTACAAGGTCACTAAGAAATCCTGCTGGAGCTGAACTGAAAACCTCCTCAATGTAGACCAGCTGACAGAAAGCTGGAAAAAGTTACACTACATGCAGTTCAATGAGAGAGAGAGAAAAATCACCACTGGAGATACTCAACAGTGAACGCGCTTCAAGCCTTAAATTCGGCCAGCTAGGCCAATTGAGCCAATGAGTGCAATAGCAGCATGTCTGTCATGGGGGAAACCAACCACCCTCTAATTGAACTAGAGGCCCACTCCATGGGAGGGAATACATCCCTGATACTGAAAACCTACAACAGGGGTAGTAATAAGGGATATAATGTCTGCTGGTGTCTGGCTAAATGTATACACTATGCTCACCAAACTGCCCAATAAGCACTTCTGTTAATGTTCACACCCATATATTAATGCTACTCTCACTTTTAGTGAGAGAAGCTTCTCTTTTTAAATGTCAGTGACTTTAGGATGACTCAGAAGGCACCATGGTGTTGAGAAGAAGTGATAGAGGAGTGCTCAGCACTGAGCTATCTCTATCACAGCTTCCAAGGCTCAGGGTCCACTGCGTAAGAGGTGGCAGAAAGAATGTAAGAGCCAAAGGAAGGGTAGGACTCCTTACAATGCACTCCTTCAGACACAAAATGGCCTGGATATCGATGACTTCACAGTGTCTGACACTACCTACAAAAGGCCATCATAATAGGAAGATGATGACATCAGAATAAAAGAGAGACTGACTCAGAGGGGTAAATGGTACAATGGAGAGTGGAGTTTCAAAAGGGAAAGTGGGGAGAGGGAGGAATTACCATGGATTATTGTGTACAATTATGGAGGTTGTCAATTAAAAAATTAATTTAAGAAAAAACAAACAAAAGGAATTTAAAATTAAGAAAAGGGTATACTGGATAACCACATGTGGAATGTTTAATCTAGACCCTCTTCTCTTACCCTGCACAAAAATGAACTCCAAATGGATTGATGACTTCAACAGAAAACCTAAAACTGGGCTGAATATAGGTTTTAAGAGTTAAGGCACTTGCCTGCAAAGCCAAAGAACCCTGGCTCAATTACCCAGGACCCACGTAAGCCAAATGCACAAGGTGATACATGCATCTGGAGTTCATTTCCAGTGGTCAGAGGCCCTGGCTCACCCATTCTCTCCCTCTCTCCCTCCCTCTATTTTTCCCTCTCTCAAATGTAGACAAAACAGAAGTAATACTTAAAAATAATTTTTTTAAAAATTCATTCAACCCACTCAAAAAATGGGGCAGGAAACTGAGCAGTGAATTCTCAAAGGAAGAAATACAAATGGCCAACAAAACTCTTTAAAAATGTTTGCCATGGGCTGGAGAGATGGCTGAGCGGTTAAGCACTTGCCTGTGAAGCCTAAGGATCCCGGTTCAAGGCTCGGTTCCCCAGGTCCCACGTTAGCCAGATGCACAAGGGGGTGCATGCATCTGGAGTTTGTTTGCAGAGGCTGGAAGCCCTGGCGCGCCCATTCTCTCTCTCTTCCTATATCTGTCTTTCTCTCTGTGTTTGTCGCTCTCAAATAAATAAATAAATAAATTTTAAAAATATATTAAACAAAAATGTTTGCCATCATTATCCAATGTAAAACTGCTTTGAGAGCCCATCTCTCTCCAGTCAGCATGACTATCATCAAAAAAAAAGTCAAATGATCCAGTTTTGGTGGCACACACCTTTAACCCCAGCACTTGAGAGGTAGAGGTAGAAGGCTTGCCATGAGTTTGAGGCCACCCTAATACTACATAGTGAATTCCAAGTCAGCCTGGGCTACAGTGAGATCCTACCTCAAAAAACCATAAAACAGGGTTGGAGAGATGGCTTAGCAGTTAAGCACTTGCCTGTGAAGCCTAAGGACCCCAGTTCAAGGCTCGATTCCCCAGGACCCATGTTAGCCAGATGCACAAGGGAGTGCACATGTGTAAAATTTGTTTGCAGTGGCTTGAGGCCCTGGCATGTCTATTCATTCTCTCTCTCTCTCTCTGTCTCTCTCTCTCTCTCTCTCTCTCTCTCTCTCTCTCTTTCTCTGCCTCTTTCTCTGTCTGTCCCTCTCAAATAAGTAAATAAAAATAAACAAACAAAAAAACCATAAAACAATTCAATAGCAACAACAAATGCTGGTGAGGGTGTGGGGCAGGAGGAACCCTTATTCACTGTTAGTGTGAGTATAAACTTGAAAACACACTATGGAAAGCAGTGTAGAGATTCCTCAAAAATCTAAATATACACCTACCATATGATCCAGTTATGCCACTCCTGAGCATAAATCCTAAAATCTCTGTACACCTTACTATAGTGATACCTGCTCAGCCATGTTTGTTGATGCTATATTCACAATAGCTATAAAATTAAATCATCCCAGATGCCCACCAACTTATGAATGGATAATGAAGATGTGATACACACACAGGAACTGGAAAGTTATACTAAATGAGGTAATCTAGACTCAAAAAGACAAATACTTGTGTTCCCTCCCATATGCAGGTAGGTCCTAACTTGGAACAGTTAGATTTATTTGTAAGTTATAGTCAGCATCAGTAGTAGTGGGCAGGAAGCTAGAATGAGGTAGACAGGCAAGTGGAGTTATATAATACAGAGGGTAGAAAGGTCTAAGGGGGAAAGGAATGAGGGGAGAGGGAAGGATATACAAAACTAAAGATGGTATGGGTAAGTACCTAGACACCTACTTCTCTGACAGTAAAAGGTCTAACTTTGTGAAAAGAAAGAATTTGGGTAGAAATACCCTTATAAGGAAGAGAAAGCTTTACACCAAAACCATAGGTTGTTACTGTTAAACCCCAGTGCCAGAAATAGGTCATCCCCCACTACAAGCACACAGTGAATATTGGTTAGGGAGGTCCATAAGACCACCAAAACAATGCAGACCACTGCCCAAGTGCTTAGTTATCCACATGAACTAGATGGTAGAACCCTACTGTTGAAGACACCATGGGCTACAGTTACAGGACATTGAGAAATTAAGCTGGAACTAGGATGGAAACCATATCCATCCTGGCTAGCTGCCATAGTGCTGGAACATTCTATGTGAGCTACTGTAGGATGAAAGTCATCAACAGTAGCTGAGTGTGGTGGTGCACAACTTTAATTTCAGCACTCAGGAGGCAGAGGTAGGAGGATCACCATGAGTTCAAGGCCACCCTGAGATTACATACTGAATTCAAGGTCAGTCTGAGCTAGAGTGAGACCTTACCTCAAAAAAAAAAAAAAATAGTCATCAACAATATGAACAAGCAATGGATCCTGTAAGCTACAAAATTAACAAGCTAGGCAAGATGCACCTAGTGATGCAATAGTGGCACATAGTTATGGGGGTAATCAGCTACTCTCTAGTTGGATATGAGGCTAACTCAGTGGGAGGAACTTCATTTATGCTTGGTAGTGAGAAACCAGTCCAAATCCTATGACTTGGAAGGTCATAGAGGGGAAGAGGGAAGCTTTCACTGTTCTGTGGCTAGAGAGAGGTGATACTCCTCAAAATGTCTTCCAAATGTCTTTTTCTCTCTTTTGATCCATGCTTCTCTTACTCTTGGCTAGAGAATCTGCTTTCTACAGATGTCAGTGAATACTGGGGGAGCCAAGACCCATAAGTATGACAATACAAGAAATCCAACTGCCTACTACATGACAAGTGTGAGGCAAGTCATCTTTTTTTTTTTTTAATTTTTTTTTGGTTTATTTTTATTTATTTATTTGAGAGCGACAGACAGACAAAGAGGCAGAGAGAATGAGAATGGGCGTGCCAGGGCTTCCAGCCTCTGCAAGCGAACTCCAGACGTGTGCGCCCCCTTGTGCATCTGGCTAACGTGGGACCTGGGGAACCGAGCCTCGAACTGGGGTCCTTAGGCTTCACAGGCAAGCGCTTAACCGCTAAGCCATTTCTCCAGCCCGCAAGTCATCTTTATTACAACTGCTAGTGCCCAGAAGACACTGCAGAGAAATGGCAGATTAAATGTAAGTGCAGCTCTCACAGCCAGTCTGAGAACCTTCTATAGGTAGATGGCAGCAGACACTGAGGAGACACAAAACCCACCAAAGCAGAAAGTCAGAGACTTCTGAGAGTTCATCACTAAACCATGCCCTACAAGGCTCAGGGACCATTGTGGAAGAGGGAGCAGAATATGCAAGACCCACAGAGTGCGAAGGTGTGCTATGGGGCACTGTTCTTCCAAGAACCAATGGTACATTCATGACCTCACAGTGATACTAAGACCATCACTGATGAGGGCCCTCAGTGGAATGCGGGTGATGGAAAGGGGATAGAAAAAAAGATATCCTGATGGGAATATGACCAATTTATAGTATATTCATATATTAAAGTTTCCAATGAAATTTTTTTTTAAAAAAAGATAATAAAGGTACATCTTCTAAAGTTCACATGCAATCCCACCAACAGGTATATGCAAAGATGTTTGTTATTACCAATCACTAGGAAAAGCCAAAACCACAAGAACCATCTCATGCCTGTTAGCATGGCTGCTTCCAAATAATATACATATAAATTAAGTATGTGGGAGTTCAGACAGAGTAAAGAAAAGCCTTTACAATGTTGGAGAGAATATAACTCGCTACCACCACTAAGAAAACCAACATAGAGCATTCTTTAAAAATTCAAAGTGGAAGGAGCTGAGGACGTGGCTCAGTGGATAAAGCATTTTCCACTCAAATGTCAGGAGCTGAGTTTGGATGCACAGAGCCCATGCAAAGCCAGACACTGTAGCAGGCATCTGTAATCCCCATGTACATCTGTGATGAGAAAGAGGAACACCCAGAAGCCCAAAGATCACCTAGCCTAGCATATGCAATAATAAACAAGAAACCCAACCTCAAAAAGGTGACTGGTCTGTCTTTCTCTCTGTGTCTCTTGCTCTCAAATAAAATAAATAAAAAATTTTAAAAAAAAAAAAAAAAGGTGACTGGTGAAGACTGACACCAAATGTCCTCTGATCTCCACATGTGTACCATGGCATGCACATGCTAGGACTCACATGCACAAAAGAATTCAAAGTCAAATAACCATTTGACTTAGCAATCCCACTGGCAAGTACACAGTCAACAAAATGGAAATTCAGACATTAAAGTGATGCCTGTCCTGCCATGTTCATTACCACATTTTGGTTTGTGTTTCAAGGTAGGGTCTCACTTGGAATTTACTATGTAGTCTCAGGCTGGTCTCGAGCTCAGAGTGATGCTCCTACCTCTGCCTCCTAAATTCTGGGATTAATGGCATGCACCAGCACACCCCAGCCATTGCCACATTATTAACAACAGCCAAGAGATGAACTCAACCTAAGTGTCCACCAGCAGATGAAAAGATTTTAAAAAGTAACATGTGTATTCAACAGAGTAATGTTTGTTGTTGTTGTCATCATTTTTAAGTAAGAAATTCTACTGCTTCTGAAAAAAGGGAGGAACCTGGAGAATACTGTCCTAAATGAAATAAAGCCACCACCGAAAGCACAGAAATAGGAGGAATCTCAATAAAAACACGAGGAAAGCACAAGAGAAATCTAAAACTGCACATTTATAAATCCCTCCCATCATTAAATACTTCAAGGTCTTCTAGTCTGCTGTATGTAGGGGATTTACAATAGCCAAACACATAGAAGCAGAGAGTAGAAACAGTTTTTGCCAGGACCTAGGGGAAGGAGGACATGGAGTGTTGCTCAAGTTTCACTATGCAAGAAAAATGGAATCTGGAGATCAATATACAACACTGTGACTGACAATAATGTACTATGTACTTTTTAAAACTTGCTATGAGGGTAGATTTGCATTAAGTGCTCTTAGCCACAACAAAAGGCACAGGGACAGAATACAATTTTCATAGGTTGGATGTATTCATGCCATTGAGAGTGCTGATAGTTGATGGTCTCACAGCCTGATCTTAACTCCAAACACAGCCAGTAGCATACACAAAATATCTATAGACTGTGTGTCAATTATACCACAACAAATCAATTTTTAAGAGCCTATTGAAGCAGTGACTGAAAAAAATGAAGTAATGATACACTTCATAACTTACATAAATCTTAAAAACATTATTTAGTGGGCATAAATTTTATATTATATCAATTTTAACTAAAAACAATAAGTTTTAAATTCCAAAAACTAACATTTTTTTTTAAAGACTAGAATGAAATACATGAAAAAAATCATAAGGTTTTCTGAGGTTTGGTTTGAATGTGACTGTCTGCATATTTGAACATTCTGTAACTTTATTATTCAACATGTAAAACTGAAGATAGAGTTTAAATACTGTAATAGTCATGAGAGCTGTAGTCAGCACAGCGTTACAATTTCTGTGCAGCACACTGAGCACAGCAAGCCAAGAGTTTTATCAGACTAAGCCAAAGAAGGTCTGATGTTTCGTGTGGGTCTAAACAAAATTAGAGGCTTTGCAAGAGAAATGTTCAAGGCATTTTGCATCCTATATACATAAATGCTATAGCAAAGAACAAGTATTACATATATCATCTGCTGTATATAAGAAGGACACATATGTCATGAAACTTAAGTGCCATCTGCAGAGTAACTCATCTAATTATTCCAGTAATTACTACATTGGAAATCAGATGGCTGTGAAGTTCGGTCACAAGTTCATGTTGAACACTTCCTCTAACTTAGTTGTGTCTCTGACAGGCCACTGGAAAGCCCCATCTGTTGGTTTCAAGCAGTCGCCCAAGGAAAGGAAAGAGCAGAGTACATAGCAACACAGAGAAGTTTCTTGGGTCCCAGTCTATAGACATGCACAACTTTCATTCCATAGTTGTTGAAGGGGCTAATGTTTGAATGTAAATGGCCCAATTGCCTCAAATGTTTTTGATTAAGCTTCCTACTTAGTCTCAAGTAGGCAGACCGCCTGCTGAAGGAGACCAATCCTGAGCCTAGCTCTGTGTGTTCAGAGCCGCCTTGAGTTCAAGTTGTTGGCTCTCTGCTGTGGATGCATGCTGAAGAAAGGCAGCTTCCTCCAGCATGATGAAGTTTCTCCTCCAAGCAGCAAGCCCGAAACAAACCTTTTCTGACCACAAGCTACTTTTGGTCTGGTGTTTTTGTCCCAGTAAGAGAAGCTAACTGCAACAGTTAAAAACAAAACAAAATAAAACAAAAGGTTGATCAACTGAAGCCATCTGACTCACAAGAACTGGAAGATGAAGGAAAGTTGAAACAATGCTTAACAAAATGGTAAAGCAGAAATCAGAATTGACCAAGCAATGACAGCAGAAATGTTAGAATCCCATCTCAGATACAAATGTTCCCAGCACCGCTCTGAGAAACAGGAGGAATCTCAATAAAAATGCAAGGAAAGCCCAAGACAAATCTAAAACTACATATTTATAAATCCCTCCCATCATTAAATACTCCAAGGTCTTCTGGTCAGGGAATGAGTCCTCAGTCTCATTCACCCCTTTCAAAAGCAGTGCTGTTACTTTGGAACATTTCCTATGAGGTTTTTCAGTGTGGCCCTACAGTAAAGTGCACAACCTATTTGCCTTAGAATATTGTTACTTCCTAGGGCTGGAGAGATAGCTCAGTGGTTAAGGCATTTACCTACAAATCCTAACGACCCGGGTTCAATTCCCTGACATCCACATAAAGCCAGATGCACAAAGTGACACATGCATCTGGAATTCATTTTCCCTGTGAATTTGTTCAGTGAAGCCAGTGAACAAAGTCAGAGGACAGAAAGAGCGTACAGGAGGAGGGCCAAAGCACAGGAGAAAGAAAATGATGTGAGTTAAGGGCTTAGTCCACACTAGAGACCCCAGAAATATTTGGCAGGCACGACATTAAAGCTGGACTTATTCTTTGGACCATTTCTGTGCCTTTAGACCAGCATGATCATAGAAATGATAGTTTATGTTCAGACTTTCTTAGCCATCAGCAGAAAAGAACACAAGGTCAGAAATAAGAACCGTCTACGAGCGGAACATCCATATGTCCATCTCTATTCAGCTACGTCAGTACCCAAATCCAAACAAGCGAAACAACTAGATTCATTTATTCCTAGTTGTTCATACAACCAGCTTCAAAATTAAATGAGCTGCTTAACAATTCTTACAAAATACAGACCATATTGCTGGAGACACCACATTACTAGGCTGCAAGACACTGAAAATTCAAGCTGGAGCTGAGCTGGAAACCTGTTGAGTAGCTGTTGGGATGCTGGAAGGAGCTATGCAGCATGTTGGGGGAGAAAAGTCATCAATGGTCTTTACCAGCAGTGGATACTGCATGCTCTACAGCTGGCCAGTCGAACCAAATATACTAACTGGTACAATGGTGGCATGTCTATTACGATGGAAACCAGTGCTGACTGGACTTGAGGACCGCTCCATTGGAAGGGATTCCTACCTGGTGTTGAAAACTTAATAAAAATGTCTATGACTTGGGAGATCATAAGCCCTAAGGGGAAACTACTACTGCTATCTGACTAAATGGATATATTATATCTGCCAAACTGCCCTCTAATTACTTATGCTTATGCCCATATACTAATGCTCCTCTCACTTTTGGTTAGAGAAGCTTTTCTTTGCAGATAGTGAGGATCACTGGGAAAATTCAAAACTTACCAACGTGCTGAGAAGTGACAGTGGAGTGCTCGGCACTAAATGAGACATCTGTATCACACCCTCCAAGGCTCAGGAACCATTGTAGAAGAGGTGGTGAAGAGAATATGAGTCAAAGGAAGGAAAGGAGTGCTTACAATGAAGTCTTCCAGACACAACGAGGCCTTGGGATTTCATGACCTCACAGTGGCTGATGCTACCCACACAAGACCTGCATAATAAGGGGGGAGGGAAGGATGACATCAGAGTAGAAGAGAGACCCAGGTGTCGTGGGTCACACTTGAGAGGCAGAGGTAGGAGGGTCACTGTGAGTCCAGGGCCAGCTTGAGACTACATAGGGAATTCCAGGTCATTCTGGACTAAAGCAAAATCCTACCCTGATAAACCAAAAAGAAAGAGAGGAGGAGAGACTCATTGGCAAGAAAGGAGTAAATAGAGAGGGCATTTGGGAGAGGGGAAAGGGAGGGTGGTAGAACGGGATTATGATCAGGACAGGATTATGATCATGGTGTGGTGTTTATATTTATGGAAGCTATCAATAAACAAGGTTTTAAAAAATATTTTTATTTATTTATTTGAGAGAGAGAGAGATACAGAAATAGGCAAGAAGAGAGCTAGAGAGAGAATGGGCATGCCAGGGCTTCCAGCCGCTGCAAACGAACTCCAGATGTGTGTTGCCCTCTTGTGCATCTGACTTACATGGGTCCTGGGGAATCAAACCTGGGTCCTTTGGCTTTGTAAGGAAGTGCCTTAACTGCTAAGCCCTCTCTCCAGCCCAACAAACAAGTTTTTAAGAAGAATTCTTACAAAATAAGCACTTCAATTTTCTCTCTTTCCTATATGACACTTCTAAAAGGAAAAAAAATTCCTTGATACTTGCAATATTATGCTGTTCTAAATTTAGGACTAATTAGGTATTATAACCTCAATAGTCTTCATAGAGAGATGATCATTTTCCTAAAATTTTTAGGATTGTGAAATATATAACATATATATATTTAAAGTGAGAAAAGTGATAACTCCACTTAAGTTTTCTTCCTAGTAATAGCTAACAAGGATATGTTAACTACATGTTCAAACAAATTCTTTGGAAGTAAAAAATAGACCTTCAAAAATAGGGGGAGAAAATGGCTTAATGAAACCTAAGTGCGATTTTAACATGTTCCAAAATAAAACATGGTAACATATGGAGTCACTAGCAACCGATCATCTCTCAAAACACTTGAGAATGCAGCATTGGTGGGGATGCATGGGGTGCTATCTTTAATATAGTAATATGTGTGTGTGTTGAAATGTGTCCATCTTCTGAAAATTAAGCAAACTATCTGCTTTACATGTTCAAATATGAGTCCTCACTTAGTGTGCATGTAGACACACATACTTATAAGCCAAGAATGATCAGCAAACTTGCTCACTTTTCCCTTAATCCTCAAAGATGTTGGTTTAGAAGTAACACTTGAAATGGGAGATGTGCAACAATGGGCCCATCAAGGGATGCTTTGAAGCCTTGACACTTTCCTCATTTCCATACTTATATAATATGTTTATATTATGTATATATTTATTTGTTTATATTATATGTGTCCTTGGAATTCTCCATTTTCCCAAGTTATCCCTCATATTCCCAGGTAAAAAGAAGATAGAAAAGAAGAAAAGGGAATTAGGTGATGTTGCCAGTTTTTAAAGCCGTAGTCAACATTTCTGGATTATCAGACTTTTAATTGCATGCCCATGTAGCAAAATTGAATTGAGCAATATATGGGCTTTGTACAATTCGTGCCTTTTGCCAAAGAAACTTAACCAGTTAGCTTGGAGACAACATTTATTATCACTTGATATTATGAACTTAATGTAATTATGTAATAAAATTGGGAACATATACACAATAAAAACATGTCATGTGGAAACTTCAGAGACTAATTGTCACCATGATTTTGGTGAGATGGTTTTTAATCAGTTGGGGCAATTTAACTTTCAAGTAAAAGGAGAATATGTCTATAAATAAAAGCAATCCAGAGGTAAGTCTTTTGCAGACAGAGAAAATATCTTAAAAGAAAGATATGCAACTTTCTTCAAGTCTCCAAAACAAATGTATTTGGAAAATATTTGGAGTGAAAAATAAATTTGATTTGTTTGTGACTTCTTTAATTTTCAACTCAGACTACTACCCACGTAGTGAGACTGAAATTTTAAGACTTTTCTTTTTCACAAATCTAATACCCCTTTAAAAATAAACCATTTTCCCCATGACCTTACAGTGTGTAGCAATACCTTCACAAGACCCTCATAATAGAAGAAAAAGATAATGACATCAAAATAAAATAAAAGAGTTCCTAATGGACGGGTATATTGTAGAGTGGAGTTGTGAAGGGGAAGTGGGTGAGGGGAGGGAATAATCATGATTTATTATCTGTATGTAAGTTGTCAATAATAAAATTATACATTAAAAAATAAAATAAACCATTTTCTTGTATCCTAAAGCAATTCAATAGTCTAATAATTATGAAATGCTTCAAATTTTGAGTTTTGATCCCACGAGACAATATATAAGGATATTATTCAAGGATATTCCTAAAAATAGGAAATGGAAAATCCAGAAATGGAAGAGTTAAAGACTGTTAAATTGCAAATTTGATACAAGTCACATTTTCTTGCTTTGAGAAAGTTAGCTATCCACAGACATGAGTTCATTTGTTACTAAGAATTTATTTGCTAGGAACATCAAAGTCCACTGACATTTCAGCCAAGAGCAAAAAAAAAAATGTCCAGCCCTAACACTGACATCAGTTATCCAGTGTTATGTCCATCCTGAGTCCCAGACCACATGACAGCCATTCAGGTGACAATGACAACAAAACTGTCATGGTACTCAAATAATCTAGGTAGGTATTTACTGCCTATTGTACTTCAGGAGGAGAATCATCTTAAAAGGAAGCACCTCTAGCATTAATTTCTGAATAAAATGCTCTTCCCAAACAGAGGGGATTCCGATCAATTCTCAGATCTTTCTACTAAAAGTATTTACTGATTCTTTTTAATTACAAAAGCAAAAAAAATAAATAAATAAAAGGATAGCATAAATTGTCTGTTTTACTGTCTGTGCTAATTTCATTTCATTACATCCTTGGAATAAGCTATGATTTTCCCCACTGGTTCCCATGGCATTGTTCATTATCAGCTGCTAATTGTCTAGCATTCACATAGGACTGTGAACCAAGTAGGCTGCTGTGTGGGCTGAAGTTCTAGGGGAAGCTGAGCAGCGACAGGATTCAAGATTGTTATTATTGTGACACATTAGAAAATTTCCACCCACTTACGTGCCCACATCACTCTGCTGCACATCATCCGTACCCAGAGGGGCTGTGCACTGAAGCATGAGAGGCCATCTGTACCAGGCACCCCACTTGGTGATTATCATTGCACATCAAGGGAAGATTACACAGGGCCAGGCGGGTACAGCTGGAAAACCAGAGGTCTGGCTCCATATGGCCTATGTGAGTACTGATCTTAAAACAGCTATGACAAATTTGTTTAAAACGTTCCCTGACTTCCAGCCTTGAGTACAGGTACCTGACTCAGCCCAAGGGCTCTCCCAAGCTTCCCCCATTTACACAGCCAGAACCAAGGCCGATTTAGAGATCTAAGCAACTCTTAAGATGCAAACAGGTTGGAGACTTTTAAATAGATTTTGACATGCAACGCTCCTTGGAATTCTTCCCAATAGGGGCTCAGATATAGAGGGCTAATTGCATCTGACCTTATGAATTCAGAAAGTGCAGAACAAAAAAAAAATCCATTAGAACAACCCAAACAACATGCAACACTTTATACATTTAGGTCAAGAGGGAGTTGTAAACGTCCCTAAATGCACAAGGCACACAGGGGTAACGTAAATGGGACAGAAGGTGGTGCAAAGTCACCACGTGTTGCAAAGTCATGAGAAACATTGCTTTGGGTTTACAACATGCTGCATACTGATCACTTTTACCAGAATGTGGGGCCTACTTGGGTACAGACAGCCCTTGAAAGATCAGAATTACGAGGAGCTAAGTTTCTTTTAGGGGCTTTCCAGGGTCATTTTAATAGTGATGTTGCAGTCAGGTTCACATCGCTGGCAGAAAACACCCGAAAAAGCACAGCTTGTTGGGGGGTGGGGTTTATTTTGGCATAACGACTCGAGGGGAGCTCCATGATGGCAGGGGGGAACAATAGCATGAGCAGAGGGTGGACATCACCTCCTGGCCAACATCAGATGGCCAACAGCAATAGGAGAGTGTGCCAAACACGGGCAAGAGGAAGCTGGCTATAACACCCGTAAGCCCGCCCCCAAGAATACACTTACTGACTCCAGGAGGCTTCAATTCCCAAATCTCCATCAGTTGTGGACCTAGCACTCAGAACACCTAAGTGTATGGGGGACACCTGAATCAAACCACTACAAGTGGAAAACATGAAAGAGATAAGATGACCGCAAGCTGTCTGCTAGAGACTACCACAACACAAATCCTATTCACAGGATTTGCAGCTAGAGAATATGATATTCAATATTCACACACATGTGTTCAATCTCTTTGAACTGGCTCCCTCTAATTAAACCAGCCACAGGCTCATAGGTGGGAAAACACCAAACTTTAAAAAAAAATAGGAGGAGGGTACTTAATAGATTGATATTGTATATATGTAAGTACAATGATTGAGATGGGGAGGTAATATGATGGAGAATGGAATTTCAAAGCGGAAAGTGTGGGGGGGGGAGGGAATTACCATGTGATTTTTTTTTATAATCATGGAAAATGCTAATAAAAATTAAAAAAAATACACTCAGCCTGGAGGTAGGGAGTTCTGATCCACTATCACACTATCCAGTCCTATAACAAGGGCAATGTGAGGGCAGGGTTCTGTCTCAATTAGATGGTACCAGTGTACTTTCCAAGCAGTAACATTTGTGATAAATCAGAACACCAATTTTACATTATAATGGTTATTCCTGGACAACCTTGAATCTCACAGTGCATCTCCTTGCCCTGAGATCACAAATTAAAAGGTTGCCTGGTAAGCAGTGACTAGGACCGAGAAAGGTTGGATCTTCTCAAGGCTATATTTCTACACATCTACTGGGAGCATCATCACTGGGTGGATGACTCAGCTTTCTTTACCCAAGGACTCGCTCACTCAAATCATAAAATGGATTTTAAAATCTAAACAACTAACTGGGCAAATCCAGAACTCACACTCCATATCCTTAATTTCAACATCACTTTCCAGAACCTTGTTCTTCCTTCCACTTCATTGTCAATGCATCACACCTCTGCTTTCCCCTCAGAGTGTTTATGTTCACCATGTTTTGAGCTTCACACTGTTCCTATTGAACAAGTCTTGCTTTCCGGTAGTTTATGCTTTCTCATATCTTCATCTAGCACCAAGAGCTGAACATGTGTGTCTACAGGCCACAATCCTAACATGACAAACACCTCTACCATATCCTATAGGCATTTTCAATATAGTTATTAAGTTTAGGACATAATTCATTATCCTCTTCAAAAGATCCTCTGAGGGCTGGAAAGATTGCTTAGTGGTTAAGGCACTCGCCTGGGAAGCCTAAGGACCCAGGTTCAATTCTCTAGGACCCACATAATCCAGATGCATAAGGTGGCATATGCATCTGGGGTTCATTCACAGTGGCTGGAAGCCCTGCACCCATTCTCTCTGCCTCTCTTCTTTCTCTCTCTACTTTCAAATATATATATCCTAAGTGTAAATTTTCAGCTCTTTAATTTCTTAATAATGTAATTTGGTCTCTGATGAAGAGTGCTTACCTGGCTAAGGAATTATGACAATCTTATAAAACAGGAAGATTTAGACACAGACAGTTTTCTGAACACAGCTGTATGTGGAGTAGTGCACACAAACACTCAGAACTCAGAATACTGCCAGATCCCACAAAACTCTAACTGTGCTTGTCCCTGATAGAACTAGCAATGAACACCAAAGACTGCTCACGCATAACAGCTTCTGGAGAGCACCACTAAAGATGAAGCTCAAAATATTACAACACTTTAAACTCTTCACAAGTCTTCCTTAAACTGCCTTACTAATCTCATCTCTAGGCATGCCTCCCAGGTCCTTGATGCTTGGTTTCACCAGATTACTCACTGCTCTCCAAACACACCAAGCACTTCCAAATCTCTGTGCATTTTCTCATGACCTCCTCATCTCCGTGATGAACTCCAGCAGGCCAAGGACTACTCACCTTCTAAGAGCCCTCTGAAAGGCCAACTCCCCTACAAAGCCTGCTCTAACTTCCCCAGACAACGACTATGTTCTTTGTACAGGGCTTTGTGTTTTTGCACTACAAAGCCTGTCCTAGCCTCCCAAGACAATGGCTGTGCCTTTTGAACAGGGCTTATATCTTCACACTGTGCTTACTCCCTATCAACTTAACCATTTGTGGTCCCCACCAGACTGTAGTTTTCTGAAGCCAGAGACAGCATCATCTTCATTCATCATCACAACCTTGAGGCCTTGCTCATAACAGATCCAGAATCTATGTTAGTATAACTGAATTAGAAATTATAACCCACTGACGGGAAGAATGCAAGAGCCAAAGAAAGGGTAGAACTCCTTACAATGTGCCCCTCCAGACACAGAATGGCCTGGATATCCATGACCTCACAGTGCCTGATGCTACCTACATAAGACCATCATAATAGGAGGAAAAGATGATGACATCAAAATAAAAGAGAGACTGATTGAGAGGGGGGAGGGGATATGATGGAGAGTGGAGTTTCAAAGGGTCAAGTGAAGGGAGGGAGGGAATTACCATGGGATAGTGTCTGCAATTATGAAAGTTGTCATTAAAAAAATAAATTAAAAAAAAAAGAAATTACAACCCACAAGGTGCTATTTTATTTTCTATTAGTTGATATGCAACAACCCTGTCAGGAAATGGTCACTGAATTAGATGAAATGATATCAATCTCTGGAGGATCTCTTCAGAAAATGAACATGTGTGGTGTGTCCTTCTTGTTGGCTCTTATGAGCTAATGGATCTGCTTCTCTTGTCCTGTGGTTTTGATCCATCAGTGGCTCCAGGCCTGCATCCAACTATCAAATATGCATGCTGGTAATTTAAAGGAACCCTAGAAGACCTCAGAACAGGAATGTATCTCAGTGGTAGTAGAGCATGTGTCTATCATGTGCAAGTCCTGGATTCATCTCCAGAACCATACACACACACACACACAAATACTACAGGGGCTGGGAAGATGGCTCAGCAGTTAAAAGCACTTGCTTGCAAAGCTTGCTTGTTTGGATTCCATTCCCCAGTGCCCACATAAGTCCAGATGCAAAAAGTGGCACATGCGACTGGTGTTCATTTGCAGTTATAAGAGGCCCTGGCACACATGCACTCATGTATGTGTGTGTGTGCACGCACACACACACACACAACTAATATTTTTAAGATTGCAGTTCAAAGAGACCAACAGATGTGCCCCAAATGCCCAGCATATCCAGTAATATGGTGGCAGACCTGTCTGCAGTCCAGTTTCGGTGACCATGCTAAGTCTACCAGGCTGCTGCTTCCCCATATATCCTCTTCCACATTACAGAGTCTTTGCATGCATGATTCCCCCCCACCACCACCATTAACTCCAACCCCTCATTACTTGAGGAAGCCAATGCATGTCCACCTGGGTGACCACCAGTATCATCTGCTTGAAGACTTGGGATGGCTGGGAAGGTCAGTGCTCTGCAAGTAACCCCTTCCTTCTCTGTTCATGTCTTTTTGTCAACATTCTTTTTTTTTTAGCCTTTATTTTGCTTGCTTGCTTGTCTGTTTGTTTGTTTGTTTGTTTGTTTGTTTGTTTGTTTATGAGAAAAGGAGGCAGATAGAGAGAGAGAGAAAAATGGGCACACCAGGGCCTCCAGACACATGCCCCACCTTGTGCATCTGGCTTACATGGGCACTAGGGAAATTAAACCTGGGTCCTTAGGCTTTGCAGGCAAGAGCCTTAACCACTAGACCATCTCTCCAGCCCTTCTTGTCGACATTCTTCCTCCACAAAGAAAGCCAGTGCTAGCCCTACAAATATGACAATAACTCTATGCCTATAATATTTTAATTTATTTGCAAACAATGAGAGGGAGACAGAGAGAAGAGAGAGCAAACGGGCATGCCAGGGCCTTTAGCCACTGCAAATGAACTCCAGATGCATGTGTCCCTTTGTACATCTGGCTTCATGCAGGTACTGGGGAATTGAACAAGCAAGTGCTTTAATCAATAAAACCATCTCTTCAGCCCCCAAGTATTTTTCTTCTTTTTTAAAAAAGTATTTTATTTACTTATTTATTTGAGAGAGAGATAGAAAGAGAATGGGCACACCAGAGCCCCAAGCCACTGCAAATGATCTCCAGACACATGCACTGCCTTGTGCATCTGGCTTATGTGGAGACTGGAGAATCAAACCTAGGTTCTTAGGCTGCACAAGCAAATGCCTTAACCGCTAAGCCATCACTCCAGTCCCAGATTATTTTTTTTCTCTAACCTAAATAATGGTAGTTTTTTCAAGCATTCCTCAAAGCATGTGGTTGCAACTCCCCATATTTGCTAGTTTCCTTCATTTTCCCTCAGAGAATAGTACCTAAATAGATGGGGTTTTTTGTTTGTTTGTTTTGGGTTTTTTTTTTTTGGTTTTTGGTTTTGGTTTTTTTTGTTTGTTTGCTTGTTTGTTTGTTTGGTTGGTTTTTCAAGGTAGGGTCTCACTCTAGCCCAGGCTGACCTGGAATTCACTATGTACTCTCAAAATGGCCTTGAACTCATGGTGATCCTCCTACCTTGCCTCCCAAGTACTGGGATTAAAGGCATGCGCCACCATGCCTGGCTTTAAATATATATTTTTAAAAATTTTTAAATATCCGAGCAGTTATCAATAATCTCCCAACTAAAAAAAGTCCAGGCCCGGATGGATTCACTGCTGAATTTTACCAGACTTTTAAGGAAGAGCTAACACCATTGCTTCTTAAGCTTTTCCAGGAAATAGAAAAAGAAGGAATCCTACCAAACTCCTTCTATGAGGCCAGCATCACCCTGATACCAAAACCAGGCAAAGATAGAACAAAAAAAGAAAATTACAGACCAATCTCCCTCATGAACATAGATGCAAAAATATTGGCAAACAGAATACAAGAGTATATCAAAAAGATCATTCACCCTGACCAAGTAGGCTTTATCCCAGAGATGCAGGGATGGTTCAACATACGCAAATCTATAAATGTAATACATTACATAAATGGGTTGAAGGACAAAAATCACATGATCATCTCATTAGATGCAGAGAAAGCATTTGACAAAATCCAACATCCCTTCATGATAAAAGTCCTACAGAGACTGGGAATAGAAGGAACATATCTCAATATAATAAAGGCTATTTATGACAAGCCTACAGCCAACATATTACTAAATGGGGAAAAACTGGAAGCTTTTCCACTAAAATCAGGAACAAGACAAGGGTGTCCACTGTCTCCACTTCTATTTAATATAGTTTTGGAAGTCTTAGCCATAGCAATAAGGCAAGAGACACACATAAAAGGGATACAAATTGGAAAGGAAGAAATCAAGTTATCATTATTTGCAGATGACATGATTCTATACATAAAGGACCCTAAAGACTCTACTAGCAAGCTGTTAGAGCTGATCAAAACCTACAGCAATGTAGCAGGATACAAAATAAATACACAGAAATCAGTAGCCTTCGTATATGCTAACAACAAACACACAGAGGATGAAATCAGAGAATCACTCCCATTCACAATTGCATCAAAAAAAATAAAATACCTTGGAATAAACCTAACCAAGGAAGTAAAGAATCTATACAATGAGAACTTTAAAACACTCAAGCGAGAAATTGCAGAAGACACTAGAAAGTGGAGAAACATCCCTTGTTCCTGGCTTGGAAGAATCAATATCGTGAAAATGGCAATCTTACCTAAAGCAATCTACACATTTAATGCAATCCCTATCAAAATTCCAAAGGCTTTCTTCATGGAAATAGAAAAAACAATCCAAAAATTCATTTGGAATCACAAAAAACCTCAAATATCTAAAATAATACTGAGCAACAAAGAAGAGGCTGGTGGTATCACCATACCTGATTTTAACCTATACTACAGAGCCATAGTAACAAAAACAGCATGGTACTGGCACAAAAACAGACATGTAGATCAGTGGAACAGAATAGAGGACCCAGATGTAAGCCCAAGTAGCTATAGCCACCTGATATTCGATAAAAATGCCAAAAATACTCATTGGAGAAGAGACAGCCTCTTCAGCAAATGGTGTTTTGAAAACTGGATAAATATCTGCAGAAGGATGAAAATAGATTCTTCTCTCTCACCATGCACAAGAATTAAGTCCAAATGGATTAAAGACCTTAACATCAGACCGGAAACTTTGAAACTGCTAGAGGAAAAAGCAGGGGAAACCCTTCAACATATTGGTCTTGGCAAAGACTTTCTGAATACAACCCCAATTGCTCAGGCAATAAAACCACAGATTAACCACTGGGACCTAATGAAATTACAAAGATTTTGCACCGCAAAGGACACAGTGAAAAAAGCAAAGAGGCGACCTACAGAATGGGAAAAAATCTTCGCCAGCTATATATCTGATAGAGGATTAATATCTAGGATATACAAAGAACTCAAAAAGTTAACCAATAAGGAATCAAACAAGCCAATCAAAAAATGGGCTAAGGAGCTAAATAGAGAGTTCTCAAAGGAAGAAATAGGAATGGCATATAAGCACCTAAAAAAATGTTCTACGTCACTAGTCATCAGGGAAATGCAGATTAAAACGACATTGAGATTCCATCTCACTCCTGTCAGATTGGCCACCATCATGAAAACAAATGATCATAAATGTTGGCGGGGATGTGGAGAAAAAGGAACCCTTCTGCACTGCTGGTGGGAATGCAATCTGGTCCAGCCATTGTGGAAAACAGTGTGGAGGTTCCTAAAGCAGCTAGAGATTGATCTACCATATGACCCAGCTATAGCACTCCTAGGCATATATCCAAAGGACTCATCTCATTTCCTTAGAAGTACATGCTCAACCATGTTTATTGCTGCTCAATTTATAATAGCTGGGAAATGGAACCAGCCTAGATGTCCCTCAACAGATGAGTGGATAATGAAGATGTGGTACATTTATACAATGGAGTTCTACTCAGCGGTAAAGAAAAATGAAGTTATGAAATTTGCAGAAAAATGGATGGACCTGGAAAGTATTATACTAAGTCAGGTAACCCAGGCCCAGAAAGCCAAGCGCCCCATGTTCTCTCTCATATGTGGATCCTAGCTACAGATGACTGGGCTTCTGTGTGAGAATGAAAATACTTAGTAGCAGAGGCCAGTAAGTTGAAAAGGAGACATAAAGGGTGTAGAAAGGAAGGGAGGAGGATACTTAATAGGTTGATAATGTATATATGTAATTACAATGATTGTAATGGGGAGGTAATATGATGGAGAATGGAATTTCAAACGGGAAAGTGTGGGGGTGGGGAGGGAGGGAATTACCATGGGATATATTTTATAATCATGGAAAATGTTAATAAAAATTAAAAAAAAAAATTTTAAATGACTTTATTCAACTTATCTCTGCTGAAAATTAGACTGTTTGAGGAAAAAAGAAATACATTTATGGAAACAAAATTACATAAAATCAGGGTCTGTATAAATAAGCAGTATGCAAATTATAAAATCTACTGGAGGAAATTATGGCCTCTCAACCTCACACTGTCAGAATATGATGGTATTTCTAGGGAAAAGGAATTTTCAGGTCATCTGGTGAACTACAGAACTTGAGATAGATGGAAAAATACATTATTTTGTGGTTTGGCATGTTCAAAACACCCAGAATAGTGTATTTAACCTGGTAGTTATTCACTGGAAAATAAGTATATTTCATAGACTATTCAGAAACAACTAGCTCTGGAAAATGGAGTTTGAAAGTTATTGTGCAAATATGCCCAATAGAGCTACATTACTAATTGATAGACACAAAAGAATTCAAAAGTGTAATCTCAAAATCCTACTAAGTAATACTGAAATCCTTCACTATGGCTAAAAATTTTCTGACATGCACGCTGCCCTACTAAAGTTGAATGTCTAAATAGCTTTTGATCTTGGAAAGAGAAGGAAAATAACATCTTTGAAAGAATGTCCTTTGGTGCTTATTTCTCTAAATTTTCAATGCAAATTTCCACAGCTATCAGCTCTGTAGGATGTCTGCACAGAATTATTGCAGAACCCATTAACAGAAAACATTACTTGACAGTGTTTTCAACCCACTTTACATTTGCTAGAGACTAAGGGAGAGATGTTATGAGCATCTAAACTTAACAATGCATAAGCATCTAAGGAAAATAAATTGAAGACCACAATATTCTGGAACACAAGCAAATCAAACCAAAACTTTCCAGAATGAAATCAGACATTCTATCCTCCTATTTTGCTGTTTTCAACCACCATTGCTAGTCCAGGCAAGCACATGTTCAAGCTTCGCTTCCAAACCAAAAATATTCAGTGCATGCCTCTGATAGGACTGCAAACATCTGAACTCCCGTCGAGATTCTGTTTCGGAATCCTACTGTGAAGAGAAAAACAAGAGAAGAAATATGTTTCTCAGCTTAGCTCATACTTCTTCCAGCTACACTTTCATTATTTAAGCCCAGCAGAGTCCCAGTTTGATAACACTGCTGACATTTCTACTGAAGAGCATAAAGATTGACTGTAGTCTGCTCTCCAACATGAAAACACAACCTGAGATGAATCCTTCAATAATTTAACCATTTACTGGGCATCCATGCCTGACTGGAGCTTGATGTCTAGCTTCAAGAAGTTTAATAAAGATTTTTCAAAAGAGTCTCCATGAGTGGGAAAGTTATTCCACTCAAACCAAGACTTACGGAAGGAACTCCAAAAATCGTTTTTAGAAGAGACTGAGAGATTTAGCAGGAAGTACTCCAGTACTTAATTTTGAACCACCTCTTTATTTGCATCGGTAAGCAATGTCTGGTTAATGGTTCTAAAAGAAAATAGCCTAATAACTGAAACATGTCCATCCAAGATGTCCAAAACTTGGTAGAATATGGTCTTCTCTTGCAATCTGACATATAGACAGTATATGCTACCAGTTTTTATGTGCCTTTATTTTATTTATTTATTTTTATTTTTTGGTTTTTAGAGGTAGGGTCTCAGGCTGACCTAGAATTCACTATGTAGTCTCATGGTGGCCTTGAACTCACAGCGATCCTCCTACCTCTGCCTCCCAATTGCTGGGATTAAAGGCATGCGCCACCATGCCTGGCTCCCTTATGCATCTTTAATATTGGTAAATAAGTCAATTGGATTAATGAGAAGTATCTGCACATGGGTCTGACAAAGGCAAAGCACTCCTGTTCCTGCATGGAGTTCATCTGGCTCCACATGCTTTCTAAGTCACTTGTTGACTTGTCTTGGGACACCATTGTTAAGCTAAATTACTTCAATTCTCCACAAACTGGAAGCTAATGTTTTGCCTCCTACTTCCCTGAGGCTGGACTATGAGAACAACATGGGCATGGGAGGCATTCTGTGCTGTGGTAAAGATTATGGGGACTTGCTAGCTGGGGATGGGATGAGGACTGGGGAGTTGTCACTAAAAACGAGTCACAGAGGTAAAAAGAAAAGAGAGAGGCTGGCTAGGTAGAGGCAGATTTTGTGTGACAGTGCTCCCTCCAAAGAGAGGCTCCAAGCAAGGATCTGGGTGATGGTTATTCTCAACTGAACTGTCATCTTGACTGGGTCATGAATCAAGTAAGAGAAACGTCTCTGAGCTAGTCTATGAGGCACTTCCTGGAAGCATGAGCTTGCCTAGAGTGGTCGTCTCCTTCTGACAGCTCAGATGTAAAGAGGTATGAGGGAAACCAAGGCTGCTTTTGGCTCCCCACCTTCAGTCCTTGCTGGTGAGTGCATTTCCCCTACTGCTGCCATCCTTCCTGACATCAGAACCAAACTTCTTTGGCCTTTCAACATGGATAGAAGATTAGCAGACATCCAGGGATCTGTCAGGCCTTTAACATCAGATCAGGACTCCTGAGACATCCAGTGTGGGTTCTCGGCCTCTGCACAGAGCCATTGTTGGACAGCCCAACCTGTATCTGTATTGTGTAAGCCAGGCTAATAAATTCCCTTTGTAGGATCTATCTTCTATGCTGGCTTTGTTCCTTTAGAGAGCCCTGAATCATATCGGCTGCATCTCATAGAGGGGAGGGCGGTGCTAGAGACAGAATTCAGACCTTCCCACAAAAGTCCACATGGAATTAAAGCATCCTAGATTACAAGGAACCAAGAGAAGATTAGGAATGAAGCCTAAATAAACAAAAACGTTAACTTTCTCTCTACTAGGCAAAGAGTAAGGGCACAGGTAACAGCCTGAATTACTGCTGACTTATATAAGAGTTGGTGTCTTGATGGTGGAACTGTCAATCTGGGAGCTCTTAGAGATCCTGTGATGGCAGCGTCTTTCCAGGGGTCACTAATGACAAGCACAGGTTGTATCTGTACAACACAACTATGTTAGTTACTTTGCTCATTGTTATAACAAAACACCTGGCCAAAGCAACTTAAGGAAGGAAGGTTTGTTTTGGCTTACAGTGTAAGGACACAGTCTACCAGGGCAGGGAAGGCATGGCACAGGAGTGTGAGGCAGCTGGTCACACTGTCTACAATGAGGAAGCATAGAGAGATGAATGCTGATGCTTAGCTTGTTTTATTTAGTTCTGAACCCTTGCCCATGGGACGGTGTCACCCACATTTAAAGTGGGTCTTCCTACCTCAATTACCAATCTAGAAACTCCCTTACAGAAGTGCCCAGTGGTCTGTTCCCCAGGTAATTCTAGATCCTGTCAAGTTGACAATCAATATTCACCATCATCAACAACCACTGTCAGGAGCCTATTAAGTGTCATAGAGTCAGGGAACCTCACCTTCAACTTCAACAGCTTCATCTGTCCTGTAAGACGAGGAAAGGCACCACTCAAACCTAGCCAACACCTGACTCCAAAGCGGTGGTCCTTCTACATGCAACAAGGAGACATGTTATGATCTTCTCATAACATGACCCAGGAGGCCAATCTTTTCTCTGGAGTCTTATAGGGGAACGGGAAGCTGGCCTATGACTATTGGAGCAGATACATCACCCCTACCCCAAATCCAATAAAACAGAACTCATCAACCATTCTGGTTCTCAGTCTGGTCTGGAGACAGCTGGTCTGAGGAGCATTCCAGGGAAGCCTGCCCACCCCTACATGAGTTACAAATGGAAAACCCAGTAGGGGAGAGACACAGAAGGAGCCAAGCACGATCAGAATCTCCCGGGAAATCTATGCAGAACAATGGCTAGAGTTGTAAATAGTACATTTTACCCTTACATGGCCTTCACTCTGCGCCAGGCCCTGTACGCTTATTTGAGTCTAACAATGGTCCTAAGAAGTTGGAATTATTATCATCATCATCATCATCACATCCCAGATGAGACAAAGATGAGCCCTGGAAAATGAGTGGCATAGCCCCAGTCACAGAGAAGTAAGTGACAGAGCCAGGATATGACCCCAGCAGTCTAGCTTGAGTCCCCAGTTTTCATCGGTCTACTGCTATCTGTCTCCCAGCATGGAAGTGTTCTGAGACAAGAATGCAGTAGACACTGATGTGTGAGTTTAGGGACTGTGAGCAGAGCAATTTTAGCCTGAAGTCCTGAGAGTAAAACAAGAACATAGTGATAACATCAGTCGGAGCCAGTAGATTGAAACAAAGAAAAGTAGGAGTAAAGGGATGTCTCCTCAAAGGTCAAGGTTGAATTTTAAAAGTGTGTTAACTCTGTAAATAGAGTAATAATTGTTTTAACTGATTGCAAGTTAATGCATCTGTTTATCTTGTATAGTCTGTTCATCTTGAGATTTCCTCCCATCATGATAAAAATTACTATGCACATAAGCAGATGACTGCAATAAATATGGTCAGAAACTAACATTGCCAGAAAGTGTTTTTTTTTTTTTTTTTTAAACAGAGAGAGAAAAAACGCTGCTAATTCTATGACTGGGAGTTGAAAAGCCCCCAGATGACATCAGCCTAAATTCTCCTAGAAAAGAAAGACAGGGCGGTGGCTTGTGGAGCTTGCTCTCTGGAGGTGGCTCATTTTATCACTACGAAGAGGACTGTGGTATAGAGAGCGGGGCTCACCAGGAGGGGCCAGGGGAGATGCGTGGCCGCCATCCTATTCATCTGCCTCCTCCAAAGATACTGTTATGGTCTGATTTTCATCCTGCATCCCCATTTGTATGTGGAAGTCCTGACCATACTCCACCCAGGGCCACAGAATGAAACCATATTGGACATATGGTTTTCAAAGAAATTAAACTGAGTTCTTCAGAATGAACACAAAGACAACACAACTGTTGTCCTTGTCACCAGACATTTGGCTGTGGGCATGGTCAGAGCAGAGGGAGATGACCATTTAGGACAGTGTGAATGAATGCCGTCAGTTGCATTAACACAACCCTAGCAGACTAACACAGCTGTGTGCCCTGACCTACAGATGTATGCCAGAGAATTACTTTCTGTCTCACTGAATAAATATGTATGTTTTCCGACCCCGACGCAGACCGATAATCAGTGTTTGAAGGGGATTATGCATCTAGCAAGGATGAGAAGAGAAGTGATGAAAGGCCTCTGGGGCTTCTGCAGCGAAGTTTTGGAATGCAATGAGTCCCCTGTTCGTATTCTTACTACATCCCTTACAAATCGCCATGAACCCCTTTAGACTGCATCTGTGTTCCTTGCTCCTTCTGTCCCTTTAATTTGCTCTTCTTAGTACCACATAAAATCTATCTTCCCATCCAGGTACTAACCAGGCCCAACCCTGCTGAGCTTCCAAGATCAGAAGAAAGGAGACGTGCTCAGGGTTGTATGGCCGTCAACACACAATCTCCTAAACATACTGTTTTTACCATGTCTCTCCTCAACTGGTGCTAAATGTTCCTCACTAGCTATACGGATAAATCCCAAATTCCTTTGCCTGTCAACATTTATAGAGCCTAACTCCAAACAACCTCCCCAAATTTATCTCATTATGCTCCCAAGGGAATCTTCCAGTTCAATGAAGTTAGCATGTTCAACTCACATATGCCTTTGGACAGTGGCATATATCCATTTCTAAGGCCACAGGCCTACAATCCAGCTCCCTCCCCAGGAAGGCCTTCCTAGCTAAATGCTATTTCAAGCCCTCTCTCATGTGGCTCTTCCATCCAACTCTAAAAGGACTCAGCTGTACAGCATATCCACAGCACCCACACTGCGCACATTCATGGCCTGGCAGGCTGGGAAAGTGCTTAGGAGTTAAAAGGTTTTCACCATGAGAAAGCTTTCAACTCCAGTGTCTAATAGTCCTGGTACCCTACCCATCCTCCATGTCATTTAGTGCCTGTCATGGAGTTCTGTAGACCATACCATTTAGTGAACAGCAGGGTAGAGCCTAAGGAAAAAAAAAAAAAAATCAAAAGAACAGGAAGGAAACCCTGTTCTGTCTAAGCATTTTCTTACTTAAAATTTCCTTTATCCTGCTGGGCGTGGTGGTACACACCTTTGATCCCAACACTCAGGAGGCAGAGGTAGGAGGACTGCCGTGAGTTCAAGGCCACCCTGAGACTACATGACAACATAGTGAATTTCAGGTCAGCCTGGGCCACAGTGAGACCCTATCTTGAAAAAAAAAATTCTTTATCCTGAGATAATTAATTAAGAAAGTCAACAGCAGCTCAGATGCATGCCATCCTCAAGTATACTTTCTTTTTTTTTTTTTTTTTTTTTTGGTTTTTCGAGGTAGGGTCTCACTCTGGTTCAGGCTGACCTGGAATTAACTCTGTAGTCTCAGGGTGGCCTCGAACTCACGGTGATCCTCCTACCTCTGCCTCCCGAGTGCTGGGATTAAAGGCGTGCACCACCACGCCCGGCTCAAGTATACTTTCTAAAAATGTGTTGTAGTTAACTTCGTGTTGCTGGGACAAAACATCTGGTCCAAACAGCTGATGGGAGGAAAGGTCTTATTTTGGCTTATAGTTTCTAGTGGGAGCCTCACGATGGCAGAGGAAAGATGGCATAGCAGAGTCTGGACGTCACTTTCTGCCACAGCAACTGGCAGAAAGCAGTGAGAGAGTGAGCCAACTAGCAATGGCAAACTAGAGCCTAATAAACCTCAAAGTCCATCCCCAAAAGTATAGCAGCTGAGGACCAAGCACTGAAAGCACCTGAGTTTATGGGAGACACCTGATTCAAACAACCACAGGGAGAAACAAAAGATGAATGCTCTAGCAGAAGAAAACTATATTCCTCACTACACTGTAAGTTCCTTGAGAGGCACTTGTGTGTCATGCTGACTCCCTGCTATCTCTATGGTTAGCATGGGTTAGGTGGACACATAGATAGATCCAATGTCTGACCATGAGCACATGACTCTGTGACGTTTCCTAGAGAGAGGGTCCCATTCTTCCTTGACAAACCCAAAAGCTGCATTGTACATGGGAAATCTGGTACCTAATGTAGACATCCATTTCTGCCATTGAAACATCTACCACCTGCTCCTCCTAGGAGAGAAGAGGACTTCCTGCCCATGTAAGGTAGCTGTGTACAACACAATTACCCTGACTGGACCTGAGGTTGCCAGAGATTGGGCCAGCAAAGTCCTAGGTGATTTTACCCAGACAGCAGAGTAGGTGGAGAGCCAGTTTAAGTTAACAACTGATAAATAGTATCTCAAAGCTAAATCCATCCTTTTCTCTCTCGCTCAGTCTCTCTTTCTCTCTCTTACTACCTAGGGACTTCCCTTCACTGTTGGCAGTGGAAGGAAGTCAGTCTTCTTCAAAAGCAAGGGATCACCTTACTTTTCTAAAGTGTATTAACTGTTAAATCAGCAAAGAAAAACCGCAGGTAGGCACGGACAGCAATGACACAGAGGTAGTTTCAGCGCTTATGAAGGAAAACCACTGTTGAAACTATGAGGAAATATTGTTTCAAAGAAAACTCAGTTTAGAGGTTGGGGAGATAGCTCAGTGGTTAAAAGTACCTGCTTGCATAAGCCTACCAGCCTGGGTTCGGCTCAGGGTTCAAATCCCTACTAACCGCAAAAAGCCAGATGCACACAGTGGCATATGCATCTGGAGTGTGTTTGCAGCATCAAGAAGCCCTGGTGCTCTCATTCTCTCCCTACCTCCCCACCCCTCTGTCTTCCTCTCCCTCTCTCTCTCTTCACAAATAAGTAAAATATTTTTAAATCAGTTTAAGGTAAATGCCAATTTTGAAACGCTTGCAAATGGAATCGCAGTGACAGCCACACCCAGCAGGAACCCCGATCCTGCCCAGCATCAGCAGAGCCACGGACGAGCCTTGCGCAGTCTGGCTTTGCTGTCTACAAGGCCAGCCCGTGCTTATACCAGACAGCGGGTAAGGCTTTTTAAGTACTTCTCAATTCACCAGTGAGAGCACTTTGTTCAGACTGGTCAAAACAAAGATGTACAGGTACGCCTTGTAACATAAGCTATAGATTCTGTTATTTTTAGGAACCTGTTAAACAGGATGAATTGTCACATGGAAGGGAATACACTGGCCCAGCAGCCTGGGGAGATGAAAAGATGGCTCATGACCAGACTCTTCCCCCAGGTTCAAGCCACTGAAACAAGCACAGCTGGGTGAGCAGACAGATCAGAGGAGAAGGCCTGGGCGGGGCAGAGAGGAAGAGTGGGGGAGTGTGGCAAAGGAAAGAGAAAAGCGATGCAGGAAATTTGGCAACATCACTGTGTCTGAAATGCAAGCTCTCTAGGGAATCTCAGGGACAGCTTAGCAGGACCTGTCTCAAACTGAGTCAAAGCAACAGGCCTCTGTCCCTGGTGTCACCACTGGGTGATTAGTAACGTCATCTGGGAATCACTTTCAAGTGATAGAATAATACCCTGCCCCCATCAGCCAGGCAGGTCTAGTATCGTTTTTCATTTCAACTAAGCCATACTTACCAATACTCTTTTCTTTGCTGAGAAATCATGGCAGAAAATGATGACTCCTCATGCATTACTATGGAAACCCTAAAACTTCCTCTAGAAACCATTTTTTTTAAAGGCTGCGCATAACCCCACTCTGACTTTCAATCACAATCCTCTCCAAGGAAGAAAACTGGAAATTAGATGGATTCATTCCGAGTTCCTTTTTCCAATCAAACAGATGGGATTTGGATAAGCTCTTAAAGCAAATTGTGATTCATAGAATAATATGTAAACATCTTGAATCTTAGAGGCTTTTTTCTAAAGAAGATTCTGATAATTAAAGCATTCCTGCACGATTCAAATTCCTTTAAAGCAACATAGTCCGATAAAAAGCTCTCTCTGCCAAGACATTTACAAACCCTGGCCCAAAAGGCCAGAATACAGAACCCCTTTGCTTGATGAACTGAAATATGAATAATAATGATAAAGGCATACTAAAACCCATGCCACAAAAGTCTTTCCTGTGTCCTTATTTAATGGTTTTGAAAAGTCATTCAAGGGCTGGAAAGATGGCTTAGCAGTTAAGTGCTTGCCTGTGAAGCCTAAGGACTCTGGTTCGAGGCTCAATTCCCCAGGACCCACATTAGCCAGATGCACAAGGGGGCGCACACGTCTGGAGTTTGTTTGCAGTGGCTGGAGGCTCTGGCACACCCATTCTCTCTTTCTCTCTATCTGCCTCTTTCTCTCTCTGTCTGTCGCTCTCAAATAAATAAAAATGAACAAAAAAAAAATTTTTTTTAAGGCATTCAAAAGGGCTTGTACTTCAAAAATGTCTACTAGCCATTGGAAGACAGAGGCGGGGGGATAAGGAGTTCAAGGCTACAGAGTAAATCTGAAGCCAGCCTGAGCTACACATGATCCTATCTTTCAAAAAATAAGAAATACAAAAAAAGAAACTCCTGCTAGGACTGGAGGGACAGCTCAATCTACTAGGTTATAGCCCTGCAAGCAAGAGGACCAGAGTTTGATTCCTAGAACTCATGGTTCAAAAGCCAGATTTTGCGGCATACGCTGATAGTCCCAAATGGTAGGGGGCAAAATGGACTAGCCAGGCTAGCTTACCTGTGAAGCTCCCGCCACCCTGTCTCACAAAAGTGGATGGCTCCTGGGGAACGTCACCTGAAGTTGTCCTCTACCTTTCATACATGTGCACATATGCTTGCATGCGTGTGTGCATACATACACACGCACACACACACACACACATACACACACACCTCTACTATATGTTTATCTCTTTGAAAACCACAAATAAGAGCAAATTAAGCACAATTATTCTCAAAAATACCCTTTTAAGTCTGACAAAGGGAACACAAGTGACATGTGCAGGTGAAGGTTTGAGGCAACAGGTAAGTGCCGCCTAGTGAAAGTCGCAATGGAAGGGACACATGTGTATGCCAAACCTGTGCTGGATGACTGTCATCCCCAACAGTTCTACTAGGCTGGCACTATTGTCCTCAGAAGCAGGAGCTGGAGAGATGGCTCAGCAGCTAAAGGCGCTTGCTTGCAAAGCCCGACAGCCCAGATTTGATTCTGCCGTACCCACGTCAAGGCAGACGCGTGAAGTGGTGCACGCATCTGGCGTGTGCTGCAATCGCAGGGCTGTGCTTACCTTCTCCTTGCGGGGACAAAACACCCACCAAAAGCAGTTGGTTGAGCAAAAGTATTTATTTAGGCTTATAGCCTCAAGGGAAAGCTTCCTGACGATGGGAAAGCATGCTGTGAGCACAGGCTAGACATCACCTTCGCCAGGTGGAAAGCAGCAGCAGCAGGAGTGTGAGTGATATTTGGAAAAAGAGAGGTGGCTGTTAACACCCCAAAGTACACCCGCAACATCACACTTCTTCCGTCAAGGCTCCACTTTCCAAACTTCCATTAACTGGGGACCAAGCACTCAGAACACATGAGCTTATGGGAGACATATAATTCAAACTGCCACAGACAGGAACCCTAATATGCCAAATATTCATATTCATTCATATTGTCTCTCTCTCTCCCTCCACCCCTCCCCCCCCCCCAGAGCAAACTGCTATCTGGACACAAAGTCCTAACCAGTTGGAGAATTGGGAGTAGACTGGAACCAGAAATGAAGGATTAAGGTTTTGCTCTTGCAGAGTCTGGCTAAAAAAGTGAAACCATGGCTGCAGGGATGGCTTAGCAGTTAAGGCACTTGCCTACAAAGCCAAAGGACCCAGGTTCGATTCCCCAGAACCTATATCAGCCAGATGCACAAGGTGACCCATACCTCTGGAGTTTGTTTGCAGAGGCTAGAGGCACTGAGCACCCATTCATATTCTTTCTTTCTCTCTCTCTCTCTCTCTCTCTCTCTCCCTCTCTCTCTCTCTTAAAATTTTTTTAAAGTGAAACCAAAATATGATGCAAAGATATGTGGCTATGTGAAGCCCACAAACTTGAAGGAAAAGGAAATGAGATGTGAAAAGCACCAGAACCAGGGTAGTTAGGGCATCTGGATGGGGGGATTCATGGGAGCCACTCGGTGTGACTCATCTGCATAACTGTAGGCCTGGAGTTCCTCTAACTCCAAAGGGTTGAACTGACTCCTGTGCTGGAGAGACAGGGCCACATGATTGGCAGTGCCATCCAAACTGCTCCCCAGGCACAGTAAAATCAGGATGGAAAAAAATGTGCAAAAAGAGGCAGGATAGATGAGACAAACTGTAATTCTTGCCTTAGGTAGTAATGTTGCTGTCTCTCTGTGTATCAGAACAGATTACTGTATATCTTTCATGTATGTAATAAAAATGAATTTTAAAACAGAAAAACATAAAGTGAGCAAGCAAAAACACTCTTCCACTGAACTGTACTGATTTCACTACAATAAAACTACAGTATTTTGCCCAGGCTACAACTTTAAAAAAAAAAAAAAACTGCAGAAGATATATTAAAAGTGCATTCTTTCACTCCAAGTGATTGCAAATTTGCTAAACAGGACAGCATCATCTTAAAATAATTATTTTTTTTTAGATTTGACAGGAATATCAGAGATCAATAATAAATCCTAAATCCTAAAACTTTATAGAAAAGAACACAAAGAACTTGCACAAGTTTTCACAAGGTTGGTGAGAGCAGAACCAGAAGAATGGAGCTTGGCCCCATCTCAGGGCAGTTTCTGCCTACCATGCTCTAGGGCCATCACAGTGAAAGCTCAAAGCAGTCAGTAATTTCATACCTCGTTAGCACCAGCTAAGATACAAACCATAGAGTTTACCCCTTGGCATGACCCCCAAGCCATATCATTTCTTTCTAAATTTTCTTTGATATAATCAGACCTTGGTGTGGGAGTGAACATGTCACATAGTTGTGCTCAGGCTGATATCCCAGCTTAAAAGAAAAAAGAAGAAGTGTAGATGACTAACATTTAATGGGCACCTTCTGATTTACTGGGTACTTAATACGCCATTTATGTACAAATGCAAAAAAAAAAAATGTGAACATAGAATTGTGTGAAGAAACAGCAGACAAGCAATGACCACATGAAGGAGGGATTAAATCAAATCAAATCACAGTGTATCTCTATGCTAAGAAATATGACAGATAATTTATATAATCATTAAAGTTGTAGACCTAGAAATATGAGCATTTTTTGAACATACACACACAGGCACACACACACACACACACACACACACACACACACATTAAAATGTATACCAAAATGTTAATTAGGGGGTAGGGTGAAATATGGTGATTTTTAAATTTTCTCCTTGTTTTGTATTTTTCTAAATTTTCTGCTATAGACAAAAATTTTTGTCTTACATAGATAAGGGTATTTTTTAAATTATTCGAATGTTTGGCCACCTAGGTACCCTTCAACATGTCTGAGGATTTGACCGTTGCCCTCCACACCAGAGTCATCCTGCTGAAGACAAAAAAGGCTGTTATTGGAGGGAGAGTCAGTTTCTTCAACTGGAGAAGTCACACTGCATTCACTCTCTCCTCAGGGACAAAGGTAAGGGGTAGGAAGGGGATCTCCTCCTCTCGAGGGCAGGCAGGTTCACCCTGCTCTCCAGCCCTGTTTCTGTCTCAGCATTCATGGGTGGCCTAAGGAGCTCTCCCAGCCTTGGACTTTCTAGACAATTCTCTATACCTGCAACATATGGCCCTGCATCTTGGGAGGAGGAAAGGTTAGAGACTAGGAAACAGGATTACAGCAGTCAGATTTGGTGGTTCCAACTTTATCTGGCTTTCTTTTATAAGTTTAGAGACATGAAACGAAAACTCTCGCTTTCAGATTCAGGTCCTGTCTTCCCCAAGTCAGTCTTTGTGAAAAGCAGACAAGAGGAACTGCTCTATGCCGTCCCTCCTCCTCCTCTCCTCTCCACCCTCTCCTCTCTGACAGGCAGCTGGTGATTTAACTGTCAAACTCTAAACATCACATCTTCTTTCAAGAGCCTCCACAGACCACTCCAAACGACAAAGGGATATAACAAACAAACAAGTGCCTGAAAGCTTTTGCGTTACCATGGCAACTAGCTTGGCTTTCCTAAACTCACAGGATGAAAAACACTGAAACAGAGAGAGAGAGAGACAGAGAATACAGCTAATAAACATGACATCTTATTAATGCTTTTGTTTCTGCCTTATGAATATTTCCAAAAACAAACATAGTTGAGGCTTACTGCCCTGGACTGAGAAGTCTAGAGAGTAGACTCCCGTGTTAATAACGAGTGAGGGGAGATGTCAGTCTGGTCCACTCTGCAGGCATTCAGGGGGTGCATACCATACCAGATAGCACACAGTACCTACCTTCATGAGCCACGAGGTGCTCAGTCTTATGAATAGATGAGCTGACATCAGGATGGTAAGGTTGACCGAGGAGGAGGGCAGTATTTATCTGTGGACCTCACACCAAGTCTCCTTTACCCACCCCTGCCAGAAATCAGAAGCTTACGAGACTGCAGGGCTCATAGATCTTCGTTTCTAGCATTTGCTGTAGCAGAAGGAAGGCAATCCCCAGACTTTGCTGGGTGGCAACGGTGTCAATCTTTGGGAGGGATGACAGGAGGATGGTGGGCCTATCAAGGAGCCGGGTGGGCTGGTTGCTGGCCACAATGTCCATCCAGTCTGTGGGCAACTGCTTAAAGCAGTATTCACTTCCAGTGTAAATTCGTCTTCTCATCACTTCTGATAAGCATGCTCTCCATCCCTGTCACACATTGAATGAATGAGAAGAGCACAAAGATCACCTTCACAAAGGGGAGCCAAGAGTGGGGTGCAGTTGGGCACAATTTTTCTGGAAGCTACTTTTTGATAACTTACCCACTATTCCAGAGTCACTGGCCCAGCTTTCAGACATAAAAAAGTTTTGCTCAGAAAATAGTCATAGGCATGCACAAGGGTCTTGTGAGACATTGGCAATAGTGATAGTTACAATAAAGAAACAACCTACAAGTTCAAGAACATGAGACAGAAGTTAAATGGATTTCAGTTCAGCTGTGTGGAGGAATTCCATGCACATGTAAAACGGATACTATATATATATATATATATATATATACATACACATATACACACACACACATACACATACATATACATATACATATACATATACATATACATATACATATACATATACATATCTTCACACTACATTAACTGAAGAGTAGGTTGTAAGGCATTAGATATCTGATTTTTAGAATATATATGTGTGTAATTATAAAGCTAAAACTACCCTCAAAATAACAAAGATGGTCTCTGAGTAACTTCATTGTAGATTTTTCATTTATCAAAAATTGGAGCTGGAGAGATGGCTTAGCGGTTAAGCGCTTGCCTGTGAAGCCTAAGGACCCCAGTTCGAGGCTCAATTCCCCAGGACCCACATTAGCCGGATGCACAAGGGGGCGCACATGTCTGGAGTTCGTTTGCAATGGCTGGAGGCCCTGGTGTGCCCATTCATATTTCTTTCTCTCTCTCTCTCTATCTGCCTCTTTCTCTATCTGTCACTTTCAGATAAGTAAATAAAAATAAACAAAAAGATTTACAAATAATTATCTGTAATAATGGAGCTAAGGAAATAGCTTAGCAGCCTGCAAAGCCTAAGAACCCAGGTTCAACTCCCCAGATCCCATGTAAGCCAGATGCACATGGTGGTGCATGCATCTGGAGTTCATGGACAGTGGCTAGAGGCCCTGGTGTGCCCATTCTCTTTTTCTCTCTCTCTTGCTCATAAATATTTTTAATTATCTATAATAAAAAGTATTATTACATATTAAAAAAGAAGACATCCTTAAAACAATAAAAGTGGGAGACCCAATATATTTTGTATTCATCTTAGTCCCAGAAATGGATATGCAAAATGAAAAGTACCTAACAAATTTAATCTAACTCCTCAAAAAACATGTGACAAAGCCAGGCATGGTGGCACATGCCTTTAATCCCAGCACTCAGAAGGCAAAGGTAAAAGGCTCACTATGAACTCAAGTCCAGCCTGGAGCTACAGAGTGAGTTACAGGTCAGCCTGGGCTACAGTAAGACCTTCTACCAAAAAGAAAACTCATGTGGCAGAACAGAATAAGCAAGAGAGAGGTACTGTCAGATACAAAATCAACCAGCCAAGCAAGAAGTACACACTTATGCATCAGTGGCACACAGCAACTGTAGGTAACCAACTGCTTACGGATTGGACCTGAGATCTGCTCGGTGTGGAGTGGGGGAGGCGGGGACTCATATCTAGTTCTGGGAGTCAAGCCAGATTCCCTAGGATAGAAAACCAAAAGGCTCCCAAGACAGTCTCCCCTGTTCTTTAAGAAGAGTAGACAAACACATCAACAAGTCTCTCTAATAACTATACTTTTCCCCTTTAATTCAACTGCTCTCCCCTTTGTTTGGAGAATTTGTTCAATCTTTCAGATGACAGAGAATACTGAGGAGAACCAGGATACATTAATACGTCAAAAATAGCCAGCTAGGGCTGGAGAGATGGCTTAGCGGTTAAGCGCTTGCCTGTGAAGCCTAAGGACCCCGGTTCGAGGCTCGGTTCCCCAGGTCCCACGTTAGCCAGATGCACAAGGGGGCGCACGCGTCTGGAGTTCGTTTGCAGAGGCTGGAAGCCCTGGCGCGCCCACTCTCTCTCTCTCCCTGTATCTGTCTTTCTCTCTGTGTCTGTCGCTCTCAAATAAATAAATAAATAATTTTTAAAAATTGTTTAAAAAAAAATAGCCAGCTATCAACCATGTGATGGGTCACCTCCACCTCACCTGCCCAGGCCCAGAAGTCATTGCAGAGGAAGCAGTGACATGAGCCCTGCTTTCACAGCTAGCCTGAGGACCAGTTCAAGTAAATGGTGAACAGATTTTTGGTCACTCAAATCTCAGTGAAACAGAGATCCAGAGGCTACAGAGAAAGCAACACTGAATCAGATCCCTACCTTGCCCACCAAGGCTCAGGGAACATTACAGAAGGTGTAGGTGGGAGGAGGGGTGGAGACTGTAAGAGCTGCACTGTGCCTCCCCCACCCCACTACAGAGACTAACTGATGCTGCTTGGTCCCCAAAATGAATACCAATAAGCCCACCAAGGAAGACCCTCAGCAGAATTGGTGGGAGGGGTGAGAGGGAATATAAATTATAAATTTTTTTATTTAAAAAAGTCAATAAATAATTTTTTAAATGTGGCAGAAAGTTCATAGACAAGTTGGACTGAGCTTTTGTAAAATGATCTATTTTACTTTGTTCAACATTTAATCATTGCTTCCTATGTCCAAAATATGAAATAGAGAGGTGCTAAGGAGACCAGGCAACAGGGACAGAGGGAAGCCACTGGCAGGTCTTGACGATCAGTGAGTTCTGTGCAGACCACAACTGGATGGTACGGGGTGGGGACGCTGCAGAGAAGACAGGCCAGCATATTCACTTCCATTACCACTGGAAGCAACACCAATTTATTATCATACATAGTTCTATGGGTCCTAAGTCCCAAATACTCATCACTGGACTCACTTCAAGGTGGCAATACAGACTGTCTTCCCTTCTGGAGCCACTGGGGGAGGACCCCTGAGCATGCCTTTCCCTGCTTCGAGGAAAGGCTCATGGTCCTTGGTCCATACGACCTCTGTCTCTGTAACCACAGCCAGTGACTACCACTGGATCTGACCTTAGACAGCATCACTCTCACATCATCCACATCCACGTCTCCTTCCCTCTTGTTATGCCTTGTAATAACACTGATCTCACTGGACAATCCAGGACACACTCTGTTGCATTGCTGGAAGAAATGACCTGATCAAGAGCAGCTTGTGGGGAAAAAAAAAAAGGGGTTTATTTTGGCTTACAGACTTGAGGGGGAAGTTCTACAATGGCAGGGAAAATGACAACATGAGCAGAGGGTGGACATCTCCCCCTGGCCAATAACAGGAACAGGAAAGTGTGCCAAACACTGGCAAGGGGACACTGGCTATAACACCCATAAGCCCACCCCCCAACAACACACTCCCTCCAGGAGGCGTTAATTCCCAAATCTCCATTAGCTGGGAACCTAGTGTTCAGAACACCTAAGTTTATGGAAGACACCTGAATCAAACCACCTCACTTTCCTATTTAAAAATCTGTCTAAGCCGGGCGTGGTGGTGCACTCCTTTAATCCCAGCACTTGGGAGACAGAGGTAGTAGGATCACTGTGAGTTCAAGGCCACCATGAGACTCCATAGTGAATTCCAGGTCAGCCTGGGCTAGAAAAACCAAGAAAGAAAGGAAGGAAGGAAGGAAGGAAGGAAGGAAGGAAGGAAGGAAGGAAGGAAGGAAGGAAGGAAGGAAGGAAGGAAGGAAGGAAGGAAGGAAGGAAGGAAGGAAGGAAAGGAAGGAAGGAAGAGAGAGAGAGAGATCTGTCTAGTAGCAACCTAATTCCCACCTGCAAACTAATTCCTATTTGTCATGCAGTATGACAGTCACAGGTCTTGGGGGCTGGGGTGAGAATGGGAGAGAGTGCAGCCAGTACTCAGACAATGGGCAAGGGAAGCATTTCCATCGGAAACTAAGGTTGAAAGTTCGAGAACTTGGTGCCTGGTCATATATGGAGAGTGATCACAGGTTTGTGTGCCAGGTGCCAACTGTTACCACCCTCTGGGGTAGGAAAAACAGGCAAGGGACCAATTTGTGGAGAAAGATAACATGGTATACGTTTACCCATTGCCCATCTGTCTGCATGTCCAGTAGCATGTGACTATGTGGGTAGGTGATCTGGAGGAAGGTCGACACTGGAGACAAACAGGAGGGAGTCAGCAGCAGGAAGCTCACGGATCAAGCAAGGTCTGTGCTCTACCGTGGGTCCCGTGGAAGGAACAAAATGGCCTGGCTGGTGGATATAATCACTTTTACTCAGCATCCACCGGTTTAGAAACTCTAGGTAGGACACTATTAGTACTGGGACAGGAAGGAAGGGTTACGATCAAGGTGACTTCAGCAAGCCAGCCTCCTCTGTGCTCAATGAAAGACACAGAAAATGTGTCTTGTGTTTCCATAAGTTCTGAAATAGGTCTCTAAGTTAACCCCACCAACTAACTGCCTGTATATAAGTCAGCCTGATGAACTGTGATTATACAAAAGCTAGAGTGTGTTCCCAGCAGTCTAACTACTGTCTTTTCAATTAAAAAAAAAAAAAAAAAAGCAATTCAACAACATTCAAAGCCGTGGTTAAAGTGACAGCAACATTAATATATGGGCACAAAGATGAGCATTTAAAGGACAGTTTGGTGGGCATAATATATCCTTTTATCAAACAACAGTAGTAGTTTTCCTCTTAGGGCCTGTGACTTCCCCAGCCATAGGCTCTTGACTAGGTGTTCAGGATCAGGCATTAATTCCTTCCTGTGGAACCTCAAATCCAACTGGAGTACAGTTGGTTACCCCTTAACAGATAGGCCACTATTGCACAAGGAGGCACATCTTGCCCGACGGGCCAGTTGGGAAGCTTGCAGGGATAAGACTATGGAGGATGATGACTTTTCTACCCATCAGGCTTCCCAGCACTTTCTGGCACTATGATAGCTACACTGTAAGCGGGGAGGAGGCTTCCAGCTCAGCCTCAGCTATAGCTTGATTTCTCAGTGTCCTGCAACCAAAGACATAGTGCCTTCAGCAATGGGGTCTTACCATCATCTAGCAAAACAATAACCTGTATTGTTTGAAGGGCCTCAGAGGGCCTCCCATAACAAAAAAATCACTGGGAGGTATCCCACCCATGGCACTGGGATTTTTCTGTAACGACCTATGGCTTCTGGCCATAGCATTGTCCATCCCTACAGGGCAGTCCTGTCCAAACTCTTTTTTACTTAGATGTATTTTAATCAGCTAACAAAGAAGTAGGTTTCCACATGGTTTATTCATGATCTCTTTAGTTTTGGTTAACGTTCTTCCCAACCCCTTCTCTTCTCCATCCCCTGGCCCCACTTAGGCATCTCCCCTCCCATCGCTCCACCCCTCTACTTTGGGTCAGAGAAGCTTCTACTTGGCAGCAACCACTGGAGAAACTCATAAACTCACCAGTGTTGAGAAGTGTTAGCTGAGTGCTCAGCACTAAGTGACACACCTCTATCACACCTTCCAAGACTCAGAGACCACTGCAGAAGAGTGGCAGAAATAATGTAAGAACCAAAGGATGAGGAGGGGTGCTTTGGAACAGTATCTCCCAGACACAAAGTGGTGATTGCGTTCACGATCTCACAGCAGCTGTCATTACCTGTATGAGCTCCACATGGCCTGTGACCCATCAACATGTTGCTATGGATGACGGAGGAGGGCCAACATGACACCAAAATGCAAGAAGGACTACTTGTAAAGAAAGGAGGTTCAGTGGAGGTGAAATTCAGGAGGAGCATCAAAGGACGAGCTTGGTAGGGGATTATAATCAGAGTACATTGTGTATATGTATGGTGGTTGTCAATAAAAAATGTTTAATAAGGGCTGGAGAGATAGCTTAGCGGTTAAGCACTTGCCTGTGAAGCCTAAGGACCCCGGTTCGAGGCTCGGTTCCCCAGGTCCCACGTTAGCCAGATGCACAAGGGGGCACACGCGTCTGGAGTTCGTTTGCAGAGGCTGGAAGCCCTGGCGCGCCCATTCTCTCTCTCTCCCTCTACCTGTCTTTCTCTCTGTGTCTGTCGCTCTCAAATAAATAAATAAATAAATAAAAGTTTAATAAAAACATACTTAAGAGCTGGGTGTGGTAGCGCATGCCTTTAATCCCAGCACCTGGGAGGAAGAGGTAGGAGGATTGCCATGAGTTCAAGGTCACCCTAAAACTACATAGTGAATTCCAGGTCAGCCTGAGGTAGAATAAGACCAAACCTCGAAAAACCAAAATAAAATAAAATAAAATATTTAAGAGGCAGGCTGGAGAGATGGCTTAGCAGTTAAGCACATGCCTGTGAAGCCCCGGTTCAGGGCTCGATTCCCTAGGGCCCATGTTAGCCAGATGCACAAGGGGGCACACATGTCTGGAGTTCGTTTGCAGTTGCTGGAGTCCCTGGGGTGCCCATTCTCTTTCTCTCTCCCTATCTGTCTCTTTCTCTGTTGCTCTCAAATAAATAAATAAAAATAAACAAAAAAAATTTTTTTAATATTTAAGAGGCTAGAGAGATGGCTTAGTGGTTAAAGGTGCTGGTTTGTAAGCCTGCCAGCCTGAGTTCAATTCCTCAGCACCTATGTAAAACCACATACAAGGTGGCACATGCATCTGTGATCCCAACATACCTACAACAGTGGGAGACAGAGCCAGGAGAATCCAGAAACTCATAGGCCAAGTAGACTGGCGCACACAAAGGGCAAAACAGAACAAGAAGGGAGACCCTGTCTCAAACAAAGTGGAAGAAGATAGCAAACACCCCAGTGTCCTTAGGCCTTTACTGATGCACTCACATACACACACATATATACATACACATGCATCCACACATACGCATGCACATCATACACATACACCCACACATATACATCCACATCATACACATACACACATCCATCACATACACCCACACATATCCTACACATACAGCATACACATATGTACACCCACACATACTGATACATCCAACCACACACACACACATCATACACATACACACACAATTAAAAATTATTCACTGGGTGTAGTGGTGCACGTCTTTAATCCCAGCACTCGGGAGGCAGAGGTAGGAGGATCGCTGTGAGTTCAAGGTCACCCTGAGACTACATAGTAAATTTCAGGTCTACCTAGGCTAGGGTGAGACCCTACCTGAAAAAAAAAATACGTCATCAAACATTTTCAATCACTCATAACTAATTTTGAAATGCTTTAGGTAAAGCATAATCATTTCAGAAACAGGCATGAATAATAACAACACCCCTTTGGTCACCCAAAGTCACATTCAAGCTTCCTCAACACATATTCAACAATAATGTTCTCCTCACATTTCAAAGTGGCATTCACCGTGACTTCAATGACCAAAGGCAAAAGGAGGAAGTATTATTGGTTGTATAACTGCCATTATTGTCCATTTCCTTTCAAAGCAAAATATTTATCCCCAAAAAGATTTTAAATTCAGAAAGTGGGTCATGGCAGTAGTTATGGTCATTTAGTGACATAAGTAGGAGGGCACTGAGGAAAGAGGGGACTGGCGACTTCCCTAATGGGAGCGTCACACCCACCCTCTGAGCCACGACTCTCAGCATAACCTTTCTCAACCACTTCTCTTTATCTGATCAATGGGCATTTCCCTACATTCAATATAGACACTCTTATCTAACCCTAGCTATCTCTATGAGCATGAAAATTTAAATACCTAGAATCTAGAAATTTCTTTTTTTAATATTTTATTTTTATTTATTTATTTGGGAAAGAGGCAAAGAGATTGAGAGAGAGAATGGGTGAGCCAGGGCTTCCAGCCACTGCAAATGAACTCCAGATGCATGTGCCACTTTGTGCATCTGGCTTACGTGGGTACTGGGGAATCGGGCCATGGTCCTTTGGCCTTGCAGGCAAGCACCTTAACCGCTAAGCCATCTCTCCAGTTCTAGAATCTAGAAATTTCTTTATCTCCCTACCCCATGACTCAACCCTCCAACAATCCCAGCAATGTTTTCTTAGACTGCCCAAACCAAAGGTACTAACAAACAGGCCTTACCAACTTCACAGACCAGTTCTACCCGTTGATAACAGATACACACCAGAGTGTGGCTAAAACTGACTCCATGAATTATAGCAAGAAGTTTCTCCACTAGTTCCTGATCATTCTTCCACTGGGCCTCAGAGTGGACAGAAAGCAGATCCTAGCCAATTCCGAAGAGGTGAACCAGCAAAGATGTGCTTAGTTCCAGGATATTTATTTTTCCCCTTTTGGTAGGCATTTAGCGAAGTTCTTACTACCCAGGACAAGGCGAGTTTTCAACACACACGCGCTTCTCACTGATAACTATGCACAGCAGAAGTGTCAGGCTCCCGTCTACTAAATCACCTTTCTTCTGCCAGAGGCGGTGCTTGAGGGTGTGCCTTCACCCTATTTATGTGTTTATACTCATTATACTCACCGTCCTGTTCCTGACAATACACGGCAGGTTGTGCTCTGGCCCCAGAAGAAATGAGGGCATAGTTTTTAACCCAGATTAGGAAAAAAATAACCAGACACCTCTACTGTGCCTTTGAACAGAGTAGCTAACAACAACAGCCATGAGCCCATCTAATTGTGAAAAATCAAGCTTTGCAAATGAGAACAAAATGTAATTGCTCACACCTGCTCCTGCCAATCCCCTCCAAAGACTGCGCTTTGCACCTAGACACAAAAGAATCACATGTCAGTAAAGCCAGACCACGTTGCCATGGATTTTCACTGACTATAGATCACAAATCCTCCTATGCACTGTCTCCTGGCCAGGTGTGCAGGCACATAGACATCCCTGCATTGGCTCATTTGCTTTCAAAGCCTGATGCTAAGGTCGAAATTAGTACAAACGTGTGTCATGGGCTTACTTCCTACAAGGAACGCAAACAGCTTCCTAGCTCCTTGTTCCCTTAGAGCCCTGAGTGCCCATTCCTATCTCTGTACTGGAAAATGTCCACCAGTCCTCCCACTACAGCTCTGATCAACCTACCGACCTTCCTTCCTCTCCCTCTCCTTTTCTCTCTACCCCCCCTTCCCTTCTTTCCTTCCTCCTGCCTCTAGCCTCTGTCCAGCTCCAACTTCCAGCCTCCTCCATTTCCTGTAATAGGTGAACTAATATAACGAGGGACCATAAGACATACCCATTTCCAACAGTAAAAGTCTCAACTTAAAGAAAACAAAGCTCTGACAGGTTAACTATCAAGCTCATGTCTACTGCAGTTCTTACACTGTGTTTCCATTAACAACAGCCCCCCTTCCTTGGGAATAGCATAGTGAGCCCAAGAATTGTTCCAGAGAGTGGCCAACTCACCCAGCTCTCCAGAGCACTAGGAACTGCAAAGCAACTTTAATTCAGTATTTCTTTGAAGGTCGATTCAATCATTGCTTCAAGGTTAACCATTATTTCCTGAGAGAGCACCCCATGTCCCCTCCTCCTTCTAAGAGCAGGTCCTTCTTTTTCTCTAATGCCTATAGGTCACGGTGATCTTTTACCCTGCCTGGAGCCAACAATATACCCTCCAAAACTACAACTCTCACCTGGCGGGGGGACCGGAGAGCTGGTGGCTTACTTGAGTATAAGACTCACCACAGCAATGTTTGCTAAAGAGGAGGTGGGGAAACTGGTCTGACTCACCATGACTGTAACTGGAAACTCATGCCTTAATAAATTTTTTAAAAAAAACACATATAACCACCTGCCCAGCAGCATTACTAGTTTTTTTGTGGCCAAAATTATGTACAAATTATCAATCTGCTCTGAAACTGTATTTATTCCCTTTGGAGAACAGATGTGATTTTTCTGCCCTGATAAACTCAGACTTGGGCCATAAATATTTTGGTTAGTCATAAAAGGACTCTGTTTCTCTCATGTGTGCTGATAGCCCCTACAATGAAAATCAAGTACCAGGTCATGGCTGGGATTCTAAGAAGACAAAATGTCCAGTTCTCCTATAATAATATGAAAGAATGTTACTTCCCAAGTCTTTTTAATTTATTTTTATTGATTTGAGACAGAGAGAGGGAGAGAGAAAGAGAGACAGAGACAGAGAGAGAGAAAGGGGCATGCCGGGGTCTCCAGCCACTACAAACAAACTCCAAAACGCAAGCACCCCTTTGTGCATCTGTCTTATATGGGACCCTTAGAATCAAACCTGGGTCCTTAGGCTTTGCATGCAAGTGTCTTAACCACTAAGCCATCTCTTCAGGCTGACTTCTCAAATCTTAACCAATTGTTTCTTCACAGAATTGCCCCAGAGTTTCAGGTTAAGATGAAGTCATACCTCCAAGAGTTTAAAACCAGATCACAGAAGGGAAGAAAATCACTGTGTTTGTGCATAGGTAAAACTGTGGAGGCAGAAGCAGTAGCTGAGCTGTTACTCTGTGAAATCCAAAAATGTGCAGTTATGTGGGACGAAGAAGCATTGTCGCTCAGTTGTAACAGCTTTCACGTTCTCCTCTTGATACAAGAGGAGTCGTATAATTAGGGCTGAGAAGGTGGTGCAGAATATCTACTTCGTCTGTTTTCTATAGTCAAAAAGAAAGATATATGGCATTTTATTTTAGTTCACACTTAAAAAAAAAAAAAAAAAAGGCAAGCAAGCCCAGAAATGCCATTACAGAAGACCCCACAACAGCAGATCCTGTCTCTGGGGCTGAGAACACCCTTTGAAAATGATGAAAGCTCTGAACCTTCTCCCATGGGGGAAAATGCACAAACAAAACTTTGTAAAGTAATTTATAGAATACATTGATGCCCTTTAATATGCATCCAAAAAGGCCTCTGAGGCCCTCAAACTCTAGGATAAGAATTTCCACTTCTAAAGCAATACTGGCCCCTATCTCAGCACAATATCCCTATGAGGCCAACACAGAAAAATAATTCTCTTTCATGTGGCCACTCCTCAGATTTGAAGGTGCTGACCTTCTAAATGACTTTGATTAGACATAATCTTTACACTTCTTTATTCCACTGGTCATATGACTCTGTTCCCAAAGCACAAAAATGGAATTCTCTGGAAAATGAAGCAGTATAACTAGAAACGAGTTGAGCCCTATTCCTTGACTCACTGGAGAGATGCGGAGTTTAGAGTCTCAGTTATTAGAGGTGTTGCAAAGACAATGTGAGGACCTGGAGAGAACCTGGGAAAAAGGACCTCTGAAATCCACTCCAGCCTGAGATTTCATGAGTAACTGTGCCGCATTACCAATCTATGCCCTTCTCAGAGGTGGCACTAAGAACCAGGGTGTGGACCGGGAGCCTCAACCAGAACATGAACTCAACTTTCCCTTCTTTAAAAAAAATATATATTTATTTATTTATTATTTAAAAGCACAAAGAGAATATGGGCACACAAGGGCCTCCTACCTCTACAGATGAGCTCCAGATGAATGTGCCACTTTGTGCATCTGGCTTTACATGGGTACTGGGGAATTGAACCCCAGGCCCTCAGGCTTTTCAAGCAAGAGCCTTTTAACCATGGAGAAATCTCTCCCACCTGAACTCTACTTTTACTCCAGGCATTAATTTAGTCAGAGCAGCCTTCTTTTTAGGCACAAAGCAAATTCCATCTAGTACCTTCTCAACAATCTGGAAGACACGATTTGACTCCTACGTCGCTCTCAGTCAGATAATAGATGAAATCACATCACCCATCATTCCTAGCAAATCACATACTCACTTATTTGGACAATATACTTTTATGGAAAGCCTACCATGTACCAACAGCACATTCTAGAAATATAGCCAAGACCAAAGTAGAAATGGCCACTGCCATCGTAGAATATACACAATAGCTTTACAGTATCTTGACCATGACCCTGGTCCTAGAATTTCCAAATATTCCTGAATTATTTTTTCTGAATTTTTTTTTAATTCTTGTGAAATCCACGCCTTTTCCATGAGGAAAAAATTCCAGTGGTGTATACACTTCAAACAGCTTCCAGATCGTCTTCCCAAGACTTCACCTTTAAGTGAGAACATTATGACTCATTTCAGGTGAAAAGTGAAACATAATCATTGCATCATGAATAGCAAAAAAAAAGAGCCCTTTCTTTTTGTACATTAATTACAATGAGTCTAAACAGTGCTAAATAGTTTCTGAAGTAATCTTGGAAAGTGTTTGTTTTCCACGTTTTTACTGCTGAGAATATAATTAGCTGCTTAAATTTGAATGCTAATAGAGCAGTTTGTGTCCACATTGAACACTCTTTGTACAACACATGAATTTGATACTAATTCATGCCAAGATTTTCTCGTTAATGAAAACTGCCCACAGGAATTCCGTTCTTGCTGCCAACAAGCTCTCTCCAGGCTTCACACTCTCTAACTCAGATGTGGAGGCCCACCCCAGGTCTAAGCAGTTAAGAGAGGAGGTTGGAGAACACAGCTGAAGAGCGTCTATGTCAGACACTGGACTACAAGCCAGAAGCCCCTGGCATCTATTCTTTCCTTCTTCCTTAGTAACATAAGCACTAGTTTCTAGTGAGGATCATGGCTATTTCGGAATAAGGATGGTGTGTCTCTGCACCTCCGACAACCAGACGAGAGCCTGTACCTGAGCCCTGGCACTGGCAGCTTTGGTGGTGTTTAGGGTAAGGAGGCAACAGGAGCAGAAGCAGCCTGCCTCACTCGTGATCAAGAAGCTACTACAATGGCCCAAGACAAAGCTGCCTGTGTATCTGGCTTAGCGAAGACAGAAACGTCTGACTAGTATAGAGAATGACAACTTGGAATTCATACTGAATTTAATCCTAATAAATTTATTGAATCCACATAATACTTCTATGAGGTAGGTAAGGATTACCATCACTACTGTACACAATATGAAACTGAAGAATATTCCTTCCAGCTCTCTCCTAAGCAAAAAAGATACCATACATAGAAAGGAAAACATGATAATATGAGAAACACGCATGTCTTGCTTCAAAACATTGACAATAGCATGGCCCAAGGAAGGTTTTATACTGAATTTTCAGGGTTAAACAAACACCCAAGCTAAGGTTTCATCTAGGTACTTAGCTTAAAACTGAAAACGACTCATACCCTAAATCTGAATGCATAACACACTACGCGGCTGTTTGCATGCCAAAAGACTGTGTCTGCTATTCCTGACACCTCCATTCTCAAGTTAAACTGCAATGACGTTTCCAAGCCTTGCTTTACAACTTCATCCAAGACAGCTCTAAGCCTTACATATCATAGTTAAATGTTCCATATGTGATGACGCACAGAAATCATACTGGTTTAAAGGTCTAAAAGACCCACAAACCATCAGAGTCCCTGTGGTGCTTTTGTTTAATCACTGTAATAAGTAAGCTTCAATCAAATAACCCTTACATTGTATCTTTCCACAGACCAAGGTCATCAGAAATGGGCATTGGGGAGAATTCTCTAATATGCAAGACCCACTCGCCATTCAATTTTATGTTAAAATGCTTTTAGCATCTTCACATCCATTTTCTTCCATCCTGATTCACTGTGGGCACAGTGTTAGCTTTCCTTGACTAGGTACTTAATTGTTAAGGAAAAGTGTTCGTTTCTGCAAACAAAAAAGATTGACAGCAGTCCCCAAATATTTTAATTTTGGTCTTAATGATGAATGTAGCCTAATCATTTTTGCCAACATGATTTTGAAGGAAGGTCAAATTAATAATGTGTCGATTTTGAGTTTTTACAAATAAGTGACAGCTTGATTTTTGAAGAACTTTAAAAAAATAGCAAATACTAGATAATTAAGTTCTGACATTCAAACACAAGCTGGAAATTCATTTCTATTTGTCTGGCATAGATATTAACTGTACTGTGTCCCAATACCTTCGTTAGGATGTTTGAAGACTGCCAAAGTTTAGATGTATCATGTTCGCCCACAAAGGCTCACATGATAAAAGCCTGGTCCCCAGGGTGGTGCTACTGGGAAGAAATAGAAGAACCTTTAGGCAGTGAAGACTACTGGAGGGTTATTAGTCATCGGGGGTACCCTTGGTGGGGATGTGAGACCCGACCTACCCTCTCTCTGTTCTGACTTAACACAAGTCCATTTGCTCATACACACGACCCTGCCATGGTCACCTATCAGCCTAAGCAGAAGTGCGCTCACATAGGCACTGTGCTTCTGAACCTCCAGAACTGTGAGCTACAATAACCTTTTCTCAACCAGTTAGTTGCCTCAGTTGTTTCATTACGGTGACACACAGCTGACTAATACAAAGGCTGCAAATAGTTTTCACTATTTCATTTCACTATTACTGGGGTGTCTCTTGGGACATGAAAGCACAACAAATAGCTCACAAGATCCATACTCACTCACTGGCCAAAACACAGGAAGAGATTGTCACCCGATGGTGAGGTCAGGAAGCCAGGCATTTGGGGAGGGGAGGTCCTAGCATGTCTGGCGTCTGGCATGGTGGCTTGCTCTATGCAGTGAACCAGAGCAGTAAAAATCAATACAGCTTACCATGGAGATCAATACGCTTAAAACCACAGGACATTTAAACATCAGCAAAGGGAAGGAGAAGAGAGAGTAGCTATTGACATCTTTCCTAGGAATGAATTTGGTGCCATTACTTGTGTCCTATACTGCAATGTTCTGCAATGGCACCCTAGTAGTCCTTTATCCAATTAAAAATTCACAAAGGGGATGGAGAGATGGCTTGGTGGTTGAGAGCACTTCTGTGCAAGCACAAGGGCCTGAGGAGGCCCAGGAAACTGCTGGAGTTCCATCCTCAGGTCCCACATAAATAGCTGAGTATGGCCATACGTGTCTATAACCCCAGTCCCATAGGGGAGCAGAGACCTGAGAATGGCTACAGCTGGTGAAAAAAAAAAATGGCAAGCTCTGGGATCGAGAGAAGACTTCAGCTGAACTACAAGCAGGCAGAATTATGGAGCTGGACACCCGATGCTCAGCTCTGGTATTGCACAGGTGAGGGCATCGGACACCACACAGGCACATAGCAGATGCAAGCTCCACACACACACACATAACACACAGATACATAATACATGCACACGCCACACACAGGAACACATAACACACAGATACATAATACATGCACACACCACACACAGGAACACATAACACACAGGCTTATAACACATACACACACCACACACACATAACACATAGTACATAACGCATGGGCATGTAACACAAACATGCACCACACACACAAACACCTAACACTCAAGCACTTACACATGCACACACCACACACATGAACACATAACATATGGGCATATAACACATGCATGTACCACACACGCAAACACATAACACATAGGCATGAACACATAACACATGCATGTACCACACACACAAACACATCACACATAGGCATGTACACATGAACGCATAACACATGGACACATACACACGCACGTACCACACACACAAACAAAAGCACCAATAACAAACTTTCAAGGCCCTTCTCTTCCAATCTGCCTGAAGGAGCAAAAAAAAAAACCCATACTGTATGCAGATAATCAATCCATTCCTTTTCTTACCACTACTAAGAATTTACAAAGCATTTCCTTCTTTTCATGTATGGCATTGTTGGTGAGCCCAATATGTTCTCCTCTGAAAGCATTACACTGACTCCTGAGTATGCGCCATGTATCCCCCTTTTAGACATAAGAACACCAGGCCTGCTCTAGAGCCAAGAACGAATCAGATGGACAGGCTCTCTGAGGACAAAATAGCTAATGTCTGATTGAAGATAAGGCTTAAAACCAGGTCCATTGGTCCTGGTGTCCTTTCTCTTAACGACTGCACTCTTCCTGCTGCTTTCGTCCATTTGGTAGTTATCCACTCTTGTCTGATCCCCACATGACAACTGACGACTTGAAGAGGAGCTGACTTGAGTTGGACCATACTGAAACAGAGGGGCCGAGTGAGTCCTGCCGCTCTTGAGCGCCAAGGGCTCACCAGCAAAGCCTCCAGCACTCAGAGAGGCTGCTCACCACCTGAGACACGGCCTCAGCATGGAATCCAGACAGCCACACAAAGAAGGCACGGGTAGGGCAGACACAAAATTAAATATTGACGCTGCTTCCAGAACTAAGGTCAGAAACACCTCAGAAGCACAGCCACTTCCTGCTAGAAAGATGAGGACTGGAAGAATGGTTATCGCAAATTACAGAAGGCTCCTGGGAGGAGAATTCCAAGTGCTATCAGATAAGGAAGTAGCTAGTGGCTTATGCAATAAGAATTCAAGGGCAAAGTGATGCCTGGGGCAGAAGGAGAAGGTTCTAAGGGAATGAATGCATAGGAGAACCTAAGTTATATGATGATAATTATGCAAAAACAAAATCAAAATCAAAAATCAAAAAAATCAAAAGATTTTTTTTTTTGTGGATGAGTGATGTGCCTGCCAGACTGAGGGTTAGGCACTGAGGGAACAGAGCTGAATCCCTAGGGGTGATAATCTCCAGAGGGAGACAAGAGGCCAACACAGTTCTAAATGCCACAAGCTAAGTACCAAGCTAGAAGTGAGGGGCTGAGTCCAGAGATCTGGCGGCCCAGGGAGGAGCTCCTCGCCAACCTGACTTGAGAGTAAGCCTGAGGTGGCCCAGCTGTTTACCCTGGTAGCCAAGAGCAACCGAAGTCTGACTACAAATGTTCAAATCTTGGCTGGACCACTTAACTGATCTTTAAATTAAGCAGAATGCTCCTTTCTAGGCCTCAGTCTCTTCAGTCAAACAGAATGAGAATAGTATCTATTTAATGAGGCTATTAAAAAGACAGAAGGTTAAGCCGGATGTGGTGGTGCACCCCTTTGATCCCAGCACTCAGGAGGCAGAGATAGGTGGATCACCATGAGTTCAAGGCCACCCTGAAACTACATAGTGAATTCCAGGTCAGCCTGGGCTACAGTGAGACCCTACCTCAAAAAAAAAAACAATTGATTGAATGAATGCAAACATTTGGGGGTAAGGACAATCAGAAGGATGTGTGACATGACATGATTTAATCTCCAATGCCTGCAATTCCTGCAAGTCGCCCTCATGAGGGGTTCTGGTGGATATTTGCATGTGCAAGCCTACAGTTTATGTCTATAGATATAAACTTGATAATGCTCAGATATACTGAGTTGTTATCTGGAGATATAAATCTGACAGTGATTAGGTGATTATAGTCATGGGAATGGATGAGATAATCTAAGGAGAGAAAGAGGACAGAGGGGAAGGTCCTGACCAAGGTTTGAACAGCTCAAACACTAGTGATTCAAGGAGAGGGAGGGAGGGAGGCAGTCAGGAAAATGGGAGACAGAGGGAAGTAGCCAATGATGAAGAAGGAAAATGAGACACATAATAACCAGGAGAATAAGAGGCAAAGGCCCAGGATCAGGAAAGGCAGAGAGGTACAGAGTATCAAAGGAAGGAGGTGTAGAAGCTTCTAGCACTTCAGGGCTCTCCTAACCTGTATTGAAAGGGAATGGTGGGTTACTGAGATAAAAACAAGAAAGTGAGGACACCTTTATGTGAGTTCAAGGATCTGGGATGATGACAAGGCTCAGGGAGTTTCTCACCATGACAGAGACTGGATCCAGTGTGAATACCAGACAGCTTTTTCTAGCAGCCATGTGGTTGATGTCCATGGGAGGCAGAATAATGCCCCAGTATGCCGATGTCTTAATCCCTAGAACCTGTGAATGTGAGGTTAGATGGCAAAAGAGAATCAGAGCTGTAAATAGACCTAAGGTTGCTAATTAAGCGAAGTTAAAATGGAGAGATTATCCCAGACTATGAGTGCAGAGAAATTCCAATCATCTAAAAAAAAAAAAAAAAAAAAAATGGAAGAGGGGCCTGACATAGTGGCGCACACCTTTGATCCCAGCACTTGGGAGGCAGAGGTAGGAGAGGATTGCTGTGAGTTTGAGGCCACCCTGAGACTGCATAGTGAATTCCAGGTCAGCCAGAGCTACAGTGAGACCCTACCTTGAAAAAAAAAAAAAAAAAAACAAGAAAGAAAGAAAGGGGAGAGGGAATCCAAAAAGACAATGACAAGAACCGCAGCCTGAGAATCCTTCAACCCACCATTGCTTTAAATGGAGAAAGGGAGCCTTCAGCAGAGGGAGATGTCTCCAGAAAGAAAATGCAGTCCCTATACCATCCAGAAAAGACACGGTTCATTTTATCCCACAGAGGTACATTTCAGACCTCTGAACCACAAATCCAATGATTGATAAATTCCTATGCATCTACACACTAAGTATGTGATAATTACTTTTATCAGCAATAACAAACTAAGAGATGATTAGAAACATAGCTCAGTCAGTAAAAGTGCTTGATGCCAAACATGAGGGCCTGAGTTCAAGCCTCAGAACCCACTTGTGGTAGTTTGAATAGATGACCCCCAATATATTCAATGTTTTATTAGTTTGCATCTGCAGCCACCTGGCTGGAGGTGGTGTTACTGGGCAGATCTTAAGGGGTGGTGGTGGGTTTGAGATTTTTTTTTTTAAATAGATTTTTTTTAAGATTTATTTATTTATTTATTTATTTACTTATGTGAGAGTGACAGAGAGAGAAAGAGGCACATAGAGTGGGAGAGAGAATGGGTGCGCCAGGGCTTCCAGCCATTGCAAACGAACTCCAGACGCGTGCGCCCCCTTGTGCATCTGGCTAACATGGGTCCTGGGGAATCGAGCCTCGAACCGGGGTCCTTAGACTTCACAGGCAAGCGCTTAACCGCTATGCCATCTCTCCAGCCCTGGGTTTGAGATTTTAATCTAGAGATATGCAAAGTGTGCCTAGCTGGACTTCCTAAAGTGTGCTGTGCTGTGTAGCTTTTGGCTTTTAGGCTTGTGCTTCTCTCTCTCTGCTTGGACCTGTGAAGGCAGGCCAGCTTCTTCTGCCATTATGGAACTTCCCCTGGATCTGTAAGCTTCCATAAATATCCCTTCCTCCATAACTGTGCCTCTGGAAGTTCATCTCAGCGAACATGAAGCTGTCTGTTGTACCATGTAAAAGCCAGATATGATGGCACAAGCCTATCATCCCAGCTCTGTGGAGGCAGAGACAGGAGGATCTCCCAGGCTTGCTACCTAGCCAGTCTAGTTGACTCAATGAGCTCTAGGTTCAAGAGATATTGTCTCAACAAAAGAATGTGGAGAGTTATTGAAGAAGACACCCAATATTGACCTTTGTCCTCAGCACACACATGCATACCCACACACATATGCACTCCCACACATATGAACACACATACATAGATACACATGCCCATGCAAAAAAATATATATATATATAACGAATACATGTCTTTGAAAGGTAAAATACAGAAGCAGACAAATCAAGGAGGGCACTGACACATTGGTGCAAAAGAGAGGTGCAGAAAACTCTTTCCTAGACAATGGGAACAGGACCAAGGCAGAGCTGACTTCTTGCACTTGCTACCCTCATGCGCATCAACCCACTTCTAACAGATTGTTAAGTTGACCTATTCACAGAGGACATGTGTGTTGGCAAAGTTAAGAAACGAGGGTTGGAGGGATGGCTCAGCAGGTAAGTTGCTTGCCTGCAAAGCCAAAGGACCAGGTTTAGTTCTCCGGGACCCACATAAGTTAGATGCACAAGGTGGCGCATGTGTCTGGAGTTTGTTTGCAATGGCTGGAGGCCATGGTGTGCCCAATCTCTTTCTGTCTGTCTCTCTCTCTCTCTGCCACTTTCTCAATAAAATTTTAAAAAAGAAAAAGAAACAACCCCATTGGAAAAACACCCACCTGTTGAAGTAAACTGGGTCTCACTGGCAGAAAATAGCTAAAAGCATAGGACTCCAGGGCTGCATTGGGTCACACCTCTCCTTCTAGGACCCATTAATATGTTGTTCAGTTTATATTATGGCTAAAAGTTATAAAAAGAATTTCTAACTCTTGACTCTCACCCTACATGCTCTGACACCTAGAGATGCCTGGCCTACATGTTTGCATAACTAATAATTTTCTCTCTTAGGACGTGTCTTCTGCTCCTGGGTTTTTTTTTCCACACAAGTAATTCCTATTCATTGTAGGAAATCAGAACACAAGCAAGCTAAATAAAAAAAGGTAAATCGTATATTTGCACCCCCTACAGAGAAGCATTTTCTGCATTTTCAAATGTTTTTGAGAATGTTATGTTAATAATTATACATATTCATGTGTTTTATTTTTAAAAATGGAACCATATTCTTATAAGACATCATGCTTTTCTTACCAGACAATATAGTATGAATCTTTATGTGAATATAAATGAAAATTTTAAATATGTTTCCTAAAAGCTACTAAGGTTTTTTTTTTTTCACCATATAACTTATTTACTCAGCCTCCTTACCGCTGGGTATTTGGTTTTCCTGTGTGCCCATCTTCTCTATCCCCTCTCTTCTCTGGCATTCCTTTTTTTAAATATATTTTATTTATTTGAGAGAGAAAGAGGGAGGGAGGAAGAGAGAGAGAGAGAGAATGGGCGCACCAGGGCCTCTAGCCACTGCAAATGAACTCCAGATGCATGCACCCCCCTCCCTTGTCCATCTGGCTTACGTGGGTCCTAGAGAATCAAACCAGTATCCTTTGGCTTTGCAGGCAAATGCCTTAACCGCTAAGCCATCTCTCCAGCCCCTCTTCACTGGCTGCAGGTCAGCCATGCTGCAGCACATGCCACACTGTCATCTGTTCTGGATGGATGCTGGACTTGCAGGCTGCTCTTCAATTGCCATATGACTGACTATGAGACATCTAGATTCTTCAAACCAAAATGACACTGGAAAATATGAAGATAAATATATATTTAAAGCAGAACAAAATTTCTATTTATTAATGATATGTACAGGGACAAGCTATATATATATGCACACACATTTATAAATCTCCTTAGTATTTAATCCTTGAACATTAAAACATTCTATACTTACTGGTACTTATACTGTGACTCTGTGTTTATTTATAATTATAAAAGCCTGTAAAGAGTGGTCCTGTCTCTTATTTGCAAGTGAAAAAAAACCCAAGTAGTCTTTAGAAAAAAAAATAAGTGTATCACATAACTTAAAATTAGATATGATCAATACCAGAAACTCAGGACTGAAAAGATGGCTCAGTGGTTAATGGTGTTTGCCTACAAGGTCTACTGTTACAGGTTTCAGTCCATAAAACCCACATAAAGCCAGATACACAAAGTGGTACATGTATCCAGAGTTTGTGTGCAATGGCAAAAGATCCTGGCACGCCCATTCTCATTTTCATATTCTCTTTTCCCCACCTTGTATCAAATAAATTAAAAAAAAAAAAAAAACAGAAGCTTGGGGCTAGACAGATGACTTAGTAGTAAAGGCACTTACCTTCAAAGTCTAAGGACATGGGTTTGCTTCCCCAGTACCCACATAAGCCAGATGCACATGGTGGCACATTTGCAATAGCTAGAGGCCCTAGCATGCCCATTTTTCTCTTTCTTTCTCCCTCCCCCCCCTCCCTCCCTCCGTCTCTCGCAAATAAATAAATAAATAATAAAAATAAACCCAGAAGCTCAAAACTGATAGCAGGAAGTCATGGGCCTCCTGGTTCTGCTTTCAGTTGTGCTGGCTTTATTTGCAGGTAAAGATTTCCCCTTAAGGTGGCCATAGCAACAGCAAGCTATCATTATAGCTCCAAGCCCAATGGAACATGGCTTGCTTCTTGATTATGCTCCCCCAAATCTCAGTGCATCTTATCAGACCATTAGGGTTATAACCTTGTCTCTGAAACCAATCCCTTTGGTCCAGAAAATGAACAGACCCACTGCTGGATTAGAGCTGGATCATGGGCCTCTCGTTTTATGTACTTATTAAGGGTGCAGTTATTGAAAGAGAAATGGGCGTTGTGTGAGCAAGACAGAAGGCATCCATACCAAGCATGGGCCTCTCCAGCACACTGACTTCAGCTTGTGGAGGTTATAAAATCATCTAAGATTTCAACATAAGCTCTTCATGGGGGGAAAAAAAAAAGGAAAAATAGGGATCAAAAAAGCACAAGACTTCACAGACGATTCATCTGTGGATGGGATATTTAGTTCATTCACATAGGCAGAATGTAAAAGCTTACAAAGAAATATGCTAGTTACCCATTCTCAATGCAAAAGTTAATGATTATTTCCTAACAAAGACTGAAATGAACCCAAATTTTGCCCCTGAAAAAAAAAAAATCTGCCCAAAGGAAGATCTCAACAAGGTTGGGAGTTGTTTGATTTGAATAAACTGAAACTGTAAAATGGTCTTAAGACAGAATTTGATATTCAATTCATCTTTAATATTTAAGCAATTTTTCATGCTGTTAGCAACTAGTTTTGAAAAACACTGACTCATAAAGACACACAGCAACAATGAATCAAAATTCCCCTCTTTCACCTTGACAGACAAGCTTGTATCAAGAAACACAAGAATGCTCCAAGATGTGGGTTGAATTTATGTTGTACTATTTCCTTTGTCCTCAAATCATGAGATCATCTTTGGCAGAGACCACTGATACTCTGATGTCAGCAGGGGAAAGATTAATAATCCATGCTCCATTCAAAGGTTTCCCAAGCAAAAGCAACCTTCAAATAAGTTCTGTAGCTTCCAGAGTTCTGAAGAATTCTGCCACAAAATAATCACTTGATGAGTCAGAGTCACACTGAACTCTGGCACCTAGAAGGCCCAATGGGTTTCATACAGATATCTACTCTCAGTGGTAATATTATCAAAACAACTCACTTCATTATCTCTTTCTCTCTCCCTTCCTCCCCTCCTTCTCCCTCTCTTCTCTCTACTACAATAAAGTCTTGGATTCAGAAAAAAAAAAAAAACTATTCATCATGATAAATGTTGGGAAGTAAAAAGTATTTATCTAGCCAGGTGTGGTGGTGCACACCTTTAATCTCAGTACTCAGGAGGCAATGGCAGGCAGATCACTGTGAGTTTGAGGCCAGCCTGGGACTACAGAGTATATTCCAGGTCAGCCTGAGCTACAATGAGACCCTACCCTGAAAAAAATAATTTAAAATTTGTTCCTGCAGTTAAATTAGATGCCTCAAAAATTTCATACCAGGGACCCTACACCAAGGCAGCAAAACTGGAGGAGTTAAACCACCCCTGGCACAGCAGCCCAGTCCCAGGTAAGACCACAGAGGAATTGGAGAAATGTGTAAGACTGCTGCTTCAGGGCTGGAGAAATGGCTCAGTGGTTAAGGTGCTTGCCTATAAAGCCTAACAATTAACAATCCAAGTCTTAATCCTCAGTACCCATGTGAAACCATATGTGCCAAGGTGGAACATGTGTCTGGAAGTTGGTTTACAGTGGCTAGAGGCCCTGGAATGCCTAGTTTCTTCCCCTCTCTGCTAGGCATGGTAGCATACACCTTTAATTGCAGCACATGGGAGGCTGAGGTAGGAGGATTACTGTGAGTTCAAGGCCAACCTGAAACTATGCAATGAATGCCAGGTCAGCCTAGGCTAGAGCAAGACTCTACCTTGAAAACACAAACAAACAGAAAAAGAGTGCTGCTTCAATGGTGAGCCTGACAACCAGCACCAAGGTGATGGAGACAGCCACTGAGGACACTCAGAATGTACCAAAGCAGAAATCCAGACGCTGCTGCAAGCACAATATTGAAGTAGACATAAAACACACCCACCACGGCACCGGGAATTTTGCAGAAGAGGGGGTGGAAAGAATGTAAGAGCTACAGCTACAAAGTAGAAGGGAATGTTCAGAGGCATTGCCCCCTCCCTTACAATGACTGACTGCTGCTCTCACACCTCATAACCCACAACCCTATGGGGAAAACCAGAAATCCCCCTAAGAAGGGACCTCAGTGGAATGAGGGCAGGAAGAAGGGAAATGATGGTACCAACATATGACGTGTCCATACAAAGTTGCTACTTAATTAAAAAAAAAAATTCAGGACTGGAGAGATGGCTTAGCAGTTAAGAAGCTTACCTATGAAACCTAAGGACCTAGATTTGATACCCCAGTACCCACATAATCTAAATGCCCAAGGTGATACATGCATCTGAAGTTTGTTTGCACTGGCTAGAGGCCCTGGTGCACCTATTCTCTCTTTCTATATGCCTTCTTCCCCCACACACACTCCTCTCTCAAATAAGTGAAAACTGTTTTTGAGGGCTGGGGAGATGGCTTACTGGTTGAGGTGCTTGCCCCCAAAGCCAAAGGACCCATGTTCATTTCCCTAGGACCCACATAAGCCAGATGAACTATGTGGCGCATGCATCTGGAGTTCACTTGCAGTGGCTAAAAGCCCTGGCATGCCCATCCTCTCTCTCACACTCCCTATCTCTTTCAAATAATTTTTTTTAATTAATAGGAGAAAAAATAGTTTTAAAAAATTCATACTAACTAGGCAGAACTTAATCCCAGAACACAGCAGGCTGAGGCAGGATGATCATGAGCTCAAGGCCACCTTTAAACTACATAGAAAGATGCTATCTCAAAATAAAAAAAACAGGGGCCTATGAAATAGGTTAGTGGTTAAGGTATTTGTCTGCAAAGTCTTAGCACCCCAGTTCAATTCCCCAGGACCCACATAAGCCAGATGCACAAGGGGCATACGCTTCTGGATTTCTTTTGCAGATGCTAGAGGACCTGGTATACCCATTCTCTTTCTCTCTATCTGCCTCTCTTCTTCTCTCCCAAATAAGTAGATAGATATAATATTTTTTTAAAAGTACTATGTGGGCTGGTGCCATGGCTCAATGGTTAAAGGCTCTTGCTTACAAAGCCTGATGGCCATAGTTCAATTCCCAGTAACCACGTAAAGGTTAATGCACAAAGTGGCACATGTATCTGGAGTTCATTTGCAGTGGCAGGAAGCCCTGGTTCCCATTCTGTGTCTGTCTGTCTGCCTCTCTCTCTCTCTCTCTCTCTCTGCTTGCAAATAAGTAAAAATATTAAAAATGTTTTTTAAATGAGTTGTGGCTCTTTTTAATGGCTAGGTTATAACCACATGAGTTTATAAAGGAATATATATGTGTGCTCTTACCCTCCATGGCTCAGGGCACATGGTGGAAGAGGAATCAGAAAGAATGTGAGAGCCAAAGGAAGGGATGGGTGCTATGGAATGCAGTCTTCAGGCAGGATGTGGCCACCGCATTCATGGCCTCACAGTGGCTGCCATTGCCTGCACAATACTGGGCCCATCAAATGTTACCATGGATGATGGAAGAAGGCCAAAAAGTTGACACAAAAGTAGAAGGACTACTTGGAAAGAAGGGGTTCAGTGGAAGTGGGGTGGGGAAGGAGGATCAAAGACAGGCATGGGAGAGGATTATGGTCAAAATACATTACGTACATGCATGACAATCGTCAACACGGACTTGACATGGACATGAGTTCCATGAGGAAAGGAACCTTCTTCCCTCTTCTGTTGGATTTCTCTTGGCCAAAGAACTAAAGCTATATCTATCCATCAATTTTATAACAAAAAGGCATAGATTTTGTTGCTCCCTCCCTCTCTCGGATGTCCTATTTAAGAAATTTATAACATGCCAGGAGTAAATAAGGGGGAAAGTAGGGGAAGTCAGGTGGCACTAGATCATGTACCAACAATAGATCATGGTGAAAATCTGTATCTGGTTCTACGCATGATGGGAAACAATTAAGTTTGAGCTGAAGTGTACATAGCAAGGACTGGCTTATGGCTTAAAAGGCTCACTACGCTGCTGTGAGGAGAACAGGCTAGAGAGACAAGATCAGAAGAAGGGTGGTAAGAAATTCAAGGATAAGCATGGGTAGTACCTGGGTGACAGCAATGGAGGTGGATATATTTGCCTTAATGTACAGCCGAGCCGAGTGGGGCTTATGGGGTAGACATGGCATGGAAAATAAAGAAAATGCCAAAACTAACAGAGTTCCAGCCTCAGCAAATACACAGTGCCACTTTACACCACTAGGGCATGCTGGAAGAGGAACAGGTAGCAGGAAGGAATCAAGAGTGTGTCACATCCTACTAGAGCTATCCATCGGACACCCACGTGAGGATGCTGACCGGATGTCAGGTTAACACTGGAGATTAAAACAGGAAGTCCTAAGGGTGTGTTAGAATCATGCACAGGGACTGAATGAGGTTCCGTCATACACACAGCAAGGTTCAGCCACAACATGGAAAGGGTTCACCAAAACAGCAATAGATAGGTTTCATGTGGGTAAATAGCTGCACTGCTCCCCACAGGGAGAGCTATTCCTGACTGGAGCCTAAGCTTCAAAAGCCGTGAGACTTCTCCATTCTTTGTTGGGAAGGCACACAACAAAATGTTTCAGAGAAACTAGTGCTTTCTCACACCAAATAAAAAAAACTTCTTGTATCATTTCAAATACATCAATAGTCCTTTAAATGTTTGAAAAACATAAATATTATGTCTCAATTTTAATTCCCAAGATACAAAAACCCAGGAGAGACCACCCTGAGAGATCCTGGGGAGTCCATCCATTTCCATGCTGAGGAAATGTGACCTGATTTCTCCAAGACCTGCTTCAAACTATGGGAGTTGGCAGTAAACCTAGACCTTCTCCACTTGCTGGGCTGCCTCTCCTTTAAGTTACAATAAGGAAGTCTGCAGACTAGGCTATGTTGGGCAAATCAAAGCTTGGCCCGAGCTTTTAAAATTCATGAGCCTTTTTCCTGTGAATCTCCATTCTGCCTGGTATATTTTCAACAGGAACAAGTAAGTTCCTTCCTTCAGCTTTGTTCTCAATCTTTTTGGAAAGAAAAGTTTTAAAATTTATAAAAGAATGATCTTGTTTTCTTCTCTACATCATTCTCACAAGAAGCAAAATCCAATCTAGTAAATGAAATCCAATGTCCACAGTCACAAAAGTAGGGCATGTTTTCTATAATTGCCACCAATGTGAAATTGCTGAATCTCCAACCATGAAACAAGAATTGAGCCTAGGGCTGGAAAGATGACTTAGAGGTTAAGGTGCTTGCCTGTGAGGCCTAAAGACCCAGGTTCAATTCCCCACATAAGCCAGTTGCACAAGAGGGCACATGCATCCAGAGTTTGTTTGCAGTGGCTAGAGGGTCTGGCACGCCCATTCTTTCTATATATCTGCCTTTTCCCCTCTCTTTCCCTCTAAATAAATAAACAAATAAATAAGAATTGAGTCTAGGGGCTGGAAAGATTGCTCAGTGGTTAAAGGTGCTTGCTTGCAAAGCCCAGTGGCCTGGGTTCAATTCCCCAGGACCCAAGTACAGCCAGAGGCACAAAGTGAGGCATGTGTCTGGGGTTGGTATGCAGTTGCAGGAGGCCTGCTGTGCCCATGTTCACTCTCTGCTTCTTTCTCTGTGCATCTCTCTTGGATAAATAAATAAGTATTTAGAAAATAAAGATAATAATTGCATCCCCACATCAGGATCCCATTTTAATGGCTTACACGGCATCATTTCTTTTTTTAAATTTTTTTTGTTCATTATTTATTTATTAATTTATTTATTTGAGAGTGACAGACATAGAGAGAAAGACAGATAGAGGGAGAGAGAGAGAATGGGCGCGCCAGGGCTTCCAGCCACTGCAAACGAACTCTAGACGCATGTGCTCCCTTGTGCATCTGGCTAACGTGGGTCCTGGGGAACCGAGCCTCGAACCGGGGTCCTTAGGCTTCACAGGCAAGTGCTTTAACCGCTAAGCCATCTCTCCAGCCCTCATTTTGTTTTTTGAGAGAGAGAGAGAGAGAATGGGCACGCCAGGGCCTTCAGCCACTGCAAACAAACTTCAGATGGATGAGCCCACCTTGCGCATGTGGCTTACGTGGGTACCAGGGAACTGAACCCAGGTCTCTAAGCTTTGCAGGCAAGGACCCCAACTGCTAAGATATCTCTGTATCCATTACTTTTTTTTTTCTTAAGAACCTTACAAAGTATAAGAAGAAGAAAAATATGTTTAAATTTTTGGTAACTCACAAATGTCTTCAAATCTATAAACCAATGAGTTTACCTCTTCAATGAATCATTTGACAAGCATGTAGTATTACATGCTGGGCACTATGGCTCTCAGGATGCAATGGAAAGCCAGAGAAAGTCTCAACCTACATGGTAGAAGCAGACACTAAACCCAGCACATAAAGATTGATCTGGCCAGGCATGGTGGCACACACCTTTAATCCCAGCACTCAGGAGGCAGAGGTAGGAGGATCCCCAAGAGTTCAAGGCCACCCTGAGACTACATAGTGAATTCCAGGTCAGCCTGAGCTAGAGTGAGAACCTACCTTTGAAAATCAAAAACATAAAAAAAGATTGATCTATTGATCTGAAGGGCCCACACGGCAGGTTTAGGGAAGAGTGAAGATTTTCAATGACTGACATTGGGCCAAGATCTCAATGAAATGTGGAGGACCCAGACTTCCCATAGTTCTGAACAGGATCCATCACTCCCCACCTTCTGCATCTCTTGCATGCGTATCTTTACTCATTCATTTGGCAAATATCTCTTGAGTGCCTACCACACCCCACATGTAATTCCTAGACCTCTGTCATAATTTTAGTTCATCCTGCTTCTTTCTATTCCAATTAAGAGATTACAAAGACTAGGACTAGATTTGATCTCTCTTTGCTGCTCCTTTGTACATTGGGAAATAAAGAGTTTGATGGAGAGGGCTGGAGAGATGGCTTAGCCATTAAGGTGTTTTACCTGCAAAGCCAAAAGAACCCAGTTCAGTTCTCCAGTACCCATGTAAGCCAGATGCACAAGGGAACACGTGCATCTGGAGTTCATTTTCAGTGGCTGGAGGCCCTGGCATGCCCATTCTCTCCCTCTCTCTTTCTCTCTCTCTCTCTCTCTCTCTCAATCTCTCATAAATAATTAATTAATTAAAATATATTTTTTTTAATAAATAAGAATTTCATGTAGAGACAAATGGATGGATAAATGAACAGAAAGCCCAAAACTCAAGAACTTCCAGGAGTCGAAATTACATATATACATATGTGTGTGTGTGTATGTATGTATAATATAATAAATTATATATTACTATCTTATTATAATATTTTATATATATACATATAGATATTTGGCTTCTCAAGTCCATGTATACTTTTCTACTTTTCTCAGGAGAACTCCAAGGTTACACAAGAACCTCATAGAGCACTCAGCATAGTAAATCAGGTTAGGCCCACTGGGAAATAAAGGATTAGAGTAAAAGGAAATCTTTGATTAAAAATGTAGTTCATTATTCAACACTCTTTGCTAGACAGCAAGCATAAAGGCCATAAACCCTGTCTTGATTCAATAATTCAAAGTGCTTCCCAAAGACAGCGCAAGACAAACTGACTCTTTTGAAATCATCCCCAACAAGTGACTCACTGATCCTCAGTACACCAAGTGTCCCACTTATGTGAGATTGCTGTCAGTGAAACAGCTGTAAGGAAAATGAAGATGAGCGAAAGTAATCTTGCCCTATCCTCCAGTTTTAAGGAAGCCTTCATCTTCCTTTTTTTCCCCATACATAATTTCTCTCAGGTGCTTAGAAAAGCCTTTTCAAATGGGAAACAAGGATCAATAAATCTTTAGTCTCTCAGCTTGGAACATGTACCATAGAAGTCATACCAAATATTAGTGGCTGATTAAAATTAGTTATTAGGCAGCATTATGGCTTGAAGACACATCACTGTCATAATCACACGCAACATTAATGAACCTGCAGCTGCCTTTTAGCAGCATCCCTCCTGTGGCAGATACCAAGTGCCTTTCCAGCACTTTTTCACCTCAGTCATTGTCTGACAAATTGCAGCAATAATACACTTCCACCTAGCCACACTTTTTGGGCAATACAGATAATATTCTTCTTGTAAACCTCTGTTTTTGTTGTTTTAAAGATCAAACATCTTTTCACCTGAGAAGCAGAGAGGGGCTGGTTTCCTTGGTAACGTAATTTGCTTCCAGTTCAATGGAACATCGAGTTCTTTTTCACAGGTTCACTGCACTGACAACCAATCCCAGCTCAGACAGCCCCACTTCCCTTTGCAAAGCACTGTGAGGGTAAAAAACAAAAGTCTGTTGCTAAGGTGTTTTTGTTATGGTTAAATGAACCTCTTAAATATTGATTTTAATGCTTTCAATTTCTTAAGCTGCCAAGCATTCAGCTTCTTCAGACACATGTAGGGCATAGCTCCTTGGAGCCTCCCACTTGTCCACCCTGACTTCTGGTTCAATGATGAAATCCACCTGCATCTTCTTTTGTCCACTTTTCAACTGAAAACAATCATTTGTCTAAAAAGCAAACAAGTGTGGGCTTGGGGAAGCACCTGTTTTTCCAATGCTGCTGAGATTTTATCTGGACCTCTAAATCTAGGAATGTCCCTTGAAATTGGTCATACTATAAATCCCAAACCTAAAAAACCCAAAGGTACCAATATTTGGGCTGAGTATATACAAGGCAGAGCCTTCAGCCACTCTAGAAAGTGCCTAGTTCTAAAACAGATCTTTAAACCTAGCTGGGTTCTCTCTATGGACAGTCTTTAAAAAGTCAAACTCAGGCTGAAGAGATGGCTTAGTGGGTAAGACACTTGTGTGCAAAGCTAAAGGGCCCAGGTTCACAGCATGTGGCTAACCTACACAATGAGATGTTGATCAGAGAAACTTACAAGGTTTCCCAAAAGAAGACAGATTTCTGTCAAAGTACTTGATGACCCACCAAAGGTTAGTGGTAAAACTCTACTTCTCAAGATACCATATGTGGTTGACATGTAACATGGAGTGACATGGCTGGAAGCTGGAAGAGAGTCAGTCCCCAGACAGTTAGCTCGTCTAGTACCATAAGGTGCTACATGGGTGACTGGGGAAAAATGACCAACCTCTGTCCAAGCAACTCATGGTCTAAGCTAGTCAGCAGCAAACAACTTGACATGATGCTCACAGAAGTACAATAGTGGCTCACAGCCATGTTGGGTAACCAACTGCTCTTGATTTGGCTAACTAATGTGCTCAGTGGAACAGAACCCGTAGCTGGAACTGGAAATCAAGTCAGAACCATATCCAAAAACAAGCCCACTCTCCATTATTCAAGCTCCCACCAGTCATGGCTTACAAGAGGGCCTACACCTATTAAATTCTCTCTAAAACAAACAAAAAAAAAAAGGTCATCCCATTTATCTAGCACTAACTTCACTCTCTGTTGGAGAATTTGCTTCTCTTTTTCATATGGATGCAGACTCTGAAAACCAGCCCATTATACCTCAAAAGTGCCCCAGCTGAAACTAGGAATAACTGGGGAAATGAGCAAGAGTGCTGCGTTCTTGGTGAAACTGGTACCAACACACGGTGAAAGAGATAGACACCGAGAACACTCAACTCCTACTGAACCAGAGATCCAGAGACACAGAGGCTCCCAAGACCTTATCACTGAAGCAGACCTTAAAATGAACCCAACATGGCTCAGGGAACTTTGCAGAAGAGGGGGCGTAATGAATGTTAGAGCCACAAGTTGGGACATTATACACAGAGACATTGCCTCTTCCCCATAATTGATGGCTAACCTCATAATGCAAGACCCACATTCCCCAACGAGGATGGTCCCTGTGGAGAGGGCAGGAAGGGAAGAGGCTAATGATAGTACCAACATAACTGTAAACACTGTGTATATAACTAACATAAAAAAAGGACCCAGGTTCAATTTCCCAGGACCCACATAAACCAGATGCATTAAGTGGTGCATGCATCTGGAGTTCGTTTGTAGTGGCTGGAGAACCTGGTGCACCTATTCTCTCCCTTCCCCTCTACCTCCCTCCACCCCCTCTCTCTTTCTCTCTTGATAAGGAAATGAAATATTTACTGCAAGACAGTAGAAAGCTACTCAGAACTTCATTCCCATGCCAGCTGATTATTACCTCACCAGTGCTGCTCTCAAATCCTGGCATACATTGAAAGGCTGTGGACATTCTGCAGAAGGCATTATGGTAATATGATGTCATACTTGAAAAATAACACAGAGTTTGAATGCCTTTTCAGCATGCAGGAATAGAAACAGATGTCATAATGGAAACACTTGTCAAATTGGGGGCAGCAATTTTCTGTTAGGACTGAACTTTAATGTGAATGTCAACAGAAACTGAGGGACTCTGACTATGCAAAAGCCTCTGTATCAAAAGGCAACAAGCCAGGTACGATGGCACACCTGTAACCCCTGCACTGAGGAAGCTGAGGCAAGAGCATTAGGCATCTGAGACCATCCTGAGCTATTCAGTGCATTCTAGGCCAGTCTGAGGTACATAGCAAGACCCTGTCTCAATCAGTAACAAAAGCAACACGATGCATGGTTCAGCATGTATTATAGATAGAGACATAACACAGCACATCTAAGAAGGCAGTGGCAGACTAGAAGAACAGACACAGAGACGAGCAAGCCCAAGGACATCACAAAATGTTCCTCGGCCATTATTTATTAAAAGCTCTACAAATATTCAGGCACAGAAAAAAATTGAGAGTTAACTCCAGACATTCCAAATTATATTACATATAGCTTGCTTTCTGTTTTTATGGCAAAGTAATGTATGAGATTGAATATCATTATGCCCACGTCTTAACTCTGACTGTGACCTTGCATGGAGGAAAGAAGGGTCTTTGCAAGTAGAACTAAGCATCTTAAGATAAGGTCATAAGACCACCATGAGTTAACCAGGTGGACATTAAATCCAATGACAAGTGTCCTTCTAAGAGAAGAACAGAGAAAAGACATACAGGGAGAAGGGGGAGGCTATGTGGAAACCAAGCTAGAGAGCAGATTGAAGTTTGCAGCCATTGGTTATGGAATGCATGGACTCAAAGAAGCAAGGGAAGATTCTCCCACAAGACTTTCAGACAGCATTGCCCTGCCAACATCTTGACCTCAGACTCGATGTCTGCAGGAGAATATTTCCTGTTGTTCTAAACCACCAAGTGTATTTAATTGTGGCAGCCACAGGAACCAAAATAAGTAGTTAATCCTATACATACCATGCAGGAGTACCTCTTGGGGGGTCTTAAAGTTAGCCTATGAAATTAAAATTCCATGTAGTCTAAATTACCTTGAGCATCCCTTCTATTCCTCTGCAAGTGCTCACAAAGACATCCATCATGGCCCATTTTGACTTTAGTGCTTGAAAGGCATGGCTGCTTGTTGGCTGGACACCAGCTGCCAAGGTCAGCTTGAGTTTTAGGAGTACTCGTCACATGACCCTGGGTCTCTAAGGGCTAGACATTAATCAGGGGCAGCCTAGAAGGCACTCTGGAGCTCACACAAGAACAACAAGATCAGGCCTTCCTTTTACCCAGGTTCTCTCTGGAGCAAGGCCTCATTTGGAAACTAGGAAGTCAAACTATCTGCTTATTAAACTTGATCATTCATATGCCCATGTTTAATATCACCAAGTACTTACAAATGGACCTCCTGTAAACAAGAAGCTCATTTGCTCACTGTCACCATCTCAGCCCAACCTAGTGCTTTCTAACCTTGTGAAACCTAACAATTAAGAAAGCATGATTTGAAGCAGAAAACGGGGGCTGGTTAAATTGCTCAGTGGTTAAGTTGCTTGCTTGCAAAGTCTAACAACCAGAGGTCAATTCCCCAGTGCCCAGGTAAAGCCAGAAGCACAGAGAGGTACATGCATCTGGAGTTCAGTTGCAGTGGCTAGAGACCCTAGAAAGCCCATTTTCTCTGCCTCTCTTCTCTCTATATATTTCTCTGCTTGAAAATAAATAAATAAATAAAATTTTAAAAAATAAAATAAAAGAAAGACAAGCATGGTGGTACGTAACTTTAATCCCAGGACTTGGGAGGTAGAGGTAGGAGGATCACCATGAGTTCAAGGCCACCTTGAGACTACATAGTGAATTCCAGGTCAACCTGGGCTAGAGTGAGACGCTACCTTGAAAAACAAAAAATAATAAATAAATAAATAAAAATGAATAAGAAAGAAGACAGGTTTTTTAAAAGGACCAGAATTCACATCCCCAGTGCCTACACACGTGCCAGGTAAGCAAGGTGGGCGCCTGCAATCCTGCACTCAAGAGGCAGAGACGGAATCCTCCAGGTGAGCTGCCTCGCTGGGCTGGCTGTATTGGGTGAGCTCTGGGCTCAGGCAAGAGACTGTGCCTCAGTAAACAAGGTGATGAGTGACCAAAGAAGGCAACCAATGTCAACCTGTGGCCTCCACACATATCCACACATGGACATGTGTATATACATACATGCACACACACACACACAGAATGAGAAAGAATAAGTCTCCTCCCAGAAAACCCTGATTCATGGGCTGGAGAGATGGTTCAGAGGTTAAGGTGCTTGCCTGCAAAACCTAACAACTCAGGTTTGATTCCCCACTACCCACATAAGCCAGGGGCACAATGGTACTCCCAATTTCAAACAAACAAACACTATTAGACTTAAGGTCACAAATGACATCAAGCACGATTGCAGTGGTTGACTTCAATACCCCACTCTCGGCAACTGACAGGCCATCCTGGCAAAAAAAATAAACAAACAGAGAAGCATCTGGACTAAATGAGCTCATACAACAAATGGACCCAACAGACCTACAGAACATTCCATCCAAATGCTGTCGAATACACATTTTTCTCAGCAGCACATGGAACATTCTCTAAAACAGACCATATATTAGGATGCAAAACAAATCTTTAAAAATACAGGAAAATTGAAATAGATTCTCATACTCTATCTGATCACAATGGGATTAGACTACAAACCAACAACAAGAAATATAGAGCATACACAAAATCATGGTGACTAAAAAGTACACTATTGAATCATGAATGGGTCATTAAAGAAATAAAAAATGGAACCAAAAAATTCATAGGATCAAAAAATGCATAGAATCAAATGATAACAGAACATACCAAAAACCTTTGGGACACAGTGAAAACAGCCCTAAGAGGGAAATTAATAGCTTTAAGTGTCTATATTAAGATATTAGGAGTTAGAGAGATGGCTTAGCAGTTAAGCACTTGCCTGTGAAGCCTAAGGACCTGGGTTCGAGGCTCGATTCCCCAGGAACCCATGTTAGCCAGATGCACAAGGGAGCGCACATGTCTGGAGTTCATTTGCAGTGGCTGGAGGCCCTGGTATGCCCATTCTCTCTCTCTCTGCCTCTTTCTCTGTCTGTCACTCTCAAATAAATTTTTTTAAAAATGAACAGAAGAAAAATTTTTTAAAAAGGTCACAGTAGAATGGAATTTCAAAGGGGAAAGTGTGGGGTGGGCAAGGAGGGAATTACCATGGGATATTTTTTTATAATCATGGAAAATGTTAATAAAAATTTAAAAATTTAAAAAAAAAAACAAAAAGGTCACAAGTAAGTAACTTAATGATTCACCTTAAGGCCTTGGAAAAAGAATAACAACGCAAACCAAAAATCAGTAGACAAGAAGAAATAATAAAGATTAAGGCAGAAATTAACAAAATAGGAACCAAAAAAAAATCAATGAAACAAAAAGTTCTTTGAAAAGATAAACTGATAAGCCTTTCACAAATATAAGATCAGTGGAACAGAATAGAGGACCCAGATATAAGTCCAGGCAGCTACAGCCATTTGATTTTCAACAAAATGCCAAAAATATTCATTGGAGAAAAGATAGCCTCTTTAACAAATAGTGCTGGGAAAACTGGGTATCTATATGTAGAAGGATGAAAATAGATCCTTCTCTCTTTCCATGCATAAGAATCAAGTCCAAATGGTTCATAGACCTTAACATCAGACCTGAACTCTAAAACTGTTAGAGAAAAAAGTAGGGAACACACATATTGGCATAAGCAACAACTTTCTGAATAGACTCTCAGTTGCTCAGGAAGTAAAACCACTCATCAACCACGGGGACCTCATGAAATTAAAAAGTTCTTGAACAGCCAGGCGTGGTGGCACATGCCTTTAATCCCAGTACTCGGGAGGCAAAGGGAGAGGGATCACTGTGAGTTCGAGGCTACCCTGAGACTACATAGTGAATTCCAGGTCAGCCTGGGCTAGAGTGAGACCCTACCTCAAAAAACCAAATAAAACAAAAAGCTTTTGAACAACAAAGTACACTGAACAGAGCAAAGAGGCAGCCTACAGAATGAGGGAAAATATGTGCCAGCTATACATCTGACAGAGGATTAATCTCCAGGATATACAAAGAACTCAAAAAACTGAATAATAAGAAATCAAACAACCCAATTAAAAAAAATAGGCTATGGAACTAAATACAGAGTTCTCAAAGGAAGAAATACAGATGTCATATAGACATCCAAAAAATGCTCTACATTCTTAGCCATCAGGGAAATGCAAATTAAAACTACTTTAAGAGGCCGGGTGTGGTGGTGGCGCACGCCTTTAATCCCAGCACTCGGGAGGCAGAGGTAGAAGGATCACCGTTAGTTTGAGAACACCCTGAGATAACATAGTGAATTCCAGGTCAGCCTAGGCTAGAATAAGACCCCACTTCAAAAAAAAAAAAAAAAACTACTTTAAGGTTCCTCCTTACTTCTGTTAGAATGGGTATCATCAAGAAAACAAATGACAAATAAATGCTGGTAAGGATATGGAAAAAGAGGGACCTTCTACACTGTTGGTGGGAATGTAACTGGTACAACCATTGTGGAAATCAGTTTGGAGATTCCCGAAACAGCTAAAAGTAAATAGATTTACCATATGACCCAGCTATACCACTCCTACACATATATCCTAAGGACTCTTCTCACTACCTTAGAGATATTTGCACAACCATGTTTATTGCTGATCTATTCACAATAACTAGGAAATGGAACCAGCCTAGATGTCCCTCAATTGATGAGTGGATAATGAAGATTTGGCACATTTACACAATTCAGCATTAAAGAAAAGTGAAATTAATAAATTTGTAGGGAAATGGATGGACCTGGAAAGGATTGTACTTAGTGAGGTAACCCAGGCCCCAAAAGCCAAACGCCACATGTTCTATCTCATATGTGGGTCCTAATTACAAATGTTTAGATTTATGTGTGAGTTAGGGTAAAAATCAGTAGCAGAGGCCAGTAAACTAGAAAGTGGCAAAAAGGGAAGGAGGAGAGGGGAAGGGAGGACTTAAGAGAGGGTATTATATATATGTAAGTACATGAGCAGATTATGGTAAGTAGAATGGCCTAAGTAATATCAGGGGAAGAGACTGAATAAAAGAATAGTGGGAGGAGGATTAATCGAAATTAAAGATGTTATGAATAAGCCATGTAGAAACCTACCTTTTTGGATAATGGTGTACCCAGAAACCATAGCCTGTTGCTAGAAAAGTTTCAGTCCCAGGGATGGGATGCCCTCCAGTGAGTTGCTAGCCAGAGAGGTCCCTGATGACCCCAAAACATTACAGGTCATTACCAAGGCTCTTTGTTTCCCATCAGAAATAAATGATATGATTCTATTGCTGAAGGCTCCATATGATTTGGCTGCAAGGTCATTGAGAAATCAAGCTGTAGCTGAGCTGAAAACCTCCCTGTAGACCAGCTGACAGAAAGCTGAAAAAAGCTATGCTACATGCAGCCTTATGGGAGACAGCAGTCATCAGTGGAGATAAACAATAGTGGGCACTGCAAGCCTTGAGCTTGGCCAACCAGGCCAAATGACCCAGTGGTTGTAATAGTAGCATGTCCATTATGGGAAAACCAACCATTCTCAAATTGGAATAGAGAGCTACTCCATAGGAGAGAATACACGCATAATACTAAAAACCCAATCAAAAGCCTATGGTGGGGGAGGTCATGAGCCCTAGGAGTATGTCTGCTGGTATCTGGCTAAATGCATATGTTAAGCTCACCAAATATACATGTATGTATGTGTGTGTGTGTGTGTGTGTGTGTGTGTGTGTGTGTATATATATATATATATATATCTTTTGTTTCCCTAAACAGCAAATCCTGGTGCCCCTACATCAGTTTTGCAGACAAAGCATTAGAGAAATTGGGAAGGTAGCAAAGACAGGCAAGCAGCAGCCCTTCAGACCAGAGGCTGGTCTTGGGCTCCAGGTGTGCCCCATTACCTCAGGCCAGTGAGGACCCATGACACAATGGGACACCGCATTAACTGTCAACAAGGTCTGAAGGTCAGAAAGTATGGGGGGGGTGGGAAGAGGCAACAAAATCACAACCACATGGCCAAACACACATGTCCATCTAAACATAACAGAGTATCCTTTGTAACTGGCCAATAAAGACCTAAGAGTGTCTAAATCCCTCTGTAGGAACATGTTCCTATCCTCACTTTATTCAGGTAGTATTTCTTTTTTGTTTGTCTTTTATTTGTTTTTATTTTTTGTTGTTGTTGTTATTGTTTTGAGGTAGTGTTGCACTCTAGTCCAAGCTGACCCAGAATTCACTATGTAGTGTCAAGGTGGCCTCAAACTCACAGTGATCCTCCTACCTCTGCCTCCTAAGTGCTGGGATTAAATACTACCATGCCCGGCTCAGGTTGCATTTCTAAACATGGGAAAAGTTATGGAGGAAGGGTGCTGTGGTAAGCAACCAGCCTTCAAGATGGTGCCAATGATCCCCTCCTCCTGGGTCCCATGCCCTTCTGAAGCCTCTCCTCACACTGGCATCTTTGTGGTTAATAGAATGTGGAAGGGGGATTAAGTAGAATATGGAAGAACTGACAGCATGTCATTTCTGAGGGAGTCACCAAACATATGGTGGCTTCTTCTTTCTCTGTTAGAATATTTCTCTCAGGATAGATAACAGTCATGTTGTGAGCATCACTGCAGAGAGGTTCCCATGGTGAAAGACTGTGGCCTCCAGCCAACAAGCATGTTGGTCAGCTTGGAAGTGGAGTTTTCAACCTCAGCTGATATTCTAGCTGTAGCCTCATGAGAGACCCTGAGTCAGACCACACATCTAAATCATTTCCAGATTCCTGATGCCCATATCCCAGAAACTGTGAAATTATAAATGGTTTTAACTACGCAATTTCATCTGTAAAAGAGGTAAATTTTGATTGTTAATATCCACCCATAAAAATTTCACTCATAGATGGTATACAGATCTTACTCAGGAAACACAAGCAGATGTTTTGCTGAAAATATTCAAAGCCTAAGCCGGGCATGGTGGTGCATACCTTTAATCCCAGCACTCGGGATGCAGAGGTAGGATTTCTGTGAGTTTGAGGTCACCCTGAGACTCCTTAGTGTATTCCAGGTCAGCCTGGGCTACAGTGAGACCCTCCCTCAAAAAACCAAAAAAAAAAAAAAATTATATATATATATATATATATATATATATATATATATATATATATACACACACACACACACACACACACACACACATACACACACACACACACATTCAAAGCCACTGATACCAAAAATTTAAAAGTCAGGCTGGAGAGAGGGCTTCTGGTTAAGGGGCTGCCTGCAAAGCCTAAGGACCTACGTTCAACTCTCCCAATCCCACATAAGCCAGATGCACAAAGGGGAGGCAAGTGCAAAGTTGTATATCTCCACTAGGTGGCACAAGCATCTGAAGTTTGATTTCAATGGCTGAGGCCCTGGCGCACCAATTCTCTCTTGCTCGCTCGCTCGCTCACTCTAAAATAAATAAGTAAAGTCACTTGTAGAAAGAGGCTACTTGGATTCACAATCTTCCTGATCAAGCTCCCATGTATAGCCCTTGTAAAGAGAAGAGGAGTGGTCAGCCTTATCTTGGCCCAACCAGACTAATGTGAGAGCAAGAAATCTATGTCCTTTGATGTATGCTACAAGTTCTAACATGAGGTGTAAATGAAAGGCATTTGAAGTCCTCGAAAATGACTCCCTGTTTTGTTTTCTGTTTTTTGTGTTTAATGTTCCATGAGCCAAGAGACACTGTGCTTCTCACTCATCACTGCATCCTCGAAGTCTTACAGAGTTTCTGGCACAGGGTGAATGGATGGATGGATGATGGATGGGGCATCCACTACTTAGCACAATCACCTGTTTATCTTAGGGTTTTCACATGGGCAGCGCAGTGAGAAGAAACTGAAACATTGCATTCTAGTGCTTTTAACAGTGCTGTGCACATAAGAGGTGATTTACGAATATCTGCTCCAGGCCATGAACACAGGGGAAGGAAAGAAGCTTTATACTAGTAAAGCTGGAGTGAGGATTGGAGAGATGGCTTAGCAGTTAAGGCATTTGCCTGCAAAGCCTTAGGACCCAGTACCCACTGAATCGCCAGTACCCCCATAAAGCCAGATGCACAGCATGGCGTATGTACCTGGAATTCATTTGCAGCGGCTACAGGCCCTGGCATGCCATTCTCTCTCTTCTTTCTCTTTCTCTCTCTCTCTCTCTCTCCCCCAACCCCTTTTAAAATAAATAAATATTAAGTAAAAGAATATGGGTGTGCTTTTTAAAAACCTGAAGAGGAGGAAAAGAATATTGAAACTTAAAATCTTAACTCATTGTTAAATCCTTTATAATAAATATACTTCAAGCAGTACAGAGTCCTATCAAGTAAGGCAATTTGTTTTATAACCCTGCTTACAATTCTAGACCCTTCCTACTTTCACCTATAGTCACAAATTCGTCTCCTTCCCTTAGGCACTTAGCTGTCACAAATTTTCTATCAAAACAAGTTTTTAAGTAAAAGTGTTTTACTACTTCATCAGTGAAGGTAGCACTAAGCTATAGAATAGAAAAACTTGGCTGGAGAGATTGCTCAGTAGTTAAGGCACTTGCCTGAAAAGCCTAATTACCCTGGTTCAATTCCCCAGTCCCAACTTAATGCCAGATGCACAAAATGGCACAGGCATCTGGAGTTCTGTCTATCTCTCTTTTCACTGCACTTCTCCCTCTCTCTCTCTCCTTGAAAATTAATAGAAAATAGAATAAGAAAATTCAATTCATAAAGTCAACACTAATGGAATTAAAACAAAAATAGTCCAACTGCTACAGAAAACCAGGGTGGAGATATAAGTCCTTAGAATTAATTATTCAGCGTCTAGACTGAAGGTGAGCGAGCCAGCTGTTGTCCACATCTGACTTCCAGAGGGACTTGGGATGTGGACAATGAGCCAGCAGGCACAGGAGGAGGACACAGAAGCTTGTCATGACTAGACCTGAAAACACCGTACATCATTCCCAACTCCATGTCACAGGTCAGAATCCAGCCATACGGCCCCAGCAATGTTGGGCTCTGAAAGGCCCAGGCGTGAGGCCTAGTGGAACTTCCTGAGCCTAGCGAAAGTTTGCCGACCTGTCTCTGGCCAGCTAGGACTCAGCAAGACTCCTAATGGCTTCTGGCCTGTTACCTCCGCGTGGCAATTGTAATTACCATTTCAATAGTTACAGTTTACTATTGGCCCTTACCTCTTCCCCCATCCTAAAATCCCCGCCTTCGTCCCCAACATGATATAGGCAACTGCTCAGAGTAATAAAGCGAGTTGTTTCTGCGAGTTCCTGCATGGAAAAGACTCCCGACTCAGTGTGGTTTTTCTCCGGTGGCCAGGAGAGGTTTCTGAGTCGTCCATCATCCCCTCAACCCCTAGGGAGGAACCAGCAGGCCTGGTCCTTCCCTCTGCACTACCTGACCGGGAAGGAGCCCCGCACAGCAAGATGCAAAAAGGACCAGTAAATGTAGTGCAGGCCTGAATAATCACTCTATTCTACATGGAAAGAACATGGACTGTGAAGAACAGACAATCTCCCTACCCATCACGCTCATGCACAGGAAGGCAGTGATACTTATCATGACCTTTAAAGGAAAAAAGAATGATTTGGGTGGAATTTCAGGCATCTGAGTGTTCAGGTTTCATATTCTTTTGGGTTCTGGAGAAGAAAAAAAAAAAAAATCAGTGCTACTAGGGCCTGGATATAAGGCTGTTGGAAGAACAAGGGAGAGGTCTTCAAAGTGGGTGATAAGCACATACATAATATTCTCCTCTGACCCCAATGTAATAGAAGCAATTAGACAGCATTACACGTTTTAGGTGCACACAATGATTCCTTCATTTCCTTTGAGTAAATTTTAATGATCTCGCTCTTTTAATAATTGCTATGTTTCTAACCTCCCAGTGGTCCTGCAGGTTCAAGTGAATTATGATTAGGAGCTGCTAATTATCGTAATGAGATACGGGAAACGATAAAAGGAAAGATTCATAAATACAATGCACACCCAGAAAGTGGGCCAAAGCCTTAGTCCATACGTCTTTAGAGGCCCAGTGAAAAGAATATGATCCGTCAACAACATTTCAAAAGACAGGACCATTTGCATCTGCTCCTGCCCGGCATTCTGGGGGCCAGGACATCAGTGCTGAAACAACAGGGATGCTTTTGACAATTTTACCTTAAATCATTACAACCATAGGCCCATCATGGCCAGTGAGTCACTCAGTGACCACGAACAAACAGGAAAGTATGTTACAATGAAGGAGACAGACTCCAACCAACCTCCTCTGGATGGAAGCAAGACAGCTGCTGGTGTTCTTAGTTCACAGATGCAAATCAGCACCACACACACACACACACACACACACACACACACACACACACACTCTAACACTTGGCACTCCCAAGCAGGGAACAGCAGCATTCACCACTCTTATTCCAAATTTGACCTTAACATGCATGGATTATTAACCAACACAGTCGGATAACATCACAGAAATGTAAAGACAGGCTCTCCTCCCAGGCCTCTGGGGTAGAGGACAGCCCAAGTTTGCATTTCACACTACGCTTAGCTGTAAGAAGAAACAAAGACAATCTTGATTTCCTCATGGTTAACAGTCCTGAATCAAGCACCCATGCCAAAGTGGAAAGCTAAGGACCCAGTGTAGAGCTAAGGATGAGCAATTTCAGTCTTTTCATACAGTTACTGGTTCATGCCAAGGAATTTTCAGATCAAATCCAGCATCCCTTCTAGGCAAAACACAGGAACGAAATTGGGGTTCTATCAAGTGTGCTTGGGATTTTGTGGAAATCAACTAAAAAGTGTGCCAACTCCTCCCAGGAATTATTGGCAAAATCTCTCTCACTGCTGACATCTTTGAAGGCCAGGGAGAAGCTTACAAAAGTCTCCACTAAGAAGATAATCCAACATGGCCAGCAGCTGTTACATCTCTTTTATACTGGGCTTCCACCTTCTAATTAACTACTAGCAAAAGTCAGCACTATCTGTCAAGAACCTACCCATGGAAAAGACTGAGAACATGTTTTGAAAAGGAATTAAAATCAATGGGGGAGATGGCTCAGTTGTTAAAGGTACTTCTTTGAAAATTATCTAAAATCTACTTCCTATATTCTTTTAACTTTTGCATGGTGTGTGTGTGTACACCTGAGTGGACGTGGAGGCCAGAGGACAACCTAAGCTGTCGTCCTCAGGAGTGACATCTACGTCCTTTGAGACAGGGTGTCTTATCGGTCTGGAGCTCACCAATCAGGCCACAATGGTTGGTCAATGAACTCCAGGGATCCTTCTGAGTTCACCTTTCAGAGCTGAAAATACAGGTGCATGTCACCATACCCAACATTTTTACGTGGATACTGGGGATCTCTCTCTCTCTCAGGTCTTTGTCCAACTGAGGTATCTCTCCAGCCTGACATCCTATATTCTGTTTGTTTGTTTGTTTGTTTGTTTTTCAAGGTAGGATCTCACTCTGGTCCAGGCTGACCTGGAATTCACTACGTAGTCTCAGGGTGGCCTCGAACTCACGGCAATCCTCCTACCTCTGCCTCCCAAGTGCTGGGATTAAAGATGTGCACCACCATGCCTGGCTCTGACCTCCTATATTCTTTTGGTTTTTTGTTTTTTGTTTTGGGGTTTTGGGTTTTTTTTGTTTGTTTTTTGTTTTTTTGTTTTTTTGGTTTTTTTTTTTTTTTGGTTTTTCGAGGTAGAATCTTACTCTGGTCCAGGCTGACCTGGAATTAACTATGTAGTCTCAGGGTGGCCTTGAATTCACGGCGATCCTCCTACCACTACCTCCCGAGTGCTGGGATTAAAGACATGCGCCACCATGCCCGGCTAACATCCTATATTCTTAATCCACCCATTCCATAGTTTCTTTCTGACTCAAAATAAAATTTAAAAAAATATATTCAGTGTGACAGTTTGAATAAAATGTCCCCCATAGGCTCATGTGCCTTGAACACTTAGTCCCCAGCTGGTGGCAACTTAAGAGGTGGAGGCCCTTCTAGAGATGTGTTACTGGGTACAAACCCTGGGGTTTATTAGACCGGCCCAGCTAGGTGCAAGTTGACTAGCTTATTCTTGCTGCTGCCTTCCAGCTACTGTGGGAAGATGTGATTGATGCCCAGCCTCCGCTCTGTCATGCCATGATGAAATGTCCACTCAACACAGCCAAAATAAACCCTTTCATTCCCAATGCTGTTGGTTGGGTATTTTGTCCCAGAAATGATAAGGTAACTGCTATAGCAAATATTTCTTAAACACATATTCTTATGCCTGCCATGCCCTAACCAATGATAGGTTAATCAGCCCAGTAGGCAGCCATGGCTCTTCTGGAATATATATGGCATCAAAAAGACATGCTAATCTACCTTGTCTCTCATTCATAATTTAATGAAGACAGCAGAATCATCTTCCTTCCATGATTACTGTCTCATGGGGAAGATAAACACTTGCCATACACTTTATGCAAGTTCATTAAGGCACAAAGCAAGTGGCAAAAGGTGAACAAGGTGTGGTCCACAGTCTGTGACCTTTTGGAAGTGTGTGCCCCCTCACCAAAGTATCCAGATGTTGTGGACTGAATTTTGTGAAGTCCTGGTTCTCAATACCCCAACTATTTTCTCTCTTTTTTTTTTTTTTTTTTTTTTGGCAATAGAATCATTGGAAATATAACTAACATGAAGTCATAACAAAGTAAGGGGTATTCCTAATCCAGTTTGATGGCTGTTCTTACAAGATCATGGTCATGTGAAAACAAGACACACTGGAACTCTACGGAGTTAGGCAGTGTGAGCCAAAGATTGCCCAGGAACCAGAAGCCAGGTTTGGGAGGAACTATGGCTCTGTGACACTTTGATTTTGGACTTGTAGCCTCCAGAACTGAAAGACATTAAGTTTCTGTGGCTTTGAGTTATGCAGTTCGTAGCCCTTTGATGTGGTAGCTCTAGGAAAGGCAAACACTGTGCAAATGTCATCACATAGCCGACGGCAGTGAAGGAAACCAAGCAGGAAGTCGCTCAGTCATACCTGTGAAGGGCAGGAGAAGCTATTTGCATGGAGCCTTGGCATATATTTTTACTTTTGCCAGACACATGGTACAAGTGGGTGGGGGGGAGTTTTACAAAGGTCTTTCAGACTATTGAGGATGAAAGATAGTCTTGTTGGAAGAAAGGCAAATCATTTGATGGAACTCCCAAGCTGTAAAGCGCTTTGTACAGCCTGAACTATCCACGGAGGATGATGAAGGTAGCCAGCTGATTGTGGGGAGGAGTGTAAAGTGTGAGTGATGCAACTGGAAAATAAAATTAGACTCAAACTATCCTGGCCACGTAGGTAATAAGAAACCATTAATAATTCTGAGCAGCTGAGCAATATGATCATGTTCCAGTTTGTGGTAAGGTCCCTCTGACAGCAGTGTGTTGAATATTCTTAAAAGAGCCAACCAGCTGACATGCTGCTCAGATCTACTGTGGACTCAATCAAAGCAGGGGATGGGAGGGAAGGGGGTCTCCAAGAGACGAAACATGAGCACAACGATCATGTCGGGGGTGTGGGAGATGCAAAAGATAGTCAAGACTACTTAAGGGCACAGACTGCTGCCAAATTCTGCCCCAACCACTTACCAGCTGAGCCACCATAGACATATTACTTAATGCCCCTAACCAGTTTTCTCACCTGTAAAACGGTAATACTAGCAACACAGGATTGTGGGAGCGCTAGATAAAGTTCACATACAGACAGTACTTGGCAAAAGGCCTGGCACAGATGAAGTTTGTGTCTTGCTAGAGCAGCAACAATATCTACATGGGGAAGTCTTGGGCCAGGACACGTGAGGATGAACATGTCCCAAAGTGAGATTTATGAGCTCACACAAGAGGAAGAGACTCGTTCCTACTAACGAGGCCCTGACATCACAGTGGACAGCGCAAAGCCACGCAGATAAGGAAGAAAAAGCGAGACAGGGTTCAACGAGGGCTGCATGAAGGTGATGGGTCAGCAAGAGACACTGTCACGGGCAAGTCTGGAGACAGAGAGGCAGATTGCAGCCATGATGAGGAACTGTCAACCAAGCCTGAGGAAAATGAGATGCTCCAATGCAGGCGCTGAGGTGGCTGCCTGGCCTCCATGCCGCCTTCTTTAGACAAATTCCCGTGTGTGTGTGTGTGTGTGTGTGTGTGTGTGTGTGTGTGTGTGTACATGAGCACACATGCACACACATGAGTGCACACACATGTACCTATTTTCAGAGGAACCACATCTTCTTCAAGGTATCTGTCTTTGGGACTTGAATCAAGAGGCCTTGGGTTCCCCTGGCCATGGAGTGAGTATCCAGGCCATGCCACACCAGATGGGCTATTATCCCCCTTAGAATTCAGTCAGTAGGAATGGGCTGGAGAGATGGCTTAGCCATTAGGCGCTTGCCTGTGAAGCCTAAGGACCCCGGTTCAAGGCTCAATTCCCCAGGACCCATGTAAGCCAGATGTGCAAGGGGGCGCAGGAATCTGGAGTTCGTTTGCAATGGCTGGAGACCCTGCCGCACCCATTCTCTATCAATCTGCCTCTTTCTCTCTCTGTCTGCAACTCTCAAATAAATAAATAAAAATAAACAAAAAATTTTTTTAAAAAAAAGTATGGAAAGCTAGAGTTAACTGATACCAGCACTAGTACCAGAACAGGTTATGGAGCAATTCCTGCCTCAAGACCTCCAGTGCTGCCTGGTTTTACACTCACTGCACTGCTTGTCACCATCATCTGGGCTCTGGTACTGATCCAGTAAACTTCCTTGGGAATTAAATCAATAGCCAATGCCTATTACAAGCCACCAAGATCCCCAATGTAACGCCAACAAATGAAGCTTCTTGCTATTTGCCTTCACAGTAGAGGCACCAACAAGGGCCCTGCAGGCAGCCTGAGGCTGGTGTTCACTGCCTGACAAGCAGCCTTCGGTCAGCTGAAGTGCTATGCTGTAACCAGCTCTCCTTCCCAGTACAGAAACTGGAAGCCTGGCTGCAGATCTTGCACTCAGCAGTGTACGTGGTAACAGAAGGTGAGATGTGACCCAGATTTTGTAGTCATGTCAATCATTTTACTAACGCCTTTTTTTTTTTATAAGTTTTATGAGCATGTAGAAGGGATGCTTTTGGAGAAATGAGTTATCTCTTCTGAACACAGTTCCACCCTGGGGAGATTTTGCTCATCAGCACCTTACCACAGATGTTAAGAGTAAAGGAAACCTTCTCAGAGCAGCCAGTCTACCTCTGTTCTGAGCCCACTGGCTCCTTCGGGGCGTTGTTCAACTGGGATTAGGTTTCCCACCCACAGGCCTTTTGGCACTGCTTAAGGTGGAAACCATTCTATAGCTGAGTACTGTTTCCAGCAGCTCAGTCTTCAGGTCCTTTCAAGTTCTCTTTCAATGAGCATAGCTACCATATTGCTAATTTGACACCCGAAATGACACAGAGGCATTTCTTCCCTCACTGAAGTGTTGTACTTTCAAATATCCAGCAGCCCTAACTGAGCACCTACCGCGTGTTAGGAACAAACGGAAGCAGATTGCTTCACTCCTAGAGGGGAAGCAAATGTTATTCATTCTGTATCCCCTGCCTACTGAGTACCTGGCACACGGAAAGAGACCCCCCCAAAAAATGTCTATTGACAAAAGAAAGTTTTACTCCACCAATGGCTATTGGCCAAAGGAGCTTCCAGTAGTCTGTTCTAGGAAGTAGAGAAGCAGAGGGTATGCAGACCAAGCTGGTCTCAGTCATGCAGGCAGGTCATACCGCCTGGGTCAGAAACCAAACTCTACCCTTCTGACAAAAGAATCTTTTTTTTTCTTTTAAGATCACGTATTTTTATTTTTCAAAAGTGAATAATTTGGGATCCAGAAGGGTAATAGATCAGACAAAGGTGATAAAGGTCACAAATGTAGGTGACAATCAGGATCACAGCTCTAACACAGTGCCTTTATCTATGGGATTAAAGCTGAATTCCCTGTCCTTTTCAGGTGCTATGACGTCTTTACTTAGATCTTTTGCAATTTATGAGCGAGTTGCATATATTCTCTGATGTTCATGATTTATCCTCCTATAGCAATGGACTTTAAGTTTATAATAAAAATCAAAATCTAAGGGGATATAAATAAATCATATGGAAACCTACTTTTTTGGACAATGGAACACTCAGGAGCTGTAGATTGTTGCTAGAAATTTTTCAGTGTCAAGGATGGGACACCTTTCAGTGAGTTGTTGGCCATGGAGGTTCCTGATGTCCCCAAAACATTACAGGCCATTGCCAAGGCCCTTGGTTTCCCACCAGGAATAGACGGTAAGACCCTATTGCTGAAGACTCCACATGCTTGGGCTGCAAGGCCACTGAGAAATCCTGCTGGAACTGAGCTGATAACCTCCTCCATGTAGACCAGATAACAAAGCTGGAAGAAGCCATTCTGCATGCAGTTCAACGGGAGAGAGAAGTCACCAGTGAAAATACTCAACAGTGGACACTGTAAGCCTTATATTTGGCCAGCCAGGCCAAATAAGCCAATAGGTGCAATAGTGGCACATCTGTCATGGTGGAAACCAACTGCCCTCTAATTGGACTGGAGGCCCGCTCCAAGGGAGGGAAAACATCCCTGATACTGAAAACAGGGGTAGTCATGAGCCCTAGGGATGTAACGTCTGCTGCTGTCTGACTAAATGCATATACTATGCTTATCAAACTGCCCAGTAAGCACTTCTCTTACTGTTCATACTGATATATCAATGCTACTCTCACTTTTGATAGAGAATCTTCTCTTTTCAGATGGCAGTGACCTTGGGATGACTCATAAGGCATCATGGTGCTATAAAGAATTGACAGGAGTGCTCAGCACTGCAATATCTGTATCACCCCTTCCAAGGCTCAGGGTCTATTGCTGAAGATGTGGCAGAAAGAATGTAAGAGCCAAAGGAAGAGTAGGACTCCTTACAACATGCTTCCCCAAGACACAAAATGGCCTGGGTATCCATGACCTCACAGTGCCTGACACTACCAACACAAGACCAGCATAATAGAAGGAAAAGATCATGACATCAAAATAAAAGAGAGACTGACTGAGAGGGGGAGGGGATATGATGGAGAATGGAGTTTCAAACGGGAAAGTGAGGGGAGGGAGGGTATTATGGGATATTTTTTACAATCATGGACGTTGTTAATAAAAAAAATGGAAAGAAAAAAAGATATTATCTGTGTTTATTGTTTCAATAAATGAAAGTATTTAAAAGTAACTTTTTAAAGTGAACTTTATTTTAGACCAGTTTTGGTTGTTTTCGTTCATAATTATTTTATTTTTTTGGTTTTTCAAGGTAGGGTCTCACACTCGTCCAGGCTGACCTGGAACTCACTATATAGTCTCAGGGTAGCCTCAAACTCATGGCGATCCACCTACCTCTGCCTCTCAAGTGCTGGGATTGAAGGTGTATAGCACTATGCCCAGCTTATGTTCATAATTTTTATTAAAGTAAAATATAGAAACATGAACCAGTTAAAGAGTACAACTTTTCTGGGTATAGTGGTGCACACTTTTCATCCCAGTACTAAGAAGACTGAGGCAGGAGGATCGCCATGAGTTTGAGGCCATCTTGGGCTACAGAGTGAGCTCCAGGTCAGCCTGGGCTAGAGTGAGACCCTGTTTCAAAACAAATCTCCAAAAAAGTATACAATTTTACTGTGACAAGGTAATCTTAAGTTAATAAGTGCATCTTGGAAAGCTTGATTCCTCTGTAGGAGGAATCAAAAAAAATCAAAAAAAGAATGCTGGTGAGGATGCAGAAAAAGAGGAACCCTCTCACTGCTGGTGGGAATGCAATCTGGTCCAGCCATTGTGGAAATCAGTGTAAAGGTTCCTACGACAGCTAAAAATAGATTTATCATATGACCCAGATATACCACTCCTAAGCATATATCCTAAGGACTCATCTCACTACCTTAGAGATACTTGCTCAATGATATTTATTGCCACTCCATTCATAACTGCTAGGAAAGGGAACCAGCCTACATGTCCCTCAACTGATGAGTAGATAATGAAGATATAGCACATTTACACAATGGAGTTCTACTCAGCAGTAAAGAAAAATAAAGTTATGAAATTTTCAGGAAAATGGATAGATCTGGAAAGAATACTTAGTGAGGTTACCCATGCCCAAAAAACTAAACATCACATGTTCTCTCTCATATGTAGATCCTAGCTACAAATGATTGGACTTGTATGTGAGTAAGAATAAAACTGAGCAGTAGAGGCCAGTAAGCTAGAAAGGAGATATAAAGAGAGCAGAAAGAGATGGGGCAAGGGGGACTTAATAGGATGGTATTGTATATATATAAATAAAAGAACAGATTAATGGGGGTGAAAGGCCTAAGTGCAGTCAGGGGAAGAGATTGAGTAAAGGAAAGGTGGAGGGAGGGCTAATCAAAATCTAAGAGAACATAAATAAGTCATATGGAAACCTACTTTTTTAGACAATGGAAAATCCAAAAGCCAAATATTGTTACTAGAAAATTTGCAGTGCCAGGGATGGGATAACTTCCAGGGAGAGAGATAAACCATTTAAACAGACCCATAACAAGGACAGAGGTCAAAACAGTCACACACCAAAAAAAAAAAAAAAAAAAATTCCAGCTAAAAAAAGACCTGGCCCAGATCGATTCACTGGTGAATTTTACCAGACCTTCACAGAAGAACAACAATGCTTCTCAAACTATTCCATAAAGTAGCAAAGGACAGAATACTACCAAACTCCTTCTATGAAGCCAGTATCACCATGATACCAAAACCAAAGACAGAACAAGAAAAAAGAGAAAATTCTACACTAATTTCTCTCATGAACATACATACAAAAATTCTCAACAAAATATTGGCAAACAGAATACAAGAATATATCAAAAAGATTATTTATCCCGACCAAGTAAGCTTTATCACAGACATGCAGGGAAGGTTCAACATACGCAAATCAATAAATGCAATACACTATATAAATGGAATGATGGACAAAAATCACATGATCATCTCAATACATGCAGAAAAGGCATTTGACAAGATCCAATATCCCATCATGGTAAAAGTCCTACAGAAACTGGGAATAGAAGGAACATATCTCAACATAACAAAGGCTATTTATGACAAACCTACAGCCAATATAATACTAAATTGGGGAAATCTTAAAGCTTTTCCACTAAAATCAAGAACAAAACAAGGGGGCTGGAGAGATGGCTTAGCGGTTAAGCACTTGCCTGTGATGCCTAAGGACCCCGGTTCGAGGCTCGGTTCCCCAGATCCCACGTTAGCCAGATGCACAAGGGGGCGCACGCGTCTGGAGTTCGTTTGCAGAGGCTGGAAGCCCTGGTGCACCCATTCTCTCTCTCTCCCTCTATCTGTCTTTCTCTCTGTGTCTGTCGCTCTCAAATAAATAAATAAAATTAAAAAAAAAACATTTAAAAAAAAAAAAGAACAAAACAAGGGTATTTACTGTCCCCACTTTTATTCAATATACTACTGGAAGTCTTAGTGACAGCAATAAGGCAAGAGACATACATAAAAGGGATACAAATTGGAAGAGATTGAATTATCATTATTTTTACTTGCTATGATTCTATACATAAAAGACCCTAAAGACTCTACCAGAAAACTGATAGATCTGATAATTAATTTTAGCAATGTAGCAGGATGCAAAATAAAAACACAGAAATCAGTAGTTTTGCTATATACTAACATCAAAAATGCTGAGGATGAAATCATAGAATCATTCCCATTCACAATTGCCTCAAAAATAAATAAATAAAGTACCTTGGAAAAACCTAACCAAGAAAATAAAGGATCTCTACAATGAAAACTTCAAAACACTCAAGGGAGAAATTGCAGAAGACAGTAGGTAATGGAAAGACATCCATGTTCTTGGATTGGAAGAAGCAATATTGTAAAAACGTCAGTTTTACAAAAAACAATCTACACATTTAATGCAATCCCCATCAAAATTCCAATGGTATTCTTCATGGAAATAGAAAAACAATCCTAAAATTCATTAGGAAGCACAAAAATAACCTTGAATAGCTGAAACTATTTTGAGCAAGAAAAACAAGGCTGGCAGTACCACCATACCTGGTTTTGAGCTACGTTACAGAGCCATAGTAACAAAGACAGCATGGTACTGGCTCAAAGACAGGTGTGTACATCAATGGAACAGAATAGACAACCCAGATATAAATCCAGGCAGCTACAGCCATCTGGTTGATTCAACAAAAATGCCAAAAATAATCATTGGAGAAAAGACAGCCTCTTTAACAAATGGTGCTGGGAAAACTGGATATCTATATGTAGAAGGATGAAAATAGACCCTTATATCTCTTCATGCACAAGAATCCAGTCCAAATGGATCAAAGACCTTAATATCAGACCTGAAACTCTGAAACTGCTAGAGGAAAAAGTAAGAGAAACCCTTCAACATATTGGCACAGGCAATGACTTTCTGAATATAACCCCAGTTGCTCAGGAAATAAAACCACTCGTCATTCACTGGGATATCATGAAATTAGAAGGCTTTTGAACAACAAAGGACACTGAATAGAGCAAAGAGGCAACCTATAGAATGAAAATCTTTGAAAGAAAATTTTTAGCAGTTATATATCTGACAGAGGATTAATCTCCAGGATATACAAAGAACTCCAAAAACTAAATAATAAGAATCAAACAACCCAATTAAAAGTGGGCTATGGAACTAAATAGAGAGTTCTCAAAAAAGAAATAGAGATGGCATATAAACATCTAAAACAAATGTGCAACCTCAGCCATCAGGGAAATTCAACATAAAACTACTTTGAGATTCCATCTCACTTCTGTCAGAATGGCTATTATCAAGAAAACAAATGATAAATAAATACTAGTGAGGATATGGAAAAAGAACACTTCTACGCTGTTGGTGGAAATGTAATGGGTGCAGCCATTATGGAAATCAGTGTGGAGTTTCCTGAGATAGCTAAAAATAGATCTACCATATGACACAGCTATACCACACATAGGCATATATCCTAATGACTCTTCTCACTACTTTAGAGATACTTGCACAACCATGTTTATTGCCATTTTATTCACAATAGCTAGGAAATGGAACCAGCCTAGATGTCCCTCAACTGATGAGTGGATAATGAAGATGTGGCACATTTATACAATGGTGTTCTACTCAGCAGTAAAGAAAAATGAAATTATAAAATGTGCAGGGAAATGGATAGATCTGGAAAGGATTATACTAAGTGAGGCAATCCAGGCCCAGAAAGCCAAACACCGCATGTTCTGTCTCATATGTGAATCCTAGCTATAAATGTTTAGTCCTGTATGTGAGTTGGAATATAAATTGGAAGCAGAGGCCAGTAAGCTAGAAAGGAGATATAAGGGAGGGAGGAGAGAGGAGGACTGAAGTAGAGGGTAAGTAGATGAACAGATTACTGTGGGTGGAATGGCCTAAGTGAGGTCAGGAGAGAGATGAGTAAAAGAAGGGCAGAAGAGAGTTAATCAAAATTTAAGATGTGGGCTAGTGAGATGTCTTAGTGATTAAGGCACTTACCTGCAAAGCCAAAGGACCCCAGTTCGAATCCCCAGGACCCATGTAATCCAGATGCACAAGGTGGCATGTGCAACTGGAATTTGTTTGCAGTGGCTGGAGGTCCTGGCACACCCATTCTTTTTCTCTATCTGCCACTTTCTCTCTATCACTCTCTCAAGTAAGTAAACAGAGGTTTTAAAATATATTTTAAAAATTTAAGATGTTATGACAAAGCAACATGAAAACCTACCTTTTTAGATGATGGAACACCCAGAAGTCATAGATTGTTACTAGAAAAATTTCAGTCCCAGGGATGGGATACCTTCCAGTGAGTTGTTGGCCATGAAAGTCTCTGATGCCCCCAAAACATTACAGGCCATTGCCAAGGCTCTTAGTTTCCCACCAGGAACAGATGGTAAGACCCTGTTGCTGAAGACTACACATACTTGGGCTGCAAGGTCACTGAGAAATCCTGCTGGAGCTAACCTAAAAAGCTCCTCCATGTAGACCAGCTGACACAAAGCTAGAAAAAGCTGCATTGCATACAGTCCTGGGAGAGAAAGAAGTCATCAGCAGTGATAACAATGGACACTGAAAGCCTTAAGTTTGGTCTTTGGCCAGCCAGGCCAAATGAGCCAACAGGTGCAATAGTGGCATGTCTGTTATGGGGAAAACCAACAACTCTCTAGCTAGTCTGGAGGCCCATGCCACAGGAGTGAATACATGCCTGGTACTGAAAACCTAATGAAAAGCCTATGGCAGGGGAGTTCATGAGCCTTAGTGATGTAATGTCTACTGTTGGCTAGATAAATGCACATATTATGTTCACCAAACTGCCCAGCAACCCTCATAACAGGAGGAAAAGATGATGACATCAAAATAAAAGAGAGATTAACTGAGAAAGGGAGGAGATATGATGGAGAGTAAAGTTATGAAGGAAGAAGTTGGGGAGGGGGGAATTATCATGGTATATTGTCTATAATTATAAAAGTTGTCAATAAAAAAAGTTTATAAGGGCTGGAGAGATGGCTTAGTGGTTAAGTGCTTGCCTATGAAGCCTAAGAACCCTGGTTCAAGGCTCGATTTCCCAGAAGCCACATTACCCAGATGCACAAGGGGGAGCACACATCTGGAATTCATTTGCAGTGGCTGGAGTCCCATTCTCTCTCTCTCTTTCTCTGTCTCCTTCTCTCTCTGTCTATCACTGTCAAATAAATAAAAATAAACAAAAAAATTTTTGTTAACTTTTTTTAAAAAAGAGAAATTTCAAGATTCCCTTGAGCTAGTAGCCACACCCTGTCCTCTGAAGCTCATTTAAAATCCACCTACTGGACTGGAGAGATGGCTTAGTGGTTAATGATTCCCCAGGACCCATGTTAGCCAGATGCACAAGGGGGCACACATGTCTGTAGTTTGTTTGCAGTGGCTAGAGGGCCTGGCGCTACCATTCTCATTCTCCTTCTCTCCCTCTCTGCCTCTTTCTCTATCTGTCACTCTCAAATAAATAAATTTTTAAAAATGAACAAAATCCACCTACTGCTTATTGAAAACTCAGTAACCAAACTCAATCAGTGAGCCCATGCTCACTGGAGTCCAGTTTCGTCACATTCTTGGATCATGGTTATCTGAGTCAATGGTGGTGGACATCTCCCTCAACAAGTTTGAATGGACTTTTTCCCCATGTTTTATATTGCTACCAGGTTATTTAAGAGAAAACTATTTGAGAAAAAAAAAAAAAAAAGACTTATGACTTCCGGTTAAGATGGCGGCATAGGAACCATGCCAAAGCAGCCTAGGGGAGAAATAGCCAAAGAAAACCCAGCATAATACACATTTCTACTAAAAAGTGAGGTGTATGAGAAATTAAAACAGCAGCAGAGAAGTAGGAGTGTCCCAGAGCATCCAGAGCCCACACAGGCAGGCCGAAGGAGCTCCAGCAGCGGAAGCGGTGGTGGAAGCCTCGGCTCAAGCAGCAGCAGCAGCGGTGGGTCCAGCAGCAGCAGAAGTGGCGGGTCCAGCAGCAGCGGCTTCAGCAGTGGCAGCTCCAACAGTAACAGCAGTGGTGGTTCCAGCAGCAGGGGTGCCCATCTGCAGGGCCACAGTTGCCAGGCCCGGTTTGCCCCGCAGGAAAAGCCAGTGCCCAGCTCCAGAAAACAGAACAGCAGTCCAGCGACCCAGCCAGCCTACTTAACTGAGACCAAAATCATCCAAAAAGCTAACTGGGATTGCACCAGGGAAGGGTCTCACTTGGTCACAAGCTGACTTGGAACCCTCAACAAACCAGAAATCTTAACCTCTTTGTTGATAGAGGATCTGGTTGTTATAACACCTACTCTTGCATAAATACTCAGTGCTGTTGTTGATTGAATGTGTACAGTGTTTAAATTTTAGAATCTAGTATTTTGTTCCACTCAGCCTACTTGGATACTCCCATAGCAGGGAAACTTAAACCCTAGGAACACTTTTCTAGATATTCTGAGAGTGTTAAGAGCCACATCTAACATCTTAATCTCCTACACTGAAGATATATAACATCAGATCAATTGATACAGCTAAGAATACCCAGCAGTCTAGAAAATCCAAGCATTAACTTAATCCAATTTGCAAAAATATATGCATTATAACACAAGAAACACCAAAATCAAGGCAATATAAATCTACCAAAAAGTATTAATGCATCAGAGATGACCTGCAGTGAGAGTTGGAGGAAATGCCTGAGAAAGATTTCAAAAGAATGATTGTAAATATGCTCAAAGAAGTCAAAGAATAAATCAAAGGAAACAAAGAGGAAATCAAAGGAATCAAAGAAGAGGCAGGATACCAATTTAATGAAGTAAAGAAGGTAATACAAGACATAAATAAGGAAATAGAAATAATAAAGAAAAACCAATCAGAATTACTAGCAATGAATAACACAGCTAATTAAATAAAAAACTCTGTAGAAAATCTCACCAGTAGAATGGATGAAGGAGAGGACAGAATATCTAAGCTAGAAGACCAGGTGGCAGATCTAATACAGTCCAACAAAGAGAAAGACAAACTCACAGAAAAGTGTGAGTGGGAATTTCAAGATATTCGGGACAGTATAAAAAGATCAAACATAAGAATACAGGGCATAGTAGAAGGAGAAGAATTTCACTCCAAAGGCATAGTAGGCGTCTTCAACAAAATCATAGAAGAAAACTTCCCCCAAATTGGGTAAGAGGTGCCAATACAGATACAGGAAGCCTTTAGAACACCAGCCAGACAAAACCTGGAAAGAACCTCTCCTCGCCACATTATAATCAACCTACCAAACACACAAAACAAAGAAAAAATATTGAAAGCAGTCAGAGAGAAATATCAAGTTACCTACAAAGGCAAGCCCATCAGGATTACAGGAGATTACTCAACACAAACTTTAAAAGCCAGAAGAGCTTGGAGTGATGTATTCCAAATTCTGAAAGATAACAACTGTCAACCAAGGTTACTTTATCCTGCAAAGTTATCCATTCAAATAGACAGAGAAATAAGGACATTCCATGACAAAAGCAGGCTAAAGGAGTATTTGAAAACAAAACCAGCTCTACAGAAAATACTTGAAAGAGTCCTTCATGCCAAAGAAAAGGAAAAGCACACGTATAAGTAACATGGAAAAAACAAGCAATGCTCAAATACTAATTAACACAAGAGAGCAAAGGTAGAACCAGAACCACAAAAAAAAAAAAAAAAAAAAAAATGGCAAACATAAACACACACCTTTCAATAATATCACTTAATATCAATGGCCTCAATGCCCCAACCAAAAGACATAGGTTTGCAGACTGGGTTAAAAAGCAGGATCCTACAATTTGTTGTCTCCAAGAAACTCACCTTTCTACAAAGGATTGGATATTATCTTAGGGTGAAAGGTTGGAAAACGGTGTTTCAAGCAAATGGACCTAGAAAACAAGCAGGGGTTGCTATCCTAATATCTAACAAGGTAGACTTCAGTCCAATGTTAGTCAAGAAAGATAAGGAAGGTCACTTTATATTGATTAAGGGCACACTCCAACAGAAGGACATTACAATCCTAAACATATATGCACCTAACATGGGGGCACCCAAATACATCAAACAAACACTATTAGAACTAAGGTCACAGATAACACCAAACACAGTGGTGGTGGGTGACTTTAACACCCCACTCTCATCAATTGACAGGTCATCCCAGGAAAAAATAAACAGTAAGGCATCTGGACTAAATGAGGTCATAGGAGGAATGGACCTAAGAGATATATATAGGACATTTCATCCAAAGGCTGCAGAATATACATTCTTTTCAGCAGCACATGGAACATTCTCTAAAATAGACCATATATTAGGACACAAAACAAATCTTAACAAATTCAGGAAAATTGAAATAATTCCTTGCATTCTATCTGACCACAATGGAATTAAACTACAAATCAGTAGCAAGAAAGGCTATAGAGCATACACAAAATCAAGGAAACTAAACAATACACTACTAAATGATGAATGGGTCAATGAAGGAAATCAAAAAATTTATAGAGTCAAATGATAATGAGAACACAACATACCAAACACTCTGACACAATGAAGGCAGTTCTAAGAGGTAAATTTATAGCTTTAAGTGCCTATATTAAGAAATTAGAAAGCCGGGCATGGTGGCGCACGCCGTTAATCCCAGCACTCGGGAGGCAGAGGTAGGAGGATTGCCATGAGTTCAAGACCACCCTGAAATGACAGAGTTAATTCCAGGTCAGCCTGGACCAGAATGAGACCCTACCTCGAAAAAAAAAAAAAAAAAAAAGAAATTAGAAAGGTCGCAAGTAAAGGACCTAATGCTTCACCTTAAAGCCTTGGAAAAAGAAGAACAAGGCAAAACCAAAAATCAGTAGAAGGGAAGAAATAATAAAGATTAGGGCAGAAATTAATTAAATAGAAACAAAAAAAAAAAAAAACAATCCAAAGAATTAATGAAACAAAGAGTTGGTTCTTTGAAAGGATAAACAAGATTGATAAACCCTTAGCAAATCTGACCAAAAGAAAGAGAGAAGAGACACAAATTAATAAAATTAGAGATGAAAAAGGTAACATCACAACAGATTCCAGAGAAATTCAAAAAATCACAGAGACATACTATAAAAGCATATACTCCACAAAGTATGAAAATCTGAAAGAAATGGATGATTTCCTTGATTTATATGACCTACCTAAATTAAATCAAGATGAGATTAATCACGTCAATAGACCTATGACAAGCATGGAGATCTGAACAGTTATCAATAATCTCCCAACTAAAAAAAGCCCAGGCCCAGATGGCTATACTGCTGAATTTTACCAGACCTTCAAGGAAGAGCTAACACCATTGCCTCTTAAGCTCTTCCAGGAAATAGAAAAAGAAGGAATTCTACCAAACTCCTTCTATGAGGCCAGTATCACCCTGATACCAAAACCAGGCAAAGATAGAACAAAAAAAGAAAATTACAGACCAATCTCCCTCATGAACATATATGCAAAAATTCTCAACAAAATATTGGCAAACAGAATACAAGAGTATATCAGAAAGTTCATTCACCCTGACCAAGTAGGCTTTATCCCAGAGATGCAGGAATGGTTCAATATACACAAATCTATAAATGTAATACATGATATAAATGGACTGAAGGACAAAAATCACATGATCATCTCATTAGATGCTGAGAAAGCGTTAGACAAAATCCAACATCCCTTCATGATAAAAGTCCTACAGAGATTGAGAATAGAAGGAACATATCTCAATATAATAAAGGCTATTTATGACAAGCCTACAGCCAATATTACTAAATGGGGAAAAACTAGAAGCTTTTCAACTAAAATCAGGAACAAGACAAGGGTGTCCACTGTCCCCACTTTTATTTAATATAGTTCTAGAAGTCTTAGCCATAGCAATAAGGCAAGAGACACACATAAAAGGGATACAAATTAGAAAGGAAGAGATCAAGTTATCACTATTTGCATATGACATGATTCTATACATAAAGGACCCTAAAGACTCTACTAGCAAACTGTTAGAGCTGATAAAAAACCTACAGCCATGTAGCAAGATACAAAATAAATACACAGAAATCAGTAGCCTTCATATATGCTAACAACAAACACACAGAGAATAAAATCAGAGAATCACTCCCATTCACAATTGCATCAAAAAATAAATAAATAAATAAATAAAGTACCTTGGAATAAACCTAACCAAGGAAGTAAAGAATCTCTACAATAAGAATTTTAGAACACTCAAGCAAGAAATTGCAGAAGACACTAGAAAGTGGAAAAACATCCCTTGTTCCTGGATTGGGAGAATCAATATTGTGAAAATGGCAATCTTACCAAAAGCAATCTACACATTTAATGCAATCTCCATCAAAACTCCAAAGGTATTCTTCATGGAAATAGGAAAAAACAATCCAAAAATTCATTTGGAATCACAAAAAACTAGAATTTCTAAAATAATACTGAGCAACAAAAATAAGGCTGGTGGTATCACCATACCTGATTTTAACCTATACTATGGAGCCATAGTAACAAAAACAGTGTGGTACTGGCACAAAAGCAGACATGTAGATCAATGGAACAGAGTAGAGGATCCAGATGTAAGTCCAGGTAGCTATAGCCACCTGATATTCAATAAAAATGCCAAAAATACTCACTGGAGAAAAGACAGCCTCTTCAGCAAATGGTGTTGGGAAAACTGGGTAGGTATCTGTAGAAGGATGAAAATAGATCCTTCTATCTCTCCATGCACAAGAATTAAGTCCAAATGGATTAAAGACCTTAACATCAGACTGGAAACTCTAAAACTGCTAGAGGAAAAAGTAGGGGAAACCCTTCAACATATTGGTCTTGGCAAAGACTTCCTGAATACAACCCCAATTGCTCAGGCAATAAAACCACAGATTAATCACTGGGACCTCATTAAATTACAAAGATTTTGCACTGCAAAGGACACTGTGAATAAAGCAAAGAGGCAACCTACAGGATGGGAAAAGATCTTCGCCAGCTATATATCTGATAGAGGATTAATATCTAGGATATACAAAGAACTTAAAAAGTTAACTAATAAGGAATCAAACAAGCCAATCAAAAAATGGGCTATGGAGCTAAATAGAGAGTTCTCAAAGGAAGAAATACGAATGGCATATAAGCATCTAAAAAAATGTTCTACGTCACTAGTCATCAGGGAAATGCAGATTAAAACTACATTGAGATTCCATCTCACTCCTGTCAGATTGACCACCATCATGAAAACAAATGATCATAAGTGTTGGTGGGGATATGAAAAAAGAGGAACCTTTCTACACTGCTGGTGGGAATGCAATCTGGTCCAGCCATTGTGGAAATCAGTGTGGAGGTTCCTAAAACAGCTAAAGATTGATCTACCATATGACCCAGCTATAGCACTCCTAGGCATGTATCTGAAGGAATCATCTCATTTCCTTAGAAGTACGTGCTCAACCATGCTTATTGCTGCTTAATTTATAATAGCTGGGAAATGGAACCAGCCTAGATGTCCCTCAACTGATGAGTGGATAATGAAGATGTGGCACATTTATACAATGGAGTTCTACTCGGCGGTAAAGAAAAATGAAGTTATGAAATTTGCAGAAAAATGGGTGGATCTGGAAAGAATTATACTAAGTGAGGTAACCCAGGCCCAGAAAGCCAAGTGCCACATATTCTCCCTCATATGTGGATCCTAGCTGCAGAATATTGGGCTTCTGTGTGAGAAGGAAAAAAACTCAGTAGCAGAGGCCAGTAAGTTAAAAAGGAGACATAAAGGTAAGAGAAAGGAAGGGAGGAGGGTACTTAATAGGTTGGTATTGTATATATGTAAGTAGAATGATTGAGATGGGGAGGGGATATGATGGATAATGGAATCTCAAAGGGGAAAGTGGGGGGGAGGGTATTACCATGGGATATTTTTTATAATCATGGAAAATGTTAATAAAAATTGAGAAAAAAAAAAGACTTGTGAGTGTAGTATGTGGGGTAAAGGCATGGTGTATGCAGGTGTACATGCTGATGTGGTGCCCCATGCCCAAGCTGATAAAGTCCAGAGGAGAATATAGGGTGATTCCCCCATCACTTGACCCCTTGTTTTTCCTTGAGAGGGAGTCTCATTGATCTTAGAGCTTGTTACTTTCTCTAGCCTCAGCCATTCTCCAGGTTCTGCTCCCTAAAGACTAGGGTTATAGACATGTGTACATGGCCACTTATATGGGTGCTTGGTAACTGAACTTGAGAGGCCTCGGGTCCCCTATAGCCTTCATATTTGTGCAGAAACTACTCTTTATCTGCCAAGCCACCTCTTCAGCCCTTATAATGTATCTTCTGACTTTAAGCCCCTATTCTGTCCAACATGAAAAATAAATTTCATTTTTAAAAAATTATGGGAGCTGGAGAGATTGCTTAGTGGTTAAGACAATTGCCTGTAAAGCCTAAGGATCCTGATTCAATTCTTCAGGTCCCACGTAAGCCAGATGCACAAGGTAGTGCATGCACTTGGAGTTTGTCTACAGTGGTTAGAGGCCCTGGCATGCCCATATTCATTCATTCATTCATTCATTCATTCATTCTCTCTCTCTCTCTCTCTCTCTCTCTCTCTCTCAAAAATAAATAAATCTTTTTAAAAATTCTGCTTTGGGCCCCTCTTCTCTGAAGTTGTCCTTAAGAACTAGGCAGGCCACCTCAAGGACAGTAGAAATAGGAAGCTCTGCTGATCCCCTCAGAACATACCTCCTCCCATTCAGTTCCTGACACTTGGAAGGTTCCCTGGAGCTAGGCACTAAACTCTCCATGTCACAGGCCATGCCACTTCTTCCCAACGCATGCCCTTGAGCTGACTGAAAGACCCTTTCCGGTCTAGAGTGCACAATCTGGGTGCTTAAGCCCTGACTAAAAGGAGACATAAGAACGTTAATAATGTTACACTGCCGGTGAGTATCCACAATGATCTTTGTGGCTTATCCAGCCTGAGCACAGCCGACTTTCTGGTTCTCACACACAGTACGTCATGATACCAACAGGGTTCTTCCACAAGAGCTGCTATCTCCCTGAACTTCACGCAGGGTACCAGACCTGGAACCTTTCTACTCTGGAATTCCTAAATGAAATGGGGAGGGAAGAAGTCTATCCCAACCATGCTAGGACTCAACTTCAGGTGAGGAACAAGGGAGTACACAGAGGTGGGAATCGGTCTTGTGCTCCTTATGCACTCTTGTCTATTAATATTTCATCAGAGGTTCTACATCAATTCAACAGTCAACCTGAGAATGGGGGACGACAAGGAAAAATTCAAGTTCAGGTTGAGCACCTCTCATCTGAAATCCAAAACATTTTTGGATCCAACATAATGTTCAAAAGTTTCAGACTTCATGGGGCTGGAGAGATAGCTTAGCAGTTAACGCACTTAACTTTGAAGGTTAAGTACCCAGGCTCGATTCCCCAGTACCCATGTAAGCCAGATGCACAAGTTGCCACATGTGTCTACAGCTATTGTGCAGTGGCTAGAGACCGTGGCATGCTCAATCGCACTCACTCGCTTGCTCTCTATCTATATATCTCTCTTCCCCTCTCTCACAAATAAATAAATAAACAATTTTTTTTTTTAAGTTTCAGCTGAATTGCCAGGCATAGTGGCACATGCCTTTTAATCCCAGCACTCGAGAGGCAGAGGTAGGAGGATCACCATGAGTCCGAGGCCACCCTGAGACTCCATAGTAAATTCCAGGTCAGCCTGGGCCAGAGTGAGACCCCGCCTCAAAAAAAAGAAAAAGAAGAAGAAGTTTCAGCTGAACATGGTGACACACACCTTTAATCCCAGCACTCAGGAGGCACAGGTGTCATGTTTCCAAGGCCACCCTGAGACTACATAATGAATTCTAGGTCAGCCTGGGCTAAAGCAAAACCCTACCACAAAAAAAGTTTGAGATTTCAGTTTGGGGGTTTTCGGATTAGGGTTACCTAACCAGCAAAATCTATGCAAATAGTCCAGAACTCCAAAATCAGAAACACCTCTGGTCCTAAGTCCTTTGGATGTATGATACTCAACCTGTGCAGAGAATCGTTCTAACTTCCCACATGTACTTCCTTGCTCTTCTTTAACTGTTTTGCTCTACAAGCTAAGCATTGGCACATTGTCCATGATTTTCTTCTGGGAGGTAACAGGCAGGTGGAAGTCATTAAGGAAAGGAAGAAAAGAACAAGATTAGCCATATTGGTAACATCTGATATTACTAGGACAAAAACAAAGGAAAAATGTAGTTGGGGTTCAGATATTGAAACCCTTTAACTGAGATGTTCAGGAAAAGTCACTGTGGCAGCAGGAGCAGCCCCAAGAGAGGAGGATCAGAGGACTTTTAAGTAAAGCCTTCCAGGCTCAAGAAGACCTGGTAGTAACAAAAGGCAGAGCATTCTAAAGCCAAGCACATCTGTGGGTCCCAATGTGCCCTTGACCTCCTATTTGGCTTCTGCCTACTGCTTTTATCTCGAATGTCCTGAACTCTCTTCGATGGCTTCTTGACTTGCGGAGCAAATCAACTATGCATCTCTCTTGCTGTGCTGGAGCTCCCTCAATGCCACATTACAGGACTGGGAGCTGCTATTTATTTTTCATCTACAGATGGCTTCATAAAAGCCATTCTCCTTATTCTGAAATAAATCCAAGTGGTAGCTAGATATTCATTTAAGATGCAAATTAGGTTATGCAGGTGGCATAAAATAACAGCGGGCTTCAAGAGCCAGGGATGAGGAGTGGAATTGACACAAACACCAATGCACTGGCTGATGAAAGCACATCTTCCCTGCCTGCTCGCCTGCAGATCGATGCCTGCACAGCGTGGATGTTTGGCTCCTACCTACATATAGGGAAAATTCTAAACAAACCATTTTCCTTTAAATTCCTCTTGACTTCACTTTGCATGCACATCCTCAAGTAGAAGCAAGTAAATTTCTCCTGTAAAGGGTCAAATAGTAAATATCTCCAGTTTTGCATGCCATATGGTCTCTGCTGAAAATACACTGCTCTGCCCGTGTGGTCTGAAAGCAGCAACAGACAATACGTAAACTAATGAGCGCGCCCACATTCCAGTAAAACTTTATTTATAGGCTAAAACTTGAGCTTCACATAATGTTCATGTGTCATGAAGCATTCTTCTTCAGATTTTCTTCAACCATTCAAAAACTATAAAATCTACTCTTTGCTCTCAAGCCAGGAACAAAGCAAACAGCAAACTGGATTTGACTTACAGGTCAGTTAGTTGACCTCTGTCTTAGGCCTTTACAGAATGGAAGGGGTGGTGGTTTGACTCAGATGTCCCCCAAAAACTTAGGTGTTCTGAATGCTCTGTCCCCAGCTGATGGAAATTTGGGAATTAAAGCCTCCTGGAGGGAGTATATTGTTGGGGGCAGGCTTATGGGTGTGATAGCCAGCTACCTCTTGCCAGTGGTTGGCACATTCTCCTGTTGCTGTTGTCCATCTAATGTTGGCCAGGAGGTGACGTCCACCCTCTGCTCAGGTCATCATTTTCCTCTGCCATCATAGAGCTTCCCCTCGAGTCTGTAAGCCAAAATAAACCCCTTTTGCCCACACGCAGCTCTTGGTCTGGTGTTTTCTGGAAGCAATGCGAACCTGACTGCAACAGTAGGATAAGCCTCAGTCTCAGCAAATACATAGCACCCAAATAAAAGAAAGGAAGCTGTGCTCCTCTACTTCTTCCATATATATATATATATATATATATATATATATATATATATATATATATGATGTGTGAGGAAGGGACTAGAATTTTATATATATCATTGTATATAATATAAAATTACAAGATGAACAGCTAAACTGCATAAAACAAACTACTCATGTCTCAGGTAATGAGAGTTTAGTGAACAATGGACTGTATAGACTACAGTTATCCCATAAGGTTACATAGACCTGAAAAATTCCTACCACCTAGTGATGTGGAGCCATCCTTGAGCAAGACAGAGTCCATATTTGTGGTGAGGTTGATGGAAGACAACCTATTACCTATATAAAAGCATAGCACAGAGTTGGAGATGGTTCAGTAATTAAAGGTACTTGCTTGCAAAGCCTGCTGGCCTGGGGTGAATTCCCTAGAACCCACATAAAGCCAGATGCAAAAAGCAGGGAAGGGCTGGAGAGATTTCTCAGTGGTTAAGACACTTGCTTACAAAGCCTGACGGCCCAGGTTTGATGCCCTGGTGCCCACATAAAGCCAGGTGCACAAAGTGGTGCATGCATTTAGAATCCATTTGCAGCAGCTAGAGGCCCTGGCACACTCATATATTCCCTCCCTCTCTTTCTCTCTCACTTTGTCTCTCTCTGCTTGCAAATAAATAAAATTTGTTGAAATTGTGGATGAATCTGGTGTTTGTAGTAGCAAGACACCCTAGAGTGCTCACACACATGTACATACAAATAAGTTTTTTCAATTATGTGCATAATTAATAAACTTTTTAGCATGTCCAGTTGTGTTTAGTATATAAATCATAACAACTCCAATAAATAGCTATGTTACTACTGCTATAGATGAATGAAGCATTGAGGCAAGAATGGCCTAGCTAAGCTGCACAAATCATGACACCAGAGAGTATCTCTCACTGGCACCTGTCTATCCCAATATCCTGCATCAGTTACCTCTTCATTTCTGAGATAGAATACCTGACAAAAATCCATTTAAGGAGCCAGGTGTAGTGGCGCACGCCTTTAATCCCAGCACTCGGGTGGCAGAGATAGGAGGATCACCATGAGCTCGAGGCCACCCTAAGACTACATAGTGAATTTCAGGTCAACCTGACCTAGAGTGAGACTCTAACTCAAAAAACTAAAAAATAAATAAATGAACAAATCCATTTAAGGAAAAGGGGGTAAAGTCGGTATAAAGGAGAAAGAGTTTATTTTCAGCTTAGGGTTTTGTTTGTTTGTTGGTTGGTTTTGAGGTAGGATCGGTCTCTAGCCCAAGTTAACCTGGAATTCACTATGCAGTCTCAGGGTGGCCTCAAACTCATGGCGACCCTCCTACCTCTGCCTCCGGAGTGCTGGAATTAAAGGCATGTGCCACCACACTGGGCTCAGCTTACAGTTTCAAGGGGAATTCTGTCCTGATGGGAAGACCATGGCAGGAACAGGAACCTACTGTCGCATCCTGACATCAGTAGGGAGGAAGTAGTAAGTGACGGATGCTGAATGCGCAGGCTGCTCATGTTCCTACAGAACAGGAACCCCACCCATGAGAGAGTGCCGCCCACAGATGTGTAGTGGGTCCTCCCACCTCAACTAACCTAATCTGGAAAACCCTTCACAAACATGCCCAGAGATTTGTTGACATGGTGATTCTTTCCTATCAAGTTAACAACAGCGATGAAACACACATGTCCACCCCTTGTCAACTCGACACTCAAAACACTTTTGAGTCATAAGCTTTCACCCTGCGTCCCCATTGGTTCATGGCCATCTGATAACACAAAATGCATTCAATCTAACTTTAAAAGTGCTCGTAGTCTGGCAGGAGGGATGGCTTAGCAGGTAAGGCATTTGCCTACAAAGCCAAAGGACCCAAGTTCGATTCCCCAGGGCCCACGCTAGCCAGATGCACAAGGGGGCACACACATCTGGAGTTCATTTGCAGTGGCTGGAGGCCCTGGCATGCCCATTCTCTCTCTCTCTTTTTCTGTCAAATAAATAAATAAAAATGAATTTTATGCGCTGCCCCAAAGTAAATATTAGCAACATAAATGGGAGAATGGGTAATAACCAAATCAAAGCAAGACTGAAACCCAGCAGAGAAAACTTCAAATCTTGTAGCTCCATGTCTGGGTCTCACAAAATAAATAAATAAATCGCCTGAACTCCAAAGGCTTAGATTTCTCTACCAGCTGTGCTTCCAGTAGCCGCTCTTGTAGGGAGAATCTACCCTGATGCAGTTAAGTTCACATAATTGGCAGAAATCACCTGACCAAGAGCAGCTTGTGGGGGGAAGGGTTTATTTTGGCTTACAGACTCAACAGGAAGCTCCGTGATGGCAGGGGAAATCAATGGCATGAGCAGAGGGTGGACATCACCTCCTCACCAACATCAGGTAGACAAAAGCAACAGGAGAGTGTGCCAAACATTGACAAGGGGAAACTAGCTATAATTCCCATAAGCCCAACCACAACAATACACTGCATTCAGGAGGCATTAATTCCCAAATCTCCATCAGCTGGGAACCCAGCATTCAAAAGTTTTATGGGAGTCACCTGAATCAAAGCACCACACACCAGAAACTTCTCTTGGCAGATGTCCCATAGTTCTGGCACCTTTAATACCCTGGGGTCTCCATAGCAACTCAAAATTCACCTTCACATCTTCACACAGTGGCCTCACAAGGTCTCTGTGCAGGGACTCCAACCCTGCCCCTCACTCCTTAGCCTCAGCAGCTCCCTAGAACTGTGGTGCAGTGTTCCATGACCTCCTCAAACTTCTATCTTTCATTCTTCCAAAACCAAGACCACCTGATGTTAGTATGTGCTGAGTGTTTTTCCCACACTGCTTTCAACATTCAACATAAAACTGCTCCTTTAATCCTTACAATGACATTACTACATGAGCCTTTGTCCCTATTTTATTTTATTTATTTGTTTTTTGAGGTAGCATCTTATTCTAGCTCAGGCTAACCTGGAATTCACTATGGAGTCTCAGGGTGGCCTCAAACTCATAGCAGTCCTCCTACCTTTTCCTCCAGAGTGCTGGGATTAAAGGTGTGCACCACCATGCCTAGCTTTTGTCCCCATTTTACAGCTGAGAACATTTAGACACCAAAAAACAAACAAAAAATAACAGGTTGAACAAGAAAGTATGTTTGTGAAGACTGGGTGGGATGAATGGGCACCTTGATTAAACCAGAGCAAGCAGCAGCTCCTGCATAAAAACTGGAAATATGTGCAAATCCTCAAGTCAGAGGCAACTCTTCTTAGAGCTCTGGATTGGGAAAGAGAGTTCTCCATTAAATATTATATATTCATATATATATACACACACACATATATATACATATATGTGCATATACATATATATTAGAAGAATAAGAAGCCATGGTTGGTGGGGATGGGGTGGGGGGCAATGTGTTATCAATTTGCTTTTTTTTTCAAAGTAGGGTCTCACTCTGGAATTCATTATGTTGTCTCAGGGTGGCCTTGAACTCACGGTGATCCTTCTACCTCTGCCTCCCAAGTGCTGGGATTAAAGGTATGCACCGGCTTTAATTTACCTTTTCTACCTTGTCATTTCTTCCGTTCCCAGAGGATTCACTTATTCTTCCTGTGAAATAATGCTCTAGCCTGTGTCAACTCCAAAGCCAGTTTTTCTCCTGCCACTCTGCACCACAAGCAGCAGGCTGAGGAGGGAGGCAGCCAGCAGGGAAGCAACGCCATTAGGGATGGGGCCTGCTTGCACAGGCCTGCCTGTAGCCTCTCCTACTGAGGCTGGAGTTCAAGACCTACTGAGTTGCTGTCTCAAAATAGAAAGTAGAAAGAGAGCTGGTGATATAGCTCAGTGGTAGAGTGCTTGTGCAGCAGGCGTGAGGCCGGGGATCAACGCCCAGCGCTGCAACAGGAAAAAAAAAAAAAAGGAAAAAAAAAGGGGAAAAAAATGTCAAGCCAGGTGCACGGGTTCATACCTGTAATCCCAGTATTCAGGGGGCTAAGGTAAGAGGATTTGCGAGTTGAGGCCAGCCTGAGTTATGGTAAAGCTGAAAACTACAGGGCAAGACTCTGTCTCAGAGACACCAGCCACCAACAAAGAAAGCCAAGCAGAAACGTCATCAGGCCCACATGGACTAATGATTCTAAAGGTCTGTGGATCCAATACCATGTGACTTGATTGTTTTTATCATTGTAAAAAATACTCTGTAATACATAATTATTTTACCATTAAGAAGACTTTGGGTTTCACAGAGTGGCTTCCTCCTTAACCACAGGGAATATTTGTAACCCCGACTTGGAAATGAACTGGAGCGATTTTTCAGTGGACCTGGAATCTGGTCCCTCTCAAAGAAGCGGAGGCTTGGGCCCGAGGTCATCACGCCACCTAGCGGCACACTCACGGTTCCATGAGCCTCCCTCCATCTGAAATGAGGGTGCCCAGCCATCAGTTAGATTATTCCATCTCACAGCCTATGAATTTCAATAAATATACCATCTGTTCACCTTCTGTGTAGGAGTTCAATCATCGACTTGGCAGCGGTATTCTTCTCCAGCAATTACCTATGTCTTTATCACCTCTCATTCAGCGGCAGCAGCCTTCTATACATAGACAGTCTCTATGGCTGGGACGCAGAGAAATATCTACACTTCATTAGGAAAGGGTTAGGGGGAGCGTGGGAGAGAACCCACAACCTACTGAAAGGAGCAGGCTCGCCTCTGAGCTGGGGCGCAGAGCTGAGCAGCCTTCGCTTGGCTGCCAGGTTTCAATCTGTCAAAATAAAAGATTAGAAAACAGGAAAGGCCACCCTGGTGAGTGAGAGAAGCCACGTGCTGTCAAGTGTGGGATTGGGAGACATGACCTCGGGCTCCAGCTCTGTCACTCATCGGATGTGTGATTCCGTGCACAAAGAAAGCAGCCTCTGCAGGCCTCAGTTTCCCTTTCTACAAGATGAAGAGGTTAGACTCCATGACCTCTGGACCTCCCTGTAGCCCTGAACTTGCAAGGTCCTAGTGGGAAGAGAACGGGAGACTCCAGGGCAGCCCACACCCAGGTGCTGAGCTTCCCTCTGTTGCTAAGTACAATGACAGCTTAAAAAAAAAAGAAAGAAAGAAAAAAAGTCACAACCACTGCCACCGTGTTTTGAGTGCTTTGGAAACTTGGCTTCTTATTAATGACAGTTTCTTGCATAGTATATAAAGGGTAAAAACAAAAGCTTAGAGAAAATAATGTCCTAAAAGTTACCCCCAGAAAATGGGAAGGCTGGGGAATAAAGGGCCAGTCCTTATAATGCCACAGGGAAAGGCTTCATACAAAAGCAGAATCTGGGGCTGGGGAGATGGCTCAGCCATTGAGAGCAGTTGGTTCTTAAGCATGAGGACCCCAGGCCAGAGACTACCAAGTCGGACTCCCCAGAACCCATGTAAAAAGCTGGGGGTGGCCACACACGTCTGTAAGCCAAGATCATGTGGGACAAAGACAGAAGAATCCCTGGGGCTCACTGACAAACAGCAGCTCCAGGTTGACAAAGAAAACCTCACCTCAAGGAAATATGCACATGATCAATAAGAGAAGAACCCCTAACGTTCTCTGGCTTCTGCGCACACACGCGCACACACCCACACACCAGGGGCATGACCATCTATCTGCACATGCCATGCACACAGGTCAGACATACCACACCACAGAAAGAAAGAAAGAAGGAAAGAGAGAGGGGGGGGGGGGAGGGAGGGAGGGAGGGAGGGAGGGAGGGAGGGAGGGAGGAAGGAAGGAAGGAAGGAAGGAAGGAAGGAAGGAAGGAAGGAAGGAAGGAAGGAAGGAAAGAAGGAAGGGAAAAAAGAAAGAAGGAAGGAAGGAAGGGAAAAAAGAAAGAAGGAAGGAAGGAAGGAGAAAAGAGAGAGAGAGAAAGAGTGAGGTGGGGAGGAGGAAGAGAAGAGGGAAAGAGGAAGAGAAAAAAGAATTTCAGGACCACGTGTAGATTCAAAAGAAGGATACAAGGCAGGTCAGAGGAAAATGCGTGCGCATCTCTCACAGCAGTAACTGTATTGGTTCAACTCCAACCACTGCTATCCAACATGCATCCCAACTGTCAACTATGACCAGAGCAGTGTGCTCTGTGTTCCCCAAGCCACGTTCATGTTCTTCCTGAGAACATAAGAACACCAAATCCCCCAGCATCTCTTTAACCAGATTGCAAGTGGGGGATTGGGCTATTTCTAATGGGCTGTGAGCAGGAATCCTGCACACCACGAATGTAGGCAGTGAGTATTCTTTTCTAGACTCTTTCCCTCCCATTCGTGAATCTGGGAGCAGAACCAGGTGATCAATGAGCCACAAACCCTATGCACAGCGGGAAGCCTATGCAAGGTGACCCGACCTACATGGGACTGTGGAAAACTGGTGGTGGGGAGTGTTGTTTTGTATTCTATTGAGATTTTGGGGTTGTCTGTCACAGCAGCTTACAAGCAGCAGCCTGGCTCATTATAATGGCACCCAATGCCCTCTATTCTGAATCCAGCACTTGAGCCCCAGTCTCCTGGCACCTTGGTTATGCTGAACTTTAGTCTGCACGGTTAGCAAAGGTGCTGCAGACCTCGGTAGCTTCCAGCCTGTCGGCTTACTGCACCCTCCTCCCACCCTGTCCCATTCAACCAAATAAGGAGCAATCCTGAGTCATTTTGTTGAGACAGTTATGAGAGAAATCCTTTTTTTTAATATTTTTATTTATTTATTTGACAGAGAAAGAGGGGGAGAGAGAGAGAGAATGGGTGTGCCAGGGCCTCCAGCCACTGCAAACGAACTCCAGACACGTGCACTCCCTTGTCCATCTGGCTTACATGGGGCCTGGGGAATTGAACCGGGGTCCATTGGCTTTGCAGTGGCTTTTTAGTGGCTTTTTAGTGGTTAAAATGCTTGTCTGCAAAACCAAAGGACCCCAGGTCTATTCCCCAGGATCCACGTAAACCAGATACACAAAGTGGAGCATACATCTGGTTTGTTTGCAGCAGCCTCTGCATATATACAGATACATACATCTACACACATATACAAATTGTGTGTGTGTGTATGTATATATATATGTATATATATGTGTGTGTGTGTGTGTGTGTGTGTGTGTATGTATATATATGAAAGCAACCTATAAATGTAAAAACATGGACTCATGATTACCTCACAGTTGGCATGAACTGACTACCAAATATGATTTTTCAATATTCACAACAAATTTAAGATTTATCCTTTTGCTCTTTCCCAACTGACCGTTTCCACGCTTGCCTGGATTGCGTGCTCTTAGGATGTCTGATTGGCTCCTTTTTCTATCTTGCCTGTCATCTTGTTCCCTATACTAGAAAACTCTTTCTGTCTTTATCCCTTCCTTTCTGATATGACCTGCCCTGCTTCTGTTTTCACCTAGTCATGTAGAATTCCACAAGGACCTCGGGTGTTGGAGCCTTCAGCCCCACGGGAGCTCTTGGTGCTATCGTGGCAGCCAGTGAGGCACATGAATGTGAAACCCCAGGCCACCAGCTTAAGCTGCCACTGCTTAAATCATCCAACATGAGCCAACAGTGAGCAGAAGCTCATGGTTCATAATTCCCCTGGTGTCACATTCTAAGTAGCAACAAAAGACCAGAGGCTTGAAATGTGGATGGTTGCACAAATTTCTGAGGGGGAGGGGGGAGAAAGGGACGGAGGTGGAGATTTCAGTGTCTGGGCACACAACTGTGTGTGTGCAAGTCCTGAAGTGTGTTGGCAGAAGGGAAGAGAAAACGTTCAAGTTTCAAGTTTCCAGGGAATAAACCATTCTGGCTTTCTCTAAAGCCACAAGAAAAGATAAATCAACCATTGGTAGCATTTTAAAAGGCAAAAGCCAAGGAAGCAGTTACACAAGCTTTGGGTGAACATCACCTCCATTCCCACCAGTCAAAGTGCCAGAACTGGGATCTCTCGACTTTTTCCCCCAGTCTATTTCATACCTATTCAAGCAAAATGATATATATGACATCTGGGACTGAGCCTTTCTCAGAGAGTAAAACCGACCCAGCAGCCGTGCGGGTTTCCTCCTTGAGCAGCCTGTGGCTGGCTCGCAGGAAGCCAGCCCGCCCCGTTCATTCACAGCGCCGCGCAGGAAGCGATTCGGCACAGTCCCAGACGCGTGCTTTCTTTCTGCTCCGCTTATGCATAATTTACGAACTTACACAATTCCTGTCTACAGTGCCCTTGCTTTTTCACATTCCAATAAAATGCAAGGTTCTATAAAACTCTGGATCCATATAATAGAACGCTGTAAACAAAGAGCTCGGTTTTTCTCAAAAGAAGTAAGAACTGCCATGTTTATAGAAGGTTAAGTTTGATTGGGGTTTTTGTCATGGTGAAAACACTGAGGTCTAGGTTTAGGACCGTACAACATCCTACACTGGAACTCTACTCTGAGGGGCCCCAGGACAAATGTAAGACCCTCCATTTTGGACAGGGGTGTGAATATGAGTCCTGGTCCCTCTGTCACCTGTGACTTGAGGTGGGCAACCTGAGAGACCAAAGAGCCTTTGTGGCCATTTCCATGGGCCTGCGTCACACCCACAGTTCTACTACCTGCCCTGGCGCTTCCTCTTGTCCAGGGAACTTGACCTGTCTCCAGCCTGCCACACCCAACTACCCACTGCCGCAAAGCCCCGCACTCTCTTGGAGTCTACCAGACGTACCCAGTCTTGTAACTGAGAGTGGCCCGAGCTGCACACAGTCCATACTAGAGCAATAGCCGCCTCTTCTTGCTCTTCCCAGGGTTACTTATCCACCAATGGCTGCCCTGCGTTGTATGTTCCTTGTGGCTGGGACAGACGTCTCCTCTGGCCAAAACTTCCGGAGACTCTTGAGTCCTTTCCTTACTGGGCCTGCCCCTGAGCTGCCCTCTCTTTCCTTGTTGAATGCAGTTTGAACAAGAATCCTGCTAGGTCCACTTAGGGGAAATCACCACCACCGCTTGGTATTTGACCCCTAATTCCTACTTAGTCTCCTGGGGTTCATATGATCTTATGTCCTGATACCAGTGCAGGTAAAAAGTGCAAGTGTGAGGAAGGATTGAAAGTATGATGCTACATAGAGGGCTGTGAGCTTTCTATCATTGTGGATTTGAAGAGGAAGGTAGAAATAAGATATCTCTCTCCATTCCCCCCACCCAAAACACACACAAAAAAAGACTTCTATTTTTTTTTCCAAGATGTGGTTGTCCTGTCAAGTCCCAAGTTCTCTCTTAGTAAATATTAATCTGGCTACATGTTCAAGGATCCATCCATACATTCAGCTAGTCCCCTGCAATATCAGTATGGAAAGGGCCAGAACTAAATAGTAGTAATAGTAGGAAAAGGCATCATTGCTCACCACATGCTTTACATAAATAAGCCTCACAAAAGCATCCTATGAGAAGTAGCTCTCGTCACGCATCCTATAAAAATGGAGGCGGGTGCTGGGGAGAAGGCTCAGTGAGTGTTTTCTGTATGATCATAAAGACATGAGTTCAATCCTGAGCACCTACTTAAACAACTGGGCATGCCTATAACCTGAGTCTTGATGGGGGGAGGTAGAGATAGGACAATCACGGGACTTCCCTAAAAAAACAAAACAAACAAACAAATAATAAAAACAGCAGCTCCAGGCTTAGCAAGAGATTCTGTCTCACGGAAATAAACTGGGGGAGCAATAGAGGAGGATACCCTACACACGCATGAACATGGAGCCCATGCATGCATGCATATACACCCCAAAACAAATGGAGGCAAAAAGGAAATAAAATGACTTACCCAAGAACATACCATAACTAGCTAGTCACATTTTCCAAACCACATGCGTGGTTGAGCAGTCCATGATCTTACTGTCCATGCCACTACCTCCTGTGGGCCATTTAAAATCGAGTATTTAGTTATACAATATGAGATAGAAAAATCAAATGCTAGTAAGACTTTCTGACGCCAACAGCACCTAAGAAGGAAGGAGAGCTGGGTGTGACCCAGTCAAAGAAATCAGTAAAGACTATTTTGTTCAGATTTTTCATAGGCGAAGCCATTCCATTATGGTTATGGCCCTGTGTCGAAAGAGGACAATTGCTTTGTTTCCTGTAGTCCTTTGGTTTTAGTGGATCCCAAGAGGAAGAAATCTGCTGGAGACTTTTCAATGTTGTGCGAAGCCACTGATCACACTTATTGATTTTTCTGCACTGCAAACAGTGGGAAGAATGACTTCATCCCCACCCACTGCAACCAATCTTGACACGGCATGAGCAAAAGCTTTTTGCGCCCCAGAAAAGCAATTATTTTCTGTTAAAAAAAAAAAAAAAGAGTCCAGTCAACATCTTAGACATAATGAACCCACCTATTAATCTTGTCCTGTTACTCCTGCTAATAATTCTGGAAACAGGACAGGAGTCACACCTTGTTACTCTCAAGTCTACAAATAATGCATGTCATCCAAAGCAAAGAACTGTTCAGTTTTTTCTTTTAACTGGTCAGGTTTTCCAGCAAGCCACTATTTCAGTGTCAGACAATGGAGAAAAGAAGCTGTTTACCACATTAATACCAGCTTTTACTTTTCCCTTGCAGGGCATGTAAGTAATATCGACAGACGCACAGAGCCCTTTAGTAATGGCAGAAGGTACTTCATTAGCTAGCTGGAAATCTACGCTTAAGGAAGGAAGCAAGAGCTGGGAAAACAGGTCAGTTAGTAACGTGCTTGCCTTACAGGCAGAACTAACTGAATTCAACCACAAGAATCCACATTAAAAAAAAAAAAAAAAAGTTAGGTGTGGTGGTTTGTGTTTATAATCCCAGTGCTGGGGAGGCAGAGCTGGGTGGATCCCTGGGGCTCACTGGCCAGCCAATCTAGCCTAATCCTACTGCTAGAGAGGCAGAGCCAGAAGAATCTATGAGACTTCCTGGCTGGCTAGTTTAGCTACATTGGTGAGTTTCAGGTTCAATTATAAGGTCTCAAAAAAAAAAAAAAAAAAAAGGCGAACCTGTGTGCTCCACAACCAAGCACCCAGGGAAGATGCAGCCACTGGTACAGTAGTGATATGATCATTATGGAGGTAACCAACCACTTTCTGATTGACTGTGAAGCTCACTCCCCAGGAAGGAATTCAGGCCTGCTACTGTAAACGTGATGAAAAGCCCATGACTAGGGAGGTCATAAGCCCTAGTGGGGCGGGGTGGGGGGGGGAAGGACTATTATTGTTGTTATGCTAAGTGGATATGTTTTCAAATGGCTTTCTAAAGATGTATGCATATACCCACAGACCTGGGCCACTCTCAGCCTCCATCAGAAGAGCTTCTTTTCACAGTGGGCAGAGGTTAATCCAGAGACACAAAACTGGCCAGAGTGCTATGATTAAAAGACAAGTATGAGTTCAGCCAGAAGTAGGATTCTGTGTCACCCTTTCCAAGACTCGAGGAACACTGCAGAAGAGGGGCCAGAAAGAACGTCAGAGCCAGAGGATGAGGAAGAGCTCTGTGGAACACTGTCTTCTAGGCAAGATGTGGTCGGTATACTCATGAACGCAGAGCAGCTGTGATTTCCTGCCAAGAATGAGCCCATCAATATATGATCATGGGGCTGGAGAGATGGCTTAGCAGTTAAGGTACTTGCCTACAAAGCCAAAGAATCCTGGTTCGACTCCCCAGGACCCACATTAGCCAGATGCACAAGGGGACATATGTGTCTGGAGTTCGTTTGCAGTGGCTGGAGGCCCTGGTGCGCCCATTCTCTCTCTGTCTACTTGCCTATTTCTGTATCTCTCTCTCTCTCTGTACCTGCCTATTTCCGTATCTCTCTCTCTACCTGGCTATTTCCATATCTCTCTCTCTACCTGCCTATTTCTGTGTCTCTCTCTCAAATAAATTTTATACACACACACACACACACATATATATAGATATAGATATATACACACACACACACATATGTACATATATATGATCATGAATGGGGAGGAAGTCATGAGACCCTCCCCTTTTCAGATGAGCTACTGTCAGTATAGAGTTGCTGGGGTGGGGCTGGAGAGATGGCTTAGCGGTTAAGCGCTTGCCTGTGAAACCTACGGACCCCGGTTCGAGGCTCGGTTCCCCAGGTCCCACATTAGCCAGATGCACAAGGGGGCGCACGCGTCTGGAGTTCGTTTGCAGAGGCTGGAAGCCCTGGCGCGCCCATTCTCTCTCCCTCCATCTGTCTTTCTCTCTATGTCTGTCGCTCTCAAATAAATAAATAAATATAAAAAAAAAAAAAGAGTTGCTGGGGTGAAGAAGTCCTGTTCTTCAGTGGTGCAGCCATTGGTGAGTTGCCCATACTCTAGTAAATAAATACACCACCCCCCCTCCCAAGCACTCAGGAGGCAGAGGTAGAAGGATTGCCATGAGTTCGAGGCCACCCTGAGTGAATTCCAGGTCAGCCTAGACTAGAGTAAAACACTAGGAGATGCACGCGTCTGGAGTTCGTTTGCAGTGGCTGGAGGCCCTGGCGCGCCCATTTTCTCTCTCTCTCTTTCTCTCTCTCTGTTGCTCTCAAATAAATATATAAAAATAAACAAAATTTTAGACAAGAGAAGGGATAAGAAAGGGCAATGGGGGTTTCACATAATCAAAATGCATTAAATACATGCATGAAATTGTCAAAAATCAAATTAAATTAAAAAACAATAAGCTCTGAACCTAAGATAGTGTGATTGAGGAAGACACCCAACTTCAACTTCTGACCTCCACATACACGTACACACATACATGCTGACCTGTACACACATGCACCCACACACACACACATGTATGAACATGCACACAGACATAACACAACATACATACAAAAAAAAAAAAAACACAAAAGGATTTTGTGAGCCAGGTGTGGTGGTGCATGACTTAATCCCAGCACTCGGGAGGCAGAGGTAGGAGGATCACCATGAGTTCAAGGCCATACTGAGACTACATAGTGAATTCCAGGTCAGCCTGATCTAGAGTGAGACCCTACCTTGAAAAAATAAAAAATAATTTAAATATAAAAAGGATTTTGTAGAACTTACACACCAATTCTAAAATGCACACGAAGCAGTAAAGGCCTAAGGAATGCCAGTCACTTCAAGAAAAGAGAAGTGATGGCTGGGCCAGGAGTCTTTCTGTAGAGCTTGGGAACTAGCTAGAAAGTAACCAGGAAGGCCTGATGGGATGCATACAGAGGTGACCATCAAGTCCAGAAACAAACCACGCTGGGGACCTGGGCTATGTGAGTGAAAGGCCCATGTGGCTTATCCTACAAGCTGGGTGCTCTGGGGGGCAAGTAACTCATACTTACTTCAGGCCAACAAGTGGAAGCCATCATGGAACTGGGCGGATGAGGAATGAGAAGAGACCAAGTGGAAAGTAGCCTTTGGTGGCAACCAAGACGCTGCCACAGAAGCAGGCGGGAAGTGGAGTGCAGACAAAAATACAAGTGGGTCATTAGATTTGATGGTGGGTATTCGGCCTGCCTTACTACTTTTATTTTTTTGCAGTAGATTCTGAGGCAGTAACATCAACCGAGGGAAAACGAGAAAGGAGCCAAGGGAGCCAAGATGAAAGATGGCAGAGTAATTGCTCTGACGACCAGAAGAGTGAACACACCGAGGAGGGGCAGTAGGATTGCCGGGTATTAGGAAGGGCTAATTTTAGGTTTACGTAGTGAATTTATAGGTCAGTGAGCAGACACAGACTTTTCATTTGCAACATGTAGCTGCTTACTTATGAAATAGTAAAAGGGAAATAACGAGGAAGGGGGATGGTGGAAAATGGAGGGTTCAGTAAATAAAGAGGCCTTGTGGGCTGAGGACAAGAAAGAGGGTGAGGCTGGAGGACGGGAGAATGTCAGATGTTGACGCCAATAAAATCAGTAAAGTGCTTGTCTTGTAAGTGTAAGGACCTGAGTTTGAACCCACATTTGAAAAAGGGGGAGCCAGAGATATGGCTTCGTGGTTAAGGCGTTTGTCTGTGAAGCCAAAGGACCCAGGTTCAGTTCTCCAGGACGTAAGCCAGATGCCCAAGTTGGCACATGCGTCTGGAGTTCATTTACAGTGGCTGTAGGTCCTGGCATGCCATTCTCTCCTCCTCTTCCCTCCCCCCCCCCCGTAAATAAATAAGACATTATAAAAAAAAAAAAAGATCTGGGCATGGTGACATGCACTTATAAAGGGAAGCTGGTGGGCACTGAAGACAAGATGGAAAGTTCAAATTATATAAAAGACCCAGCTTTCAGTGTGAACCTGGTTGAAATTTCCTCCTTTTCTTCTTTCCCAAATGACAGCCTCAGGATTTGGCAAGCCACTGTGAGCTGTGAATCTGCTCCAAGTGTGACCAAAGAGCCAAGAAGACTGATTTCACAGCCAGGAACAAGTGAAAATCAGACCCATTAGGTTTCAGTCACATCCCTGCATCTGAGAACCATGCAAATTGGTGTTTCCTTTTATGTAAGTAACAAGTCTACATCTCAGGGCTTTTTAAATTGAGATTTCTAGATCAACTCTGGTATCCCAACAAATGGACGTTTATATAATTGACCAAGGAAAAGGCAAGAAATAATAGTCTCTGGCTTATGGCCTTTGGCCTCCATCCTATCACTGCACTGAGGTTTTAAAGATGTTATAATTACCTTCGTTTTTGATATAATAATCCCTTCTTTCTCATGAAAATAAAAAGAGAGGTAAATAGGAGCTTCAGCTCCTTCTCTTCTTAAATTATTTATCTCTGCATCCAACAATACACTTAAGCTGTTTACATTTAAGCTATTTGATTTTCTTCAGACCCCTGGAGAATGGTAAGTAGAGTTGAGTGATTTCTGTATACCATAGGAATCTCGCTCAAGCCCAGTATATTTATGATATGTGTATCATCTGCTATGTCTAGAATGCTCTGCTCTCATGATATATCCAGTTAGAAAGACCCAGGCAGTAGGGTTTGCTCACCAGTTACCATTGTCTAGTCACTTCCTAAATACTTTTTTTTTACTGTGTTTCTGCCCCCTCTATTCTCCTCCAAATGTTTTTTGGGGGGAAAAGGGTTAAAATAGGTTCTCACTCCAGCACAGGCTAACCTGGTACTCACTCAGTAGCCCAGGCTACCACACCAGTGTCTCCCAATATTAATAGGTAAAATGTTCCCATACAATCTGAAGGTATGGATGCACTCTCCAGGAGCCACGCAATGAGAAGCACACAGAGCTTCCCACGGAGAGAACACAAGGTAAGTGCTCAACTCTGGACAGCAATGAAGATGCCCATGAACTTCACAGGCAAACATCTCCATCCCGAGCCTGGCCCCAGGACCCGCACACTTTCCAGTCAGACCCAAGCATGAAAAAATAAATAAATGAGTTTTTACACTCTAATGACCCGAGAAACTTGAAAACTCTCAAGAAAGTGCCCAGGTTACACTTCAGACTCAGTGAATGGGAATTTCTGGGGACAAGTCTCGGGCATGTATATATAAGGACTTATACACCACAGCGAAGGCTACAAACCACAGTCCTACTTTAATGCCAAAAAGTGGGGCCCAGGTACTTCTGAACAGATTTGTGTCGACGCCTCCTTCCTTGACTCTAGACCTCCCTTCAAACAGGATCCTCTGGCCTCCAGGTAAAAGAAAGGAAAAGACTCAGTGGAGATCAATTTCACACATACACACACACGCACGTACACACATACACGGGCGCGGGGGGAGAGGTAATATAAACATTCTGGTTTGGCAGTTTTGAACAGTGCATTTGAAACAATGAGTTGCTGAGTAGAAAGCAGGGAGAAATCATAATCACAAAAAGCACCTCGGCAAGCCAAGAGGGAAGGAGAGAAGGGGGCTCCCCTCAGCTCTGTTTAGACAGTCAGCAGGTGAACTCCAACCACAGGCTTCTTTTCTACTACAGCAGAAGCCTAAGACATTTCTGTTCCTAAGCAACAGGCAGGTGCCTTTGTTTCCCAGCATGGCTCAGCCTAGAATCACTCACCTTCCTATTACCTTCACAGCTCAACCCACTTCCTATCTCCCTGCAGAGTAGACACTTGAAATGTTGGGCGGCCCCCTCCCCACATGCTATCTCAGACACACAGCCAATGATTTTCTGAAAGACTCGGCCCTGTTCTTTTTGGGTACCAGGAAAGGAACACAATCTAGAACGCCATCTGTCATCCTGAAATAGCTGATAGTGACACTATTTTTACCCAGCAATTATCAAACAAATGGAGTCATTTCAAAGAGTCACAGCTGCTCCTCGGTGTTTTCTCAGTTCAAATATGACACGGTGCACGTAGATTTTGTTTTCTGCTTTGTGTCTCATGTACAAGGAGGCAGCGATAATCTCTTGGCCTCCCATCAGAGCACAAGTCAAAGGGTGTATGCCACAACTGAGTCACTCAGGCAAACTAAAAATCCAGCATTATCTTGATTGCATGGTCAGGACTGCACTATACATGGGTCTCATCTAGAAAGCAAATGCAAGGCCGGGCGTGATGGCGCACGCCTTTAATCCCAGCACTTGGGAGGCAGAGGTAGGAGAATCACCGTGAATTAGAGGCCATCCTGAGACTACAGAGTGAAGTCTAGGTCAGCCTGGGCTAGAGTGAGACCCTACCTCACAAAACCAAAAAAAAAAAAAATGCTGGGCATAGTAGGTAACACATGACTTTAACACCAGCACTTGGGAGGCAGAGGTAGGAAGACTGCCGTAAGTTCAAGGCCACCCTGAGGCTACATAATGAATTTCAGGTCAGCCTGGGCTAGAGTGAAACCCTACCCTGAAAAAAACAAAAAGGAAAAGAAAAGAAAGAAAGAAAGCAAATGCAGTGAACTACATGTTTTTGACTGGGTACTAGGAAGTTTTTCAGTCCCATAGAGAGCACCAAGTTGCACCTGCTTAAATGCAACCTGAAAGATGTATTGGTGCTCATGACTTACACATACATTGGGACTTTTTATATATATATAACTTTTGGGTATTTTTATTATTATTTTTTGAGGTAGGGTCTCACTCTAGCCCAGGCTGATCTTGGATTCACTATGTAGTTTCAGAGTGGCCTCGAACTCACAGCGATCCTCCTACCTTTGCCTGCCTAGTGCTGGGATTAAAGGCATGCGCCACCACATCCGGCATACATTAGGACTTCTTATCCAAGAAAACTCTGCAAAAATGAATTCTATTTCCCTACTATCCACCGCCATAAAATGTGAAAGGTGCCCCATTGAGACAAATGCCCCTACTAAACTAGCCCACACTCACATACATTTGTCATTCTTTGTATCCACCTGCAGCTGCAATCTCTTCCCACAGTTGAGGAACTTCCCAACAAAAAGAGGCAGTTGGGCTGGAGACATGGCTTAGCGGTTAAGCACTTGCCTGTGAAGCCTAAGGACCCCAGTTCAATGCTCAGTTCCCCAGGTCCCACATTAGCCAGATACACAAGGGGGCGCACGCATCTGGAGTTCGTTTGCAGAGGCTGGAAGCCCTGGCATGCCCATTCTCTCTCCCTCTATCTGTCTTTCTCTCTGTGTCTGTCACTCTCAAATAAATAAATAAATAAATAAAATTAAAAAAAAAGATGCAGTCATCACCCACCATTATGACCATGTAAATGCCTGAGTCACTTTCCCAGCTTTCCCTGAAGCTGAGACAAAGCCCCATGATGGAGGCATCATCCATCAGAGACACTTACCTTCCTGTACAGAGCTTGCTCAGCACTCCTTCTGGGGAGCTGGGATTCTACAAGGTTTGGTACAGACAGGCTCTGCTCAGTACCAACAGAGAGCAAGCTGCAGCCTCCAGGGCTCCGGGGCAACAGGGGTGCCCACTAGCCTAGCTGTATAAGCTGGCTCCATAGCTACACACTGTCTTTCCAACAATCTCTAGAGACTCTGAACCAGGTAACATCCTTCTTTTATTATTGTTATTTTTAATTTATTTGAGATCAACAAACAGCAAGAGAAAGAGGCAGATAGATAGAGAGAATGAGTGTGCCAGAGCTTCTAACCACTGCAAACGAACTCCAGATGCATGTGCCACCTTGTGTATCTGGCTTATGTGGGTCCTGGGGAACCAAGCCTTTAACCGGGGCCCTTAGGCTTCACAGGCAAGTGCTTAAAAGCTAAGTCAGGAAGAGAAAGAAAAGGAGGAGGGTACTTAATAGGTTGATATTGTATATATGTAAGTACAATGATTGTGATGGGGAGGTAATATGATGGAGAATGGAATTTCAAAGGAGAAAGTGTGGGGGGGGAATTAACATGGGATTTTTTTATAATAATGGAAAATGCTAATAAAAATTTAAAACATAATAATAAAAAAAAGAATTTTCACAAAAAAAAAAAAAAAAAAACGAAGAAGCCTCCATCAGAAAAAAAAAATGTGTGTGCTTGTTTGTTTTTTAAATGTTTTAGCCACATGAAGATGACAGTGTGGTTGGAGTTTGGTTACCTTCCAAGTATTCCCCCAGTTCCTGAGTGTTTGGTCTTTATTTCATTCAACACCAAGTTACAGAAATGGCTCTAATTCCTGAAAGTTCCCTGACTCCTCACTTTCAACTAGGAATGTAACCAACAGATAAGAACTGGCCCAGCATCTTCCTTACGGGACTGCTTCGAAGGGATGAAGCCCTCAGGCTCACTGAAGCCACAGCGCCCACAAGGGCATTCATTGCACAGGCCTCATCTGGCCGCTTGAGGGCAGCGCGTCTCAGACATTAACCAGCTTTGAAATCTCCAGGGAGAGGGCCTGAGCCAGTCCGAGACTCTCAGAGGCTCTCACCAGCACTGCCCATGCTGCGTGTCTCCCACGGAGCTTTGCACAGTGAAGTCCTGCAGTGCCTGGGTACTGTTTCTAAGTCCTAATCAGACACTACCCCCCAGGAACCAAAACTAACCCTTCAATACACTCTCCAGTCCAGAGCTCATCCCCTCTATTATCCCTTTGACTCTTACATTTAGAATAAGTAGACTTTTAAAAGGCAGTATAAGGCTGGGGACATAGCTCAGTGGTTAAGGGCACATGCTTGCAAGGCCTGATGGCCCAGGTTCAATTCCCTAGCACCCACATAAAGCCAGATGCACATAGTGGCTCATGTGTCTAGAGCTTGATTGCAATGGCAAGAGGCTCTGGCATACCCAACTCATTCATATTCTCCTTCTCTCTCTCTCCTCTGTCCTCTCTCCTTACAAATAAATAAAGTTATTTTTTAAAACAGCATTTTCAAACCTCATACTAAATGGAAACTTTCTTATGTGTAAAATGCTGAAACATAACCATAATTGGTTTTTACCACCATGGTTAAGAAAGATTTTAAAAATTCTATTAATCCAGTTTATGCAATTGAAGACCGCTGGGACTTCCAGTTTGGGTAGTATAGGCTATGCAATAATATTATTTCATGGCCCCAAGGCCTCAGATGATTGGGCTTTTACTTCTTTCAGATGCAAATGAAAAGGGTAAGTGGAATTATCCCTGGGCATAAAGTTGTAACAAGGCACAAAGGAGAACTGTTCTCTACCTCACCTGATGCTAGAAGAATGCATTTTCCGCGTGTCCCCTTGCCTCCTCTCCACACATGCTCTGACTGTTTTCCATAGCAACGTCTTTGAAAAGGAAAAGCCTATTTCTTGTCAAAATGAATAAAATTGTCTTGCAGCATGCTGCGCAATTAGAGTTCATATTCACCACCCTCTAAAGAGCTCATAGACCACTTAGGCAGCTTTTACCCCCCGGAATCGGGCATTTTTGTGAACATTAGCCAAAGTAATTTCTGAAGGCATTATGCATTCTCCTTACCTATAACAGCAATACTCTCTCACTGGTCGTGTCCAAAATTTCACAATGTGTAAGAAATGTGCGTCCCACACTCTTCTAGAGACTATTACAATTGGTCTGTAGTCCCTCAGAATGCCACAGAGTAGGAAAGGATCTCACTTCCAGCTCTCCTGTTTTTTTATATCATGATAAAAAGCTTGGGTTAATGGTTAAAAAAGAAAGAACTCATTAATTAGGGACATCTTAGGGTTGCGATAGTTATTGGAAAATGGTGATTAAGAAAGTTTTGTTTTTTGTTTTTGGTTTTTTTTTTTGTCTTCAGAGGCAGAAGGAAGGGTCATGGCAGACACAGAGAAGAGGTGGGGACTATACGGGGATCCTTGGGGTCTTGCAAAGGCATTGCCTGCCCACTTTGCTCACTCTGAACTGTCCCCTGGCCAGGTGAGGAAAGGCGTCTACTGTCGTAGACTAATGTTACGCAAAGAGAAGCTTGGTGTCCTGGTGGGTGCTCCAGCAAATGCAAAGCTCCCTGGGGAATGGTGCTGAGCCAAAAGTACAAAGAAAGGGAAGCCAGCGGCAGCCAGGGCCCAAGGAGAAGAAGGAAGAAAGGAAGGAGGGAAGGAAGGTTGCTCAGGGGAAAGCAAAGTCAGAAAGAGGCTGAAGATCAACCAGAAATGTTCATCCACCCATTCTCTGAACCCCATTTTACTCCCAATTGGCATTTTTCTCCTCAAAAAAAAAAAAGGCAGGAAGGCTCAGGAGAGATACAGTGAATAGCTAAATCTTCTGAGGTCCAGCTACTTTCGGGCCATGCAGGACAAGGAGGCCCCCCGCGGTTTCTCCTCAGGAGAGGGAGGGGATCGTCCAGGAACCTCTGTGGACAAGGCATTACAGCTGCAGCCTTTCAACCAAGGGCATGGCGGGTTGACAATGGCAAACATTAAGACCATCACACACACTGACATCTCACTGACTTATAGCTCACATGTCCTCTTTTCCCCAGTAGGATCTATCTGTGGTCAACATTTTAGTCCTTCCATTCTTAGTGAAAACACAAACCTTAATAAATGATTACCTGGCATGAGAAAACCAGATGAGGCTAATTAACTTGCTAATGGACACATCTTATCTACGGTCAAGTTGTATTGTGATTCTTCCCTATGTGCTACTCAAAATCAGATTCTGTAAACTTCATCATTTAGACAGAAGACAAATAAGGCAGTTTTATTAATGCAGAAGCAATATGCACAAAACTAAACTCAGTTTTTAGAGTCTAAAGTACATGTCCAGACAGAAAGCTAATGTCTCACCAGGAAAGAAGAAAATGGCTAACTACGAGCTACAATTAAACCTGTCTGTGCCTTCCCAAACTCAGAGCAAAGACATTTTTAAGATTCACAAATGGGGCATACCCTTGGTCACAGCAGCCCAGCTCCTGACTGACCAGCCCTCTTTCCAGGTATCATGGAGATAGTCAGAATTATCCCCTACAGAATAAACAGAAAGGACCAGAACAGACACAGTGAAGAGTTGAATTTCCCGAGCTCCAGTGCATTTCAGATGAACTGGGACAAGGCGATTTCTAGCAAGGTTTCAAATTCAGACTGATAGTCAAATTGTCTAAATCAAAATTTTTTGTTTGTTTGTTTGTTTGAGGTAGGGCCTCACCCAAGCTGACCTGGAATTCACCCTGTAGTCTCAGGGTAGCCTTGAACTCATGGCGATCCTCCTACCTCTGCCTCCCGAGTGCTGGGATTAAAGGCATGCGCCACCACGCCCGGCAAGAATTTTTATTTTTTGACAACAATTTTTGTTGTAATTTTTATTAAATATTCTTAGTTAGGGTAAAAAATATTGAGTTTCATTATGACATTTTCATATATCTATACCACTATATTTTGGTCAATATTCATCAACCCTCTGCCCCCTCCTCCCTTCTGCTGGTCTTCTTCCTCCCTTCAATAGCCCGCCTTCTGTTTCTTTGTCATAAATATATAGTAAACTTAAATTCTAATGAGTCTAGAGAGAAAACATGCCATCATTATATTTCTTTTCTCCCCCTAACCCTCATTTGCTCTCCAGTCCCCAAGCCCTTTATACCCTTCCCCACCTCTGTGGTTCTATATCAGTTTTTATCTATATTTTACATATGGTAGATAATATGGGACACTTATTTTTGAGTTTAGCTTATTTCACTTAACATGATGATTTCCAGTTCCATTCCATCTACAAGATAGCTACTGATACAAAGACATTATGGGCGGGCGGTGGCGGGGAGGGACAGGGCTGGAGAGATGGCTGTATAAAGTGCTTGCTGTACAGGCACAAGAACTTGAGTCCCGGTCCCCAGCATTCACAGAAATGGCGGGCGTGGTGATGTAAGCATGTATAATCCCAGCACTTGGGAAGCAGTGACAGGGTCCCCAGCAAAAGCGGGCTGGCCAGTCTAGCCAAATGGGTGAGCTCCAGGTTCAGTGAGACCCTGTCTTAAAGGATAAGGTAGAGAATGAGAGGAAGAGCCCCCAATGTCAGCCCCCAGGCTCCACATGTATGCACACACATGCACCGGGGTACACACATGTATCCACATGCACACACACATATGCATGCATATACCAAATGTACACAAAAAATGGAATTATAGTAATTATTCATTAAATCTAAAAGCAAGTAGGAAATAAAACAAAAGATAAACAGGAAAAAGATAGCAAGATGGTAGCCTTAAATGGAAATAGCCTAAACTCACCAACAAAAGAGAGACCAGATAAATTTTTAAATTTAAGACTATAGATTGTACAAATTAACTCTGTATAATATCTATAAGAAACCCACTTTAACTAAGAAAACAGACCAGGTATAGAGAAACAACCCTGTACTTCCAACACTTAGGAGGCAGATGGAGGGGGTTTGAAAGAACAAGGTCAGTCTGAGCAACATAGTGAGACAATGTAAAAAAGAGAGAGAGAGAGAATGTCTGGTGTGGTGGCACATGCCTTTAGTCCCAGCACTGAAGGAGACAGTGAGAGATAGGGAAATCCCTGTGAGTTCAAGGCCACTCTGGGACTACATAGTGAATTCCAAGTCAGCCTGAGCTAGAGCTAGACCCTACCTCAAAAAGAGGGGAGGGGGCTGGAGAGATAGCTTAGTAGTTAAGACATGTGCTTGTGAAGCCTAAGGACCCAGGTTTGATTACCCAGTACCCACATAAGCCAGATGCACAAGGTAGTGCATGTATCTGGAATTCGTTTGCAGTGGCTAGACAACCTGGCATGACCATTCATATTCTCTCTCTCTCCACCTCTTTCTCTTTCAAATAAATAAATAAATAAATTTTTAAAAAAGAAAAAGAAAGAAGGATATAAAACATGTGGGATGACATGATGGTGCAAACCTTTAATCCCCCAGCACTTGAGAGGCTGAGGTAGAAGGATTGCCTTGAGTTTAAGGCCATCATGGGCTAGAGTGAATCCCTGCCTCAAAAGACAGAGAGAAAGAGAGAGAGAGAGCGCTTAAGGCACTTGCCTACAAAACCAAAGGACCCAGGTTCAATTCTCTAGGACCCACGTAAACCAGATGCACAAGGTGGTGCATGAGTCTGGAGTTTGTTTGCAGTGACTGAAGGCCCTGGTGTGCCCATTTTCTTTCTCTCTCTCTCTCTCCTTCTTTCTCTCTTTCAAATAAATAAAATAAAATATAAAAAACAAAGAAAACATATGAACTACATTAATCAAAAGGAAATTCAGTGGCTATGCTAAAATCAAATTGAATTTCAAAACAAGGAATATTACTAAGAAAAACCTATTATTTTGTAATGATAAAGGGATCAATTTGTCAAAAGCATATAGCAATCCTGAATGTTTGGTCAGATACTAAAAAGCTTTCAAGTGAAGAAGCAAAAACTCATAAAAACTAAAAGGATAACCAAATTTATAACTATAGTTGAATATTTCATTACTCCATTTATATAAAATTGGTAGAGAAAAGTGGGCAGAAACTCAATTAGGAAACAAAACACTAGAAAATACTACCAATGAAATTAATCAAATTGGCATTTATAGAACACTCTACCCAACAAAAACAAATACCCACTTTTATCAAGTACACATGGGACTATCAAGTTCACATGGAACATTAAACATTTAGCATTAAAACAAGTCCCAATAAATTTATAAGAATTTGCCTCATACAAAGTGTTTTTTATATAACCAGAGTGAAATAAGAAATCAATATCAAAAAGCTTCCCAGCCAGACATGTTGGCAACACACCCAGAATCTCAGCACCCAGGAGGTGAGGCAGGGGAATTGATAGGTTGAGGCCAACCTGAGCTATATGCTGAGACTTTATACAATAAAACTTTTGGAAACAGCCAGACATGGTGTCACAGGCCTTTAATCCCAGCACTTGGGAGGTTGACAGAGGACAATTGCTGTAGGTTTAAGGCCAGCTGGAGACTACTACAAGTAAATTCCAGGTCAGCCTGAGTTAGACCCTACCTCAGAAAACCAAAAAGAAAAAAAAAATGGAAACTAAAACACATCTATGCTGAATATTCCTAAGTGAAAGAAGTTATAAAAAGAATTAGAATATTTTGCCAGGCTTGGTGGCACACATCTTTAATCCCAGCACTCAAGAACCGGAGGTAGGGGGATCACCATGAGGTCGAGGCCACCCTGAGACTACATAGTGAATTTGAAGTCAGCCTAGGCTACAGCAAGAGCCTACAATGAAAAACCAAACAAAACAAAAAAGAATATTTTAATTCAGTAAGAAGAAAAAAGATTAAAATTTGTGAAACATAGATATAGCCATTATATCTTATAAGAATAGAGATTTTTTTGCCGTGGAGCCCCAGGCGCCTACACTGGGATCTGAACCAATGATGCTGGGTTCACCTACGTCTCCAAAGCCAGAAGTTAATGCCCAGTTCTTGCCTGGATTTTTAATGGGGGATATGCCCGGCTCCAGTGACTCCACAGCCTCGATCACTTAGTGGTCCTTCAGTAGGAGTAATGGAAATGAGGTCACCTTTACTTGCAGGGGGGTCACCACCACAACCAGTTGTACCTGCTCATAAAGATAAAAGTGGAGCTCCACCTGTTAGAAGTATATATGATGACATTTCCAGCCCAGGTCTTGGCTCAACACCTTTAACTTCAAGAAGACAGACAAACGTCTCAGTAATGCAGAGTCCTCTTGTTGGAGTAGCAACAACTGTAACAGGGCAAAGTATGTTTAGTCCAGCAAACATTGGTCAACCACAAAAGACAACGCTATCTCCCGCCCAGTTGGATCCTTTTTATACTCAGGGCAATTCTCTGACTTCAGAAGACCACCTTGATGACACCTGGGTGACTGTGTTTGGGTTTCCACAAGCATCTGCTTCTTATATATTGTTGCAATTTGCACAATATGTAAATATCTTAAAGCATGTGATGTCTAATACAGGAAATTGGATGCATGCATATTCGTTATCAATCTAAACTGCAAGCTCGGAAAGCCTTAAGCAAAGATGGGAGAATATTTGGAGAATCTATCATGATTGGTGTGAAGCCATGTATAGATAAAAGTGTCACGGACAATGGTGATAGATGTGCTTTGCCATCTCCATCTCTAGCCTTTACGCCACCAATCAAAACCTTAGGTACACCAACACCACTTGGAAGTATGCCTAGGATTTCTACCATGAGGCCTCTTGCTACAGCATACAAAGCTTCCACCAGTGACTATCAGGTTATTTCTGACAGACAAACCCCAAAGAAAGATGATAGCCTTGTATCCAGAGCCATGGAGTACAAGTTTGGCCGGTAGTGTAACAAGTGAAGAACTCTGCTACCGAGGAGGAGCGCCTGCGCTGACGGGGAGTGAGCACGTCCTGCCAGGTCGCTCCGGTTAGTTATACAACCATTCTTGGTAGCGTTGATAGGCACATACTTTGAGACACCTTTGTGTAAGGATACAACTTATTTGTAGGTTGCGCTTTAAAAGAAGCTTGAGATCCACTTTGAAGAAACTGAAGATTCCTCCAGAGAGCTTGTATGCTCTCTGACAGTGTGTGCCTAGCACTGTGTGCTCAGTACCGACTGCGGGGATGCAATCATCGAGGGTGCGTGTGCCTCAGTGGCTGCAGGACGAGGTGGTCTCGAGAACTCATGAAGGAGGGAGGCTACCACTACCAACACACACACTGATTACAATTAGTACTTTGAATTAGTAATTTGAATTATGGCCTTTTAATTTAGATACTATTTAATAAGTCTTAATTATCTTTGTATGTCCTGCGATGGATTGTCACCTTTCATTATTCTAAAACCCAAGCATTCTTTTAAACTGCTAAAAGTTCTTAATAATAAACTTTGTCACTTTATATGTATCAAATTCATGTTTTGAAGGCTGACTTATTTTTAAAGGTTTTAGTTGCTCATTGACATAATAGAAAATGTCATTAATTTTTATATATCTTCAATGTAGCTTTAGTTACTATTATGCTTTGCCACAATTGATTCCTTTTTTTATTTAAAGCGCTTCTCAATTGTGGAATAATTTTAATCCCTATACTTGGACATATCACAAAAGAACATTTCCATATATAATCACAGTTTAATTATTCCACTTAGCAGAGTTAATAATAGCTTGTTAGTGTCTAATTCAATTATCTGATTCATTTAAAAATTTCATAGTTAACTCTAAAATGAAATCTTTATTGTTGGTTTATTCAAATGACTTATAAGGTGTGTACAATATTGTTAATCTGTCTCTTTTACATGTTTTAAGCTCCTAACTTGTTCTCTCTCTGCTCTCTGCCCTCCAACACATTTTCACTTAAGGAAGCAGCCATGTGAGTTGCTACAATGTCCCAAGTTGACATTTTTGTTCAGCTTATTCAGTTTTTCTATAGCCTATAGACCTAGAGAGGATTCTGATTCCATTTTTTGGCAGTAGCATAGCACACTTCATATTAAGTCAAGAGGCTTATGATTCTAGTTGTCTGACTCTGAATGATACATAGCCTGATCACTAAGACATAAACAGAACCTGACACCTTTGCAAAGTTCCCTGTAACCTGTATGAAATGTCCTAAAAGCATGTATTACTGATGCTAGCTTGTGTCAGTTTTTGTATTCAGGACAGTAAAACTGATTTTACTCAACTCAAAAAGAAAAGAAGAAGAAGAAGAATATAAAAACTTGGGATGGAAAGATGGCTTAGAGGTTAAGGTGCTTGCCTATGAAGCCTAAGAACTCATATTCAAATCTCCAGGTTGCACATAGCTAGACACAGTGACACAAGTGCACAATTTCACACATGCATACAAGGGGGTGCACGTGTCTGGAGTTCGTTTGCAGCAGGCTGAAGGACCTAGTACACCCATTTTATTTCTCTTTCTCAAAAAAAAAATAATTTTTAAAAGAATAGAAAAACTTAAAATCAATATCCCCGTCTTAATAAAATGATTAAGAGCAGTATATAATAACAAAAGTAAGCAATGAAAAGAAATAAAGATAAAAAAAGAAACCAATGAAAAATTTTTATAAAGACAAAAGAATAGAGAAGGGCTAGGGATATGGCTCAGCAGTTAAAGGCACTTGCTTGCAAAGCCCGACAGCCCCAATTCAGTTCCCCGCCACCCATGTAAGAGCTAGGTACACAGAGTGGCACATGTGTCTGGAGCTCCTTTGCAGTGGTAGGCGGCCCTGCCCCATTCTCCCCACCCCGTGCCTGTTGCTCTTCCTCCCCCCTCCCCTCCCCCTTCCCCTCTCTCTCATTCTCTTTTTATCACTGTGAAAGAAAGAAACAAACAAGCACAAGTCATGAAACCAGAATTTACTTCTTTGGAACAAATAATAAAATCAATGAGCCTTTAGCCATGATGATTAAGATGACAAGAAGGCAATAACTTTCAGAAATAGTGAAGGAAGGAACATGTCTGGGAATCACATAAACATGGAAAGGGTCGTGGGAGTATTTGGAACTATATTAGGCTAATAAGCTTACAAAAACTTTAATGAAATAGACAAATCCTTTAAATAGCATATTCTGTCGAAGTTCACTCAAGGAGTAACAAAGAGCACAATTAACCTCATATCTATTAAAGAAACTAAATGTGTAGCTTAAAAAAAAAACTCAACAGATTATTGGGGGTGAAAAGGCCTAAGTGAGGTCAGGGGAACAGACTGAGTAAAAAATAGTGGAGGGAGGGCTAATCAAAATCTAAGAAGATATAAATAAGTCATATGGAAACCTACTCTTTTGGACAATGGAACACTCAGAACCCATCGATTGTTACTAGAAATTTTTCAGTGCCAAAGATGGGATGCCTTCCAGTGAGCTGTTGACCAGGGAGGTCACTGATACTCCCAAAATGTCACAGGCCATTGCTGAGGCTCTTGGTTTCCCACCAGGAATAGATGCTAAGACCCAACTGCTGAAGACTCCACATACTTAGGCTACAAGACCACTGAGAAATCCTGTTGGAGCTGAGCTGAAAACCTCCTCCATTTAAACCAGCTGACAGAAAGCTGGACAAAGCTATGCTACATGCAGTTCAATGGGAGAGAGGGAGATCACCAGTGAAGATACTCAACAGTGGACACCACAAGCCTTAAATTTGGCCAGCCAGGCCAAATGAGCCAACAGGTGCAATAATGGCATGTCTGTTATGGGGGAAACCAACCACTAGGGGTAGTCACGAGCCCTAGGGGTGTAATGTCTGCTGATGTCTGGCTAAATGTATGTACTATGCTCACCAAACTGCCCAGTAAACACTTTTCTTAATATTCATCCCATATATTAATGCTACTCTCACTTTTGGTTAGAGAAGCTTCTCTTTTCAGATGGCACTTGGGATGACTCAGAAGGCACCATTGTGCTGAGAAGAAGTGACAGAGGAGTGTTCAGCACTGAAATATCTCTATCACATCTTCCAGGGCTCAGGGTCTATTGCAGAAGAGGTGGCAGAAAGAATGTAAGAGCCAAAGGAAGGGTAGGACTCCTTACAACGTGCTCCTCCAGACACAAAATGCCCTGGATATCCATGACCTCACAATGCCTGACACTGCCTACACAAGACCATCATAATAGGAGGAAAAGATCATGACATCAAAATAAAAGAGAGACTGATTGGAAGGGGGAGGGGATATGATGGAGAGTGCAATTTCAAAGGGGAAAGAGGAGGGAGGGAGGGAATTACCATGGGTTATTGTCTACAATTATGGAAGTTGTCAATAAAAAAGAAATTAGGGCTAGAGAGATGGCTTGGCAGGTAAGTGCTTGCCTGTTAATTCTAAGGACCCCAGTTGGAGGCTCAATTCCCCAGGACCCACAAAAGCCAGATGCACAAGGGGGCACATGCATCTGGAGTTCCTTTACAGTGGGTAGAGGCCCTGGCACACCCATTCTCTCTATCTCTATCTGTCTCTTTCTCTGTCTGTTGCTCTCAAATAAAAAAAAAATTTTTAATTTAAAATAAATATTTTTTTTTAATCCAGATGTCTTTATTGGGATATTCTACCAAATATTTCAAGCAGGCACTTCAAGATAATGGATGAGAAGGAAATATTTCGGAACTCATTCAGTGCAGATTCACTTGTTTATCAAAACCAGGCAAAAATATTAACAAAAACTTAGACATCCAGGCAAATGTAGGAGGATTCCATGAGCTCAAGGCCACCCTGAGACTACATAGTATGTTCCAAGTCAGCCTGGGCTATAGTGAAACACTACCTCAACCCCCCACCCCACACACACACACAAAAACAACCTTAAACTAATATTTTTCACAAACAAAAACATATAAAAAATTCTTAAATGTTTATCCAAGGAAATCCAACATACTAAAAAGCTGGAGAGATGGGTCAGTAGTTAAGAGCATTTCCTATACAAGCATGAGGGTCTAAGGAGGCCTATGATATCACTGGAGTTTGATCCCCATGGCCCACATTAATAACTGGGACCAGAGACTCAGAATCACTGGAGCTTGGGGAAGTGTGTGAGGAGGGCCAGCAAGCTCCCAGATCACTAATTAGAATGGACCAAAGACACTTGCCTGCAAAGCCTATGGACTAGGGTTTGATTCCCCAGTGCCCACATAAGGCCAGATACACAAAAGTGGTACATGCATCTGGAGCTCATTTGCAGTGGCTAGAGGCTCTGGTGTGCCCATTTTCATTATCTCTGTCTCTTATAATAAATAAATCAAATCTCTTATAAGAATACAGTAGGGAGCCAGGTGTGGTGGCGCACGCCTTTAATCCCAGCACTCAGGAGGCAGAGGTAGGAGGATTGCCGTGAGTTTGAGGCCACCCTGAGACTCCATAGTGAATTACAGGTCAGCCTGGGCTAGAGTGAGACCCTACCTCAAAAAAAAAAAAAATAAATAAATAAATAAAAAAAAAACCAAAAAAAAAACATAAGGCCAAATGTGGTTTCTTTCAGGAATGCAACACTGATCCTACATTCAAAATTAAACCTCATAATTCAAAATGTTAACAAACAAAATAAGAAATATTATATGAATGTCTCAATAGACAGAAAAATCATTTGGCAAAATTTAACCACCATTCTTGTTAAAAACTTCCAGCCAACTAAGCATAGAAGGAAACTTCCTCAACCTGATAAAGACCATCAATCAAACATCAGACTTGGGCTGAGAGATGATGGCTCAGCAGTTAAAGGCACCTGCTCACAAAGACTGATGTCCTAGGTTCAATTCCCCAGTACTCATGTAAAGCTAGACACACAAAGTGGCATATGTACCTGAAGTTCATTTGTAGCCACAAGTTGCCTTGCCATGCCCATTCATATATTTCTATCTGTCTGTCTGTCTGTCTCCCTCACGTGCACATGCTAGCTCACTATCTATTTCTATCTCTCCCTCTTCCTGTCTGCTTACAAATAAATAACACTTTTTAAACTCAGACTTAATGGTAACAAGCCAAACACCTCTCCTCTAAGATCTGGAGCCCAGCTACCCTATTCAGCAACACAGTCATGTGGTCATTCTGTAAATATGTCATGTTTGTATGCTGTGTAAATACTATTTTAACTTTAAACAAAATGTCGTGTCTTTAGCTAACTGGTAGCACATATAAAAACAACTTCTAGGTATATTTGGCTTCACATCTTACAAAACTGTTTAACTTATTAGTTCTGGTGACTTTTATGCAACTTCCAATACACAATTCAAAATGTGTGTGTAGGAGCTGGAGAGATGGCTTAACAGTTAAGCACTTGCCTTTGAAGCCTAAGGACCCCAGTTCGAGATTCAATCCCCCAGGACCCACGTAAGCCAGACACACAAGGTGGCACATGCGTCAGGAGTTCGTTTACGGTGGCTGGAGGCTCTAGTGTGCCCATTCTCCCTCCCTCCTTCTCTCTCTCTCTATCTATCTCTATATATCTCTCAAATAAAAACAAATAAACAAAAAATCTTTTTTAAAAAATAGGGCTGGAGAGATGGCTTAGTGGTTAAGATGTTTGCTTGCCAAAGCCAAAGGATCCCAGTTCGATTCTCCAGGACCCATGTTAGCCAGATGCGCAAGGCGGCGCAAGCACCTGGAGTTCCTTTGCAGTGGCTGGAGGCACTGGTGTGCCCATTCTCTCTCTTTCTCTCAGCCTCTTTCTAGCAAATAAATGAATTAAATAAATACATTTTTAAAAATTAAAAAATATATGTGTGTTTTTTAAGGGGAAACTCACTGGAGATGAACCAGTAAAATCCTCACAAGCCACATGAGTAACTGGATCGTCCCAAAGGTGAGTACGGAGGGACTCTGGCTGCCTTTCCAATGCACATGCCCCTCATGATCCACCAGGCCACACGGTACAATACGGCAAGAAAATTGATTCATAGAAATTGACGAGGCCGTTCAAAAATTTACATGGAAAAGTACTCTAGATTCCTCAAAACAGAGCTGAAAGGAAAAGCATGACCTAACACTCGGATGTCAACACTCAGCACATACAAGCCTGTAGTAATCAAGGCAGTGTGGCACTGAGATGCAGACAGACATGCAGATCAGTGCAACAGAAGAGAGGATGTGAGTTCATCCCACACAGGCCTGCTCAATCAACACCCAGCAAAAGTGCCCGGGCAGCTCAGTGCAGAAAGGAGACTCTTTCTTACCAAGTAACAGATGTCCATATGCAAAAAGAAGGAATCAAAGGCACACGCCTTTAATCCCAGCACTCCGGAGGCAGAGGTAGGAGGATCACTGTGAGTTCCAGAACACCAAGAGACTACATAGTGAATTCCAGGTCAGCCTGGATTAGAGTGAAACCCTATCTCATTAAACCAAAATTAAAAAAAAAAAAAAGGCAGGGGGAGGGGAGGCAGGAAGAAAAAGGGAGAGGAGAGAAAGAAAAAAGAATCTTTACTCTTAATAAAAAAAAAAAGACATAAAGACATCAGAGACATAAATGTAAATTCTAAAGCCATAAAACTTCCATCAAGAAATTGGATGCCAGGAATGGAGGGATGGCTTAGCAGTTAAGGTGCTTGCTTGCAAAGCCAAAGAACCCAGGTGCAATCCTCAGGACCCACATAAGCCAGATGCAAAAGGTTGTACATGCATCTGGAGTTCGTTTGCAGCAGCTGGAGGCCCTGGCGTGCCCACTGTCTGTCTCTGTGTGTGTGCATGTGTGTGTGTGTGTGTGTGTGTGTCTCCCTCTTTCTATCAAATGCATAAATAAAAAAAAATTTAAACTTGGTCGGAGAGATGGCTTAGCACTTAAAGTGCTTGCCTGCAAAGCCTAAGAACTCATGTTCAAATCTCCACATATCCAGATGCACAATGATGCAAGCATGCAGTGTCGCACATGTACCACAAGGGACTGCACACATCTGGAGCTCATTTGCAGTGTCTGAAGGGCCTGGCACACCCATTCTATCTCAAAAAATAAATTCAGTATATATATATATATATATATATATATATATATATATATATATATATATATATATATATATATATATATATATATTGAATTCCAGGTCAACCTGGGCTAGAGCAAGACTCTACCTTGAAGAAACAAAAAAAAAAAAAAAAAAAAAAGAGGAGGAGGAAAAGAAATTGGAGAAAAACTGGGGATGTGGTTGTACACACCTTTGAGTAGGAAGATCACTATGAGTTCAAGGCTAGCATAGGGCTGCGGAGTAAGTTCTAGGTCAATCTAGGCTAGACTGCAACCCTGCCTTGAATAAAGAAAAACTGGGGCTGGAGAGATGACGTAGCGGTTAAGCGCTTGCCTGTGAAGCCTAAGGACCCCGGTTCGAGGCTCGGTTCCCCAGGTCCCACGTTAGCCAGATGCACAAGGGGGCGCACGCGTCTGGAGTTCGTTTGCAGAGGCTGGAAGCCCTGGCGCGCCCATTCTCTCTCTCTCCCTCTATCTGTCTTTCTCTCTGTGTCTGTTGCTCTCAAATAAATAAATAGATATTAAAAAAAAAAAAAAGAAAAACTGTGGTACTTTGAGTTAGGTGTCACTCATAAATGCATGTATTCTGAGTGCTAGGTTCCCAGCTTGTGGCCATTTGGGATTGGAGCCTACTGGAGGAGGACGTTGCTGGGGGCGGGCTTATGAGTGTCATTCATTATAGCCAGCTGCCAGTGCGCGGCTCACCCTCACGGGCTGTTTGCCGCCCCTGTGGCCTCTGCTCGCGCTATCACTTTCCCCTGCTACCTACCATGGAGCTTCCCTGCGAGACCGTAAGCCAAAATAACCCCTTTCCTTCCACAAGCTGCTCTTGGTTGGGTGTTTTCTGGCAGCGATGAGAAGGTAAGTACAACACAAAGAAATAGGAGAAAAGCCTCATCCCTTTAGGTTAGGCAAAGCTTTTTTAAGCGCAATGTGGTAAGTACAAAGCACTTTTTAAAATGATAAATTGGAGGCTGGGAACATGGTCCAGCAAGTAAGAGCACAAACACAAGCATTGGGACCTGAGCTCAGTGCCTAGTACCCTCATAAAAAGCCACACGTGAGCTGGAGAGACGGCTTAACAGTTTAAGGAACTTGTCTGTGAAGCCTAAGGACCCATGTCCAACTCCCCAGATCCTACATAAGCCGTACACACAAGATGATGCATACACAAGGTCACATGCGCACAAGGTGGCACATGAGTCTGGAATTCAGCTACAGTGGCTGGAGGCCCTGGCATGCCAATTCTCCATCACCACCACCCCCATTTTTTTTAAAAAAAAAAAAAAAGGCCAATCTGGGCTGGAGAGATGGCTTAGTGGTTAAGCGCTTGCCTGTGAAGCCTAAGGACCCCGGTTCAAGGCTCGATTCCCCAGGACCCACGTGCCAGATGCACAAGGGGCGCATGCGTCTGGAGTTCGTTTGCAGTGGCTGGAGGCCCTGGCGCTCCCAATCTCTCTCTCTCTCTCTCTCCCCCTCTTTCTCTGTGTGTCTGTAGCTCTCAAATAAATAAATAAAAAATTTTTAAAAAAAAAAAGGCCAATCTGTTGGGTATGCCTTAAAAAAAAAGCTAGGTATGACCACACATGTCTGTAACCCCAGTGCTAAAGAGTCAGAGACAGAAAAACTCTGGAAGAAGAAATTGCTGGCCAGCCAGTCAGACCAAAACCAAACAAACAAAAAAACAATGTGTTCCAGGCACAACAAGAGACTCCATCTCAAGGAAACGACTCAGAAGAGCAACAGAGGACGCCTAACATCTTCCTCTGGACTCTGAACACATGCATATGGGGTGCACACATGTGCACACACACACACAAAAAGTTAATGTTAAATTGAATTTTGCCAATGCTGCGCATGGTGGTGCCCACCTGTAATCACAGCAATCTAGAGGCTGAAGCAATAAGATCACAAGTTGAAGATCAGCATGGACTACATGATGAGATCCTGTCACAAAGCTTGAATTATATTAAGGCAAAACATTTGCTCTTCAGAATATAGTTAGGATAATAAAAGTGAAACTACTGGCTACAAGAAAATACTTTTAAATCATATATCTGACAAAGAACTTTTATATGGAATAAAGAACCATCATAAAACAATAATGAGAAATCAAACACAGCTCTTTTAAAAAAAGGTTTAAGTGCACAATTTACTAAAAACTGTATGTAAATAATAAGTATAGGAGAAGATAGTCAAAATCATTTTCATTGGAAAGAAATGAACTAAAATCAAAATGAAATCTTTTTTTTTTTTTTTTTTGAGACAGGGTCCTACTATGTAGCCAAGACTGTCCTTGAACTCCTGCCTCAGCTGCCTGTGTTCTTGGATTATAGGCATGCACCACCATGCCCAGCTTAAAATATCTCCTTATATGTACTAAAATGGCTAAATAAAACTTGACAAGATCAAGTGTTGAAGAGGATATAGAGTCAGGCAAAGCTGGACGCTGTGGTGCATGACTTTAATCCCAGCACTTGGGAGGCAGAGGTAGGAGGCTCGCCATGCCATAAGTTTGCATTGCTGGCAGAAACCACCCAACCAAGAGTATCTTGTGGGGGTAAAAAAAAAAAAAAAAAAAAAGGTTCATTTAGGCTTAGGCTTAGAGGCTTACACACTCAAGGTGAAGCTCCATAACAGGGGAAAATGATGCCATGAGCCCAGAGGGCAGACATCAGCTCCTGGCCAACAACAGCAATAGGAGAGTGTGCCAAATACTGGCAAAAGGAAGCTGGTTATAATACCCATAAGCCTGCCCCCAACACTACACTGCCTCCAGGAGACATTAATTCCCAAATTGTCATCAGCTGGGGACTTGGCATTCTGAACACCTCAGTTTATTGGGGGGTGGGGGTTCCTGAGTCAAACCACCACAGCTTCTAATAAATAGAATTTGAAATGGGGCCTGGAGCGATGGCTCAGCCAGTAAGCCACTAGTGAGCCATGAGGAGCTGAGTTCAATCTCCAGCATCCACATAAAGCTTGGTATGGCAGCCAATACCTGTAAGCCCAGCACTGGGCAGGTGGACATACAAAATCCCTGGAGCTGGCTGGCTACTAATCTAGTCAAATTGGTCAGCTCCAGGTTCGGTGAGAGACCTTGTCTCAAAAAATAAAGTAGAGGGCTGGAGAGATGGCTGAGCAGTTAAGGCACTTGCCTGCAAAGCCAAAGGACCCAGGTTCAATTCCCCAGAACCCACATAAAACCAGCTATACAAGGTGGTACATGTGTCTGGAGTTTGTTTGCTGTGGCTGGAGGCCCTGGCCCACCCATTCTCTCTTTCTGCCTCTCTCTCTCTCTCTCTCTTTCTCTCAAATAAATAAATAAAAGTAAAATATAAAGTGGAGAGCAATTGAGGAAGACAGACACCAGATGTCAATCTGGCCTAAACACACACATGCACACACATGTGTACGCACACACCAGCACAACTGTGCAGTCACACACATGAATATAATATGCACACAGACGCACACATGCAAAACGTGTAGAATAATAGTATAGCCACAAGAACTTAAAACAGTGTTGGAGAGATGGCTTAACAGTTAAGGCACTGCCTGCAAAGCCAAAGGACCCAGGTTTGATTCCCCAGGCCCCACACAAACCAGATGTACAAGGTGGTGCATACATATGGAGTTTGTCTGCAGTGGGCAGAGGGCCTGGCCCACCCATTCTCTCTCTCTCTCTCTAAAAAATAATAGTAAAAAATTTAAAAATATTAAAAAACTTTACATAGCTCCATGCCAATATTTTATGTGAGCATTCCTAACAATCTTTTTTTTTTTTTTTTTTTTGAGGCAGGGTCTTTCATTGTGGGTCACTGTTAGAAACTCCAGGCTAGCCGGCTTGTGACCTTGGGGGTGAGTCTCCTGTCTTCAGCTCCCTTCTTACCCTGGGCGCGCTGGGATTACAGCACAAGGACCACAGAGTCAGGCTTTCTGTGGGCTCAAGGGATCAAAACTCAGCTATTCGCGCTTACATAACAAGGAGAATGTATAAACAGGCTGAGACAGCCATACAGCGGAACACTGACACAGAGAAAGAGCAAATACTAGAAGGAAAGAACAAAGCTGGAGGAGAGGCATGACCCGACTTCAAGGCATACTATACACGCATTGGTATATTTGCCCATTTTCTCTTGCTTTAATGAAATACCTAAGGTTGGGAACTTCATAAAGAAAAAGGTTTAGTTAGTTCACATGTTTGGAAGCTGTCTAAAACCAGGGGGTCCAGGGCTGGAGAGATGGCTTAGTGGTTAAGTGCTTGCCTGTGAAGCCTCAGGACCTCGGTTAGAGACTCTATTCCCCAGTGCCCACATAAGCCAGATGCAGGTGGCACATACATCTAGAGTTCATTTGCAGTGACTGGAGACCCTAGTGAGCCCATTCTCTCTTTCTCTGTCAGGCGCTCTCAAATAAATAAATAAAATAAAATAAATGTCCCCAGTAATTTGGCCTTTTATGAAAGACCTCATGCAGAATGTTATCTAGACAGATCTTATTTAACACCATTCACGAAACTGAACTCAAATCAAATGCCAAACACAAAACTATAAAACATCCAGAAGATAATATGGAAGACAGCAGAGGTGACTTGAGCTTCATAACTCTTTAGGTCCAATGCCAAAGGCCGCCCCATTCCACGGGAGGAAAAACTGACAATCTGAACTTCATGATAATTAAAACCTTCTGCTCAGGCCGGGCATGGTGGCATATGCCTTTAATTCCAGCACTCAGGAGGCAGAGATAGGAGAATCGATCGCCATGAATTCAAGGCTAAGACTACATGATGAATTCAAGGTCAGCCTGGGCTAGGTGAGACCCTACCTCATAAAAACAAAAAAAAAAAAAAAAACGCTTTTGCTCCTTGAAATGCGTTGTCAAAAGAATGAAAGCTTGGGGAAAACAACTGTAAACATGGGCCTAATAGAGGTCCATTATTCAGGATCTATAAAGAACTCTTAGAGGACAGAGAACTCCACAATTACAACACCAGTGATGTAAACCAGGCCTGGTATTGCACACCTATAATCCCAGCACTTGGGAGAGATGGAAGCAGGTCGATCATGAGTTCAAGACCAGGCTGGGCTACATAGTGAGACATTGTCCAAAGAAAGACACCAGCAACAACTGAAGCGCAAAATGGGCCAAAGAAATAAGCATACATGAAAAGATACCTTATTTGTCATCAACACAAAAATGGAAAATGAGATAGATTTCCATACTAAGTACATAATGGCCAAATCCAAAACACTGCCAATGCCAAGCACTGGCAAAGGTAAGGGGCAGCAGGAGCTCTCATGTGGTGCTGGTATGGGTACAAAAGGGTAGCACCACATTGGAAAACAGTTGACTCTTTCTACCAAAACTTAGTATAGCTGGGCGTGGTGTCTTTAATCCCAGTACCTGGGAGGCAAAGGTAGGAGGACCACCATGAGTTCAAGGCCAGCCTGAGACTACATAGTGAATTCCAGGCCAGCCTGAGACTACATAGTGAATTCCAGGTCAGCCTGAGCTACAGTGAGACCCTACCTTAAAAAATAATAAAAAATTAAAAAAAAAAAAAAAAGTTTGATATATACTTTTACCATAGGGTGCAACAAGCAGGCTTTTTAGTATGGCCTGGAAACTTTCTGACCACACAGAACTTGCACATGACTGTTTAGAATAGCTTTATTCATATTTGCCAAAACATGTGGGAGCAAATAAGATCTATTGTGTTGGGCTAGAGAGATGGCTTAGGGATTAAGCAGTTGCCTGTGAAGCCTAAGGACCCCAGTTCGAGGCTCGATTCCCCAGGACCCATGTTAGCCAGATGCACAAGGAGGCGCACGCGTCTGGAGTTCGTTTGCAGTGGCTGGAGGCCCTGGCGCGCCCATTCTCTCTATATATATCTGCCTCTTCTCTCTGTGTCTGTTGCTCTCAAATAAATAAATAAATAAATGAACAAAAAAAAATTTTAAGATCTATTGTGTTGATAAAAAACTGAAACACACACAATGGAATGATTCACGATAGGTGAGAGAAATGAGCTGCCAAGACATGAAAACATGTGTTTTCACTGAGACGCAAATCACCAAGTGAAAGAAGCCAGCCTGGAAAGTCTACAAACTCCATGACTCCAGTTCCTTCTCATTCTAGGAGAGAAACCACCTGTGGAGAGGGTAAGTGTTGCAGTCATGTTGGCGTCGCTGCCAGAAATCACCTGACCAAGAGCAGCTGGTGGGGAAAAAAGGGCTTATTTTCGCTTACAGACTTGAGGCGAAGCTCCATGATGGCAGAGGGAAACAGTGGCCTGATAGAGGGTGGACATCAACCCCTGGCCAACATAAAGTGGACAAGAGCAACAGGAGAGTGTGCCCAACACTGGCAAGGGGACACTGGCTATAGCACCATAAGCCCACCTCCAACAATACACCCCCTCCCGGAGGTGTTAATTCCCAAATCTCCATCGGCTGAACACCTAAGTTTATGGGGGACACCTGACTCAAACCACCACAATAAGATTAGCAGTTGTCAGGGGACAGGGGAGAGGGATGGAAACCACTCAGAGCATGGAGGATCTTTAGGGCAGTGACATGTACCACCACGTGTTTGACCAAGCCCTCAGCATGTACACCACCAAGAGCGAACCCCAAGGCAAACTCGTGGCCACAGATGATGTGAGGCGTGCGGTGAACCGCATTATCGAGATGCTGCGTAGCGTGGGGGAGGCTCGGCCCGTGAGAGACTTGCTGTGTAAGCACGAGGTCCCGGCTGGGCCTGAGTTTGATCCCTGGCGCCCATGTAAGCGGTGACCCCAGTCCTGTGGGAATGAGGACTAGAGAAACGGCTGAGGCTTGCCACTTAGCCAATCTGACTGAAAATGGCAGCTCACATTCAGTAAGAAACCCCATCTCAAGAACACAGGACAAGTGTGTGACAGAGGACACCCAACATTCTCCTCTGGCCTCCACACACCTGTACGGGGTACATGAATCTCTATACACCTCCCTCCCTCTCTCTCTCTCTCTCTCTCTCTCTCTCTCTCTCTCTCTCTCTCTCTCTCACACACACACACACACACACACACACACACACACACACACACACAGGACACTTCATACCTCTTTCTGGGGAGGCACCTCAGGGGTAGAACGTCTACCTCACGAAGTCAATCCCCAGCTGCACTACAAGAGGAAAGAGGGGTACTAAACGAGGAAGATAAGGGGAAGAAGAGGAAGAGGAGGTAAGGAAAAGGTGAGAGGAGGAAGAGGAGGAGAACAGTGACAGACATGACTGCCTGTATCAACATAGCTAACAAGGCTGGAGGAAGACACAGCCTGGGATAGACCTTCAGCACCGGGCAGTGATCTTGCTGCATTTCCACAGTGTGTTCTTTCAAGGTTTATGCCTCTCCGACTAGTGAAAGGCCAGGTATTTTCTCTTTTAGTATTTTTACTTATTTATTTATTTGGGGGGGCGTTCAAGGTAGGGTCTCACTCTAGCCCAGGCTGACGTGGAATTCACTATGGAGTCTCAGGGTGGCCTCGAACTCACAGTGATCCTCCTGCCTCTGCCTCCCGAGTGCTGGGATTAAAGGCGTGTGCCACCACGCCTGGCTAGTATTTTTATTTATTTATTTGCAAAGAGAGAGAGATGAGCATGCCAAGGCCTCTCGCCACTGCAAACAAACTCCAGACGCATGGCGATATTTCATAATCTGGCTTTATATGAGTACTAGGGAGTCAGACCTGGGTCATATCAGGACTTGCAAGCAAGTGCCTTTAACCACTGAGCAATCTGTCCAGGCCCCATGACCAGATATTTTCCTTTCCAACCCATCATAGGCCAATGTTAGTGATTAAGCTAAAAGGTTTGTGCGTGGGGCTGGGGAGACGGCTCGATTGAACTGGGCTCCTTAAGCTTCGCAGGCAAACACCTTAACCGCTAAGCCATTTTCCCAAGCTCAAATGCATTGCATTTTAAATTTTTATTTTTATTTATTTATTTGAGAGAGACAGACAGAGGGGGAAAGAGGCAGAGAGAGAGAGAATGGGCGCGCCAGGGCCTCCAGCCACTGCAAACGAACTCCAGACATGCGCACCCCCTTGTGCATCTGGCCAACGTGGGTCCTGGGGAATCGAGCCTTGAACCGGGGTTCTTAGGCTTCACAGGCAAGCTCTTAACTGCTATGCCATCTCTCCAGCCCATGCATTGCATTTTAAATCATGTATGGTTATCAGTTTATGGGGGCCAGGGGCAGAACGTGGTGGTTTGATTCAGGTGTTCCCCATAAATTTAGGTGTTCCGCGTGCTAGGCTCCCAGCTGATAAAGATTTGAGAATTAACGCCTCCTGGAGGCAATGTATTGTTGAGGAAGGGCTTGTGGGTAGTATAGTCAGTGTCCCCTTGCCTGTGTTTGGCACACTCTTGTTCCTGTTGTCCACCTTATGTGGGCCAGGGGGTGATGTCCACCCTCTGCTCATGCCATCATTTTCCCTGCCATCATGGAGCTTCCCCCTCAAGCCTGTAAGCCAAAATAAACCTGTTTTTCCCACAAGCTGCTCTTGGCTGGGGGATTTCTACCAGCAATGAGAACCTGACTGCAACACCCAGCAAGCACGTAAACAGCCGGTACAGCCACACATGCCTGCAACTCCAGTTTTGTGGGAAGCAGAGACTGGAGAAATCACTGGAGCTCACAAAACCACAGCTCCAGGTTCAGAGACTCTGCCTCAAGGAACTGCATGGCTGAGCAACAGAGATGACACCGCATGTTCTCCCCTGGCCCCCACCCGTGCATACACCTGGCGCACACACACACACACAGGCATGCATACTGTGCACACACGCACAATTCCACGTGCTCACTCTCCATTTTCTCCTCCTCACAGGTCAGCGACCCAGGCCTTACAAAATGGCCAGTCTCCATCCTCAGGCAACTGCCAGCAGTTCCTCACATTACTCTCTGCTGAGCACCCTGCACCTGGCTTCCTGGTCACCAGGAAGGAATAGAAGACAGTCTGTAGGGACCGACTTTCCTCATACCCTTTGTGACGGTTAAGTTTGTGTCAACTTGATCTGTTTAGGAATCCACAGACATTCCTCATAAGTGGGTCTCTGAGGTTGCTTCCAGGAAAGATTAATTAAAGGAATCCTTCCCCCAGGGTGAGCCCTTCCCCCAGGTGGATGGCCCCTGGGGAGGGGAGGCTTTATCCAAAGAAGCTCTGGGAAGAAGAAAGGTATTCCCTTCCCCTCCCCTTCCATCCCCTCCCCTCCCCTCCCTTCCTCTCCCCTCCCACCTGGCTGCTGCTTGTTGCTTGCTGCATTCCAGTGTGGACCAAAGACCAGCATCTCTCCAGGACGCCTCCAGGCCTTCAGTGCAGGATTGGGACTGCTGAGGCATCCAACCTTGTGAACTGAGCAGCTACCAGGTTCCTTGACTCTCAGGCCTATAATCTGCTATTGTTGGACTGTCAAAAACTAATCCAATAAATTCCCTTTTAAAGCAATTCATTTGATCAGTTCTGTTCCCTAGAGAACCCTGACTAATACACCCTTCTTTGTCATTCCTGATGAGTATTTCACGTTCCCATCTAAGGCCACAATTCTCCATGTATGGACCAATTCCACCCTCTCTCTCTACTCAGGGATACTGTTCCATCAAGTGTTGGGAGCCATTGGACTGGCCTGAATCCATAGTTCTGTTGCAAGATATAAAAAGGACTGCGGAGAAATAAGTGGTGCTTCAGTCCTGGACTGAAGTCCTTGCTTTCATTCTTTCTCCTGTCTTTCTTTAATCCTCATTCCCCATCAGGCTCAAACTCTTTCAGCCGGCAGGCTCCAGCAATCAAGTCTTCTTTTCCTCCTGTAGCAAAGATATCTTCCCTTCCTACTGATCTTTGTCACCAGTATACATGTTATCGTTCCTCCTACCTTAAGAGAAAAGCAGACGAAAGAGATGGCTTAGCAGTTAAGGTGCATGCCTGCAAAGCCTAAAGGACCCAGGTTCGATGCCCCAGGTCCCACGTAACCCAGATGCATATGGTGGCACATGCATCTGGAGTTCGTTTGCAGTGGCTAGAGGCCCTGGCACACCCATTCCCACTCCCCCCCACCCCTGTCTCTAATAAATAAAAAATAATAATTTTAAAAAACAGAGAAAAGCCTCACTCGTGACACCCCCCTCTGGTTTCTTTCCATCATTCTTTTAACACCATCTACACTTTCTCCAGACCCTTTTCTTTCCTTAGCGAACTCAAATCTAGCTTGCCCTATTAAAGCCCTCTCCCAAGGTCACCAGTGACAGCCCCTTAATAAACCATCAGAGTCAATACCGGCATTTGAAGCCGACACTCTCAACAGCCCAACCCTCATCTCAGCCACAGCTGCGGTGGACAGCTTCCCCATGTCCACTCACCCCACCGCACTCTGCTTTCGACCTCCAGGCTGCCTCCCCCAGGAAGCCCAGACCCAGGTCCCCACTGTCAGAGCAGAGAGGTCCGAGGGACATTCTGCATCTTCCCAGAGATCTCAGGGGGAGGTGAATCCCTCAGTAAGGCGGCTGGGTAGCATATCCACTACCGCTCTCTCTCCTCGCAGGCCTGTTCTTGGAACAACTTTGCATACAAACATGTGGACCGAGAGTCTCATCCACAGGCTCTGCCTGCAGAGGACCTAAGACCGTCTCACCTAACTCACCAACCACACTGGGCCCGGCCCGGCACTCTTCTCCCACAGGCAGCGCTTCCATGGCTTCTAGGGTACTGGCCTCCCAGTTCCCATGAGCTCTGGGTCTCTTCCATACTTCCTCCTCTCATGGGGTCAGCCAGAATCATCGCTTTAAGATCACCCTAACACTGGTGCTCCCCATGTTTAACAAGCCCCCCATCTGTTCCTTCAACACAACTCAGACCTCCAAATGCTTATTCAGTTTTCCCGCCGGGATGACTGAATCTCAGCATGCACATAAAAGGCCGGAACCCAAGTGCTGAGGGCCAGGGGAAAGACAGGAAAATGACTGGAGCTCGCTGCTCAGCCAGTCTGATAGGAAAAAATAAAAATAAAAGAAAAAAAAATGGCAGCTTCAGATGCAGTAAGAAAATAAGGCAGATGCAGGGGACGACACTAGGTGTTCTCTTCTGAACTGTGCATGCGTACACACGGAGCTCATGCACACACGCGCACGTGCGTGCACACACACAAACCCTCATCTTGAGCATAGCAACAGAGAAAAGATGTCCATCGTCCTCAGAGTCTCAGCAACTTGAGGGTTATCGATGACTCTGAGGACTGTAGAGTTGGCTTAGCAGTTAAGGCACTTGCCTGCAAAGCCAAAGGACCCAGGTTCAATTCCCCAGGACCCACGTAAGCCAGATGCACAAGGTGGCACATGCGTCTGGAGTTCATTTGCAGCATTCCTAATCTCTCTCTCTCCCAGCCCCTCCCTCCCTCTCTCACTCTCTCTCTCTCTCTCTCTCTCAGATAAATACAATAAAATATTAGGGCTGGAGATAGGGCTTAATGGTTAAGAAGCTTGCCTGAAAAGTCTAAGGACCCAGGCTCAATTCTCCAAATCCCACAAAAGTCAGATCCACAAGGTGGTGCATGCGTCTGGAGTTCGTCTGCAGTGGCTAGAGGCCCTGGTGAGCCTCTAGCACCTACAGCACCCATTCTCCCCTTCTCTCTTTATCTCTCTCCCCCCTTTCTCACAAATAAATAAAATATTTTAAAATAAAATTTAAAAAAATAGAATAATAGAGAAAAAGAGTCAGGCATGGTAGCACATGCCTTTAATCTCAGCACTGGGGAGGCAGAGATAGGAGGAGTGCCATGAGTTCAAGACCAGCTTTAGACTACATAGTGAATTCCATATCAGCCTGGGCTAGAACAAAACCCTACCTCAAAAAAAAAGAAAAAAAAAGTCATTCCCTTTGCTTATTACTGGCAACGCATACAAGAACTAGAGACATTTCTCTTTCAAACAATAGACACAGATATTTGTCAAATGTATCTGGTGAGGGGGCAACAAAAGGATGAAATGTCAGAGAATTCCAAGGTTCAAACTGTTTGACCTGGGTATTGGGTAGATATAACAAAAGTATTATATAATAGCTTTTTTTTTTCTTTTGAAACATATCAATTAAAATTGAGAAATTCAAACGAACCAGACTCAGACATTTTCTTTTGTTAAGAGTTTACCTAGAAGTTGCTAATCTAAGGATTCCCATTTCCCTCACTGCTTCTTTTTTTGTTGTTTTGTTTTTGTTTTTGTTTTTTTGGTTTTTCTAGGTAGGGTCTCGCTCTGGTCCAGGCTGACCTGGAATTAACTCTGTGGTCTCAGGGTGGCTTTGAACTCATGGTGATCCTCCTACCTCTGCCTCCCGAGTGCTGGGATTAAAGGCGTGCACCACCACGCCCGACTCCCTCACTGCTTCTAAGCACATGCTGCTGAATATGAAAGCAACGACTCGGGATACATCACTTGCTTTTCTTACAACCAGACCCAGACATTTGGGGTGCCACAAAGCACTTTCTATGACATGCAATGAAAATTAAGTTGCAACCCAGCTGCTAAGAGTGCTGGGCTCTGTGGGGTTTCTGTTGTATTTGTTTGTTTGGTTGGTTGGTTGGTTGGTTGGTTGGTTTTGGTTTTTCAAGGGAGGGTCTCGCTCTAGCCCAGGCTGACCTGGAATTCACTCTGTAGTCTCAGGGTGTCCTTGAACTCACAATAATCCTCCTACCTCTGCCTCCCGAGTACTGAGATTAAAGGTGTGAGCCACCGCACCCAGCTGCTCTGTGGTATTTCCACCTTGATTTAATACTACTCTCGGAGCTGGGGGACGGGCCAGTGAATAGGGTGCTTGACACACAACCCTCAGTGACTGAACCCAGAATCCCAGATCCCACGTCAAATGCTGGAAGCTGTGGCGGATTTCTGGAATCCCAGTGGACCTATGACAAGAGGGAAGGCGAAGAAGTCCCAGAAGCTTGTGATTAGAGTGGTGGACGATCAGAAACCCTGCCTCAAAATGAGACAGGAGGCAAAGATTGGCCTGAAAGTTGTCCTCTGGCCTCCACGCATGCACAGTGGCGTGCGCAAGAATAACTTCTTTTAAAAGCAAATTAATGGGGGCTGGAGAGATGGCTTAGTGGTTAAGTGCTTGCCTGTGAAGCCTAAGGACCCCAGTTCAAGGCTCGATTCCCCAGGACCCACGTTAGCCAGATGCACAAGGGGGCGCATGCATCTAGAGTGGATGGAAGCCCTAGTGTGCCCATTCTCTCTCTCTCCCTCTCTCTCTCCCTCTCTCTCTCTCTCTCTCTCCCCCCCCCCCCGCCCCTTTCTCTCTGTGTCACTCTCAAATAAATAAAAAAAAAATTTTAAGTAAATTAAAAACATGCCTTCCTCCTCCAAATCAGCCCTGGAAGTACTTACGCTCCTTCATACCCTGGCTATCTTTTGTGCCAAGGAGATCTCAAGGGATTTCCACCCCACATTAGTAGATTCTCAGGCAAGCCAATTCAGTCAGTAATGCCCAAAACCAGTTCCAAATGACAAAGAAGCACAGATGTAGCCTAAACTCAACGCCTTCCTCTCACTGGCACTGGCCCTGCCTTCCACATCTCCTGTCTCCCTGCATGGGCTGCTCACCACCCCCACCCCCGCCAGCCCACACATACAGTCAAGTCATCCTGTTTTGAACGGGCGGCTCCGGCTTCTCGGACACGTTGTCAGGCAGGACAGCCTGTACCTGTGAGCTCCGTGCCTTCCCAGCCCCACCTGACCCGCCAGGGCCCAGCCAGACTGGCCATCGCCACTGCTGCCCTGAGGACTGCACTCATCCCAGCCTCCCCACGGCCGGTGGCTTCCTTTCCTTCCTCCACCGCCGCGGGCTGTGTCCTGATGACTGCTCCTCTTCCGTGCTCCTCGCCTGCTCGTGAACGTTGGTTGCTCCCTGTTGCTGTGGACTCAACTTTTTTTTTTTTAACTGTGGAAAAGATTCATTAAGTCTGTACAAGTTAGTTTTTGTTTGTTTGTTTTCTTTTGTTTTGTTTTTCAAGGTAGGGTCTCACTCTAGCCCAGAACCACTTGGAATTCACTATGTAGTCTCAGGGTGGCCTCGAACTCATGGTGATCCTCCTACCTCTGCCACCTGAAAGCTGGGCGAGCACCACCATGCCCAGCTTACAAGTTAGTTTTGATAAACTATTGGCTATTTGTTACAGTTAATTATTAAGACTTTCATTAAAATAACATACTTCCCACACATCAGAATCTGGAAGCAACATGGACTCAACTATTTTGCTCACTCCCCTGAGTGAGGACACCCCTCTCTCGGGTCTTCTCCAAAGCCTGGTCACTAGTGCTTCCAAAATCTAAAACCGCCCTCCTCTCCCAAGCGCTACACTCACGTGTCCAGCAGCCTTCCCTGCCTCTCTACTCAGAAGTCTGACACGTATCCTAAATGCACCCCAAACTCTTTCATGATCTTGGCCTCCAAATCTGCTTCCTCTCTTACCTCTGTTCAAATACTACCATTTTGTTTGTTTGTTTTGTTTTGTTTCTTCAAGGTACGGTCTCACTCCAGCTCAGGCTGACCTGGAATAGTCTCAAACTCACAGCGATCCTCCTTCGAATAACACCATTTTTATCCAACCAGTTGTCTAAACTTGCAAGCTCTGCACTCTTCTTCCCCACTTGCCCTCTGTGCCTAATTTTAGACACTTCTCTAACCTTGTATATAAAAGCTTTAATCTTCCCCACGCTCTGCCTGGGTTCAGCACCTGAACACTTTTTGTCGAGTCCAATGGCAGCTAATTCATCTCTGCTCCTGACTTTCCCTTTCCCTCCTTTCTTCCCCTCCTCAGTGATCCCGGGTTAATGACACTTTCTTGATCCGATGACAAAAACATAGAAATTAGATTAGCCCTTGAGGGACTGGTGTAGTTCTCTAAGCAAGCCCATGGAAACTTGACCCAATAGAAAATGGACTTGGCTGTATGCGTGCCAGCGTCAGGCAAGTTTTGGGCTCACATGAAAGTCCTCATCAGCCAGCAGTTTGTGAAAGAGAATCCACGCAAGGGTAAAAAGATGTGGCCATTCTTTAGAAGTGGGAGAGGAATGAGTGAGGGACTGTGTTTTGTCAGGTACCCACACCTCATCAATCGTCTACTGGCCTACTAGGTAAAATTTTATTTATTTATTTTTTCGTGTCAACTTTTTATTTATTTATTTTTAATTTAATTTTTATTAACATTTTTCATGATTATAAAAAAATCCCATGGTGATACCCTCCCCCCCACACACACACTTTCCCCTTTGACATTCCATTCTCCATCAAATTACCTCCCCATCTCAATCATTGTACTAACATATATACAATACCAACCTATTAAGTACCCTCCTCCCTTCCTTTCTCTTCCCTTTATATCTCCTTTTTAACTTACTGGCCTCTGCTACTGAGTTTTTTCCTTCTCACGCAGAAGCCCAATCATCTGTAGCTAGGATCCACATATGAGGGAGAACATGTGGCGCTTGGCTTTCTGGGCCTGGGTTACCTCACTTAGTATAATCCTTTCCAGATCCACCCATTTTTCTGCAAATTTCATAACTTCATTTTTCTTTACCGCTGAGTAGAACTCCATAAAATTTTATTAATATAATAAGTGAGGAGCTGGAGAGAGGACTTAGTGGTTAATCGCTTGCCTGTGAAGCCTAAGGACCCCGGTTCAAGGCTTGAATCCCCAGGACCCACGTTAGCTAGATGCACAAGGGGGTGCATGCACCTGGAGTTCGTTGCAGTGGCTGGTGGTCCTGGCACACCCATTCTCTCTCCCTCTCTCTCTCCTTCCCTTTCTCTCTCTCACTCTTCCTCTTTCTGTCTGTCACTCTCAAATAAATAAATAAAAATAAATAAGTGAGGTCCTCTGTGAGCATGCTCCCAGACAGCTCACTTCTACTCACTTCCCCAGTTAACTCCTCCGCACACGGCGCACATGACCCGAATCAACCAAGTGCTTGCAGTCCTTTACGCTTGTTTTGTTGCCTGGAACACCCCAGGCCAGGGCGGCCAGGGCTTCCTCCAGCGCCAGCAGCCCCACAGCGCACCTCCTGATCCCCAAGCACACCTACTGTCACTTCTGCTTTAATTGGCTGTATGCGTGCCAGCGTCAGGCAAGTTTCAGGCTCACATGAAAGTCCTCGTCAGCCAGCGGTTTGTGAAAGAGAATCCACGCAAGGGTAAAAAGATGTAGCCATTCTTTAGCAGTGGGAGAGGAATGAGTGAGGGACTGTGCTTTGTCGGGTACCCACACCTCATTCCTACCTCCAAGTGGGTGGGTACAGGCTGGTTGGAGGAGTGATTCTGGAAAGTCCAAAGACGACGGACCCTGTGTACTGTGTCCCCGAGTGGCTGTGGCATGACTGGCTGGAGGGTCAGGCGACGGCAAAGATGCTACGGAACCCAATCCTCAGGCGCAATGGCATCGGAAACGTTCACGTTATCCTGTGGGGTAGGAACTGGGAACGGCACATCTGGGGTCCCATTCCCCTCCAAGCAGGCAGCTAATTACAAAGTTCAAGAAAGAATGGGATGTGATCTGAAATACAATTGTGATCTATGATCAATACCTTCCACACAATGCTCCCTTAGTCCCCAAGAAATGTACGAGACATTTTGAAGCACCCTAAAACAGCATGGGCCCTGACTTGCTTTGAAGACACCTAGATGTTATTTCCTGAGCAGTAAAATTTATTAAAGATATATTTTGGGGACGGGGAGCTGGCTCAGCGGATGAAAGAGCTTGCTTGCAGAGCCTTACAGATGGGGTTCGATTCCCCAGTGCCGATGTGAAGCCATATGCAGGTGGTGCAAGTGTCTAGATTTTATCTGCAGTAGTACTGGTCCCTGGCAAGCACATACCCTCTCTCTCCTTTCCTCCTCCCCCCCCCCACTTTCTCTCTGCTTGCAAATAAATAAATATTTGAGATATATATATATATGTACATAATTATAATTATATATACAATATATTTATATATATTTATATTTATATATATATATAATTTTTGTTTAAAGCTTTCAGATGCAGCATTTAACTGAGGCAGAGGTAGAAGAATTGCTATGAATTTGAGGCAGTCCTAGGATAGCCTGGACTAGAGTGAGGCACTACCTCAAAAGTCGTTTTGTTTTTAAACTTTGAAAAAGTTTTTCCTTCAGTATTAGCTGAGCCAGGGCTCTTCAAATTAAACTACTGGCAAAAAAAAAAAATAAACAGGACCCAACTCTAGCTTACAGAACAGTGGCAATAGAAGATTCAAGCTAGCTGGGAAATACAATTCTCAACATGGCCACAAGGTGGCAGAATGACTCTGCGCACCAGAGTTGATCAGCAGCCTGTGTAACTAGGGTTGTTAGCAAGTCTCGCCTGACAGTTAACATGCAATTATTGGAAAGCCTTCTCTGCTGAGTGATTGATTTCCCTTTTATTAATGTCTCTGTTTTACACAGACAGGCCCTTCAAGAGTGTTAGTGAGGCCAGGTCAGCTTTCAAATACTGATGCCTTGCTCGGCAAAGGATCAATGGAATTCCGTTAGGATCAACTCCTGGGATGAGCCTTGGCACAGCCTGCAGTGTAGTTACCAAGAAACATAACACTACGTGGAAATCCCTCCACTCTCAAGGTCTGGAAAGAGTCATTTTTAAAAAAAAGTATTTATTTTGGTTTCTTTAAGGTAGGGCATCACTGAAGCCCAGGATGACCTGGATAGACAGAATGGGTGCACCAGAGCCTCTAGTCACTACAACAGAACTCTGGTGCATCACCATGTGTGCATGCATGATATTGTGCACATGCATGATGCTGCGCACATGTGTCACCTTGTGCGTCTGGCTTAAGTGGGTTCTGGGGAGTTGAACCTGGGTCCTTAGGCTTCGCAGGCAAGCACCTTCACTGCTAAGCCATCTCTCCAGCCAGAAAGACTCTTTAAACAAGAAAGAGAGATGTTCAATGTCAAATATCATCCAACTGCCCTAGACAAGAGAAATCATCTGTTCAATTATATATGACCTTATACTTTAAAATCACTTCTCCTGCTCTTGCCAAAAGGGGTTATCTTACTTTTTGTAGGACAAGTAAGGGAGACTGGAAAGCCACACAGAAAACAACCAGGAAAAGTATTATGAATTCATGATAGAAAATAAAAACCTAATTGGATATTAATTTAAAGTCACAAAAAAAGAATCCAAAGAAATCTTTAAAAAAATGTGCCAGGCACAGTCCCACACCTGCAATGCCAGCACCGGGAGATGGAGACAAGAGGATCACCAGTTTGGGGCTAGCCTGTACTATGTAACAAGACCATATCTCGAAACAAAAAGCAAACACAAAACACTGGAAAGAAGAAAAAAAAAGAAGAACCCTAGAGAATCCTAAAGGAAAAAGTCAAGGCGGACCCAAGTGAATGCAGACATATGTCACCTGCGACCCCATGGCTAATGGACTGCTTCCTGCGCTCCTTTCATTGGGAATGCAAACTGTCACACCGTCTTTCGTTAAGTCCCTCGTCTTTGCTCTGGTATTTGTGTGGCTCCATTTCTGTAATAAGAACCCCCGGCTATTATAACAGAAGACAAGGGAATGAACAGAACTGTGAAATCACTCCATAGAAAAACAGCATCAGTGGGCATTTCAGTAGAGGGAGGGGTGGAAGCAGCAGAGAAAGGTGACAAGGGAGCACTGAAAATTGCCCATGTTATTAAGACAAGCTCTCATGTCTCCAGATTATCATCTGGTTTTCTAAGGATCCAAATACCTTTTCATCACATGGACTGGGTTCTGTAAAGTGAGAGTAGACCCGGCTCCTCACTGGTGCCGTTGCACAATGACCCGAGAACAGCCGTCAGCAGCACGGAGCGGAGGCCCAAGAGGCATTCTGAAGCCCGAATGAAGAGACCTGGAGGAGTCAGCGCCCCCTCCTGCTCCAGGACTTCCGCTTCTGGTGTGCATGGAGACTGTGGGAATAAAGGACTTGGGCACAAAGAAGTGATCCCTGTGTGGGGTGACAGACACGCCAATTACCCTGATCTGATCCTCACACGCTACACGTACTGAAATGCCATGCTGTCTCTCATAAACACACATAACTGAATGTGTCAGTTAAAAATATATACTAAAAAAACAAAACATATATATATATATATATATATATATATATATATATATATATACACACATGTGTGTGTATATATATATATATGCACATACATACACATACCGGGCCGGGCATTGTGGCACACGCCTTTAATCCCAGCACTCAGGAGGCAGAGGTGGGAGGATCACTGTGAGTTCAAAGCTACCCTGGAGCTACAGAGTGAGTTGCAGGTCAGCCTGGACTGGAGTGAGACCCTACCTCAAAAAACAAACAAACAAAACACACACACACACACACACACACACACATTCTGGGAGGGCTGAAGAGATGGCTTAATGGTTAAGGCACTTGCCTGTGAAGCCTAAGGACCCAGGTTCAACTCCCCAGGGCCCATGTAAGCCAGATAAGGTGGTTCAGGCATCTGGACTTTGTTTGCAGTGGCTGGAGGCCCTGGTGTGCCCATTCTACCTGCCTGCCTCTCATTCTCATTCTCTCTCTCTCTCTCTCTCTCATACATGAATAAAATTATATGGTTATCAGACATGATGGTACATGCTTTTAATCCTAGTGCTTGGAAGGCTGAAGTAGATGAGTTCGAGGCCACCCTGAGTCAGCCTAGGCTAAAGCAACATTCTACCTCAAAAAAAAAAAAAAGACAGAATATATATACATGCTGGGTTTTTTTCTTTTTTCTTTTTCCCTTGCTGGTACTGAAGACTGAAACTAGGGCCTCTTGCATCCTAGGCAAGCGCTCCACCACAGGGTACATCCCCTCAGCCTTTGCTTCAATTTATTTTTTAATTTTTTTATTTTACAAGGATCTCAAGGGCTGGACTTGAACGCATTGTGTACCCCAAAGAAACATTGAACTTTCAATCTTTCTGCCTCATCCTCTCTACTAACCAGAACTATATACCACATTGATTTTGAAATACCATTCGAATTATAAGAAGGAAGCCAGGCATGGTGGTGCACGCCTTTAATCCCAGCACTCGGGAGGCAGAGGTAGGAGGATCTCTGAGAATTCGAGGCCACCCTGAGACTCCATAGTGAATTCCAGGTCAGCCTGGGCCAGAGTGAGAACCTACCTCGAAAAACCAAAAAGAAAGAACTATAAGAAGGGACTGAGTTGACCTCTGGGGAACCCAAGGATAAGCTCCTACCCAGTGGCTCTCAGCCACAGACTCTTGGGAAAGCTGTTTAACATGCAGCTGGCCTCACCCAGTTCCATCAGGAGGTGTGACGTAAGGCGGGCTCGTTTGTGCTTCTCACAGGTTCCAGATGACACTGACATTGGGGCCAGTAGCCACCTTTCGAAAACTGCTGCTCTACACAAATGACAGGGGCTCTTAAGACCTGGGACATAGAAAAACTACAAAAAATCCAGACAAAGTTGCCCAAACTCCAGTAAGTAACTCCTCGTCCATGCTAACTAAACTCAGCGGAATGCACGCACGCACGCACGCACGCACATACACTCACACTCACACTCACACTCTAGTGAGAGGACGACAGGGACAAAAGGCGGCAGTGGGGAGGGGGAAAGGTGATCAGAAGATAATGTGATGTATAAAACTGTCAAGAACTTTTTACTTAAATTTTAAAAGTAGAAATACACAAGCATCTGCATGTCCAGGAGAGAAGTCTTTGTTGGATTTACCATAGTTAATTTTTATAAGAAAGTATTGTGTTACGTTTTGTTTCCAATGACCACGCACCTAAGTAGAAACTGGTGTCGAGTTTTTTTTTGAAGGGAAGCTTCACAATATCAAATATTAAATAAGGACAGCTTTTCACTCAACAGTTCCACACCCAGAATAGTCAAGCTGTGTGAAAAGATAAAGTCAGGAATATTCACGGCAGTGCACTCTTTAAGAAACCTCACAATGGACATTCGAGTGTCACTGATAAGTCACATACTCCTGGTACTCAGTGGAAAGGCAGGTGGGGAGAGCACACAGTATGTTCCTGGTCAGGACCACTCAAAATACAAGTCTACTGACTGTTGTTTTTGCCACATATAAACATGTAAATCAGCACACAGCCTTCCTTGAAAATGTCACAGCAAATAATATGACAATTTCTGTGAAACTAAATATCGTCAAAGGCTAAATGGGCACAAAGATTGGGATTTACAAGAGGTATGTTTCGGCTGGGCGTGGTGGTGCATGCCTTTAATCCCAGCACTCGGGAGGCAGAGGTAGGAGGATCTCCATGAGTTCGAGGCCACCCTGAGACTCCATAGTGAATTCCAGGTCAGCATGGGCTAGAGTGAGACCCTACCTCCAAAAAAATAAAAAATAAAAATAAAATAAAAAATTTTTCAAGGTAGGGTCTCACTCTAGCAATCCTCATTAGCAATCCTTTTGTAGTTATATAGGAGTTTGGGGTGTCTTTGAGAATTCTTAAGAGTCTTATCTTGGCTTTTTAAAAAAACATATTTTATTTTTATTTCTTTATTAAAGAGAAAAGGCAGATAAGAGAAAGAGAAAACAGGCATTCCAGGGCCTCCAGACAGTGCATACGAACTCTAGACACATGCACGAACTTGTGCATCTGACTTAAGTGGGTCCTGGGTAATTGAACCTGGGTCCTTTGGTTTGCAGGCAAGTGCCTTAACCCCTATGCCATCTCTCCGGCCCTTATCTTGGCTTTTGATTGGCAATAACTATTCAAGAGCAAGGCTCTGGAAGATCACTGAGTCAGTGGCCTCCAGATTCTTGTCTTATGAATTTCAACAAATGACTTTTGTATACCATAGGGTAAAATTTAGAAAGATTTTATTATAGGGAGAAATTAGAGCTTAGGAGAAGGAAAAACTTCAGAGCTCTTGCCTAACAATGGGCGAGAAGGGGCTCTCTGAAAATGGAAGCCCACCTAGAGACCCATATAGGGGTTCTTTTTTTGTTAGGCCAGTCCTGATGTTAGGTAGGTGTCTGGGGTTAGGTATTATGGGAAAGGGCAATGTTCCCAGAAATTTTAATGCTCCAGGAAGGGCATTCTTAGAAGGGGCTGTTAGAGTAGAAGGATTCCCCCAGGGGACAGAGATAAGGCTGGCCCATATTCTTCAGTACAGGCCTTCAATCATGTTTAATTCACTTTTGGGGCCCCATCATCCCGAAACTGCTTCAGTAGCAAGAGTGCTGTTTCTTCTCTGCAGATGTCTCTACATTTCCCTTTGTTCCTGAAGGACATGGGCAGTGATACGATGCTTTGACTGGAGAGATCCCTTATCGTAGCACTGGAGAAAGGCTGCGCTTCTTGCCGGCCACCATCAAGGTAAAAGAGAAAGGCCCTGGCATTGGAATTGTCGTCAGGCAGAGTGGATGCATCACTTATTGCTGGCTGCTTTCAAAGTTATTTTATTGTCTTTAGTTTTCAGACTTTTAATTCTGGTTGGTATTGATGTAGGATTTTGGGGTTTAGAAGGAGGAGGGGTCTCCCAAACTCATGAACCCCAAGTTTGGGTCCTTATCCTATCTTTAACAAATAATTGATAAACACAGACTCACAAAGCATACATGATGAATTATTGAGTCTGTTTAGGGTGAAATCACAAATTTTAGGGCTTATTTAAAGGGAAGTTGTGGTCCAGGACAAGGCTGGAGCAGAGTCACAGGCATATGGAAGATAGGAAGCGCGCACTCGTGGAAGGCACAGCATAGTCCATGAGGTTCCTAGAAGAGAACCGGAGGTCTAGGAAGAGGCTGGGGCAGAACCACAAGCCACGTGGAGGACAGGACCTAGGAGCTTGTGAGGGAGATTTAGAGAAAAGAGGCACGCATGTGGAAGGCGCAGCATCACCCTGAGCCTCCTTGTAGAAGAAAGTTAAGGGAGTTAGTGGTGATGGTTTAAGGAAGATGTTGCAGTCAGGTTCTCATTGCTGGCAGAAATCATCCGACCAAGTTCAGCTTGTGGGGAAAAAATGGCTTATTTTGGCTTACAGACTGGAGGGGAAGCTCCATGATAGCAGGGAAAATGATGGCATGAGCACAAGGTGGACATTGTCTCCTGACCAACTGCAGGCGGACAACAGGAACAGGAGAGTGTGCCAAACACTGGCATGGGGAAACTGGCTATAACACCCATAAGCCTGCCCCCAACAATACACTGCCTCCAGGAGGTGTTAATTCCCAAATCTCCATCAGCTGGGAACATAGCATTCCGAGCACAGTAAGTTTATGGGGGACACCTGAGTCAAACCACCACAGAATAATAGCAGAGGGAAAGTACCAAAGCAAGGAACAGGAAATTCAGATGAGAAATGAGTAGAAAAGACAGTTACACCCATTGTTACTCTGAGTGTAGAGAAATTACATGGGTAGCAGGCCCAGAGTTTAGAGGAAATTCCCACATGGTAGATCCAGGGTTTAAAAGAAAAATAGGGCCGGGCATGGTGGTGCAGGCCTTTAATCCCAGCACTTGGGAGGAAGAAGTAGGAGGCTTGCCAAGAGTTAGAGACCACCCTGAGAATACATAGTAAATTCCAGGTCAGCCTGGGCTAAAGTGAGACTCTACCTCAAAAAAACAAGCAAAAAATAAAATAAAAGAAAATTTGGCTGGGGAGATGACTCAGAGGTTAAGGCACTTGCCTGAATAGTCCTAGCAACCTGAGTTCAATTCCCCAGGAGCCACATAAAGCCAGATGCACAAAGGGATGCATGCATCTGGAGTTCGTCTGCAGTGGCTGGAGGCCGTGATGTGCCCATTCATATTCTCATTCTCTCTCTCTGTCTCCTTGAAAATATATTAAAACAACATTAAAAAATACACATGTGGTGAACTCAGAGAAAAATCATACATGTAATTAAAGTGAAAAGTAACCTCCAGCATGAACTACCCAGGCCATGAAACAAGGCAGACTGTCCAGACAGAGATCACAGGAGAGAGACCAGAATGGAAAGCCTGTATAGTTGATTGAAAATGTATTCTTTCCTCAGGCTCAGGTATGTAAGGGGGAAGACCTTTTTGGTTTGTGGAATCAAAGGGTTGACCCACCAAAGGCCAGCCCTCCTATGGGGAGTCCCATGCTGTGGAGGAAGCAGGGGGAACTGCAGTTGTCCTAGATGTCACTGCATCAGACTGAGTATGGCGGTTTGATTCAGGTGGCCCCATAAACTTAGGTGGGCTGGATGCTAGGTTCCCCAGCTGATGGCAATTGGAAATTAAAGCCTCCTGGAGGCGGTGAATTGTTGGGGCAGGCTTATGGGTGTTACAGCCAGTTTTCCCTTGCCAGTGTTTGGCGCACACCCCTGTTCCTGTTGTCCGCCTTATGTGGGTCAGGGGGTGATGTCCATCCTCAGCTCATGCCATCATTTTCCCTGCCATCATGGAGATTCTCCCTTGAGCCTGTAAGCCAAAATAAACCTCTTTTTCCCACAAGCTGCTGTTGGTTGGGTGATTTCTACCAGCAATGCGAACCTGACTGCAACATTAAGCTAGCTAGCTTTCTCCCTCCCTCCCTTTTTCTGTTTTGGTTTTTCCGAGGTGAGGTAGGGTCTTTCTGTAGCCCAAGCTGACCGGGAATTCACTATATAACCACAAAGTGGCCTCGAAGTCATGGTGATTCTCTTACCTCTGCCTCCCAAATGCTGGGATTACAGGCGTGCACCACCACCCCAGGCCCGAGTTCTATTTCTGCTAATGCGGGGTGGCATCTTTTGGTTCTGTCTTTGGGCTCCTGTCCCTAACTGAAACTGCCTAAAAGAATCTAGCTTTCTGTTGTTTCTCCCTCAGTATGTGGTGATATACACTTCTTTGGGGTTCTCTTGTTCAGAGTTTATATAGCTTCTTGAATCTCTGGATTTAAGTCTTTCTCCAAATTTGGAATTATTTTAACCTACCATTCTTTTCTTTTAAATTTATTGGCTAGCGTATAAGACTATTTGCCCACCATTCTTTTTTTTAACTTTTTTTTGTTTATTTTTATTTATTTGACAGCAACAGAGAGAGGAAGAGGCAAAGAGAGAGAGAGAATGGGCACACTAGGGCCTCCAGCCACTGCAAACGAACTCCAGACGCATGCGCCCCCTTGTACATCTGGCTAACGTGGGTCCTGGAGAATTAAGCCTCGAACCAGGGTCCTTAGGCTTCACAGGCAAGTGTTTAACCGCTAAGCCATCTCTCCAGCCCTGCCCACCATTCTTTTGGTAGTTTTTCACTTCTGCATTCTCTCCTCCCCTTCTGGGATTCTGATGATGTAATGTTAGGTTTTATTTTGCTCCATTGCTCCCCAGATTGCTAATTTCCCTCCATGATCTTTCTGTATTGTTCAGTACATTGATACACTTTTGAGGTTCCTGACCTATCTTCTCCATTTTGCACTGAACCCAGCCAGTGAGTTTAAAAAAAAATAAATAAATAAATAAAATTAAAAAAAAAAAACCACTATGGTATTTTTCTGTTGTAATTCCCTACTTTTAAATTTTTATTTTTTTTGTTTGGTTTCAAGGTAGGACCTCACTCTAGCCCAGGCTGACCTGGAATTCACTATGTAGTCTCAGGGTGGCCTTGAATTCACAGCAATCCTCCTACCTCTGCCTCCCGAGTGCTGGGATTAAAGGTGTGCGCCACCACTCCCAGTTTATTTTTTGAGGTAGAGTCTTGCTGTAGCCCAGGCCGACCTGGAATTCACTTTGAGTGCTTGCATCACCATGCCCTGCCCCCTACTTGTTTTTTCTTTATTTCTTCAAACTTTTTTGGAATATCCTGACTATCCTATTTGTTTCAAGAGCATTTATAGTTTCTTGTTGGAGCATTTTTAAAATAATTGCTTTAAAATCCCTATACAAATCCAAGTTTGTGTTTGTTGTTGGTGTCTGTTGAATTTTCTTTCTTTTCTTTTTGTTTGTTTTTATTTATTTGAGAATGACAGAGAGAGAGAGAGAGAGAGAGAGAGAGAGAGAGAGAGAGAGAGAATGGGCGCGCCAGGGCTTCCAGCCACTGCAACCGAACTCCAGACGCGTGCACCCCCTTGTGCATCTGGCTAACATGGGTCCTGGGGAATCAAGCCTCGAACCGGGGTCCTTAGGCTTCACAGGCAAGCACTTAACCTCTAAGCCATCTCTCCAGCCCTTCTTTTTTCTTATTTATTATTTTTAGTTCTCAAGTTGCTTCTATTGTCTCCTAGACATTTTGAATGTTATATGATAAGACTGACTCCAGTATTGTAATTTTGGAGATAGTCACCTGTTTAGATTAGAAACTCCTGTCCTCACTCTCACAGGATGGGCTGGAATGTCAGTTTGTTTTCATAGCGTTTGCAGTGTTGGTCTAGTTTGTCTTGATTGTGGGTTGCACAGTTTGAATCCTGTGTAGCATTTTCCATCGGAATTGTTCCCAATGCTTTCCTTTGTTGATTCTGCTTGACTTCAGGCGTGGATCACTCCTGTGTGCTTCACACTGTACGCATATTTACAAGCTGCCTTTGTCCAGTTTTGTCTTTTCCATACACATCTGTCACTCTTCTTTTTTTTTCAAGGTAGGGTCTCACTCTAGCCCAAGCTGACCTGGAGTTCACTATGTGGTCTCCGGGTGGCCTCACAGTGATCCTCTTACCTCTGCCTCCCAGTGCTGGGATCAAAGGTGTGCACCACCATCTTAATCTTCTAAAAAGAGAGTGATTATCTCTTCTAGGAAAGGGTAACTTCTTTAGGGAAGAAAGAGATAAGAACAGGCCAGATCTTGCTGATATTTCTGACTTCTAGCTAAGTGGAATGAGTCAGATTCTCCCCGTACAGGCTCAAAAACATTCCCTGCTTCTATTTTTTGGGGGCCCTGTTACCTAAGCAGTCTCAGAGGGATGCAGCCCTTCCATGCTGTTTGCCTAGAGGAGAATGGGTATTTCCAAATGGTTCTGCCTTGCAGGGCTGTTCCAATTACTGGAGCCAGAGCGGTAGTTTTCAGCTGGGGGTGATGTTCCTTCAGATGAAGGTGGACAATGTCTAGGAACTTTTCCATTGTCAGTGCTAGGGACATTGCTGCCTGTAGTGGATGGAGGCTGGGGAAACTGCTAACTACCTTACAAATATAAATACCCAATGAAGAGCTACCTAGCCCTAAATGTCAGTAGAGCTATAATGACTGGGCTTTTCTTGGATTTTTTTCTCTTCTTATTCCATCCCTTCAGCCTCTTGATGTTATTTAGTATGTTTGTGAGTGCACGTGCACATCACATGCGACACACGTGCAGAGGCCTCAGGAGGACTTTGGGTGTCCTCTTCATTTTTTTAATTTTTATTTCTTTTATTGACAACATCCATGATTATAAACAATATCCCATAGTAATTCCCTCCCTACCCCCACTTTCCCCTTAGAAACTCCATTCTGCATCATATCCCCTCTCAATCAGTCTCTCTTTTATTTTGATGTCATGATCTTTTCTCCTATTATGATGGTCTTGTGTAGGTAGTGTCAGCCACTGTGAGGTTTTTTGTCACTCTTCCCTTTATTTCCTTGAGACAGAGTCTCTCAGCAATTGTTTATTTCTGGTTGTCAACTTGACAAGATTTAGAATCACCATGGAAACAAATCTCTGGTTCTGTCTGTGAAGGATTTTCTACTGACATGGGAAGACCCACCGTAACTGTGCACGAGCACCATTCCATGGTGGGCTGAGTTCCTGGACTACATACATACAAAGGAGAAATCTAACTGAGCATTCAGCACTCATTGCTCTGCTTCCTTCCTGTTGATGTAACAATGTGCCATGTGGTTTCTGCTCCTGCCACGGTGGGCTGAAACCTGGAACTGTGGGCTGACATAGGCCCTCCTGTAACATGATTTTTCTCAAGGATTTTTTTTCAGCACTGAGAGGGTAATACACTCACTAAACCCAGAATTTCTCTATCTTTTCAGTTAGACTGACTGACCATGGAGTCCCAGGGATCTTTTTGTCTCTGCCCACCTCAGTACTGGAGTTACCGTCAGGTGCAGCCATGCCTGCTTTTGGGTGGTGCTGGGGATTAAGCTTACGTCTTCACGCTTGCGCAGCGAGCCCTCTTGCCTACTGAGCTAGCTCCCATTAATGCCCTCTCCCTGGTCCCATTACTGTTACGGTTTTCAGTCCTGTGGTATCTGTCACTACTGGAAAGTGTAATTCATAATAATTTATTTTTTAGGCAAATCAAATTTTCTCTGGTTGATTTTTAAAATTTTTTTATTTATTTGCAAGGTGTGTGAGAGAGAGAGAGAGAGACTATTAATGGATACATCAGGGCTTCTGGCCACTGCAAACAAACTGCAGATGCATGTGTCACTTTGTACATCCGGCTGTACGTGGGTACTAAACTTGGGTCATTAGACTTTGCAGGCAAGCAACCTTAACTGTTGAGCCATCTCTCCAGCCCCTTCTCTGGTTGATTTTAAATTTCTCATTTTTTTTCTTGTATTTTCATTTTAACCATTGCATGTGGATTTTGTTTCTGTTAGACGTTTTTGGTTGTAATTCTTACCTTTCTCTAATTCGGGAAAGTTCTTATTTATTCTTTCTTTGAGTATTGTCTTTTTCCCACTATAGACGTCTATAGACTGATATTTCTTTTCTTTTTTTTTTTTTGTTTTTGAGGTAGGGTCTCATTCTAGCCCAGGCAGGCTGACCTAGATTTCACTATGGAGCCTCAGGGTAGCCTCAAACTGACAGCAATCCTCCTATCTCTGCCTTCCAAGTACTGGGTTTAAAGGCATAGGCCACCATGCCTGGCTCGACTGATATTTCTGAAGCTTCTCTCTCTTTTTCACATCTGTTAACCACTCCTTGACTTGTATTCTCTCTTCCTTCTTATTTCTGCCTCTTCTCATGATTTCTTCAGATTTCTTTTCCATTTCTATTTTTTTTTTTTTCTTGGTTTTTCGAGGTATGGTCTCACTCTAGGTCAGGTTGACCTAGAATTCACTCTGTAGTCTCAGGGTGGCCTTGAACTCATGGTGATCCTCCAACCTCTGCCTCCTGAGTGCTGGGATTAAAGGTGTGCACCACTTAATCACTGAGCCATCTGTTCAGCCCTCTACTTCTATTTTTTTTGTTAAGTTAGCTTAGTATGGTATTGAACCCATTAAAAACTTTTCATTTCCTTAATAAGTTTTTTATTTATAAAATTTTTATTTGATCATTTAAAAACAATCCCTTTCTCATAATATTTTGTTCCTTGTTCTGTTCTCTAAATTTCTTTAAAGCATGACTGTTTGGTAGTCCATTAGATTTGCCTGTCATTTCTACTTCTTGAGGGGTTAGCTTTGTATTTGATGGTTTATGCTTCTGGCATTTTCCTTCCTTGCATGGTCTGTGATACTTGATTTTTGTAGTTTATCTTTAGTAGCCCCTGAACTGTGAAAGAATCTGTAAGGATGAGGGGTTTGGTTTTCATTTGTTTACTGGATCGCCAGGAAGTTTAGTGGTCCTACATCTCTTCTTAGATTATTTATCCTCAGGTTCTTAAAAATTGCATAGAGCGCTGGGCATGGTGGCGCACTACAGGTGCATGGGAAGTCTCACACCCGGGCGCACGGTTGGCTCGTCTGCACCGAGTGTGGCGTACAAAGCCGATGTGGATCTGTCCTTCCCACTACAGATACATGAACATTATGAATCTTAATAAATATCTCCCAGATTTAAAAGAGGAATTGGGCCTGGTTTGGTGTGCATGTCTTTAATCCCAGCACTTGGGAGGCAGAGGTAGTAGGATCATTGTGAGTTCGAGGCCATCCTGAGACTACAAAGTGAATTTCAGGTCAGCCTATGCTAGAGTGGAATTCACTTGCAGTGGCTAGGGGCCCTGGTGCGCCCGTTCTTTCTCTCTCAAATAAATAAATGATATTTTGTGGGAATGAACTGGACTACCATGGTGGTACACACTTTTAATCCAAGTATTTGGGAGGCAGAGGTAGTAGGACCACAGTGAGTTTGAGGCCAGCCTGGAATACAGAGTGAGTGTCAGGTCAACCTAGGCTAGAGTGAGACCTTACCTCAAAAACAAAAAAAAAAATGTGGGAATGAACTATGGGTCTATGTTTTATGGACGTTACAAATAACTTTTCTGAGGTGATTGCTGTGAGATGCTTTTTTTCTGCTGAGTTTGTCTTGTAACTTGCCCTGAAGTTAATCTTACAACCATGTCACCAGCCTACTTAGAGCAATGGCACCAGGTTTCCTGTGCCTTGACTCACCTTTGCTCTGAATAGCACAGATGACCAGTCTTGACAGGAAAGTGTATGGATGCTGAGTGACCTCAGGCTAGGCTCTTTGTCCCGCTTCGTCAGTGACCCACTTGCACTCCTGACCCAGAACAGTCTGTGCGTGAACTGCTCCCAGAACTGCCACAGACCTGTTGAGAACAGAAGGCAGCCAGGCACCGGAGCACACACTTCATCCAGCTCTCAGGAGGCACATGTGGAAGGACTGCCATGAGTCTGAGGCTAGTCTGGGACTACACAGTAAGTTCCAGGTCAGCTTGAGATAGCTGGAATGAGACCCTACCTTGAAACCCCACTGTGGTGGTTTGAATAGATGGCCCCCATGTTTGTAGTTTGCATCTGCAGCCACCTGGCTGGAGGCAGCGGCCACTGGGTAGCTGTTAAGGTGTGGTGGTGGGTTTCAGAGTTCAATCTAAAGATATGCAAAGTGTGCCCAGCTGGAGTTCCTGAAGTGTGCTGTGCTGTGTGGCTTTTAGGCTTGTGCTTCGCTCTCGCTGTGTTTGGTCCAGTGAAGGCAGGCCAGCTTCTTCTGCCACTATGGAACTTCCCCTGGATCTGTAAGCTTCAATAAATATCCCTTCCTCCATTACTGTGCCTGGTCTGGAAGTTCACCTCAGTGAACATGAAGATGTCTGCTACACCCACTCTCCAATAAAATAAGAAATAAAAAAATAAAACCAGGTAGGTTTAGTGTAATTACATTGTGAACGGAACGTGGGGGAAGGGGGGTCTGGATCAGCAGAGTCCAGCAGGTCATAGCCCCAAAATCCCTTCCTCTCACAAATGTTTAAAAAATTATTCAAAGTCAGAAGTTCCTCGCCCTTCATTCATGTGTCACCTGTCCTTTGTCCATGTGATGCTAATCCTTCATATATTACTATTTCTTTCTTTCTTTTTTTTTTTTGCTGTTCCAAAACAAATGCCAATGAGTGCCTGTCAGCAAAGCTATAGCCAGGAGCAGCGCCGACAGCAGCCACAGCAGCGGGCTTACCCTTGGTTGAAAGGACTCCAAGGACCAGCTTTCCTTCTCTCAGGTTCTGCTCCAAAACAAGGGGAACTGGTCTACTCTTGGCAAACAAATCCAAGAGTCCCTTTCTGTAATCCCAGGGCAGCGCACCAAGTTGGCAATATGTCCTAAGAGGTGTCATAAGTGAGGATAAACCCAACCAGGCCATGGCCTTATGAGAAAGAAGAGGAAATCCCCGCGGTTTCTCCTTCCATGCTGCAAGCTCACAGAGGGCCGCCAGCCTTCTCGGGCCACGAAGAGAGGCCGTGACAGACTCTGGAAGCCTCCAGAAGTATGAATAAATAAATTTCCGCTGTGAAAGCCACCCCAACAGTAGTGCTTTGTTGTGGCAGCCTGAGCGGACCAGTATGTTCAGTCTTGAGGGACTGCAAGGCTCTGGGCTTGGGTGCCAGCCTCCCCTGTGGTAAGGAAGCTCAGTCCTGGAAACAGGTGTTCCAAGTCCTCTTACCACCGAGACTCAAAGCAATGACAGCGAGGCTTATGTGCCCAAGGTCTTCACAGAGAACTAGAGACACAAAGCTGGACTTCGTGTAAAGAAAATTGTGTCTGTCCCCACCTCCGCCACAAATCTTCAAACACTAAGCGCTGGGCCCACAGTGAGCTGCATGGTGAATGATTAATCTTGAGTGTGAGTAATGGAGGTCCAGGCCTGGCTTCTCAAGAAGTGGATGGGGTATGCTTCAGCCAACGAAGACACTGGGCCTCAAGTTCATGTTCATGTCCCTTTGGTGCTTCTATAATTTTAGGGACCCAAAGAAACTTCATTTTGGGAGTTGTAATATTTGCCTTACATTATAACTGAGCTTTTCAAGTGGAACATACAAGCAGACCTTCTGCTGGTAGCAGGATCAGCCTCCATGAACCGTGCTGTGTGCTTGACAAAACCCAAGAGTGAGCCTGGCGTGGTGGCTCATGCCTTTAATCCCTCCCAGTACTTGGGAGGCAGAGAGGTAGGAGGATCATGGTCAGTTTGAAGCCAGCGTAAGACTACAGAGTGAATGAATTCCAGGTCAGCCTGGACTAGAGTGAAACCCTACCTCAAAAGACCAAAAAAAAAAAAAAAAAACAGTGAAAGGACAATTCTGTTCTCATTTCTGTGAAGACAGTTGTCAAGGGACCACCACCCAGTTCCCAGGGTCCCTGAGGTCCAAAGATCCACATTCTGAGAATTGCTGGGATAAAGGATGAGAGCCTGGGAGTGACCAATAGTGTCTCCCAGGAGATACACAGGATTTGGCAAATACTTGAGAGGTCATTAGTATTCCAAAGAATGATATAATGAAGGAAATATTCCTAAGAGTTGATATTTCCCTCAAGAAACACAAGCTATAATGAGACCAAAAATTAACAATAATAATTAAGAGGGATGGATAAATGAGCAATAGATCCTGGATGGGGGAGTTGATAAAGATTTCAAAAGTAAAACAGTATGCAACTGGGACCACAGTGGAGAAGAGGGGCCCTTTCAATAAGTTGAGACTCTGCCCTTTCTACTCATTTCATATAAGCCAACTTGATCAAGTAAAAAAGGAAATATTTTGGGGCTGGAGAGACAGCTCTGCCATGCATGAGGATATGAGTTCAGATCCCCAAAACCCATGTAAAGCTGTGTAGGGCAGTGAGCACCTGTCACCTGAGCGCAGAGGAGATGCAGACAGGATTCATAGAACTTGCTGGACACCTTGTCCAACCAAAGTGCTGTGCTCTAGGTTCAGTAAAAGACTGCCTCAAAAAATAATGAGGGGCTGGACAGATTGCTCAGCGGCTAAGGCACTTGCTTGCAAAGCTAGATGGCCTGGGTTCAGTTCCCCAGTACTCCTGTAAATCCAGATGCACAATGTGGTACATGCATCTGAAGTTCACTTACAGTAGCAAGAAGCCCTGGTGCACCCATTCTTCCCCACCCCGTCTCTCCTCACAAATAAATAAAAATTTAAAAAATAAGATAGGCAAGCATGGTGGCATATGACTTTAATCCCAGCACTGAGGAAGCAGAGGAAGGAGTGATGCTAACCTGAGATTCTACCTTGAAAAAACAACAAAAAAAAAATTAAATTAAAATAAAATAAAATAAAGGGGAGAGTTAGGGAGCTGGCTCGGCAGGTAGGAGCACTTGCCACAACATGAAGGACTGAATTTAGTGTTTGTGACCCCAGTCCTTTAGGGATCATGTCTGTATCCCCCAAAACTGTAGGGAGAAGAGACCTGAGAATCAGTGGGGCTCATGAAAATGGCCAACTTTGGAATCAATAAGAGTCTCCATCTAAGGAAACCACACACATGAGTGATGGAAGGAGACATCAACCTTCTCCTCTGTGCACCTGTGAATGCATCTGTACATACATGTGCATACACCACACACATACATACATACGTACATACATACACAAAAATAAATGAAAGAGAAATTGAGGAAGATACCAGACATACATCTCTGGTCTTTACACACAGATACACACCCATCCACACACACACACATACACATATGCATATACATGCAAACCACATACACACACAAACAGGAATGTTTGTCTGCCATATGTCAGTTATAAAGACTAGGATACTCTTAACTTGATCACGTGTAGCTAATGAGGCTGGTTCCATATTTTAGTATACAACAGTTTGAGTGATACCAACCAAAAATCAATGCTCTCTGAGCTTCAAGAAAGGGACATGCAAATGAAAACCAGTGTTTTCCTTTACCCAAACTCTTCAAAACAGTTTCACATTCTATGCTCTAAGTCAGCCATTTAGAAGAAGAATTCAACTGGTGGTTTGTGGCCATACAGAACAGTTATCATGAGGCAGTTTGGGACTGACAAGTTTCCAAATACCTGTCCCCTTCTTGGTAAGTCAACAAAAGTCTGAAATGAATGAAATGATTAGGAGTAGGGCCTGGAGAGGTGGCTCAGTCACATACTTATCTTGGGAGCATTAGGACCTGAGTTTGATCCTCGGTACCCATAAAAAAATACCAATATTCACTGGCATAGTCCCAGTGCTCACAAAGTGAACACAGCTGGATCCTTGGAGCTCACTGCCCAGCTAACTGGTGAGCTCTAGGCCAATGAGTGGCCCTATCTTAAAAAGAGGTAGATGAAGCCTGGCATGGTGGTGCACACCTTTAATCACAGCACTTGGGAGGCAGAGGTAGGAGGATTGCCAAAAGTTTGAGGCCACTTTGAAACTCCATAGTGAATTCCAAGTCAGCCTGGGCTACAGTGAGACCCTACCTTGGAAAACCAAAAAAAAAAAAAAAAAAATAGGTAGATGGGAGCTGGAGAGATTGCTCAGTGGTGTTAAAGGCTCCTGTTTGTAAAGTCTGGTGGCCCAGGTTCAAATCCCCAGGACCCACATACAGCTGGATGCACAAAATGCCGCATGCATCTGGAGTTCATTTGCAACAGCAGGATGCATTCATCCCTTCTCTCTCTGCTTACAAATAAATAAATAAATAAATAAATAAATAAATAAATAAATAAATAAGAGGTATATGGTATACATGAGAATAATACCCAGAGTTGTTTTCTGGCCTATACACACTTGTACACATACACGTGCATACATATACACATGCATGTACACCACACATACACATACACATGAAAATACTAATTAACAGTATATACCAGAAGGATACAGGGCTTTAAAACTTCAATATCCTAATCCCATAAAATATCTCACACATTTGCAAAACACCCTGGTAAATCATTAGTCCCCATGAGAAATACAGAAGACTTTCTATAACCAAGGCAATCATTTCAGGTTTTACTATCTATCCCAATGTCATCTGAAGTTGGGAGCCATGCCTATGACTTGTTCTAACCAAAAGAATATACAGAAAGGATAACAAGATATCACACTGGGGATTCTGTTATGGACAATTTTAGGAGCCACCTTCCCAGAAAATTTTCCCCGGCTGGCTTAGACAAAGCAAATGGCCACTTAGGAAGGTTCATATAGAAAGAAACTGTTTCAGTGAATACTGCAAGCCTCAAGTTTGGCCAGTTAGGCCAAATGAGCCAATGGCTGCAATAGTGGCATGTCTGTTATAGGGGAAAATAAACACTCTCTAATTGGACTGGAGACCCGCTACATGGGAGGGAATACATGCCTGGTACTGGAAACCTAATCAAAAGCCTGTGGTGGGGGAGGTCATGAGCCTTAGGAGTGTAATGCCTGCTTTTGTCTGGAATAATGCATAGATTATGCTCACCAAACTGCCCGGTAAGCACTTCTCTTAATGTCCATACCCATATATTAATGCTACTCTCACTTTTGGTTACAGAAGCTTCTCTTTTCAGATGATGGTAACCCAAAAGGCACCACAGTGCTGAGAAGACATGACAGATGAATGTTAGCACTAAAACATCTCTATCATGCCTGCCAAGGTTCACAGTCCATTGCAGAAGAGGTGATGGAAAGAATGTAAGAGCCAAAGGAAGGGTAGGACTGCTTACAATGCAATCGACCAGACAGAAATTGGCTTTGATATCTATGACCTCACAATGCCTAGCACTATCTTCACAAGACCCTCATAATAAGAGAAAAAGATGATGACATCAAAATAAAAGAGAGACTCAGGGTCCATTGTGGAAGAGCTGGCAGAAACAATGTAAGAGCCAAAGGAAGGGTAGGACTCCTTACAACGTGCTCCTCCAGACACAAAATGGCCTGGATATCCATGACCTCACAGTGCCTGACACTACCTACACAAGACCATTATAATAGGAGGAAAAGATCATGACATCAAAATAAAAGAAAGACTGATTGAGATGGGGAGGGGATATGATGGAGAGTGGAGTTTCAAAGGGGAAAGTGGGGGGAGGGAGGGAATTACCATGGGATATTGTTTACAATTACAGAAGTTGTTGATAAAATAAATAAAAATAGATAAATAAAAGAGAGGCTAATGGAGAGAGGGAGGGGATAGGACGGAGTGTGGATTTGTGAAGGGGAAAGTGGGGGAGGGGAGGGAATTATCATGGTTTATTGTCTGTAAGTATGGAAGCTGTCAATAAAAAATTTTAAAAAAATAAAATAAGAGGGGCCGGAAGTGGACGTTGCGGGCGCAGCGTGCGGCGCGGAGCTGTGAGGCGAGGTGGGCCGCGGCCAGAGCGCCTGGACTCAGCACTTGTCATCAGCATGGAAGACACTTATGTTGACTCCCTGGACCCTGAAAAGCTGTTACAATGCCCCTATGATAAAAATCACCAGATCAGGGCCTGCAGGTTTCCTTATCATCTTACCAAGTGCAGAAAGAATCATCCTGATATCGCAAATAAATTGGCTACTTGTCCCTTCAATGCTCGCCACCAGGTTCCAAGGGCTGAAATCAGTCATCATATCTCACGCTGTGATGACAAGAGTGGTATAGAGCAGGATGTGGTCAACCAAACCAGGAACCTTGGACAAGAGACTCTGGCTGAGAGCACATGGCAGTGCCCTCCTTGTGATGAAGTCTGGGATAAAGATTTGTGGGAACAGACCAGCACCCCATTTGTCTGGGGCAGAGCTAATTTCTCTGGCAACAACAGTTCTGCGAGCAACATAGTTACAGAACATAAGAGTAATCTGGCTTCAGGCATGCGAGTTCCCAAATCTCTGCCATATGTTCTGCCATGGAAAAATAGTGGAAATACACAGTAACTGAACATCGTTCTCAAATGCCAGACTCTAGAAGACTTGCTTATTACTACTACCCAAGAGTTGTTCTTCTTTTTTTTCCTTAAATAATTGTAGAACAGTAAACTGTGTGACTTTAAACTGACCTTGTTTGTTTTATCCCCCTCTGAGGCTTTGACTTCTCAGTTATTTTATACCAGAACCCTTCTGCACATCACTGAGGTAGATAGCGTTATAGGTTTAAGTATTTGCTGTGCAAAAATATTCACAACCATGGGCTGGAGAGACAGCTTAGCAGTTAAGTGCTTGCCTGTGAAGCCTAAGGACCCCAGTTCGAGACTCGATTCTCCAGGACCCATGTAAGCCAGATGCACAAGGGGGCGCACGCGTGTGGAGTTCGTTTGCAGTGGCTGGAGGCCCTGGTGCGCCCATTCTCTATCTACCTCTTTCTTTCTGTCTCTGTTGCTTGCAAATAAATAAATAAAAATAAAAACAAAAAAAAATTTTTTAAGTAAAAAAAAAATAAATAAATAAAATAAAATAAAACCTGGTACAAGTGTGGCAGGTGACCATTAGCACCTGATAGAAGTTTGGCGGAGTTTTACAAATAAAAACTAGTGTTCTGGGGGTGGGGAAGGGAAAAAATTAAGAAGAGGGGGGAAGAAACCTGTTTTAAACTGCGGTGCTTGTGGCAAATTGTTCAAAAGCACTTCTTAACAAATGCAATGGGAGCACAAATAAAAACAGTGTAGGGAATCACGAGTGCATTTTGATTATAATTATCACCACTAAAATGTAAGAGCTGATTTTATGCTCATAGACCAATTAGGAAAGACATTAACTGCGATACACTTTTAAAGAGCATGAAGGAAAGGAGGGCGGGCTGCAGAGTGAAGGCTTGTCCCTGTAACGGCTTCCCGCAGAGAAGCAGTGGAGGGCTCGCTGAACACAGCCTGGCCACTGGGGACTTACGAAGCTGAGGTTGATGCAGTCCATGTGTCTGCCAAAACTCCATGGAACAGTGAAACCAAAGGAGAAACCGAAGAAGATTTGCGCATGCAGAGGAGGGTTCAAGAGAGAGATGGGGATGTTAAGACAGGACTCCCTAAGCCAGCAATCTGAGAAGAGATAGGCTGCTTTCATAGAAGTGATGGACCAGTGGAGACACCAGGCAAATGCTCAAAAATGGGGCAATTAACAATTCCTTGGGCTTACAAATTTTATAAAACTTCAGAGCCGCACTGAGGCAGTACCCTGACACTATGTCTGCCCAGTGCCACAACCATCTATCAGTCATACCCAAGAGGACAGGCTATCTAATTCAGAGAGATCACTAACTATAAATCAGGATCCTATTGGATCCTCTGGGGGAAAAAAAAAAACAAAAACCAACAGTCCATCACTGAACTCTCCCAAGGTCACTAACGTATGTGCATGCACTACAAACTCACACACATAGTACATGCTAGTACATGCTACAAGCATACTTGCATGAAACAATCAGCACTGGGGAAGAAAATACTATGATTAATGTTTTTATTTAAAATCTGAGGGCTGGAGAGATGGCTTAGTGGTTAAGCGCTTGCCTGTGAAGCCAAAGTACCCCGGTTCAAGGCCCAATTCTCCAGGACCCACATTAGCCAGATGCACAAGGGGACGTACATGTCTGGAGTTCATTTGCAGTGGCTGGAGGCCTTGGCACACCCATTCTCTCTCTCTCTCTCTCTCTCTCTCTCTCTCTCTCTCTCTCTCTCTCTGCCTCTTTCTCTCTCTCTGTCATTTTCAAATAAATAAATAAAAATAATTTTTTTAATCTGAGTTCTGCACATTTGAGTGATTTATTTTACAGTCTTACATTTCTTTTTCTTTATATTTTATTTTTTTTTTATTTATTTGACAGACAGAAATAGGCAGAGAGAGAGAGAATATGGGCATGCCAGGACCTCCAGCCACTGCAATGGAACTCCAGATGTGTGCACCCCCTTGTGCATCTGGCTTATGTGGGTCCTGGGGAGTTAAGCCTGGGTCCTTTGGCTTTGCAGGCAAATGCTTTAACTGCTAAGCCATCTCTCCAGCCCAGTCTTACATTTCTTAACAGCACATTTGGTCTTCATTTTATATTCTTCACACAAATAGAATTAATGACTCGGTACCCTATTTCTAGACTGTTCTTGTGAGATGAGCTATAAACACTGGGGAATATCTTGTAGCAAAGAAAGGGACATTTCTTCAACACCTACTGTGTGCCAAGAACTTTGCACCATCCCATTTGCTTCTCACAGCTCCTCAGAATGGAGGAAGCCAACTTTTTGGTGATGTTACTTTACCAGAGATGACCCAGCCAGGGAGGGGCAGGGCCAGAGTGCAGAGCTCACCTACCTGTGCAATCAAGCCGGGCTTTCCGCAGTGGCTCCAACTCAGCTAGCCAGTCTTCTGAAATACCTGACGTAAGCCACCTGAAAGCCCAGTTGCAACCCGATCTACGATGTTTATGTAACTCTCTTGAAATAAAACAGGGGAGTTTTCAAGGAGGGTGAGAAAAAAATCATTTTACATGTCTTAACCTTCACTCTAATGTGAGTCAAACCATAAAGTGTGACTTATTTAAATCCTAAAACAGGATCTAGAAGAATATTATACTCTGCCAAAAAAAATCTATTCCAGGCTGCTAAAAACTGGAAACCAGTAAATCTCCCACAAAAAGAGAAAATCTATTCTAAAGGGATTCATCCATAAATAAATGTTAACTCCCTAAAATGAGATGTGCACACTTCTTAATGTCAAACTAAGTGTGCAGGAGAATGTAGTTGTGATATATGATTCTGATACTTTCCTAATCCACTAGAAAGAGCTGCCCAAGAGTTTTATCCCCATTTAACACATACACATATTACACAGACACACACACACACATATATATATACACACAAACAAACATACACATATATTACACACAGAGAAACATATATACAAATACACACACATTTATGTTACACACAGAGACATATATATAGATATATATATACATATAAACACACACACATATTACACACAGAGAGACATATATAAACACAAACACACACATATTACATACATAGAGACATATATATACACACACACATATTATACACAGATATATATGTGTATATATATATATATATATATATATATATATACACACACACACATATTATACACAGAGAGACATATATATATATATACACAAACACACACACATATTACACACAGAGAGAGATATACACACATACTACACACATATATTACACACAGAGAGACATATTACACGCTGAGAGACAATATATTACACACAGAGAGACATATATTACACACAGAGAGACATATATACACATACACATATATTATACACAGAGAGACATATACACACACACACATTACACAGAGAGAGACATATACATACACAAACACACACACATATATTACACACAGAGAGACATATATATACACAAACACACACACATATATTGCACACAGAGAGACATACACACACACATAAATGGCATCTTGGACATCCTTTTATATCCTTTTATCAATCCAATAATGCTAAATAGCAACAGTTAATAGCTAAGTGATATTCCAGTGGCCTAAAAGAAATGTTACGCAGGGCTGAAGAGGTGGCTCAGCAGTTAAAGGTGTTTGCTTGCAAAGCCTGATGGTCCTTGTTTGACTTTTCAGTACCCTGGTAAAGCCAGATGCAAAAGTAGCACATACTTCTGGAGTTGGCTTACAGTGGCAGGAGGTTCTGGTGTGCTCATTCATTCTCTTTCCCTCCCTCCCTCCGTCTCTCTCCTTGCAAATAAATACAAATAAAGAAATGTAGCCAGGCATGGTGGCACACACCTTTAACCCCAGCACTTGGGAGGCAGAGGTAGGAGGATCCCCGTGAATTTGAGGCCACCCTGAGACTACATAGTGAATTCCAGGTCAGCCTGGGCTAGAGTGAGACCCTACATCAAAAAGAAAAGAAAAGAAAAGAAAAGAAAAGAAAAGAAAAGAAAAGAAAAGAAAAGAAAAGAAAAGAAAAGAAAAGAAAAGAAAAGAAAAGGAAAGAAAAGAAAAAGAAAGAGAAAGAAAGAAATGTATGCTATTCAAACCCACCTTACTCAGAAGGTGGTTTATTCCTCCCAGAGGAGCCAGCATATTGCTGTTGTGAAACATGTAGGATAAGTTTTACATACACTTTGCAAGTAAAGCCAGATACACAAAGTAGCACATGCGTTTGGAGTTCATGGCAAGAGTCCCTGGCACACACCCATACTCAGTCAGTCTCTCTCTCTAATAAGTGAAAATATTTTTTAAATGCCAAACAAAACAAGTAAAATTCTACTCAGATAGTATGAAAATATTTTTTTTCTTTTTTAAAAAACTATCTGTATGATAGAGATGTCTCACTCAGCGTTAAACACTCCACTGTCACGTCTTCGCTCTATGGTGAATTTTTAGTGACCCCAGTATAAACTGCCATCTGAAAAGAGAAACTTCTCTAACCAAAAGTGGGTGTAGCATTGGTATATGGGCATAAACACAATTATTTCAAGGGCAGTTCAGTGGGAAAAATATATTCATTTAGCCAGACAACAGTAGTAGTTTCCCCCGCTGGGGCTTATGGTCTCTCCAGCCATAGGCTTTTGATTAAACTTTCAGCATCCAACAGGAATGTTCCCCCATGGAGTGGGCCTCGAGTCAAATCAGAGAGCAGTTGGTTTCCCCCATAACATACATGCCAGTTAGTACTTTTGGCCTGGCTGCCCAACCGTAAAGTTCTAAAGGTAGGAACTTCATTCCTGCTTTGGAAAATGGGAGAAGTGTGGAAAAGAAAACAAGAGCCAGGCGTAGTGGCGCACGCCTTTAATCCCAGCACTCAGGAGGCAGAGGTAGGAGGACCACTGTGAGTTGGAGGCCACCCTGAGAATGCACAGTGAATTCCAGGTAGCCTCAAGAGGAAGGCAGGGAGGGAGGGAGGGAGGGCGGGAGGGAGAAAACAAGAATAGCAGCTTCTCAGACATTTTCTTCTGCACTGTTTATAATGAACCAGGCTTAGTCAGCTTTCCAAACTTAAAGTAAGTGTGCAGCCCATACTTGCCAAGTTAGTGCCCGTCTCAGAACTCCTGCGGCTAGCCTGTAATACAATGCCTGTGTTTTACTGACACCTGTGCTGTGGTGGCTAATCGCTGGTCGGCCATCCGAAAGGCTTGGAGATCACTGTGCAAACAAATCGCTGGGCACGTCTGTGAGGGATTTTCTACATGAGGTTAATTGAGGAGGGAGGAAGACTCTCCCTGTGGGTAGCACCTTTCCAAGGGCAGCCGGGATAAAAAGAAGACGGCTGGCTGAGCAGCCACTGTCATGGCTGTCTGCTTCCTCTCTGTGGACTGAATGTCAACAACTGCCTCAAGCTCCTGCTGCCAGGCCCTGCCCACGATGACGGGCCATAGCCTTCCTTCCTTAAGCCACTTCTGGTCGGATATTTGGTCACAAGAAGAAGAAAGTGATTCATACATCATCTCACAGTAGAATTGCTGCTCCTCTTACGAAAGAAGTGTGCAGAGGCCCAGCGAGGCCGCGGTGGCTAATAGAACGTGATGTCTTGGACTTGCTTTTAAAACACCTCTCCTACAAAATGAGAAAGGGGATGACAAGTGCAACAACATCGGTGAAAGACTCACACCCCGCCGGGCGTGGCGGCGCACGCCTTCAATCCCAGCACTCGGGAGGCAGAGGTAGGAGGATCGCTGAGAATTCTAACCTACCCTGAGACTAAATAGTGAATTCCAGGGCAGCCTGGGCTAGAGCAAAACCCTACTTTGAAAAAAAAAAAAAAATCAAAAACCTCATACCTGTTCAAGCTGATGCGCTCAGGTAAGGGGGATTATTGTCCCAGTTTCATATGTGTGCACATGACATTTTCCCTAGTAAAGAATTTTGTTAACATTATCATCCCAAACCAGAATTAGAAGTACATAAGTGAGAGACTCAACATTATTCTTTCAAAAAGTAAACTCGGGGGCGGGGGGGAGATTGCTTAGTGGTTACGGTGCTTGCCTGTGAAGCCTAAGGTCATAAGTTCAATTCCCTAGTACCCACATAATGCAGATGCACAAGGCGGTGCATGTGTCTGGAGTTCATTTACAGTGGCTGCAGGCCCTGGTGTGCCCATTCTCTCTCTCTCTCTCTCACTCACTCTCTCTCTCTAACTAAAATAAATAAATGTTTTGTTTTGTTTTTAATTAAACTTGGGCTGGGAAGTTGGCTCAGCAGGTAAAGATGCTTGTTTGAAAAGCCTGCAGGCCCAAGTTAAATTTCTCAGAACCCACATAAAGCCAAATACAAAAAGTGTCACATGCTGGGCTAGAGAGATGGTTCAGTGGTTAAAGGCACTTGTCTGCAAAGCCTGATGTCCTGGGTTTGATTCCATGATATACTGATAAAGTCAGATGTACAAAGTGGCACATGAACCTGGAGTGTGTTTGCAGTGACAAGAAGCCCTGGTGTACCCATATTCACTCTCTTTCTGTGTATCACTTTCTGTCTCTCTCTCAACTAAGTAAATACATTTTTTTTTTTTTGAGGTAGGGTTTCACTCTAGCTCAGGCTCTCCTGGAATTCACTATGTAGTCTCAGGGTGGCCTCGAACTCACAGCAGTCCTCCTACCTCTGCCTCCCGAGTGCTGGGATTAAAGGCGTGCGCCACCACGCCCGGCTAGTAAGTACATTTTTTCAAATGCAGTGACACACGCACCTGGTTTGTTTGCAGCAAGCAAGAGATCTTGGCATGTCCACACACACACATGTCAACATTTGGCCACATTTGCCTCAGTGCTTTCTTTTTCCTGTGATATTCATACTCATCTGACATCAGTGGGGGTTTTTTGCAATTTTTTTTATGAGAGAGAGAATTGGCACACCAGGGCCTCCAGCCACTGCAACTGAACTCCAGATGTGTGTACCACCTTGGCACATGTGTGACCTTGCGCGCTTCCATCACCTTGTATGTCTGGCTTACATGGGAACTAGAGACTAGGACATGGGTCCTTAGGTTCCACAGGCAAGCACCTTAACCACTACGCCATCTCTCCAGCCATTAATACTCATCCAAAAGTATGCATACATATGTACTTTTGTCCCATTTATTTTTTTTAATTTTTTTGGTTTATTTTTATTTATTTATTTGAAAGCGACAGACAGAGAAAGAGGTAGAGAGAGAGAGACAGAGAGAGAGAGAATGGGCGCACCAGGGCTTCCAGCCACTGAAGACAAATTCCAGATGCGTGTGCCCCCTTGTGCATCTGGCTAACGTGGGTCCTGGGGAATCGAGCCTTGAACCGGGGTCCTCAGGCTTCACAGGCAAGCGCTTAACCTTTAAGCCATCCCTCCAGCCCCCTTTTGTCCCATTTAAAGCATGTGAGAGCTAGTCACAGAAAGATGTCCCCTTACCACTACTATGGTTTCCCCTAAAAAGAAAGATATTCCCTTTCAAAAATGCAATGAAAATATCAAATGTATAAAATTTGACATCAATACTATTATCCAGTACATAATCCATATGCAAATCTCACCAACTTTCACAGTACCATCCATTGAAGCATGTTCTCCTGGCCTGGGATTCAGTCTCAGGTCATCCAGTATGTTTAGCTGTGTCTTTTAGTCCTCCTTAGTCTGGATAAGTGCCTTGACCATCTTCCAGAAGATTAACTCTTTTTTTTTTTTTAAGTTGTTAAGTCCATTCTTAGCAATTTTAAAATATATTTTTATTTATTTACTTATGAGGGAGAGAGAGAGAGAGAGAGAGAATGGGTATGCCAGGGTCTCTAGCCACTGCAAAGGAACTTCAGATGCATGCGGCCCCTTGTGCATCTGGCTTACATGGGTCCTGGAGAATCGAACCGGGACCCTCTAGCTTTACAGGCAAATGCCTTAACCACTAAGCCATCTCTCCAGCCTCAGGACATTAACTCTTACACAATGTCCCTCAGCAATGTCCTCACATGAGTAGCACAAGGCTGTATTTGCTGATATATTAGTGGCAGTGTGTCCTCAAGGCTTCGCTTGAGGATATCAGTTTGTTGCAATATTGGTGATGTTAAGTTGATTTGTCTAAGGTATCATACCTCAGGTTTCTCTACTGTAAAATTACCATTTTCCTTCTCACAATTAGTAAGAGATCTATGAGGAACCTGGCCTGACCACCCACGTGAGTTTGTCCCTCCTTCTCAGCCTGGTTGAGACCAGCCTAGCTGGGAAGGGAAGAGAACTTACCTTGACTTGGATAACGGCTTGACTTCTATCTGTGTCATGTTTTGGGGTACCTTCTCATTTCGGTTACATGTATGATTTACCTTTGATCTCTGAGTCCTTCACTGTCACTTTTATTATTATTATTATTTGAGAGTGATTTATTTGAGAGAGGCAGAGAGAGAGAGAATGGACATGCCAGGGCCTCCAGCCACTACAAATGAAACTCCAGACGCTTACATAGGTCCTGGAGAGTTGAACCAGGATCCTTTGGCTTCACAGGCAAACGCCTTAGCCACTAAGCCATCGCTCCAGACTCCTTCACTATCTCATAATCCTCTCTTGTCTGTTATTTGAAAGGACTTCTATGTCCATTCTCCCACATGCGTGTGGAACTGCTCCAGCCTCTTCCTAGATATCTATTTCCCCTAAATAAACCTCAAAAATTATGACTTCTCCCCTAAATAAATTCAATAATTCACAATTTTTAAAAAAACAAAAAAGAAATCTGTGATAAATTCTTTTTCTTTCTTCCTTCTTTGTGATAACATTCTTTAAGAATAAAAGTATTTTGCTCCTCTCAAATTTTCACATGCCCATTCCAGATCCATGGATGATTCTTGTTTAAACTGATTGTTACTATGGTGTTTGCAAGGACATAACATGTTTTCTGTGGGACATAGCATTTTCTTTTTGAGAGAGAGACTGACAAAAATGGGTGCACCAGGACCTTCAGCCTGCTGTGAACAAACTCCAGATGTGTGTGCCCCCTTGTGCACATGTGCAACATTGCACACTTGTGTCACTGTGTGTCTGGCTATGTGGGACCTAGAGATTTGAAAATGGTTCTTAGGTTTCACAGGCAAGTGCCTTAACTGCTAAAACGTCTCTCCAGTCCTGGGACATAGCATTATTTATGAACATTATAAGTTTCTGGATAAATTGTAGTTTTCTCATTTTGTCTGAATTTTTATTTGGCATCATTTGTAAGCCTTTTTATAGGTACTGTGACCAGAAATCATTTCACTCGAAAGCATGAGCTCATTTGCACTCAAAACCAAGTAATTTTCTTTCAAGTTCTAAACATTCTACCTGAACATCTCAAGCACCTGTTCAATAATAGATTCCCAGCTTTACCTACTGGAGTCCTATGTTTAATTCTTCCCTCGCTGGCCCTTTCTCTTCCCTCCAGAGTAAGCAGAGTGGAACTTGCTGAAGGAATGGAGAGATAGGAAGAAAGGAAACTGCAGGTTACTGATACAAACAGAAGGACAGGTGGAGATTGCTAATGTGGCATCAGCTTGTAAACGGACCAGGCAAAACTGACTCAGGATGACACAATAGACTATGGACAACCAAAGACACCAAATGAATCCTTTAGGACGGCAAATGCTCACTAGAAACAGCCCTAAAGACCCGTACATTCAAGAACTACCCAAGATTTCTGGGGCATAGCGCAGTTCATGATTTCCAACCTGATTACCATTGTCCGCTTCTGACAATTTAGTCTTAAAAGCAACCTAAAATGACTTCAAATATAAAGATCTAGGATCAGTAGTAGTAATAATACAATAAATGCCATAAGTAAAAGGAAAATTCCTCCCTCCTACCAGGAACTTATCTGCAATCCTCATTACTGAAACATAATCTCAACTATCCAAGTACCACCGCTTTATAAAGCTAACTCAATTGTCTACCACTGCACAAAACCTTCCTGGAAACCAAGCCAAGGTTCCAAGTTCTCCATTTCTCCTGTGCACCTGCCCCTTGACAACAAGCTCTGTGGACCCAAGGAAATTTCCCAAGGGTCACGTGTGTGTGTGTGTGTGTGTGTGTGTGTGTGTGTGTGTGTGTGTTTGCAGGCAATTGTTCCTAAACTCTCGGTGTTTTGTGTACATGCTGCACTCACAAGGTTCTTCTGTGCTCCCTGCAGACCTGGCCTGGCTTTACAGCCAATTTTTCTCTCAAGGAGAAATTTGGGGAAAAAACGAGGGAGCTGGGAGGAGGTCAGCTCTTGCACTAAGACAATAGGGGCCCAGCTTTGATTTATGCTAAGGAGGCCATATACTCCCTGCAGGGTGCCCCTACCTGTCCGTGCACCTGTCAGTCCCGCACCTGCAGACGTGAGGAGAGGGGAGTGCACAGTGGCTTCCATATCACTGGCATTTCTTAGAAATGCAAATTTTCAGGCCTCAGTGGGGGCATACTGAGTCAGAAACTGGATGTGGGGCCCAGCAGGCTGTTTTAAAAACCCCTCCCAGTGATTATAAAACATATTTTTATTTTATTCTGTTTTTCTATCTTTTTTTTTTTTTTTAATTTGCAAGCCACAAGAGAGAGAATGGGAATAAAAGCAGGCATACCAAGTCCTCTTGTGCTGCAAAGGAGCTCCAGATTCAAGTGTCACTATGGGCATCTGACTTTACATGGAAACTGGGCAGTCAAGCTTTGCAAGCATCTTTAACCCCTGAGCTATCCCTCCGGCCTCTTAAGCATGTTAAAATATGAAATTACATTTTAAAAAAATACTGAGATTTTTAATGTTCTTAAGAATGTGTGATAACAAGGGGGCGCACACTTCCCCCCATGCTGGGTATCAAACTCAAGGCCTTATCATGTTAGGGAGCACTCACCACTGAGCCAGGACCCCAGTCCCTGAGCTAATTACAGAACTGTGTCTCCAAGAGGCCCTGGTCTCCACAGACTGAGACTCACCTCCACCCAAATTATGAAAAGGCTATGGGACTTTAAGCTGAAGATGTGGTCAAGATTTGGGGGAGATGTTTTTTAAGACTCCTATTGAAAATACTTCCCTTCTCTTCATTTCCATAGCAGGGATACACAGTGAGTGTCTCAAACTAATTTTGAGTATAAACAAAGATGAGCAGTGTGTGGTGGCTCTGTAATACCAGCACTTCAAAATCTGAGGTAGGAGGACTGCCTGTCTCAAAAAACTAAAATAATAAAATAAAAAGTTACTATCTAGGGCTGGAGAGATGGCTTAGCGGTTAAGCACTTGCCTGTGAAGCCTAAGGACCCGGTTCGAGGCTCGATTCCCCAGGACCCACGTTAGCCAGATGCACAAGGGGGCGCACATGTCTGGAGTTCGTTTGCAGTGGCTGGAAGCCCTGGCGCATCCATTCTCTCTTTCTCTCTGTCTGTTTCTCTCTCTGTCTGTTGATCTCAAATAAATAAGAACAAACAAAAAAATATATTTTTAAGTTACTATCTAATGATTCCCCACACTTTGAAAATTTCAAGCCCCAATTCCCAATGTCTAGATCTATCCCAGCTGAAAGTGAAAATGATTGTGCCCTAAAAATCATCTCAAGAGCTAAATGACATCATAAGATTTTCATAAACAAGATCAACATGATAAGGTTTGATTCTCTGACAGAATTAAATTTTCCCCACAAGGAAGCAGAAGCATCATTTATAAATAATTAAATTGAGAAATACTTGGCAATTTTTTCTATGATGTCAAATGCATTGTCTTTGCCTGAAATATAATAGAAGATCATCATCCCATTACATTTGTGCAATTCACCAATTACCTATTTGAGTCTTTTTGCTTTTTTTTTCTTGGCATATAAAATACATGTTTAATTATTTCTTTTTTTACCTTGGTACTAAAAGCCTAATTTCTTTCCTTAAGCCACCATGACACACACCCCAACACACACACACACACACACACACACACACACACACACACACACTCTATGTATAGTTGAACAGAACTGGAAAAAGTATTACCCCATATTAGCGACATGGCTAACAGCAAGCAGCACATACTGGTTTCTCCACACATGTAAGATGATACGGGATGGGAGAGAGAGGGGAACCATATACTTGGTCCTTTCGCTTTGTGTGCCCACCACTTTATGAGCTGCCACTTTATGAGATGGGCACGCTGTGTGAAATGCTTATATGTTACGGGGTACAGTATGGTCGTACACACACACTTTTGTTTTGAGACAAGGTCTCCGGATGTGGTCCATGCTGGCCTGAAATATGACATCCTTCGACCCCGCCTCCCAAGTGTTGGGATTACAGGCACGTGTCACCATGTCCAGCAGCCTCGTCAAAATTTAAAGACAGGGAAACTGAGAGCAGTGTCCTGACTCCACTGCTGATGAATTTTGGAGATATAATCGGCATGGCTTTTAACTCTAAAAACTCACAATATCTGTACTATGTTGAAGCTGTGTTCTTGGATGGATGATATTTACTTAAGGGCTAGTGAGATGGCTTGCCTGAGAAACCTAAGGACCCAGGTTGGATTCCGCAGGACCCACCTAAGCCAGATGCACAAGATGGCACATGCACCTGGGATTTGTTTGCAACGGTTAGAGGCCCTGACACACCTGTTTTCTCTCTCTTTCTGTCTACTAAATAAGTTTTTAAAAATAAGCACTTAAAAGAAAAACAATGAAATTTCGACTTTCCACCTTTGCCCTTTTTCGTCTCTCAAAATCGCCTTCCAAAGGGCTTCTGTAACCGGTATGCATTTCGTTCATATAATGAAACCCTACTAAGTGCCATGACTGTGCTAGGAGCTCTCGTGGACGGTATGGGACAGGTGTGTGACTTAATGGATTTGCTCGGCACTCCCTTTGCAATATTAACCTGCAGCTACTTGTAGCTGATCAGTTTTCTTACACGTGATCCCCATTCCCAAAAGCATGAGCCAAAGCAAACCGAGGTGCCAAGTCGCCAAAGGGAGGCCGGTCCGGCCCCTCCAGCATGGACAGCCTTCAGTTTTACCCTGCGAGCTCCACTCAGAGCTCTCGTTCAGTGTCCCCGGTAGCCAGATGTGGTCTCTGGCTACAGATGGGGGAACTGAGCCCCAGCGCCCACAACTAGGCTCTCCAAAAGCTGCCTGGAGGCGGAAGCCCTAAGTAAGGGCTGCGAGGCCAGGCCCCATCGGAACCTCGCAAGGTATCCAGTGTCCCCTCCACCTGGTGGCCCGGCGGCGCACGCCCCTCCGCAGCATCCTCCCTCGCTCCCGAGCGAGCGCCGCTGGGACCTCCCTCCTCCTCTTGGGCAGCACCGGGTACTGGGCGCGGGGCCCGGGGCCCAGCCGGGAGATGGGGGGTAGCCGGCTGCCGCTCCCGCGAGCCTGGCACAAAGGAGAACTTCCCACCCCCGGCGCATCGGCCTCCCCGTCGTCCCCCCCTCCATCCCCCGGGGCCTCCGCGGCGCCAGCGCACTTACTGTCGGTAGCCATGGTCCGGCGAGGGGCTGCGGGGCGCCGGCCCGCGGCTGGGGTACCCGCGCCGAGCCCGGCCGGCCGCGCGCTCCTCGGCTCCCCCGCGCGCTCGGGGGCCGCGCCGAGCACAGCCCCTCCCGCCGCGCGCCCCCGCCCGCCCGCCCGCCCCGAGAGCCCAGCTCCCCCGCCCGGCAGCCGAGCCCCACGGGCTGGACGCCCTCTCCCCGCCGCAGCATCCCTGCCTTAGCATCTCGGCCTTCTTCCCTCGCCAAAGACAATGAAGGCAGCAACTTCACAGTGCTCGCTGCCGCCACGGTCGACCCACGCCCAGGCCACCTGGCCCACTCTGGTCCCCGGCTGCACACCTGTCTCCCATTCTCCGCCTCACCCGTGCAGGGTGCGTCTCACCTGCAGGGTTGGGACCCCAGAGTTGACCCCCCTTTCTTCTCCCCCTTCCCCCCCCACCCCCGTCAAGCCACAGTTAGCTGAAAGGAACTGAGCAGGGACCAGGTGGGAGAGGAAGGCAAGGGTCACTACTCAGGTGCCTCCAGGGCAAGAGGAGAAATCACTGGCTACCTTCCTGGTAAGCTCCGAGGGTGCCCCTAGCCTTACCGTGTCTCCCCAAGGTGAAAATAGGGTCCTATATGGAGGAGGCTCTCAGTCTTCTATAACGTGGCTAATGGGTGACATCTTAACTGGAAACCGTCACAAAGGAACGAATCAGTCAATGGTCAATTAACTAATTGGCTGTAAACTGGATGGGTAACTAACTGGTTGACTGATAACAGTGGACCAAAGCACAGTCCCACGGGTCCAGCTTGGGTAAGAGGACCAAGCCTGAGCCAGAAAGTCAGACTTCTCTTGCCTCATAGGGCCTTGGGTTGAGTGATTTGAATTGAGACTACCTGTGGACATTGTATGCTGCACATTTTCTTGAGGGTTAGAAACCAACTTCTGGTGGATTCTTCCTGGTATATTTAGGGGACACATGGGGAACCTCCACATCCTATACGGAAAGCACCCAAGGCTCAAATGCAAGGCTCAAATATCATGCTTGCTTCTTACAGATACAGGATGATTAAACCCAATCAGTAAGGATGGCAGTGTGCCTGGACATTTAAGATTTAGGAGTAAGTGGGAGCTGGAAGTAGGTACCATTTGACCAGGCTGGCTAAGGAATATGTGAGAAAACGCCACAGGAGTCTCCTGAGTAATCTACAGAGCACAGGTGGGGAAGCCAGCCCTAGGATGGGCTCTCCAGATTCAGTACACCTGGTGTGGGACGTAGCTTTTACTTGCCTTTGTTTTCAACAGCTGATTGATTCTGCAGCACATTTAGTTAAGAAGCAGATGACAAGCCCTGTGTGGTAGCCCCCAAAGTCAAAAAAAAAAATTATTTTTTTTAAAATCCTCCTCAAAAACAGGCTGGGTGGGGGGAAAAAGCATTGTAAACCCAATTGAAGCTTACAAACCATGAATTTCAGCTGGTTTGGAGAGTTGGGTCTGGTACACTTGTGAAGCCCTTCACTCATTACGAAATCCTACTTTGCCAAGTTAGAAAAAGGACACTGACAACTCAAGTTAGTAGATATTTCCTGAGCGGCTGCACAGCAGGTTTATTACTGTGGAGCCAGACGTCAGGTGGAAGAAGTATGAGAAAGTCTCCCAAAAAGTCTGGCAGTGGAGAGAAAGCTCAATTGATAAAGTGCTTGCTTCACAGCATGAGGACCTGAGTTTGGGCCCCAGAACATGAGGCAGGTTAGAGTTTAAGGTGACTGAGTCCCCGAAAGTAAAAAGCAGGAATGTCCTTGGGCTTGCCCTTGCAGTCTGCACGTTGCTAGAGAGCTGATAAGGATCTGGCTTGTCCTGACATCTTGCCAAACTGAGTTACCTAGAACTATTTTTCCATAAACAACCTGAGTATCTCCCTGAGAGGGATCCCTCTTCCTCATTCCTAGAATTACGGTTTAAATATGACCCTGGCATTCTAGTTAGTTAAGCGCAGCCCGAAAACTGGGCATCATGGCTGACCTCTTCCCAGGCCCTTGAGGCCACACCCATTCAGCTCTCTCTGACTCTCTTGAGCCTGAGGGTAGAGCCTACCACAGTAAGATTATAAATAGATGCTGTCCAGGTGAGCATGTTCTTTTTTGGACTGTTCATTTTTCCTGAGGCCTGAACCCCCAGAACCCTGCTCTGGTTAGGATGGGGCAATGGGGGGGGGGGACCGTTACTCATGCATAGGCTTTACCACCACCACCCCCCCTTACCTCCCTCAAGGTGGGAGCTCTCTGTACTCCCATCTCTTTCCTTCTCTTAATAAAGTCTCTCTAAACCTTACCTTCTGCTATGTGGATTTTAATTCTTTAAATTCCTAAGACAAGAATCCAAAGTACCCTAAGTTTATTAGTACATTGTTGTATTTGAGAGAAATCCCAAAATTCACATTTCAAACCCACATAAGAATGCCAAGTATAGCCTGGTGTGGTGGCGCATGCCTTTAATCTCAGCACTCAGGAGGCAGAGGGAGGATCGCCGTGAGTTCGAGGCCACCCTGAGACCACATACTGAATTCCAGGTCAGCCTGAGCTAGAGTGAGACCCTACCCCGGAAAAAAAAAAAAAAAAGAATGCCAAGTGTAGTGTGGTGGTGTACACCTGTAATCCCAGCAAGGAGGTAATAGAGTTAGGAGGGTCCCCAGGGCTCTCTGGCCAGCCAATCTAATCTACAGGGCAAGCTCCAGGCCAGTGAAGAACCCTATGGACAGCACCTGAAAAATGATACCTGAGATTGTCCTCTGTCCTTCACACACTAACACACATGTATACACACATGCATTTTAACAAGGTTGGCAGAGAAAGAATAAAGCAGAGAACTTCTAGAGAAAGGAGAACTGAGATTAGATTTGTTGGTGTGACAAAATAAAGCATTGTTCTACAAGATGGATAATTTCTATTCACACATTCAAACATCCACAAGAAAAACATTGCTTTTCTATAACCAAATTAATTTTCTGATTCAAACCCCCATTGTACCTAGTGTTAGGAAGCTTGACTTCACTCACTCCAGGGTAATTTTCTTTTTTTTCTTTTTGGTTTTTCAAGGTAGGGTCTCACTCTAGCCCAGGCTGACCTGGAATTCACTATGGAGTCTCAGGGTGGCCTCGAACTCACGGCGATCCTCCTACCTCTGCCTCCCGAGGGCTGGAATTAAAGGCATGTGCCACCATGCCCGGCCCAGGGTAAATTTTTAAAATTCAGTTTAATGTGCCTGAATTCAGCTTTCTCGTTCCTCTCAGGGACTCATGTCAATTGGGAGAGGACTGGGTAGTGTCAGGGACACTGAAAGGTATCAGGCCCCATCTGTCCTCAGCAGGATGCACCTCTTCTGCTTAGCAGCCTGTGTCGTGCAGGGCACACATGACTCCGGGTAGCTTCCAGTGCAGCCCATCATGTTGCGCTATCAAAAGGTTATACAGGGCTGGAGAGATGGCTTAGTGGTTAAGGCACTTGCCTGTAAAGTCTAAGGAGCCATGTTCAATCTCTCTACAGATCCCACGTAAGCCAGACACGCAAACATTAGGCAAGCACAAGGTCACACATGCACCCTCAGTGGTGCAAGTGTCTGACGTTTGACTGCAGTGGCTGAGGCCCTGGTGTGCCAATTCTCTTTCTCTCTCTCTTTCTCTCTCTCACACACACACTTTCTAAAAAATAAAAATAAAAAAAGTTTATGCGGGGCTGGAGAGATGGCTTAACAGTTTAAGGCACTTGCCTGCAAAGCCAAAGGACCCAGGTTCTATTCCCCAGGATCCATGTAGGTCAGATGCACAAAGTGGTGCATGTGTGTGGAGTTTGTTTGCAGTGGTCGGAGGCCCCGGCACACCCATTCTCTCTCTCCCTCTCTCTCTTGCTCAAATAAATTAAAAATATATATATTTTTTTTAAAACAGGGATTAAATTTTTTAAAAGGTTGTATATAGCAGTAAGGAAAAATAAAACTATGAAATTTTCAGGAAAATGGATGGGCCTGGAAAAAATTATACTGAGGTTACTGAGACTCAGGAAGGCAAATGCCAGGCCGATATTCTCCCTCCTATAGGGATCCCAAAACAGAATAGTTGGATTTGTTTACAAGTGGTGATAAACATCAGCCATACCTATTAGGAAGCTAGAAAGGCTTGAGAGAGGAAGGGCAGGGAGGGAGTAGAGAAGGGGACAGTAGACATGCAAGTGGAGGGACAGAATATAGGGAGAAAACCCTACTCCTCTTTAGCTAACTAAAAGACATCACTTTTGAGCCAGGAGTGGTGGCACATGCCTTTAATCCCAGCACTCGGGAGGCAGAGGTAGGAGGATTGCCACGAGTTCAAGGCCACCCTGAGACTACATAGTGAATTCCAGGTCAGCCTGAGCCAGAGTGAGACCCTACCTTGAAAAACCAAACCAAAACAACAACAAAAAAAGACATCACTTTTTTAAAAAGCAGCAGAAAAGGACTGGGAGATAGTTTGGGTGGAAGTTCCCTGTCGGGGTGCAGAAAGCTTTACCCTAAAACCATAGGTCGTTGCTGGTAAATTCCAGTGACAAAACTGGGTCATTTCCCCCCCACACACACACTGAGCTGTTGGTCATGAAGACCCATAAGGACCCCGAAACAAAGCAAGCCATTGCCAAAGTACTTGGTTACCCACCAGAACTAGACAGTAAGACCTACTGTTGAAAATGCCAAAGGCTGCAGTCACATTGAGGAATCAAGCTGGAACTGAGATGGAAGCCAATTCCCTGTCAGCTAGTTGTCACAGTTCTGGAACGCACTAAGCAAGCTGCTGGGGATCAAAGTCATCAACAATGTGAAGAGTGAATCCTCTAAGCTACAAAGTCAACAGCCAGGCTAGGTGTATCAACTGGTGCAATACTGACACATAAGTTACAGGGGTAATCAACTGCTGGGTGTTTTTGGATATGAGGCCCACTCAGTGGCAGGTAATTCATGCCTGGCACTAATCAAAAGCCCACGGCTCAGAAGGTCATAAGTCATAGAAGGAAGCTTATGCTGTTCTCTGGCTAAATGGAGAGGTTATACCATCATTATACCCATCAAAATGTCTTCTAATTGTATATGTTTATCCCCTTTGATCAATGCTGCTCTCACTCTTGGTTGGAGAACCTACTCTTTTTTAATTTTTGTTTTATTAATAACTTCCATGATTATAAACAATATACCATGGTAATACCCTCCCTCCCTCCACTTTCCCCTTTGAAACTCCATTCACCTCATCTCAATCAGTCTCTCTTTTATTTTGATATCATGATCTGTTCCTCCTATTATGATGGTCTTGTGTAGGTAGTGTCAGGCACTGTGAGGTCATGGATATCCAGGCCATTTTGTGTCTGGAGAGAGCATGTTGTAAGGAGTCCTGCCCTTCCTTTGGCTCTTACATTCTTTCTGCCACCTCTTCCGCAATAGACCCTGAGCCTTGGAAGGTGTGATATAGATATTGCAGTACTGAGCATTTCTGTCACTTCTTTCCAGCACCATGATGCCTTCTGAGTCATCCCAAGGTCACTGCCATCTGAAAAGAGAAGATTCTCTACCAAAAGTGAGAGTACCCTTAATATAAGAGTATGAACATTAAGAGAAGTCCTTATTGGGGAGTTTGATAAGCATAGTATATACATTTAGCCAGACAGCAGCAGACATTACAACCCTAGGGCTCATGACTACCCCTGTTTTCAGTATCAGGGATGTATTCCCTCCCATGCAGTAAGCCTCCAGTTCAATTAGGGGGCAGTTGGTTTCTACTATGACAGACATGCTGCTATTGCACCAATTGACTCATTTGGCCTTGCTGGCCAAATATAAGGCTTGCAATGTCCACTGTTGAGTATCTTCACTGGTGTTTTCCCTTTCTCCCATTGAACTGCATGTAGAACGGCTTCTTCCAACTTTCTGTCAGCTTGTCTACATGGAGGAGGTTCTCAGCCCAGTTCCAGCAGGATTAGAGAACCTACTCTTTATAGATGGTGATGAATACCAGGCTGATCCAAGACCCATCAGAATGACAAGAGAAAGCCAAGTGCCTAGCCCAAGACCTATCACACCTGCTAGGCCCTCGGAAGCATTACAGAGGAAGAGGTGGATGAAAACTGAGTGCTGCACTCATTACTAACTAGAGAACCTCCTGCAGAGAGATGGTGGTAGGCACTGAGGAGACTCAAAACAAATAAAAACAGAAAATTATAGGCTTCTGAGGGCTCTAACACTAAACTAGACTTTTAACACACCCCCAAGGCTCAGGAAACATTATGGAAGAATGGGCAAAAAAAATATGAGAGCCATAGGGTGGGAAGGTATATTGTGAAACATTGTCCTCCCATGCTGGAGAGATGGCTTAGCAGTTAAAGCATTTGCCTTCAAAGCCAAAGGGTCCTGGTTCGATTCTTTAGGACCTATGTAAGCCAGATGCATAAGAGGGTGCCTGCATCTGGAGTTCATTTGCAGTGGCTGGAGGCCTTACGGCACATATTCTCTCTCTCTCTCAAATAAATATTTTTTTCTTAAAAAAGATTGTCCTCCCCCCAGAAACAGACTGGTGCATTCATGACCCTATAATGACTATCAATACACAACTGAAGAGAACCCTCAGGGGAACAGGAGCTAGGGAAAGGGGACATAAGATGATAATCTAATGGGAATACAGCCAACTTGCAATCTGTTCATATATCAAAGCTCCCATTAAAAAGTTTTTAATGATAAAGAAAGTCAGGGTAGATGTTGGAGGAGAAGTAGCTGGCATGGCAGCCATAGGGCAGACCTTTCATCCTAGAGAAAAAGAGCTCTACTCGGTGGCATAAACATAAATTGAGAAAAAGAGAGCAGTGAGGTAAAAGGACCATACAGTTGGAAGTAGTGTGTAGCAATTGCTCAGAATTGAAACACTTGAGTTCCCAAGCTAGTTCAGGCTCAGGAAGTAAATAAGGCTCAGGATATACACCTGGCCAAGTCTCAGGAAACTTCACAAGGATTCACAAGGCCCCTCCCCAGTGATCTAGAAGGAATAAGGACTACGTGGGAGAAGGTGCGCCTATGAGCCAAATGAACTGCAAGTCATGACATGAGCCAAGGGCGATGCAGGGATGCCGTTCCTCCTAGGCTGGGGTGGGCTGTGTGATGATGCAGCTGCTTTTGAGTGCCTCTGCTCCCTTCAATGACCCCAGTGACCTCCCTGGTACACCTAGCGGGACTTTGATACAAGTATTACTTCCATGTCTTGTCGGTGCCCTGTCTCGGGAGGGTGAACAGATGTTCGCTCAAAGGAAGAGTTAACGCAACAGGGAGGTTGAAGGGTTGCTCTCTATAAGGTAGGACACAAGCTTAGCTGGCAAGTGTATTAGTCACTTTCACATCACTGTGACCAAATACCTGACATGAACAAATTAAAGTAGGAAGTTGATTTGGGTCACAGCTTCAGAGGTGACCACAACTTATGGTGGAGAGGGAATGGTGAGTCGGAGCGGTTCATATCATAGCAACCATGGAGCAAGAGACCAGGGACACAGTGCCCAAGAAATGCCCCAGTGATCTATTTCTTCCAACCAGGCCCCACCTTATACTACTAGGCACCACCCATCAAAAGATGAATCCGTTCCTTAAGAGTCCTCACGATGTAATTATCTCCAATACTATCCTTACAGATACACACCCAGAAACATGCTCACCAGCCCCGCCCCCAAGCACCTCTTACTCAAACTGGTAGATTACCCAAAACAAAGACAGCAGATGTGGGGCTGAGAATTCAGGAGAGGGAAAAAGACTTTAAGCATCCCTTATTGTTAAGGCCTGAGGGAAAGAAAATAATAAAGATATAAAACACATTTCCAGTGAGAACTGAATCCCTCAAAGATTTAGATCCAAGGATCAGAGAAAGCAAAGCCGCCATTTGGGGTGAGTGACATAAGCATACAGGACCTGAATCCTGGGTCATTTGGGGTGAGTGACGTAAGCATACAGGACCTGAATCCTGGGTCATTTGGGGTGAGTGACGTAAGCATACAGGACCTGAATCCTGGGTCATTTGGGGTGAGTGACGTAAGCATACAGGACCTGAATCCTGGGTCATTTGGGGTGAGTGACGTAAGCATACAGGACCTGAATCCTGGGTCATTTGGGGTGAGTGACGTAAGCATACAGGTCCTGAATCTTGGGTCATTTGGGGTGAGTGACTTAAGCATACAGGACCTGAATCCTGGGTCATTTGGGGTGAGTGAGGTAAGCATACAGGACCTGAATCCTGGGTCATTTGGGGTGAGTGACATAAGCATACAGGACCTGAATCCTGGGTCATTTGGGGTGAGTGACGTAAGCATACAGGACCTGAATCCTGTGTCCTGTGGGGTGAGTGACGTAAGCATACAGGACCTGAATCCTGTGTCCTCTGGGGTGAGTGACATAATACAGGACCTGAATCCTGGGTCATTTGGGGTGAGTGACATAAGCATAAAGGTCCTGAATCCTGGGTTATTTTGGGTGAGTGACATCAGCATGCAGGATCTGAACACTGAGTTGTGGTGCACCTGAAATAGCCAGTTCAGACCGGTACCGGGGGGCATAGGGGCCACGGTGGCAATGAAAAATGGAAGGGAACAGGAGATGCTCTGCTCTCAGTGACCTCTGCTCCAACAGATTCTCAGCCTGGAATCAGAAAAGAATTAACCATATCTTGGGGCTGGAGAGATGGTGTTGCAGTTAGGATCGCATTTCTGCCAGAAATCACCAGACCCAGAACAGCTTGTAGGGGGAAAAGTTTATTTTTGTTGTGCAGACTCAAGGAGAAGCTCCATGATGGCAGGGGAAAATGACTGCATGAGCAGACAGTGGACATCACCTCCTGGCCAACAGCAGGAGAGTGTGTCAAACACTGGCAAGGGGAAACTGGCTATAATACCCATAAGCCTGCCCCCAAAAGAACACTGTCTTCAGGAGGCTTTAATTTCCAATTGCCATCATCTGGGGAACCCAGCATTCAGAACACTTAAGTTGATGGGGGACACCTGATTCAAACCACCACATTCTACCTCTGGCCCCCATAAACTGATGATCATCTGTTATGGTTCATCCTCATAGATCCATCAGGTCTGCATGTAGGCATCCAGCAAAGCTACTTCACACTGCCCATGACTGTTTCTAAAACATAAGACCATGTTGCAAATTCAATGACCCTCTCTTTCCTACATTTCTTATGCTCCATAATACCAGATGGGGTACCAGTTTGTTAATCCAGGGGGGAATAGAGCAGACTTTGAAATATAGGACACTCCTCGAGCCCTCTTCCCCCTTCAAAAGAGTCTACATTCTTCCTGTGGTTCCAATGCAGGTCAGCTGGCCCAATCTCAATGGTTACAATATTTCAATTACAGCTGAATGGGCAGCAGTTTCGCCCAAAGATTTCATTTTTTTTCTCTGCCATAATCCATTGTTCACATCAGTCTGTTTCTATGCAATGCAACCCTGCACAAATTCCCAGGATAGACATAACAGCAAGCTTCTCACACAAGCCGCTTCTAGCCCAGTCCAGGCAAAACTCTTTCTCACCCTTATAAGCCAAACCTCACAGTCCATAGTTCTTATTGCATTCAGGTCTTTTACCTCTGAGCACAATAGTCCATCAAGCCGTATTTTCAGCACTACAAGATGTCTCTTAAGCCCAGGTTTCAAATCCTTCCACATTCTTCTTGAAAATAAGCTCCAAAAGACCAAAGCCACACAGTCAGGTGTCTAGCAGCAAATGACCCCACTCTCCGTACCAACTTTACTTTTGTAGTCAGGTTTACATTGCTGGCAGGAATCGCCTGACCAAGAGCAGCTTGTGGGGGCTGGGGGGAGGTTTATTTTGCCTTACAGACTAGAGGGTAAGCTCCATGATGGTAGGGGAAAACAATGGCATGAACAGAGAGTGGAACTCCTGGCCAACATTAGGTGAACAACAGGAACAGGAGAGTGTGCCAAACACTGGCAGGCAGAAATTGTCTATAATACCCATAAGCTCACTCCCAAAAATACACCGCCTCCAGCAGGCTTTAATTTCCTATTGCCATCAGTTAGGGAACCTAGCATTCGGAACACCTAAGTTTATGGTGGATCCCTGAATCAAACCACCATAGATGGCTTAGAAGTTAAGGTTCTTGCCTGCAAAGCCAAAGGACCCAGGTTCAATTCCCCAGGACTCACATAAGCCAAATGTACAAGGTAGTGCAGGTGTCTGGAGTTTCTTTGCAGTGGGTGGAGGCCTGAGTACACCCATTCTCTCTTTCTCTCAAGTAAATAAATAAATATTTTTTTAAAAAAAGTTAATCATTTCTGGGCTGGAGAAGATGGCTTAGTGGTTAAGTAATTTTTCTGCAAAACCAGAGGATCCCGGTTCAACTCCTCAGGTCCCACGTAAGCCAGATGCACAAGGGGGCGCATGCATGTGGAGTTCAGTTGCAGTGCTGGTCTCTCTCTCTCTCTCTTTCTATAAATAAATAAAATATATTTTTTAAAAAGTTAATCATTTCTGGGCCACAAGATAATCACAAGGACGGTAGAGGAATGTACATAATAGGCTTTATTGAACAGATTCAAAATTACAGCAAAGACAGAAACAGCAGGTAGGCTTAATCACAAGCAAGAACAGGATCCAATAGGGAATAGGTAGGTGCCCCATGGCAAGAAATCAACTGAGGGCTGAATCTGGGGGAATTAAGTATGTTGGGGCTGCCTCTACCTGAACTTGAAAGTGTCCTAAAGTGACTGTCTGCTGAAAGTTTAGTAGCAACAAGGAGATATCTACTGAATTGAAAGAACAAGATGAATTGGCAAGGTGACCACAGAGAAGCATTAGAAGCAGGCAGCCCCGCCAGGACCTCCCTGGCCACAGTGTTTCTGGATAAACCGAGAGACCCAACCTGTCCCCAGTCAGCCATGTAATTTCTCAGTCTCCAAGCCAACCATCCAACTCCCAGAAAGTGTGGATTTCTCCCTCAGGAACAAGCAGGGACGAAGAGACTGTGGGGAAGCCCTGGGCTTAGAAACCTTGAGGATGACAAGTAGGAGGACAGGTTCAAGCAGCCAGGGAGAACAGCACCTCTCAAGGCTACTTCTTTGATAATAGCAGATGTACACAAAGGGTTGAGACAGACAAAACACAGAACCAAGCATTCACATTTAAAATGGATTCCCGGACTGGAGAGATGGCTCAGCAGTTAAAGGCACTTAACTTGCAAAGCCTGATGGTCCAGGTTCTATTCCCCAGTTCTCAGGTAAACACAGATGCACAAAGAGATGAATATGTCTATATGTCTACAGCTCATTTGCAGTGGCAAGAGGTCCTAGCATACCCATTCTGTCTCTCTTACTCAATCTCTCTCTCTCCTTGCAAATCAATAAAACATATTTTCCCCAAGGTAATTTGATTATTGCAACACTCTTCTGATTTGTGATTGAGATTTCTCCACACACATGGTTTCAGTTCAATTCTAGAATCAGGCAAGACAGACCTCTCTCATATGCCTTGCACAGAATTACATGTAGACTCTCTGGCCCTTGCCCTGTGTTCACTTCCTGTAGAGTCTGTCTATGCTGTCTATAAACAAGGAATGAATGAGGAAGGGTAGCGGGCTGCAATCACTGCAGAGTGGGTCTGTGTCACTGTCATTTTGGGTTGAAATATTGCCTGTTGCAGTCAATGAAAATAAAACTATTTTAACTGATCTATGCACAATGCCTATGAGCCACCAAGCATTTTATTATACATAGGAGAGCAAGGTCTGATCATTTTCTTTTTTTTAATTTTTACTTGAGAGAGAGAAAGAGGCAGATAGAGAGAGAATGGGTGTGCCAGGGCCTTTAGTCAAATGAACTGCAGACACATGCACCACCTTGTGCATCTGGTTTACATGGGTACTGGTTACGACACTTGCATACAAAGCCTAAGGACCCAGGTTCAACTCCTCAGTACCCAAGTAAGTCAGATGCATGTGGTAGCACTGAGTGTGGAGTTTGTTTGCAGTGGCTGGAGGCCCTGGCATGCCCATTCTCCATTTGCCCCTTTCTTTCTCTTAAATAAATAAAAATATTTTTTTAAATAGCCACTAGATAATACGAATTATATTTTGGTGTAACCCTTGCAAGTCACTGGGGAAGAAACAGAAGTAGAACAGGGCTAAGTCAGATGGAACTCGGGTCTGGGAGGTGGAAGACATGGTCTGGGTACAGAGACTTGGTGACCTAAAACTGGAAAACCACCAGGTCACAGATGTCTGTCTCCTGCTTCAGGTTGTCTCTAAGCCATCCGTATGTACACATATACACATACATACATACATACACGTGAGGTATATCTTAAAGGATCATGAGGCAGACATACAGATGAGGAGGAGAGGAAGTAGTCTCCCTGTTTGGAGTCCAGACAGACAAAAGGTCCAAATGATGGTTCTGAGCTGAGGAGATGGTTCAGTAGTTAAAAAGTTCCTACACCACCAGCCTAATGACCTACGTTCAGAGTTCCAGAACTGGACACAGCGGTGTGTGCTTCTGTAATCCCAGTCTATGACAAGAGGAGGCGGAGTCATAGCTGGCCTGAAGCTCACAGGCCAGCTAGTCTGATGTATGGAGTAGCAGCACAAGACAAGAGACCCTGTCTCAAGCAAGGCGGAAGGGAAGACCAACGCCCTGAGGTTGCCATCTGCCTTCCACATGTATACTCTGCAGCTCACAACTACACATGTATGAATTCCACATTCACTTTATTTTCCTTAATAATGAGCTAAGTGAGGCCTATTTTTATTTTAATACACTTTTTAAAGATATTTTATTCATTTGCGTGTGTGTGAGTGCATGTGTCAGGACTCCTCTTGCTGATGAAAACAAATACCTAACGCCTGTGTCACTTTTTGCCACCTGCTCCAGTGAATGGCTTGAGAATTGAACGTAGGCTGGAAGGCTTTGCAAGCAGCACCTTCAATCACTGGGCCATCTTTGCAGCCCTTCAAGCAGGATTTAGCAGTCATTCCAAAGAAAAAATGACCACCTCAGTTTTTGAAAAACCACTTAGGAGCTGGGGATGTATATAACTCAGTGGTAGAACACTTGCCTAGGATGAGCAAGAGCCTGGGCTTGATCCTCAGTATTTCAAACAAACAACAAACAAAACCCAGTTATAGAATTAGCACTGAAAAGCTCAAGCAAGATACTCCCTCTGAGGGATCATCTGTGCTTGGAGGGAGCCACATGCAGGAGCCAAAGAATGCAATGCAGTAATTCTTTTGTTTCTACAGAGGTAAGTCAACAGTAGCTTTTAGTATGTAAACAACTCTGACTCTACCTGGTCCAGAATCACCCAGAAAGCTTGGAAAACCTACAGGATTAGGCCCCAACCATCGTCTACATACTGGCCTGAAAGCAAACAATAGCGCTGTATACTCCGCTCATTAAATATTTTCCCCTGGGCTGAAGAGATGGCTTAGTGCTTGCCTGTGAAGCCTAAAGACCCCGGTTCGAGGCTCGGTTCCCCAGGTCCCATGTTAGCCAGATGCACAAAGGGGCGCACGTGTCTGGAGTTCGTTTGCAGAGGCTGGAAGCCCTGGCGCGCCCATTCTCTCCCTCTCCCTCTATCTGTCTTTCTCTCTGTGTCTGTCACTCTCAAATAAATAAATAAATAATGAACAAAAAAATATTTAAAAAAAATATTTTCCCACCTGTTTCTAACAGACCCTAAAGTTGGGAGAACTTCACCCAGGTAACAGCAGTTGGTTGAAGGATAACAAGAGCCAGGAGACCTGGAGTTTCAGAGCTACGTCACTGCTTTGGTCTTAAATGCTGACGATTCAGTTACCAGAAGACAAATTCATTGTTAGTGAACCTTTTCTGTAAAATGGTTCTTATACCTCAATGAAGAGCCCTACTGCAGGTCCACTGCAGAAGAGATGGCAGAAAGAATGCAAGAGCCAAAGAAAGGGTAGGATATCACCAAATAGCCAGCAACCACCAATGCCAGCAAGCATGGATAGCCAGAGCTTCAACTCTCCACACCTTTGGACTGGATTCCAGATCAGGCCCCAGTCACATGCCTCTTCCCCAGTAGGGCTCTATCCACTGGAGACTCAAGATTCAAGCCTGAGGCTATGGAACCACACATATACATCACTGAAAAATCCATTTGATATTGCTGAACATTCCACTTGCTTGGGCTGCAAGGTCACTGAGAAACCAAGCAGGAGCTGATCTGAACACCTCCTTGTATACCAGTTGACAGAAAGCTAGGAAAAGCTGCACTGCATGCAGTTCAATGGGAGAGACAGAAGTCATCAGTGGAGATAAATAACAGTGGACGTTGCAAGCCTTAAATTGGGCCACACAGGCCAAATGAGCCAATGGGTGCAATAGTGGCATGTCTGCTATGGGGAAAACCAACCACTCTCTAATTGGACTGGAGGCCTGCTCCACAGGAGGGAATACATGCCTGGTACTAAAAACCTGTGACAGGGGAGGGCACCAGCCCTAGGGCTGTAACATCTGCTGGTGTCTGACTAAATGCATATATTATGCTCAACAAAACTGCCCAGTAAGCACATCTCTTAATGTTCATATCCATAAATTACTACTCTCACTTTTGGTTAGACAAGCTTCTCTTCAGATGGCAGTGACCTTGGGATGACTCAGAAGGCATGATGGTGCTGAGAAGAAATGACAGAGGAGTTCTCAACATTGAAATGTCTCTACCATACCTTCCAAGGCTCAGGACACATTATGGAAAGAATGTAAGAGCCAAAGGAAGGGCAGAACTCCTTACAATTTGCTCTTCCAGACACAAAATGTTCTGGATATCCATGACCTCACAGTGCCTGACACTACCTACAAAAGACCATCATAATAGGAGGAAAAGATGATGACATCAAAATAAGATAGACTAGTTGAGAGGGAAGTGCGTATGAGAGAGAGTGGATCTGTGAAGGAGAAAGTAGGGGAGAAGAGGGAATTATCATAGTTTGTTGTCTATAATTATGGAAGTTGTCAATAAAACAAATCCATTTGAAAAACAATGTTTACTGCATCATTTTAGTCTCCACAAAGACACAGCCACTCACAATTTATAGTTAAGTACTCGTATGGGCTGAGAACATGTCTTAGTGGTACATCACTGACCTACCATACAGAAGACTGGTTCAACCCCAGCACACTCACCCAAGGCCTTGCTCTACTCAGTCTGCTATAAAGGAACACCATGCTGGTGCCTATAAACAGCATAAGTTTATTTCTCACAGATCCGGAAGCTGGAAAGTCCAAGAGCAAGTCTGGGGGGCTGGGGGTGAAGCATTTTAGCAAAAAGAACATTTCAAAGCTTTATGTAAGGGTAACTCCCAAATAAGGGGGCTCAAGCTGTCAGAAAACAAAGCATCCACTTTACCTCTGGATATTTTATTTTTTTCCCATTTGACACGACATAGATAATGGAAGTCTAAGCTTTAAAATGCTGATGAAGCCAGGCGTGGTGGCACACACCTTTAATCCCAGCACTCGGGAGGCAGAGGTAGGAGGATCGCCATGAGTGCAAGGCCACCCTGAGACTACAGAGTTAATTCCAGGTCAGCCTGGACGAGAGTGAGACCCTACCTTGAAAAACAAAACAAATAAAACGCTGATGAACCGGGCCTGGGGAGATGGTTCAATAATTACACACACTTGCTTGCAAAGCCTGCTAGCCTGGGTTCAATTCTCTGTTATCCACATAAAGCCAGATGCACAAATGGTGTGTGCATCCCTCTTGGCATCACAAATACTGGGAATAACTGAGCCTCCCTGAATTTACTTCCCCAGGCTACAGATTTCTAGAGATACCCTGCACATTATAGTAGAAGTTGCTATCAGGAAAAAAAAAAAAAAACATAAACCCACCAATGAACAAGGTAATCCTAACTTTACAGCCCTGAGGAGTCACTTCACGTTTTTTTATTTTCTTCTCTAAAGCAATTAAGTCCTAGTTATGGAGATCCAAAAACATTATAGAGAATTATTTCTAGTGCTGTAGTGTGTGGTTGTGAGAATAAATTATATTTGTAAATCTATGAGACCTTTTAGAAAGATGAGTAACAGTTATTTACTAGAAGCACGTCTGTGGGTAATGTTGGTATGTTAGTTTTGTTATAGTTCTCTAATTTTTTATTTATTTATTTGAGAGAAAGAAAAAGAGGCAGATAGAAGAATGGATGTGCCAGGGCCTACAGCTGCTGCAAACAAACTCCAGACACATGCACCACCTTGTGCAGCTGGCTTACATGGGTCATGGGAAATCAAACTTAGGTCCTTTGGCTTTGTAGGCAAGTGCCTTAACCACTAATCCATCTCTCCAACCCATGTTTTATTTCTGTAGTAACCAAAGAAAACATGCTATAATTTTTTATTGGTTGTTTCCTATTTAATTGCAAACAGGATAATTATCTTGACATACAGTTTCTAAATAAGAATATTTCATTTTTTATTTTATTTATTTTAATCTTATTTATTTATTTATTTGCAAGCAGAGATAGAGGAGAGAATGGGCATTCCAGGGCCTCCAGCTGCTGTAAACAGACTCCAGGTGATGTGCTACTTTGTGTAAGGGGAATCAAACCAGAGCCATTAGGCTTTGCAGAGAGAGAGGCAATATAGCAATTATGTTGCAAGAAACTGAGACAAACCAAACATTCAAAATCTTTAATACAGCTGGGCATGATGATGCACGTCTTTAATCCTAGCACTTGGGAGGCTGAAGCAGTAGGATTGAGTTTGAGTCCAGCCTGGGGCTATAGAGTGAGTTCCAAGTCAGCCTGGGCTACAGTGAGACACTGCCTCACAAAACAAAATAAGGAGCCGGACGTGGTGGCGCATGCCTTTAATCCCAGCACTTGGGAGGCAGAGGTAGGAGGATTGCCAAGAATTTAAGGCTGCCCTGAGAGTACATAGTGAATTCCAGGTTAGCCTGGGTTAGAGTGAGATCCTACCTCAGGAAAAAAAAAAAAAAGGAAGACCTGGGCAGAACAGATGGCTTAGCAGTCAAGGTACTTGCTTACAAAACCTAAGGACCCAGGTTTGGTTCCCCAGACCCCACGTAAGCAGATATACAAGGTGATGCATGAACACAATGTCCGCATGAGCACGAGATGGCCCACACATCTGGAGTTCGACTGCAGTGGCTAGAGGCCCTGGCATGCCAATTCTTTCTGTCTCACAAATTTAAAAAAAAAAAAAAAAAAAGGAAAAGCCAAAAAAAAAAAAAGGACTATGCACCCCTAATTGAATACCAATAAGAATTTATTAAGTCCCAGGAACCCACAATAATTCCAAGGGAAACCCAGACTGTGAAATGTTGCACGATTAACAATCATATACAGATGTTGGGGAGATGGTTCTGTGGTTAAAGGCACATGCCTTTAATCCTAGCATTTGGGAAACAGAGATAGGAGGAATGCTATGAGCTCAAGGCCAGCCTGAGACTACATAATGAATTCCAGGTCAGCCTGGGCTAGAGTGAGAGCTTACCTCAAAAAAAAAAAAAAAAAAAAAGGCACTTGCTTGCAAAGCCTGATAATCCATGTTCAATTCGCCAACAAGCATGTAGAACTAGACAGAAAAAGTAGCACATGCACCTGGCATTCAATTGCAGTGGTAAGAGACCATGGTATGTACACATATACAAAAAATAAATTTAAAAAAATCATGTCTAGACTTTTTGTTGTTGTTTTTCAAGGCAGTGTTTCACTCAAGCCCAGGCTGACCTGGAATTCACTATGTAATATCAGGATGGCCTTGAACTCATAGCAATCTTCCTACCTCTTGACTCCTGAGTGCTAGGATTAAAGCTGTGCACCACCATGCCCAGCTAGACTTAATTTTATTTTATTTATTTATTTTTTGAAATAGGGAGGGTCTCGCTCTAGCCCAGACTGACCTGGAATTCACTATGGAGTCTCAGGATGACCTCAAACTCATGGAGATCCTCCTACCTCTGCCTCCCAAGTGCTGGGATTAAAGGTGTGCGCCACCACGCCCGTTTTAGACTTCATTTTTGATCAAATCCATAACTGGACTGAGAAATCCATGAGATTTGAAAGGCCCACCCTATTCCAGCCTCTTTTGAGGAAAGATGCCATAGGATTCCTTAGTTGATTTCACTAGGATCTCTGTCCTAGTTCAGGGCAGTCAACCATTTGGCTAGATTTAAGGGAGGCCAGTGGCAGAAAGAGCCAGTTGAACAGTCTGCCCAGTCAGAGACTCAGCTTGGGAGTCTAACAGTCAATCCAGTCCTCCAGAAAGCAGAGGACAGCAGTCCTAAGAGACAGGCAGACAGGCAGGTGAGGAAGAAAGCGCATAAAGACTACACAGCCAGACAGACACTTGGAACAAGGACATACACAGCCATCAGGTGTTCACTATTTTCCCAGCTCCAAGCTCTGCTTTTACTTACCTCTTGCTATATTCCCCGAATAAACTTCTTTTAAGATAATCAGGCTGTACTTTTGCTCTTGGCAAGTGTGGTGGTTTGATTCAGGTTTCCCCCATAAACTTAGGTGTTCTGAATGCTAGGTTCCCAGCTGATGGAGATTTGGGAATTAATGCCTCCTGGAGGGAGTGTATTGTTGGGGGCCGGCTTATGGGTATTACAGCCAGTTTCCCCTTGCCAGTGTTTGGCATACCCTGCTGTTGCTGTTGTCCACCTTATGTTGACCAGGGGGTGATGTCCACCCTTTGCTCGTGTCATCGTTTTCCCTGCCATCGTGGAGCTTCCCCTCAAGCCTGCAGGCCAAAATAAACCTCTTTTCCCCAGAAGCTGCTCTTAGTTGGGTGATTTCTACCAGCAATACGAACCGGACTGCAACCGCAAGTCTGCCCAAATTTCTCTTAAAAAAAAAAAAAAATCCCAGGGCTGGACAGGTGGCTTAGTGGTTAAGGCGATGGCCTGTGAAGCCCAGGGACCCAGGTTTGATTACCCAGTACCCACGTGAGCCAGATGCACAAGGTGGCACATGCGTCTGGAGTTCCTTTGCAATCGCTGGGGGCCCTGACATGCACATTCTATCTGCCTCTTTTACTCTCTCTCTCAAATAAATATTTTCTAAGATTCTAGACCTGTACTATACAACACATTAGAAAAAAATAATTCAGGCACTTAAAAATGAACATAAAAAGAATTTGTACAATCTCAAGCTTAAGCTTGACATTTACATTGATATAGGGACTAAGAAAAAAATGTGCCATAAAAATTACTACATAGTTATTCAAAAGAGAAATGAAAATGTGAACAGCTTAGCAACCCACAGAGTTCTCTCTAAGTCATTTAAAAAGAGCAAACCTTCTTCAAACTGTAATTTAATTCATGAATCAAGGATAAATGAGGAAGGCATTTAATAACTATACTTATTTTCCTCCACAACTTTTCAAAGACAGAGTTCATTATAAAAGATACTTTCTACATATAAGTGCCCATCTCTTTGCCATGACCAAAGCAGGCAATTGGGAAGATGGTATACACTGAATCTAATGAGAATTCAAAAGTAAAACTGCTTCCTTCAGTTGTCAACTGAGCTGGGAGTTTGGTCTGAATAAACATAAGCTTTCAGTTATGATGACAAGGAGCATTGCTTCCAATGTCACATGAAGCACTTTGGTTTTTCTGGCATCTGGGCATATTTTCACAGAATACAATGTGCAGCTGAAGTGATTTTGAAGTTTGGCATTCATCCTGGCATTTTCAAGGCACTTAATTCTTTCAACAGGCCCATAAGGTAGTTTGGAGGGTTCCCCCCACCCAAGGTAAGGTCTCAACTCGAGCCCAGGCTGATATAAAATTCACTACGTAGTCTCAAGATGACCTTGAATATACAGCAATCCTCCTACCTCTGCCTCCCGAGTGCTGGGATTAAAGGTGTGCACCATCACGCCCAGCTTACATTTTTTAAAAGAAATTTATTTGCCACATGTGCATGTATGTATAATGTGTGTGCATGTGGAGAGGTTAATTATCTGTGCTCCACTTCCCCTTGAGACAGGGTTTCCTGTGACTGCAGGTAAGCCTGGCCTTCAGCTCCGCTTCCCACTGCACACGAGGTTCGCAGCTGCATATCCCACCTGGTTTCTAGCTCTGTGTGCTTGTCTGGAGAATTGAACTGGGGCCAGCGGGTTTGCAAGTGTCTTTGACCACTGAATCATCTCTCTACCCCTGTTATTTTTCTTGAAGTAGGGCCTCAACTGTAGCCCAGGTCAACCTGGAACTCAGTCTGTTGCCCAGGCTGGCCTCAAACTAATAGTGATCCTTCTATCCCGGCCTCCCGAGTGCTGGGATTAAAGATGTGCGGCACCACGCACAGCAATAGTTCAGTTTTTCGTGTATTTCTCTGACCCTATTGTATCACTGTTCTGGGAAATATGCGTATAAAATAAAAATCCTTGCCCAGACAGTTCTTTCACCCTTTCCTTTGACTTACAAGTGGTACACTTTGTGTCGTGTGGGGGGTCTAAACCCTTTAACTAGGTATTGATGAGGCTGGGAGTTTTCCCTCATTCTTCCCAGGACAGTTTTCTTCTGAAAGAATTACACTTGATTTTCAGTGCCAAAGATAATCACCTAAATAAGCTGGATGCTTGTCAGATACTCCAAGAAAACCTCATGTACAAAATTAAAACTGTACTTTCACATACTAGGATTCCTGCTAAACTGTTTTTCCTCTGTCACTGGGTTTCAAACCAGGTTCTTGAAGATGGTATGCAGGCCTACAAAAGCATATAATGAAGTATATCTCAGACCCCATATATAAGGACTTCAAAAGATACAGTTGGGTCAGGAAGTAAGTTCAGTGATTAAAGGCACGTGTGCCAAAGCCTGCCAGCTTTGGTCTGATTCCCTAGTACCCATGTACTAGCTAGCCACACAATGTGGCACATACGTCTGAAGTTCACTTTCAGCAGCAAGGGGCCATGGCACAACCATACACTTGTCTCAATCTCCCTCTGCTTGCAAATACAAATTTCTTAAAAAACTTGAGCGCAGGGCGTGGTGGTGCATGCCTTTAATCCCAGCACTTGGGAGGCAGAGGTAGGAGGGTTGCCATGAGTTCGAGGCCACCCTGAGAATCCATAGTGAATTCCAGGTCAGCCTGGGCTAGAGTGAGACCCTACCTCAAAAAACAAAAAAAAAAAACAAACAAACAAAAAAAAACTTTTAAGGGCTGGAGAGATGGCTCAGTGGTTAAGGTGTTTGCCTGCAAATCCAAAGGACCTTGGTTCAATTCCCCCAGGACCCAAGTAAGCCAGATGCACAAGGTGGCGTGTGTCTGGAGTTCGTTTGCAGTGGCTGGAGGCCCTGGTTCACCATTTTCTCCCTCTCTTTCTCTTTCTATGCTCCCCCTCTCAAATAAATAAATAAGAGAAAAAAAAACTTTTAAGTACAGTGGTATAGTTTTAAAATTGTTTACATATGCTGCTACAACCCTCCTCCTCCATTCAGTAAACCTTGAATACTGAAATCACAAATTTATGTAATTTATTATAATCAAATCATCAGTATGCATAAAATAACTAGTATTGGACATCGCCTTTTAATTTGTGAGACACTTAGATTTTGTTTGTTTTTTGCTGTTGCTGCTTTGTTTATCAAGGTATGGTGTCACTCTAGCCCAGGCTAACCTGGAATTTACTATGTAGTCTTGGTGGACTCAAACTCATAGCGTTCCTTCTACCTCTGCCTCCTGAGTGCTGGGATTAAAGGTGCGCACTACCATGCCCAGCCTTTTTTTTTTTTTTTTTTTTTTTGGGCTAAAAAATTATTTATTTGAAGATTGGGGAGGGGATAATGAGAATATGAATATCGACGCATCAGGACCTCTAGTTACTGCAAATAAACTCCAAATGCATACACCACTGGGCATCTGGATTTGGGTGGGTACTGAGGAAATTAACCCAAGTCGTTAGCAGCTTTTCAGGTAAGTGCCTTAACCACTGAACTATCTCTTCACTCATTTAACTCATTCATTCGTACTTTATCCTTTATCTCCCCCCCCCCCCCCGCCACCATCCCCTGCAGTAGGGTCTCTCTCTAGCCCAAGCTGACCTGTAATTCACTTGTAGTCTCAGGCTGGCCTTGAACTCACAGCGATCCTCTTACTTCTGCCTCCCGTGTGCTGGGATTCAAGGCGTGTGCCATCACATCCAGTTTATTGTGTGTGGGGTTTTTTGTTGTTGTTGTTTTTTCGAGCTAGAGTCTCACTCTAGCTCAGGCTGACCTGGAACGCACTATGTACTCTCAGGGTGGCTTTGAACTCATGGCAATCCTACCTCTGCTTCTCCAGTGTTGGGATTAAAGGCGTGCGCCACCAGCCTGGTTTAGGGCGCTTTTACAAGACAGGGTCTCTCTAGGCAGGTCCTGACCTTTGCAGCCTGCCTCCACTTCCCTGGTGCTGGGGTGACATGCATCATGACCACTCGAAACCACTGCCCAGCCCCAGCCTTTTTTTGTTTTGTTTGTTTTTTTAATTTTAAAAGAATAAAGCTTATTTTAGAGCAAGAGGGAAAGAAAGTAAGCTCCTCACAGAGTAAGTGGCTACAAGAGCTGAGGAAAAATGTTTTATTTGTACTCTTCAGTAATTTTTAGTTTTTTTAAATGGGGGGGGGGCAGGATCTCTCTCAGGCCTAGGCAGACCAGGAAATTACCCTGTAACCGATGCTGACTTTGGATTCACCACAATCCTCCATCTCAACCTCCCAATTCAATATTTAGTTTCATTCACATTTAAAGCAAATGTATAAAAAAATACATACCTTGGCGCCGGGCGTGGTGGCGCACGACTTTAATCCCAGCACTCAGGAGGCAGAGGTAGGAGGATTGCCATCAGTTCGAGGCCACTGAGACTCCATAGTGAATTCCAGGTCAGCATGGGCTACAGTGAGACCCTACCTCGAAAAACCAAAAAAAAAAAAAAAAACACCTTGGGCTAGAGATGACTCAGTGGTTAAAGGCACTTGCTTCCAAAACCTGGTGGCCTGGGTTTGATTCCCCAGCAGCCCCATAAAGCCAAATGCACAAAGTGACACATGCGTCTGGAATTCCTTTGCTGTGGCAAGAGGACCTGGCATGCCCTTTCGTTCTCATCCTCTTTCTCTCTCTCCCTTGCAGAGTAATAGAAATAATTTTTTTTGTTCATTTTTTATTTATTTATTTGAGAGTAAGAGAGAGAGAGATATTAAGAACAGGCACGCCAGGGCTTCCAGCCACTGCAAACGAACTCCAGATGCATGCGCCCCCTTGTGCATCTGGCTAACATGGGTCCTGGGGAACTGAGCCTCGAACTGGGGTCCTTAGGCTTCACAGGCAAGCACTTAATCTCTAAGCCATTTCTCCAGCCCTAGAAATAAATTTTTAAAAAATCATACTTTTTCAATTTGTACCTATGAAAAACTCACTCTGGCTTAAACATTACAGTTTGGATGTACTGGGTGCAGCATGTAAGGACTTGCATCTGCTTAGTATGTTAATACACTTATGCTAATACAATGCTTTTCCCAAAACCCTAAGCCCAGGTATGACATGATCAGGGCACTACTGATGATGCACTATACATGGCAATGGGACTCAACAGGTTTCCTTAGGTAAGCTACTTTAAAGTGGTATTTTTTTTTTAATTTTTTTTTTTGTTCATTTTTTATTTATTTATTTGAGAGCAACAGACATAGAGAGAAAGACAGATAGAGGGAGAGGGAGAGAATGGGCGCGCCAGGGCCTCCAGCCACTGCAACCGAACTCCAGACGCGTGCGCCCCCTTGTGCATCTGGCTAACGTGGGACCTGGGGAACCGAGCCTCGAACCGGGGTCCTTAGGCTTCACAGGCAAGCGCTTAACCGCTAAGCCAGCTCTCCAGCCCTAAAGTGGTATTTTACTGCTTTGTGTCATAAGGGAAAGGAGACAGGAAAGAAGATGGAAGGAGGAGAGAGGTGGGAAGCTGAGGAGGAAAAAAGAACACAAGAAAGGGGGAAGGGAAAGAGAAGGGAAGAGAAAGATACCAAGAGAGGCCTAATCCCTAGGTTTACATTCAGACACATCACTTACTAACTGAATGTGCACAAGGCACTGTCAGCCAGAGGTAGTTTACTCATTGTACAAGAGAAATGGAACCAAGTCTTTTATAGTTTGTGGAAAACAGATCTCAACTCATTGTAAACATTAATAACTACTGGCTAACAACAGCTCTATGTGTCCAATGGCCCCAGTCCTAGAGTGTTTAAATCCCAACAGCTCTGCTCAATACTCACATTATGAAAGCTACCCCATCTATTATTAACCACGTCTGAAGCAAAACTGCTTTTAGTAGCTAAGGTGGTAGCAGGAATTCTATTCAAGTCAGCACAAAAACAACTTGATCTAAAAAGATTACATATATTAACATCATGTTTTCACTCAGGCCATTAACTAATTTGGATTTACTCTTCAACCTAGACTTTAAATACCTGAGCACTAATAAAATATAAGACAGATTGAACTAGCCACATGACATGGATATGGTTGTTGGCTATTGGCAACATTCAAACAGCATGGCCCAATCATTTAATTTCTGAAATTAAACATTTTAATTAAAATTAAATATTAAGAGTAGTATATTCGTGAAGTTATAGAAACTTTTCCTGTGATTACTAAAATTTCTGACACATTCTGAAATATGTTTTAAAGGTTTTATTACAGCCAGGCAGCCAGGCATGGTGGAACACGCCTTTAATCCCAGAACTTGGGAGGCAGAGGTAGGAGAATCACCATGAGTTCGAGGCCAGCCTGAGACTACATACTGAATTTCAGGTCAGCCTGGGCTAAAGTGAAACCCTACCTCAGGGAAAAAAAAAAGTTTTATTACAGTCAGTACAGGCTGGGGGCATACACACACACACACACACACACACACACACACACACACACAAACACAAGTAGGTAGATACATATTATATGAAAAGGAGCTTTAAAACAAGAACTAAAGAAGCAATCATTAATTTCCTAGGCATAGTGGTATACATCTGGAATCCCAGCCATCACAAAACTGAGGCAAGCAGACAGAGAAGCCAATCTCACACTCAGAGTGAGACAGTTTCAAACTTTTTTTTTTTAATATTTTTTTTAATTATTTATTTATTTATTTGAGAGCGACAGACACAGAGAGAAAGGCAGATAGAGGGAGAGAGAGAATGGGCGCGCCAGGGCTTCCAGCCTCTGCAAACGAACTCCAGATACGTGCGCCCCCTTGTGCATCTGGCTAACGTGGGACCTGGGGAACTGAGCCTCGAACCGGGGTCCTTAGGCTTCACAGGCAAGCGCTTAACCGCTAAGCCATCTCTCCAGCCCAGTTTCAAGCTTTTTTTAAAATTTTTTTTTTTGTTTATTTTTACTTATTTGAGAGCGACAGAGAGAAAGAGGCAGATAGAGAGATTGGGCACACCAGGGCCTCCAGCCACTGCAAACCGAACTCCAGACGCATGCGCCCCCTTGTGCATCTGGCTAACGTGGGTCCTGGAGAATCGAGCCTCGAACCAGGGTCCTCAGGCTTCACAGGCAAGTGCTCAACCGCTAAGCCATCTCTCCAGCCCAGTTTCAAACTTTTTTTTTGCTGGGCATGGTGGTGCATGCCTTTAATCCCAGAACTCAGATGGAGAAGCACAGGGAGTTCGTGGCCAACCCAGACTAGAGTGAATTCCAGACCAGGCTGGACTAGTATGAGACTGACTCAAAAAAAAAAAAAAAAAAAAAAATTAAAAACCAGGACTGGAGAGATAGGTTAGTAGTTAAGGCACTTGCCTGTAAAGCTTAAGGACCCAGGTTTGGTTCCCCAGTACCCACATAAACAAGATACACAAGTTGGGGCATACATCTGGAGTCCATTTTCAGTGACTAGAGGCCCTGGCACACCCATTCTCTCTCTGTCTGCCTCTTTCTCTCTCAAATAAATTATTTTAGAATAAAAAAAAGCCAGACGTGGTGGTGCACACCTTTAATCCCAACACTTGGGAGGCAGAGGTAGGTGGATCACTGTGAGTTCAAGCTCACCCTGAGACTCCATAGTGAATTCCAAGTCAGCCTGGGCTAGAGTGAGAACCTACCTTGAAAATAAATAAATAAATAAATAAAAACAGCCAGGCATGGTGGCACAGGCCTTTAATTCTAGCACTGGAAAAGCAGAGGAAGGAGGATCACTGTGAGTTCAAGAGCAACCTGAGACTACAGAATGAATTCCAGGTCAGCCTCAACTAGAGATCCTACCTGATAAAAACAAAAACACAAAAGAGAAAGAGAGAATACATTAGTTACAGAAGTAGAAAATGAGTGTGAATCTTCTAAGTCATTCATTGAACAAGTTATTGACTATGTAAATTTTATTCATTAAAAAATAAACCAGGAGCTGGGTGTGGTGGCACATGTCTTTAATGCCAGCATTTGGGAGGCAGAGGTACATGGGTTGCTGTGAGTTTGAAGCCACCCTGAGACTAAGTGCAGGTCAGCCTGGGCTAGAGAGCAAGATCCTGCCTTGAAAAAAACAAAACAAAACAAAAAAACCAAAAGACAAAAAAACAAACAAACAAACAAAAGCAGAGCTGGAGAGAGAAGGCTTAGGGATTAATGCACCTGCTTGCAAAACCAAAGGTTGATTCCCTAGAACCCATATAAAGCAGATGCAAATGGTGACACAGGTATCTGGAGTTCATCTGCAGTGGCTAGAAGCCCTGGCACACCCTTTCTCAAATAAATTTTAAAAAAATTTTTAAGTGGTTTAAACAATAAACCAGAGGCTAGAGAGATGGCTTAACAGTTAAGGCATTTGCCAGCAAAGACAAAGGTCTTAGGTTTAGTTCCCCAGTACCCACATAAAGCCAGGTGCCCAAGGTGGCACATGTGTCTGGAGTTCACTTACAGTAGCTAGAGGTCCTAGCACACTCATTTTCTATCTGCTCCCATCTCTCTAAATTAAATAATTAAAATATTAAGAATAATAAATGAGCCAGGGCTGGCCTTTCTCAAATAAATATTTTTAAAATATTTTATTTATTTATTTGCAAGCAGAGAGAGAGAGAGAAAGAGAGAGAGGGAGAGAGAGACAGACAGACAGACAGACAATGTACACAACAGGGCCTCAAGCCGTTGAAGACAAATTCCAGATACCTGTGCCACCTTGTGTATCTGGCTTTTCATGGGTACTAGGGAATCAGACCTGGGCCATTATGCTTTGCAAGCAAGTGCCTTAACTGCTGATCCATCTCTCCATCCCCAATAAATACTTTTTAAAAATAAGGCTGGAGGAATGGCTTAGTGGTTAAGGTGCCTGCCTATGAAGCCTAAGGACCCAGATTCAATTCTCCAGGTCCCACATAAGCCAGATATACATGATGGTGTATGCATCTGGAGTTCGTTTGCAGTGGCTAGAGGCCCTGTCACACCCATATCCATTCATTCATTCCCCCCCCCCCACCGTCTGTAATAAATAAAATAAAAAGGGCTGGAGAGATGGCTTAGTAGTTAAGGTGCTTGCCTGCAAAGCCTAAGGACCCATGTTTGACTCCCCAGATCCCATATAAGCCAGATACACAAAGTGATGCATGCACATTGTCTGGAGGTAGACTGCAGTAGCTGGAGCCTTGGCACGCCAAATCTCTCCCCCTTCCCTTTGTCTCTTTCTCTGATAAAAAATAAAATAAACCAAATAAGGCAAAAATTCTATTGCATTCAATGTTGTAATACACAAAATAGTAAATATAAATCATTTACAAATTCTAAAATTCAATATATACATATATACATACATATAAATATAGGAAATAGTAATAACACACAAATTATAGAACTGTTTCTATTACATTCTAAATGCAAACTGTATCTTCACTTATGCAGATTTCACAACAAACTTAAATTGTGGAATAAATTCCTATTCTAAATGTTCATCAGTATTAAGGCATTCCTAGTTCAAATGAAAGATTCTAGCTTCTCAGAAGAATCATTTTTAACACTGGCATACTCCTGTTTAGAACACAAGCTAACCCTTTTGTTCTTCTGTCAGCACGCAAATCTGAACTCTTCATCAGGCTCTTGTTCAGTTTCTTCTTTTCCTCTTGCGTGCGGTGAACTCTATGGACACAAGTTAAAGAAACTTGTCAGGCTGGGGAAATGACTTAGCCTGCAAAGCCAAAGGACCCTGGTTTGATTCCCCAGGACCCATGTAAGTCAGATGCTCGAGGGGGTACATACATCTGGAGTTTGTTTGCAGTGACTGCAGGCCCTGGCTTGCCCATTCTCTTTTCCTCTCTGTTTCTCCCTTGCTCTCTCAAATAAATAAATTAATTAAATATTTCTAAAAAGCTTGTCAGTTCTTAAAAAAACTTTACAATAATTGACACTTAAATGATGATCTTAATTGGAACGTACACTTAAACTATATAGATTTTTAACTGGTATAACTCAGGAACACTCTCACAGTGAACATCTAGTACGGAGGCAGCAAGGGAAGGGGATAAGACAAAGAACACATAAACGAATGCATATCATAATGAGGCCCATCACCTTGCATTCTAACTTTAAAACTTATTTTAGCTGGGCGTGGTAGTGCACGTTTTTAATCCCAGCATTCAGAGGCAGAGGTAGGAGGATTGCTGTGAGTTCGAGGCCACCCTGAGACTCCATAGTGAATTCCAGGTCTGCCTGGGGTATAGTGAAACCCTATCTTGAAAAATAAAAAAAAAATAAAACATTTTAAAACAGGAAATCATAAACCTAGAATGCACATGAATTTATTTATTCAAAATGAAATTGCCATTTAAGACTTCTTGTCTCCAAAGACAGAGTAGCATTTTAATCTTACTGAGATACTGGTATATGAAGATAGTGGCCTTAGTCATCTTAAATCCTACTTACCAAGTATTAAATTACTTGATGTTTTCACAAAGGTATGAAAACTGGCATGGACCCAAGATAACCAAACTAAAAGGTATCTAAGAGAGTGAGTGCTAAGTGAAATGACATGATTAAGATTTCAATTTTGGAGCCGGGCGTGGTGGCGCACGCCTTTAATCCCAGCACTCGGGAGGCAGAGGTAGGAGGATTGCCATGAGTTCAAGGCCACCCTGAGATGACAGAGTTAATTCCAGGTCAGCCTGGACCAGAGTGAGACCCTACCTCGAAAATCCAAAAAAAAAAAAAAAAAGATTTCAATTTTGGGGGCTGGAGAAAAGGCTCTGGTTAAGGCTCTTGCCTACAAAGCCCAAGGACCCAGATTCAATTCCCCAGAATCCATGTAAGCCAGATGCATATTATGGAGGATGTGTCTAGAGTTTATTTGCATCTGGCATGCCCATTCTCTCTTTCTAAAAAAATAAAATTAAATTTAAAAGAATTTGATCAGGGCTGTAGAGACAGCTTAGTGGTTAAGGCACTTGCCTATGAAGCCTTAAGACCCCATGTTCAAATCTTGATGTCTCAGGTAGCCAGATGCACAGTGGTGCAAGTGTGTAATGTCACACATGCATCACAAGGGGACGCATGCATCTGGAGTTTGTTCACAGCAGGCTGAAAGTCCTAGCACATCCATTCTCTCTCTCAAAAATAAAAATAATTTTTAGAAATTAAAAAAAGAGCGAAACCCTACCTCAAAAAAACAAAAAATTAAAAAAAGAAACCAGAACCCTACAAGGGTGGCAGCCAGAACCACGAACACAGCAGAACACTATCAGAGCACAGGAGGGCAGACCTGGGATCACACCTGTGAGACGAAGGCACCCACAGAAACCTGAGGGGCATGTGCACCATCAGTGTGTTCTCACACTTCCATGTGTCACGATGAGCACTGTGACTAACACTGAAATCCCCCAGTGAGCCAGAGGGGCACAAGAGCACCCAGGGGTAGTCTAAAGAGGCCTTCACTAGTTAAACAAAGTTCACCAGTACCTGCTTCACTAACACTGTCCACTTCTTCCTCTTCTGTAATGATTGGCATACTCAGATGTAAGGAGGTTTCTTCCTTAGGTACATTCTGAACATTACCTGGAAATATTTAGAGATATTAGAAAATGATTTTATATAAAAACAAAAAGTATTAATCTTTTAAAAATCTTTTTCAGAAAAAAAATATCATTATTACAACCTTAAAAAGTCAAATGTTTAAAAAATAAAACTACAGGGTCTTGGGAGATTGCTGAGTGGTTAAAGGCACTTGCTTACAAAGCCCGCTGGCCCAGGTTCAATTCCCCAGTACCCACATAAAGCCAGATGCATCAAGTGGCACATGCATCTATAGTTTCTTTGCAGTGGCTAGAGGACCCAAATACACAAACACACACACACTCTCCCCCTGTTTAAAAAAAAAAAAACAAAAAAAAACTAGCTGGGGGCTGGAGAGATGACTTTGCTGTTAAGGCGTTTACCTGTGAAGCCTAAACCCAGGTTTAATTCCCTAGTACCCACATAAAGCCAGATGCACAAGGTAGCATATGCGTCTGGAGTTCATTTACAGTGGCTGGAGACACTGGTGTGCCCACTCTCTCTATCTGCCTGTCTGCTTCTTTCTCTAGTAAATAAATAAATTACATTAAAAAAAAAAAAAAAAAAAGAACTAGCCAAGTGCTGGGTATGGTGGCGCATGCCTTTATTTACTAGCATTTGGGAGGCAGAGGTAGGAGGACTGCTGTGAGTTCAAAGCCAGCCTGAGACTACATAGTGAATTTCAGGTCAGACTAGACAAGAGAGAGGCCCTATCTCAAAAAAAAGAAAAACTGGAATAAGCTGGGTGTGGTGACACACACCTTTAATGTCAGCACTTGGCAGTCAGAGGTAGACAGGAGTTCGAGGCCAGCCTGGAGCTACAGAGTGAGTTCCATGTCAGCCTGGTCTGCAGTGAGACCCTGTATGAGGGGGGGACAAAAGCCAGATAATGAGGAACACATCTTTTTTTTTTTTTAATTTTTATTAACATTTTCCATGATTATAAAAAAATATCCCATGGTAATTTTCTCCCTCCCCCAGATACTTTCCCCTTTGAAATTCCATTCTCCATCATATTACCTCCCCATCTCAATCATTGTACTTACATATATACAATATCAACCTATTAGGTACCCTACTCCCTTCCTTTCTCTTGGGGAACACATCTTTAACCCCAGTATTCAGAAGCCAAAGCAAGGGAGCCTCCAGTATAAGACTTGACTGTTCTACATAAAAAGTTCCAGGATAGCCTAGGCTATAAAATGAGACCCTATATCACAATAAATAAATAAGTAAATAAATAATCTATACTTTGATTATAGTCCATAATTCTTCTAATGAGAAAAACAGAATAAAAACAAAATTAGGAGCTGGAGAGATGGCTTAGCGGTTAAGCGCTTGCCTGTGAAGCCTAAGGACCCCGGTTCAAGGCTCGGTTCCCCAGGTCCCACATTAGCCAGATGCACAAGGGGGCACATGCGTCTGGAGTTCGTTTACAGTGGCTAGAAGCCCTGGAGTGCCCATTCTCTCTCTCTCCCTCTATCTGTCTTTCTCTCTGTGTCTGTCACTCTCAAATAAATAAATAAAAAATGAACAAAAAAAAATAGAACAAAATTAGGGGCTGCAGAGATGTCTTAGCAGTTAAAGCATTTGCTTTCGGAGCCTAAGGACCCAGGCTCGATTCCCCAGTACCCATGTAAGCCAGATACACAAGGTGGTACATGTGTCTAGAGTTCATTTGCAGTGGCTGGAGGCCCTGGTGCACCCATTCTCCCTATCTGCCTCTTCCTCTCTTCTTAATTAAAACCTTAAAAAAAAAAAAAAAAAAACTTTTGGGGCTGGAGAGAGAGTTCAGTAGTTAAGGCACTTGCCTGCAAAGCCTACGGACCCAGGTTCAATTCCCCAATACCCACATAAAGCCAAATGTACTAGGTGACACCTGTGTCTGGAGTTCCTTTGCAGTAGTTAGAGGCCCTGGCATGCCCATTCTGTCTGTCTCTCTCAAATTGCCTGTCAAAATATCCTCATCAAACTAGTCAACTAATACTGTCACAGCAGATGCCACTTAGCATACAACACCCATTCACACCACTGTTTATTCCTTATAATAAACTGGTTATTCTCTACAACACTTGGACCACATAAGTTGTAGACTGACTCATTTCTTTACAGTACACTCCATCCACTGGAACATAAGTGCCACAAGAACAGATTTTGGTTTCTTCATATGATGGTATATAAAAGTACCAGGAATACTGTAGGACCTCAATAAATATTGAGTGAGTTAGCATGAACTCAGCTATTTTAATTTCATAGAACAGAAACATTAACTATCAGCAAAGAAAGCAGGAAACTAAATAAAAATGAATTTGAGCCTCCTACTCTGATGCCTACATGTGTAGAGTCATAATGGGGAACAAATTTTACAGAATAAAGGCAACACAGAGTTGACTAGTCTATAGTAACACACCTCCATTTTAGTGCAGTTCAAGCTTAATGAAATGCTATTAGGTTCCCACTAAATGAATGAAACAGGACTTTCCCTTAATTTACAATTACTAAATATTTATATAAAATTATATAAATTATATAAATATATAAATATAAACGTATAATTATATATAATATAAATATAAAAATAAATATAAATATATATTATATGTAATTATAACTATAATTATATATAATTATAAATTATATAAATATATAAAATCATTTAATTATTTGTTGGGAGGGAGAATAGGCATGCCAAGGCCTCTAGCCACTGCAAACTACCACCAGATGTATGCCCACCTTGGCACATCTGGCTTATGTGGGCACTGGGGATCAAATCTAGGTCCTTAGGCTTAGCAGGCAAATGCCTTCACCACTAAACCACCTCTCCTGCCCTCTTCACAATCTTGCAACCATAAACTTACTCATCTATATTATGTTAATGACTTAAACACACCTAAAAGATCTAGATAACCTACATAAAAGAAATCTACAATTTCCAGGGATGAGTTTCCAAATTCAACAAGGAGAGCTAAGAAACAAAGCTCCATCCAGTCACTAGAGGAATGAGTGGGTTCATCTATCTAGAAGCTCTTTTTTTTTAAATTATTTATTTATTTATTTATTTGAGAGTGACAGACACAGAGAGAAAGACAGATAGAGGGAGAGAGAGAATGGGCGCGCCAGGGCTTCCAGCCTCTGCAAACGAACTCCAGATGTGTGCGCCCCCTTGTGCATCTGGCTAACGTGGGACCTGGGGAACCGAGCCTCGAACCGGGGTCCTTAGGCTTCATAGGCAAGCGCTTAACCGCTAAGCCATCTATCTCTCCAGCCCTATCTAGAAGCTCTTAACACAGCTTTTCACCCACTCAGAATGCAGAGTCCAAAACAGTACACACAACTTCAGGATGTCAATCTCCACATACTGATGGCCCAGGTTTGACTCCCCAGGACCCACATAAAGCCAGATGCACAAAAGGACTCATGCATCTGGAGTTCGTTTGCTGTGGCTGGAGGCCCTAGTGTGCCCATTTTCTCTCTACTTGCAAATAAAAAAATATTAAATATTTACTAATGCTCCCAATATTCTTCTTGCCCTCCAAGCCTAAGAACCAAAAGACAACTTTATGTATGATGAATATATATTATTTGTGTAATTTTTTTTTAAAGCAAACCAGGGCAAAAGAGATGGCTTAGCAGTTAAGGTGTCAGCCTGCAAAGCTAAAGGATCCTGGTTCAATTCTCCAAGACCCATGTAAACCAGATGCACAAGGGGGCACATGCATCTGGAGTTCGTTTGCAGTGGCTGGAAGCCCTGGCATACCCATTCATTCTCTCTCCCCCCTTTCTCTCTCTCTCTCTCAAATAAATAAATATTTTTAAAACCAAACCATTAAAATATGTAGTAAAATAGCAAAGGTAATTTTACAAAGGACAGGTTAATTAATTAAACTAAAGGAAAATATACTTTACAGAATCATTAGTTTATATTCTAGACACACTGACTCATATACATCAATACTAACAAAATACACAATGAAGAATTCTAGGCTGATCTTCCAATTGTAGCACTTTGACAGTTACTAAATCTGGACAGGCTTAGATTCATCAGCTATAAAATAATAAATCTGTTATAATATAATTCCTAGAGTCTCTTTCAACAAGCTCTGAAGGATCTAAAAAAATAACTCGGGGTATGTCTGTTCAGATATTTGAGGATGAGCATGCATACGCCACAGCGTGTGTGTCAAGGTCAGAGGACAGCCTTGGCTGTCAGTCCTCACCTTCCACCTTGTTTAAGACAGGACCTCTTGTCCCTCACAGCATTCACCAGGCTAGTGGGGCCGTGACTTTGCAGTTCTCCTGCCTCTGCATCCCTTCTCGCTGATCCTATTATAGCATCTGGCTTCTTTTGACAATTGTTATCTTTCAGAACTTGGAATACATCATTCCAAGCCCTTCTGGCTTTTAAAGTTTGTGTTGAGTCATCTGCTGTGTCCTGACGGGCTTGTTTTTGTATGGGACTTGATTTTTCTCTCAAGCTGTTTTCAATATATTTCCTTTGGTTTGTATGTTTGGTAGTTTAATTATGGCAAAGAAAGGTTTTTTACCAGGTTTTGTCTGTTCGGTGTTCTAAAGGCTTCCTGTGTTTGCATTGGCATCTCTTTCCCAATTTGGGGAAAGTTTTCTTCTATGATTTTGTTGAAAATACCTATTATGCCTTTGGAGTGAAATTCTTCTCCTGCTACTATACCCTGAATTATGTTTGATCTTTTCATAGTATCCCATGTATCTTGAAATCCCCATTCATACTTTCCTAGTAGCTTGTCTTTCTCTTTGTTGAACTGTGTGAGTGGAGAATCCCCTCACCTGGCTTTTCCTTGTAGCTCAAGCCAAGCCTTGCGGCTGGGGCCACGCGGACCTGGTTCCACCACTGCTGGAACGCTTTTGCCTGCTTCTGTAGCTCTGGACGCTCCAGATCTCTCCTACTTCTCTGCTGCAGCTGATAATTTCTTATACACCTACCTCACTCTTTAGTAGAAGAGTATATTTTGCTGGTTTCTCCCTAGGCTACTTTGGTGTGGTTCCTACAGCTCCATCTTAACCAGAGCCATTAGGTCATCATCTGGCTTCTTTTTAAATTTACTTTATTGTATTTATTATTATTTTTTTAAATATTTTTGTTCATTTTTTATTTATTTATTTGAGAGCGACAGACACAGAGAGAAAGACAGATAGAGGGAGAGAGAATGGGCGCGCCAGGGCTTCCAGCCTTTGCAAACGAACTCCAGACGCGTGCACCCCCTTGTGCATCTGGCTAACGTGGGACCTGGGGAACCGAGCCTCGAACCGGGGTCCTTAAGCTTGACAGGCAAGCGCTTAACCGCTAAGCCATCTCTCCAGCCCACTTTATTGTATTTATTTGAGAGAAAGGAGAAAAGAGCAGATAGAGAAAGAATGAGCACATCAGGGCCTTCAGCCACATGCGCTACCTTGTGCATCTGGTTTTAAGTGGGTCCTGGGAAATCGAACCTGGGTCCCTTAGCTTTGCAGGCAAACACCTTAACTGCTAAGCCATCTCTCCAGCCTGGCATCTGGAGTTTTAAAATAATATTTTATTATTGAGACGGGGAGGGAATATGATGGAGAATGGAGTTTCAAAGGGAAAAGTGGGGGGGGGGAGGGCATTACCATGGGATATTTTTTATAAGTATGGCAGTTGTTAATTAAAAAAAGAAAAAAAAGAAATATTTTATTTATTTATTTATTTATTTGAAGGGGGTAATAAAAGAGACAGAGGGAGAGGAAGAGACAGATAGAGAGGGAATGGGTGTGCCAGTGTCTCCAGCTACTGCAAACAAACTCCAGATGCAGTTCCTTTGCAGGGGCTGGAGGCCCTGGCGCGCCCATCCTGTCTTTCTCTCTCTATCTGCCTCTTTCTCTGTCTGTCACTCTCAAATAAATAAATAAAAAGTAACAAAAAAATAAATAAAGGGGAAAAAAGAACATATTAAAAAACAAACAAACTCCAGATGCAAGCAATACCTTGTGCATCTGGCTTATGAGAGTCCTGGGGAATCAAAAATGGGTCCTTAGACTTCATAGGCAAGTGCCTTAACTGCTAAGCCATCTCTCCAACCCAGCATCTAGCTTTTTATGTGGGTGGGTTCTTAGGATTGGAACTCAGGTATGCATGGGCAGCAAGTGCTTAACACCGAGCCATCTCTTCAGCCCCAAATTTACCTTAGTGTTAAATCTCAAGAGCTTAACAAGATCTGTAATCTTTATTTTGTGGAGACAGGAACTTACTATACAACTCAGGCTGGTCTTAATCTCACAATCCTACCTCAGCCTCCAGAGTCCTGGAACTACAGATAACGCTCCATTCTGCCCAGGTCTAACCCCCTCCATAAAGGAATAAAGGAGAGGACAGGTTACACAGAAGACCTATTTTCCTTTGCCCAGTTTTAGTAAGATTTTCAAAAATACCTTTCAGCATTTGGGGGCAGAAGGTAAGAGGATTACTTTGAGTTTGAGGCAACCCTGGGACTACATAGTGAATTACAGGTCAGCCTGGGTTAGAGTGAGACCCTGCCTTGAAAAAACAAAACAAAATACCTTTGTTTCTGGAGGACACCTTCCTTCTTGCTGGTTTTTCTGCTTCTGTTTCTGTTTCTTTGATCCTTTTTCTCTTAGTTGCTGTGACTGGCCCTTGCCCAGGTGCAGAGTCGGAATCAGAAGAGTCCAGCTTGACTTGCCGATGCCTTCTTGACCTGGATGCCTAATTGAGTTAGAAAGTCAATTAGCCACAATGAGTAACAAAATGAATCTGACTGACAGATCATAGAGATGAGGAAAAAGCCTGGTTCATGGCTCTATTGTCCCCTGCTTGCTCTGCTGACTGCCTGTTGTGTCCATACTAGGTACCTTCCTAACAAAGATTCCTGCAACATCATTACATCTACTCATGTAGTTTGCTTAAAATGCAGTTTCTCTGTTATGTGGAAGGCTGGCAGTAGAATTGCAGAGGCAGAGCCAGAAGAGCAGAATCTGACTCAGAACTTGAGTACCACTATGTACCTGCCAGGATCCAAGAGTAGCCATATGGCCCAGATTTGGTTAGAATCACTTTCACATCCCATAACACTGGGATTTGTTTAGAGAAAGGAATGTGGTATACACCACAGCTAATGGAACTCTGTTCTGGAACTGCTTAACTATTAGAAAGGAAAACATGTCTTTCCTTTGACCCTACAGTTGGGTCCATTAACAGTACTAAAAAACAAGGAAAGCAGCATAAAAAATAAGAAATCTAAGTCTCAGACCAGCCAGCCAAAGAATTTTTTATTAAATTAAATCAGGAGCTGAACAGATGGCTCAGTGGTTACAGGTACTTGCTTATAAAGCCTGACAGCCCTTGTTCAATTCCCCAGTACCCACGTAAAGACAGATGCATAAAATGGCACATCTGTCTGGAGTGTGTTTGCAGTGGCAGGAGGCCCTGGAGGACCACACTTTCTCTTTTTCTCTCAAATAAATAATTTTAAAATATAAAATTGGGCTTGGAGAAATGGCTCATCAGTTAAGGCCTTGCCTGCAAAGCCTAACAACCCTGGCTTGATTCCCCAAGTACCCACATAAAGCCAGATGCACAAAACAGCACACCCATCTGGAATTTGAAGCGACTAAAGGACCTGGCCCGTCATTCCCATTCTTTTTCCCTCTGCTTGAAAATAAATGTGTAAATACATTAAAATGCTTTTTAAAATATTTTTATTTATTTATTTGATAGAGAAAGAGTGAGAGAGAATGAATGGGCACGCCAGAGCCCCCAGCCACTGCAAATGAACTCCAGATGCATGTGCCCCCTTGTGCATCTGGCTAATGTGGGTCCTGAGGAATAGAACCCGAGTCCTTTGGCTTTAAAGGCAAACACCTTAAACATTAAGCCATCCCTCCAGCCCATAAAAATGTTTTTTAACAAACTTCAAATCAGGGCTGGAGAGATGGCTTAACAGTTGAGGCACTAAGGCCTGTGAAGCCTAAGGACCCAGGTTCGACTCTCCAGGTCCCATGTAAGCCAGATGCACTATGGTGGCACATGCATCTGGAGTTCATTTGCAGTGGCTGGAGGCCCTGGTGTGCCCATTCACCCTCCCCCTCTCTGTATTTAATAAATAAATAAAAATAAAAATAAAAACTTTAAATTAGGGCTGGGGATATGGTTAAAGGCACTTGCTCGCAAAGCCTGATAGAACCAGGTTCAATTACCCAAAATCCACAAAAAGCCAGATGCACAAAGTGGTGAATGCATGTGTCTGGAGTTAATTTGCTACAGCAGAAGACCCAGGTGTACCCATTCTCTCTCTTTTTCTCTTTTTTATAAATAAATAATTTTTAAACTTTAAGTTTTTTATTTAAGAGAGAGAGAAAGACGGAGGAAGAGAGACAGAAAGTGAGAGGGGGAATGGTGCACCAGGGCTTTCAGCCTCTGTAAATGAACTCCAGATGCATGGCCACCTTCTTCATCTGGCTTATGTGGGGAATTGAACCTGGGTCCTTTGGCTTCACAGGCAAACACCTTAACTGCTAAACCATCTATCCAGCCCCTTTTTTAAACTTTAAAGTAAATCAGCACTCAAATTCTCTTACTTTTTTCAATTATTGTCACATACGCATTTCAAATATCAACAATGCTTTAAAAGCAACTGTGTATGAAGATATTAGTGCATGTCAAGAAAGGAAAAAAACTTTCCAGGATGGTAGCACACAACTTTAATCCCAGCATACTGGAGGCAGAGGTAGGAGGGTTGTAGAGAGTTCAAGGCCATCCTGAAACTACACTGTGAATTCAAGGTCACCCTGGGGTAGAGCAAGACCCTACACCTGGCAAGAATAGAAAATGGCAACCAACCTAAGTGAGGTAAGGGGAAGAGATTGAGTAAGGAAAGAAGGGAGGGCTAATCAAAAGCTAAGAGGATATAAATAAGTCATATGGAAATCTACTTTTTTGGACAATGGAACACCCAGGACCCATAGATTGTTGCTAAAAATTTTCAGTGCCAGGGATGGGATACTTTCCAGTGAGTTGTTGGCCATGGAGGTTCCTGATGCCCCCAAAATATTACAGGCCACTGCCAAGGCCCTTGGTTTCCTACCAGGAATAGATAGTAAGACCCTATTACTGAAGACTCCACATACTTGGGCTGCAAGGCCACTGAGAAATCCTGCTGGAACTGAGCTGATAACCTCCTCCACGTAGACCAGCTGACAGAAAGCTGGAAGAGGGCTGGAGAGATGGCTTAGTGGTTAAGCGCTTGCCTGTGAAGCCTAAGGACCTCGGTTTGAGGTTCGGTTCCCCAGGTCCCACGTTAGCCAGATGCACAAGGGGGCGCATGTGTCTGGAGTTCGTTTGCAGAGGCTGGAAGCCCTGGCTCGCCCATTCTCTCTCTCTCCCTCTGTCTTTCTCTCTGTGTCTGTTGCTCTCAAATAAATAAATAAATAAATAAATAAATAAATAAATAAATAAATAAATAAATAAAAGAAAGCTGGAAGAAGCCATTCTGCATGCAGTTTAATGGGAGAGAGAGAAATTGCCAGTGAAGATACTCAACAGTGGATATTGCAAGCCTTATATTTGGTCAGTCAGGCCAAATGAGCCAATGGATGCAATAGTGGCATGTCTGTCATGGTGGAAACCAACTGCCCTCTAATAGGACTGGAGGCTCACTCCATGGGAGGGAATACATCCCTGATACTGAAAACTTAAAATGGGTAGTCATGAGCCCTGGGGGTATAACGTCTGCTGCTGTCTGGCTAAATGCATATACTATGCTTATCAAACTGCCTAGTAAGCACTTCTCTTAATGTTCATACCCTTATATTAATGCTACTCTCATTTTTGGTAGAGAATCTTCTCTTTTCAGATGGCAGTGACCTTGGGATGACTCATAAGGTATCATGGTGCTATAAAGAATTGACAGGAGTGCTCAGCACTGCAATATCTCTATCACACCTTCCAAGGCTCAGGGTCTATTGTAGAAGAGGTGGCGGAAAGAATGTAAGAGCCAAAGGAAGAGTAGGATTCCTTACAATGTGCTTCCCCCAGACACAAAATGGCCTGGATATCCATGACCTCACAGTGCCTGACACTACCTACACAAGACCATCATAAGAGGAGGAAAAGATCATGACATCAAAATAAAAGAGAGAGGCTGATTAAGAGGGGGAGGGGATATGATGGAGAATGGAGTTTCAAAGGAGAATGTGGGAGGAGGGAGGGCATTACCATGGTATATTGCTTATAATCAAAGAAGTTGTTAATAAAAAATGCATAATTAAAAAAAAAACCCTAGGGCTCGAGAAATGGCTTAGTGGTTAAGCGCTTGCCTGTGAAGCCTAAGGACCCCGGTTCGAGGCTTGGTTCCCCAGGTCCCACGTTAGCCAGATGCACAAGGGGGCGCACGCGTCTGGAGTTCGTTTGCAGTGGCTAGAAGCCCTGGCACGCCCATTCTCTCTCTCTCTGCCATTCTCCCTCTGTCTGTTGCTCTCAAATAAATAAATAAAAATTTAATAATTAACCTAAATAAATAAAAGGGAAAAAAATGGGACTGGGTGTGGTGGCACATGCCTTTAATCCTAGCACTGGGGAGGCAGGCAGAAGGAGGATCTCTGTGAATTCAAGGCCGCCTTGAAACTACATAGTGTGTTCCAGGTCAGCCTGAGCTAGAGTGAGACCCTACTTCAAAAGAAAGGAAAAAGGGCTAGAGAGATGGCTTAGTGGTTAAGCGCTTGTCTGTGAAGCCTAAGGACCCCGGTTTGAGGCTTGTATTCCCAAGGACCCACATAAGCCAGATGTACCAGGTGGCGCACACATCTGGAGTGCATCTGGAGTTCGTGTGCAGTGGCTGGAGACCCTGGCATGCCCATTCTTTCTCTAATCTGCCTCTTTCTCTCTCAGTCACTCTCAAATAAATAAATACCCCCCCAAAAGGAAAAAAACTACTACAATTCAATGACACACTTGTAAAAATCTGTTTAATGATTTTAAAAAACTACTTGAAGACAAGCATGGTGGCATATACCTTTAATCCCAACACTTGGGAGGCCGAGGTAGGAGGATCACTGAGAGTTCGAGGCCATGCTGAGACTACATAGTGAATTCCAGGTCAGCCTGGACCAAAGTGAGATCCTACCTCAAAAAACAAACAAACAAACAAACAAAAAAATTACTTGATACTGTCTTAAGAAACACACTAAACATCAGTTAGCAACAACTGATAAAAAGAATTCTGGTGAAAAGTCTTGGAAATAATGGATTTATTTTCCTTGGTGTTGTCATTCAATGACAGTTTATATTCAATTTACTATGGTACAGCAAATATGTAACACCTAACTAGAGGTGCTTTTCATTTTCTTATCACTTTCCATTCTTTTTTAAAATTTTTATTTATTTATTTGTTAGAGACAGATGGAGGGAGGAAGAGACAGAGATAGAGAATGGGCATGCCAGGACCTCCAGCTACTGCAAACAAAACTCCAGACGCATGTGCCACCTTGTGCATCTGGCTTACATTGGACCTAGAGAATCAAATCTGAGTCCTTAGGCTTCACAGGCAAGCACTTTAACTGCCAAACCATCTCTCCAGCCCTACTCTCAATTCTTATAATTAGAAAATGACAGTATGTTCCCATAAAATAAACACATTCTTAGCTTCACAAAAAAATCCAAGAAAAATAATTAAGCATGTAAAATGATCAATTCTTCATCCTGAAATTCCAGTCAAATAATATTAAAAGAATAAAATGCAGCCAGGTGTGGTGCATGCCTTTAATACCAGCACTCGGGAGGCAGAGGTAGGAGGACTGCCATGAGTTCAAGGCCACCCTGAGACTACATAGTGAAATCCAGGTCAGCCTGGGCTAGAGTGAGAACCTACCTCAGGGGAAAAAAAAAAAAAAAAAAAAGGTTGATGTGGGGCTGGAGAAATGGCTCAGCGGTTAAGGCACTTGCCTGCAAAGCGGATAGAGCCAGGTTCAATTTCCCAGTACCCACGTAAATTACTTACGCAAGGTGGCGCATGCATCTGGAGTTCATTTGCAGTGGCTAGAGACCCTAGAGTGCCCATTCCCTTCCTCCTTCCCCTTCTCCCCCTCCCTCCCTCTCTCCTTTCTCCTAATAAATAAATGTATAAATAAGTAAATAAATCTTTGAAAAAATGGGTTGATGATTGGGCTGCACAGATGGCTTGGTAGTTAAAGCGCTTGCGTGAAAAGCCCAGGTTAGATTCCCCATTACTCACATAAGCCAGATGCACATGATGTCGCCTGAGCCTGGAGTTTGTTTCCAGTGGTTAGAGGCCCTGGGACCCTAGTGTGGCCATTCTCTTCCTCTCTCTCTTATAAATAAAAATTAATGGGTTGATGCATTGGAAATAGTGTCTCATTTCCCAGGCTCATAGCTAGATAGTTGACCATCTCCTGTAAACAACAGAAGGTGTGCTCTCTGGGGATACTAACCAGAGAGGCTTAGGCTTAAAATAATTAGCATACTAAGGAAGGGGGAAAGGCTCTCAGCGAGAAGAGGGAGGTGAGATGGGGGGCTGCCCGCACTCCTCCGGAGTCGGGCTTATTTCCACCTTCTCCTCCTAGCAAGGGAACAGAAGACTTCTCTCTGGCAAAAATGACTAGATCCCAGAAAAGAAATGTGGGAGTTAAAAATCTGCATCTACTGTTAACACTTTTAAATATGAAGAGACATCTGAGGATCTTCAATCTTTTGGGGAAAAGTCTATAAAATGAAAGACAGAGACCAAAATTACCCAAGAAAAGAAATTCAAAGGGAACAGGAACATCAAAAAACTGTAGTCAATATACTTTAAGGAGAAAGAGATACTGCATTCTTCAATATAAAAGAACTTATTTATTTATTTATTCATTTATATTAGCGTTTTGATGTAGGGTCTTACTCTAGCCCAGGCTGACCTGGAATTCACTCTGCAGTCTCAAAGTAGCCTCAAACTCATGGTGATTCTCCTACCTCTGCCTCCCGAGTGCTGGGATTAAAGGCATGTGCCACCACGCTCAGCCATGCTTGACATTTTATATGAGTGTTTGGGATCCAAATTCAAGTCTTCCTGCTTCCATGGAAAGCACTTTACTACTGAGCCATTTTTCCAGCCCCCAATTTTTTGTTTTGTTTTGTAGGGGCTCATTCTAGCTCAGGCTGACCTGGGTTCACTGTGTAGTCTCAGGGTAGCCTTGAACTCATGACAATCCTCCTACCTCTGCCTCCTGTGTGCTGGGATTAAAGGTGTGTGCCACCAAACCCAGTTTAAAGAATTGTATTTTAAAAAAAAATTCAAAATAAGATTCTTAGTAAAGAAAAAGCGTCGGGGACAGATGACTCAATGGCTCAAAGTGCTTGCTTGACAGCCTGGGATCGATTCCCCCATACCACATACAGCTAAATACACAGAGTGATGCATGCATCTGGAGTTTGTTTACAGGGGCAAGAGGACCAGGCCCACCCTTATTTTCATATTGTCTCTCTCTCCTTGCAAATAAATAATGAATAAAAAAAATTAATGTCAACACAAATATTAAAAACTAAGATAATGGCTTGGAGATTATGCTTAAGAAATAGTCCTAATAGAACTAAAAAAAAGGGGGGGGGGCTAAAGAGATGGCTTAGTGGTTAAGGCACTTTCCTGAGAACCCAAAGGAACCAGGTTCAATTCCCCAGGACCCATGTAAGCCAGATGCAGAAGATGGCGCATGAGTCTGGAGTTTATTTGCAGTGACTAGAAGCCCTGGAGCACCCATTCTCTTTGCCTGCCTCCCTCTCTCTCAAACAAATAAAATGAAAACTTTTTAAAAAATCAAAAATGTAGAAAAAGCATAAGACAGTTTCAAAAAATAAAATACATACAGAAAAATATTTTTTAAAATAGGAGGGCTAGAGAGATGGTTTAGCAGTCAAAGCACTTGCCTTCGAAGCCTAAGGTTCTATGTTCAACTCTCCAGATCCCACATAAGCCAAATGCACAATGGTGAGGCAAGCTCAAGGTTGTACATGCCCAGTAGGTGGCACAAGCATCTGGAGTTCGATTTCAGTGGCTAAGGCCCACCACATGAATTCTTTGTCTGTCTGTCTGTCTGTCTGTCTCTCCCCGAAAATAAAAAATAAATTAAATTAAAAAACAAACAGAAGCCAGGCATGGTAGTTCATGGGTTTTTTTGTTGTTGTTTTTTGTTTTTTTTTTTTTTTTTGATTTTTTGAGGTAGGGTCTCACTCTGGTCCAGGCTGACCTGGAATTAACTCTGTCATCTCAGGGTGGCCTTGAATTCATGGCAATCCTCCTACCTCTGCCTCCCAAGTGCTGCGATTAAAGGCGTGTGCCACTAGGCTAGTTCATGTCTTTAATCCCAGCACTAAGGAGGCAGAGGTAGAAATATCACTGCAAGTTTGAGACCAGCCTGAGACCACATAAAAATTCCAGGTCAGCCAGGTCTAGAAGAGAAACCCTACCTCAACAAAACAAAAACAAAAAAAATTTTTAAAAAGAAGGGATGGAGAGATAGCTAAGTGGTTAAGGCACTTGCCTGTAAAGCCTAAGGACCTTGGTTCAATTCCCTAGGACCCACGTAAGCCAGCTGCACAAGGTGGCACATGCATCTGGAGTTCATTTACAGTGGCAAGGGCCCTGGTGTGCCCATGCTCGCTCACTCTCTCTGTCTTTCTCTGTCTCTCAATAAATAAAACAATTTTTTAAAAAACGAGCAGGGCTTGGTGGTACACGTTTTTAATCCCAGCATTTGGGAGGCAGAGGTAGGAGGATTGCCATGAGTTTGAGGCCACCCTGAGACTAAATAGTGAATTCCAGGTCAGCCTGGGCTAGAGTGAGACCCAACCATGGAAGAAAGAAAACAAATCAAGAACGTGAGAGAGGGGTGGAAAGGGATGGAAAAGGAGGAAAGGCAAGGCAAGGCAAGGCAAAAGGAGATCTACATTGACTTTCTAGACATTAAGGATAAAGAGAAAATCCTTAAGCCTCCAACAGTCAGGACACCAGAGTCGGAAGATGATGATAAAATGGAAGTAAATGTCCAAAGAAATAGCTGAGAGAAAAGGCTGCAGATGGCACCTGTCCAGGTTAGGGACAGAGCTGGGAAATGGTAAGCAAGCACTGAGTTGGAACTGTTCAGTTATTATTTGACTTTTAAACTTTGTTCATGTATTACATTGATGAAAATTAAAATGTAATTTATAAAGCATCTAATTTCCAAGTTGACTTAGGAAAGAAATAACTTACCTGAACAACAACTGAAAAGGCTTTTGCTTTTATTTTTGCTAAAGATTCAGCCCTTTCACATCTCTGAAAGAAAAATAATTGAAAACAATGAAAAGTGCAAGCATCTGTCATCAGAATCAACATATGAGACAGAAGGTAGGATAAAAGAAACCAACCTGTTGTCAGTACACACTGATGGATGCACCCAATGTTCTCTAGCAAACAACAGGGGCATCATACCATCCCGCCCGGCTACTGAGCAGTGCACAGAACACTCACAGAAGACAATGCGAACAAAAGCCTTGTGACTAACCAGAACCTTTGCTGCCTTTCTCTCCTCATCTCCCACAAACATCCTTACTTCGAAGCTATGCCCAGTGCAGTCTACTACATGGTCTCCAGTGAAGAACAAACCAGCTTTCACAGCTCTCATAATTCAGAATTTTTCCCAACATTTTGGTAATACTGAGCAGCAGTCATAATGCTTAGTATTCAGAATGACAGTCACATGTAGGAAAAAAGGGCTAACCAAGCTGCTGCCCATAAGCCAACATTCGGCAGTTTTCTGACCTCGGATTCTTGGGGATTTCCTTCACTCTTTTCTTCTCCATCTTTGTTTTTTGATTTTACGGATGGGTTCTGAAAGAGCAAAGAGAGTTACTTATATTATACATATTTATAATTCTACTAATGACATGACAACTTTATGACAGTGACAATCAGTTATTTTAAATTACTTTTAAAAAACATCAGAGGGCTGAAGAGATGGCTTAGCAGTTAAGTGCTTGCCTGTGAAGCCTAAGGACTCCGGTTCAAGGATCCATTCCCCAGGACCCATGCTAGCCAGATGCACAAGGGGGTGCGCACAGGTCTGGAGTTTGTTTACAGTGGCTGGAGGCTCTGGCACACCCATTCTCTCTATTACTCTCAAATAAATAAATTTAAAAAAAGAAGATCAGAGCCATGTGTGGACATGGTGGTGCACCCCTTTAATTCCAGCACTCAGGAAGCAAAAATAAGATGGCCATGAGTTCAAGGCCACCCTAAGATGACATAGAGAATTTTAGATCAGCATGGGCTACAGAGACTGTACCTCAAACAAACAAACAAAAAAAAAAAAAAAAAAAACATATCATTTCACATTGGGCTGACCATCTGACATTAAGATCACAAAGTTTCAAAATAGTTCTAAAAGTCTTCAATAAAATATCTAAATCCTCCAAAGTAATGAAAGATACTCTGCACTTTATATGGTATGAATCATGGAAACAAATCTCTGGGCAAGTCTATCAGACAGTTTCTAGATTAGGTAAACTGAATGCTGTGAGGGGCACCATTACATGGTTTGGGGTCCAGGTCTTTTTCTTAAAGTTTTTTTTTAATTTGTTTGTTTATTTTTTATTTACTTGAGAGCGACAGACAGAGAAAGAGGCAGACAGAGAATGGGTGTGCCAGGGCTTCCAGCTACTGCAAATGAACTCCAGAGGCATGCGCTCCCTTGTGCATCTGGCTAACGTGGGTCCTGGGGAATCAAGCCTCAAACTGGGGTCCTTAGGCTTCACAGGCAAGCCCTTAACCGCTAAGATATCTCTCCAGCCCTGGGATCCAGGTCTTAATAAAAAGGAGCAAATGAGCTGAGCAACAGCATCCATCACTGTTTCCTGACTGAGGGCAGGATGTGACCAGCTGCTCATGTCCACATGCCTTCCCCACCATGTTTTAGAGTACTAAGACTATTATATGAAATGTCTCCATCATTTGTGTAATGCTTGCAACAAAGTATCCACATATTCCAAACTAACTACCTTCGTTGAAACTTGAGTAATCAAATAACTTTCTTCCTCCCAAGATTGTCATCTTCTTCTCACTTGTCATTTCCCTTTTCAACATCTGAGTTAAGCCAACTTCCTTTACATGGTGGAAGGCTAAAGAAGCAGTAACAACAAACTTTTCTCAGAGACAAAACATAGGCCTAATACCCATTATTTATGGGATATCCACACATGGCCAGATGCACAGGAAGAAGCTGGAAATTACTTATGTTTTGCTAGAATGATTTACTAAAGTAGTTAGAGGTGGCACTTAGTTTTCCCACAGTGAAACGCTTCTCCAGCTGAAAAGTGTAATTACAGGCTACTGTGGAACTCAGAGGTTCTATTGCAACACCTTTAGGTTGGGAAATTAAGGTGAAAATTTGTGTTGATATGATTTTCAAGCGGCTAATGTGGTAGATAGGGAAGCGCACGTCCTGCCAGTGGACAGAGTCTCGTCTCGGATGTGGAAATCTGCTGTCAGGCATGGATGGGCCATCATTACCAGAACTTCTGAAATTTTCAAAAATATTTTTCAAAAAAAAAAATGAAGCAGGGCATGGTGGTGCATGCCTTTAATCCCAACACTCAGAAGGTAGAGGTAGGAGGATCGCCTTGAGTTCAAGGTCAGCATGGGACTACACAGTGAATTCCAAGTCTGCTTGTGCTAGAGTGAGAGCCTACCTCAAAAAAAAAGTACCTTTTTAAAAAATAATTTATTTTCAAGGGGAGGGAGGAAGGGAGAGAGACACACACAAAGAGAGAGGACAGAAAAGAGGGAATGGGCATACCAGGGCTCCTTGCATCTACAAACAAACTCCAAACACATATGCCACTTTGTACATCTGGCTTCACATGGGTACTGGAGAACTGAACCCAAGACAGCAGACTTTGCAAGCAAGTGCTTTTAACCACTGAATTATCTACCCAGCTCAGATCTTCTGATTTTTTTTTTTTTTTTTTTTTTTGCAGGGAAGGGGGTTGTTTTTTCTGAGGTAGGGTATCACTCTAGCCCAACGTGACCTGGAACTCATTCTGTAGTCCCGCACTGCCCTAAAACTCACAGCAATCCTCCTACCTCTGCCTTCGGACTGCTGGGATTAAAGGATTAATACTGTAACAACAACAAAAAATCTGTATGCCAGATATGACCCAAAGACTGCCAGTTTACAACCTCTGATAAATGCCAAAATTACAAAGATTATAATACAATCTCTAACAAGGTTACTTACTCTACTTTACATAGACAACTCTATTTGTAAGGTTAAGTAACATCACATGGCTAGTGAGTGAAAAGTTCTCTTAGTCTTCACACACCAGGCTGCCTATTCACATGCGCACCACATACAAACGTCTGTGCACAGGATAAGGCACCAACAAGCAGCTGCCTACCTTCCTATCTCTGTGCCACTCCTGATGCTCCAAAACTATGTTCTTAATGGTGTCAAAAAAATCATCCTTTATCAGGCTGAGGGCTTTGTCTGGCTTGGACTTGTCGGCTGAGATGGCCTGCTTCATGTTCTGGTAATGATCATGAACGTTCAGCATTTCCTAAAAGGAAAAGAGAACACCTTTATGCCTTTCCTTTGCTTTTTTCTTTTTGAAGAGATAGGGTCATGATAAGTCACGTAATCCAGGCTAGCCTAAACCTCATCATCTTGCCTCTACCTCCCAAAGTCTGGAATTACAGACATATACCACCATGCCTGGCCCTTTATTTCAATTTTTGATGACAATCTTAAAGGTAAAATCAATGCAAAATACAATCACCTTCCAAAGCAACTAATGAGCTGACAGAAAATAACATGATACTATATTATGAAAATAAAATAAGCATGCCAGCAAAATGGTCACGTTAAACACAATGGTATATAAAACACTGAGAAAAGACAATAAGGTACACAAAATTACATTTTGGAATTGAACATAATTGTACAAAAAATTATTTGTAGAACAATGTTACTAAATATTGCTACTGAAAACTAAGCTCATATTCTTTTTTAAAATATATTTTATTATTTATTTATTTGAAAAAGAGAATGGGCACACCAGTGCCTCCAGCCACTGCAAACAAACTCTAGACACATGCGCCACCTTGTGTATCTGGCTTACGTGGGTACTGGGGAATCAAATCAGGGTCCTTTGGCCTCAAACTGGGGTCTTAGGCTTCACAGGCAAGCGCTTAACCGCTAAGCCACCTCTCCAGCCCCTAAGCTCATATTCTTGTACTATAACTATGACACCAAATACATTCTGTGCTAAAAACTCTCATATAAGAACTCTCACCTAACTCTACATAGGATCCCAAGGCCCGAGGGCCCCCTTCCTCATAAGTCCCATCCTTACTTGAGTAATAGGATAGAGGATTAAAAGAAATAGTGATTTATGAAACCATCTGTGGCATTATTTATTAAGTAGACCTTCCTCCCCAGGAAACCTCAAGTCAAATGTTGTCATTATGAAGAAAGCACACTGTGCTTAAATCTCAGACTAAGTCTTGGCATTTAGACTTGTCTCTGAGATTAGCAGAGAATTCTAGACAGATCCATTACAGATGACCACTGTAGCATGAGGGCATCCCCTAGTTAAAGTACTCGTGTTTCTGTTTTGTTTTGTTTTTTGTTTTTCTAGATTTTGGTAAAGCTTATAGTTATTCAAGATACTGGAACGGGCTAAGAAGATGGCTCAGTGGATAAACATAAGAACACGGTTCAGATCTCCAGCACCCATAAATGCTGGATATGATGATGCCTACCAACCCTCAGCAAGTAGAGATGGGCAGATGACAGAGGCAAGCTAACTACCTAGACAAGCCAAATTGGTCATTCTGGATTCATGAGAGATCCTGTCTTGATAAATAAAAAGGATAGCGAAAGGCCCTGGTGCATCCATCCTTTTTATTTATTTTTTTCTTTTAAGTTTTTCAAGGTAGGGTCTTACTATAGCCCAGGCTGACCTGGAATTCACTATGTATTCTCAGGGTAGCCTCAAACTCACAGTGATCCTCCTACCTTTGCCTCCCAAGTGCTGGGATTAAAGGCGTGTGCCACCATGCCTGGCAAAAAAAAAACTATTTAAAAGTGTTCTAAGTATCTACTTTCAAATATTTAGTACATAATCATTTCCTTTAAATCCAATAATTCTTAACCATTTTAAGCAAGCACCTTTAGCCACTGAACCATCGCTATAGCTCTTCTGAACCATTTTAAAGGCATCAAACAGAAAGATAGATGGTTCTGCTGCTTCATCCTAACCAAGTGGCTGTATCTGTATGTAGAATAATGATTTCCCATATAAGTTAGAAGAAAGGGTACATGAGCCACCTAAAGGCCATCCATGAGCCCAGATTAAGAATGTTTGTTAAATAGTCTTAAGCAGGGGCTGGAGGTATGGCTTAGTGGTTAAGGCACTTGCCTGAGAAGCCTAAGGACCTAAGTTTCACTTTCCAGATCCCACATAAGCCAGATGCACAAGGTGACACCTGTGCAAGGTTGCACATAAGCACACGGTGTGTCTGGAATTCAGCTACAATGGCTGGAGGCTCTGGCACACCAATTCTCATTCATTTTCTCCCTTTCTCTTATAAAAAAAAGAAAGAAAGAAAGAAAGAGAAAAAGAAAGTCCAGTCTGTTGAGTTTGCCTCAAAAAAAAAAAAAAAAAAAAGTGATTATAGTTGGGCATGGTGGCTTACACCTTTAATCCCATCACTCAGGAAGCAGAGGTAGGAAGATTGTCATCCTGAGTTCCAGGTTAGCGTGAGCTAGAATGAGACCCTACCTTGAAAAACCAAAAAATTAAAATAAGGGGAAAGAAAAGTGATTACAATCCTTGCTTTGAAGTGGGGACTACGAAAGCTCACAGAGATTTACGCACAATCCAGGGCCCATCCTCACCCATCCAGATCCATTCTTTTCAAAGGGCACTGACTAGAAAGCAAAGACCTGACAATGGTCCTCAGGGTGGTGCTCTTCTATTCCTGTCAAGTCTGTGAACTGCACTTCTACTAGAGGTGAATATGTGATCTATATACAGGGGCTTTACTCTTAAATACTTTAGAACAAATTAAGAACTTCTGTGATTGGCTGAAATCATTACAGAAATGGTCAATATCCAGTAGGCAAGGGTAGAGCCTCAATAAATGATTGAAAATAAAACCATTTTCCAGGGCTGGAGAGATGGCTTAGCATTAAGATGTTTACCTGTGAAGCCAAATGACCCAGGTTTGATTCCCCAGATCTCACATTAGCCAGATGCACAAGGTGGCCCATGCATCTGGAGTTTGTTTACAGTGACTGAAAGCCCTGGCACACCCATTCTCTTTCTCAACCCCTGCCTCCTTCTATCTCGATCTCAAAAAAATAAAATTAAATTTAAATTTAAAAAAAGATTAAAAATCAATAAATTAAAAATCCCCCCAAAATTTCAAGGTCATAAAAAGCTTACCTCTAGCACATCAGAAGTGATAAGCTTCATTACACGATCATTTGGGTCCTTAAATTCTTGAGTAATTTCAGTTTGTTGGATTTTTTTCTTCATCCTACATGAAAGCTAAATATAGAGTATATTTTAAAATGAGGGGGTTTGGGGCTGAAGGGATGACTTAGTGGTTAAAGCATTTATATGCAAAGTCAAAGAACCCAGCTTCAATTCTCCAGGACCCACGTTAGCCAGATGCACAAGGGGTGCACATGTCTGGAGTTTGTTTCCTGTGGCTAGAGGCCCTGGCGCACCCATTTTTTTTTTTTCTCTCCTTTCTCTGTCAAATAAGTGAGTTAATTTATATATATATATATATATATATATATATATATATATATATATGAGGGTTTTTTTGGCTTTTTTTTTTTGAGGTAAGACCTCAATCTAACCCAGGCTGACCTGGAATTCACAGCAATCCTCCTGTCCTTCTGCCTCTGCCTCCTGAGTGAGATTAAAGACATGAGCCACCACACCTGGTGGTGGTTGTTTTTTTTAATGTTTTTATTTATTTGCAAGCAGAGAGATAGAGGAGAGAAAGAGAGAAAATGGGCACACCAGGGTCCCCAACTGCTACAAACGAACTTCAGACACATGCACCACTGTATCTGGCTTCACGTGGGTACTGGAGAATAGAACCCGGGTCCTTAGGCTGTGCAGTCAAGCACCCTACCTACTGAGCCATCACTCCAGCCCTAAGGAGATATTTTTGAAGTGCCAAAAAATAAGCTAGAAGTAAAGGTTTTCTACCAGGGCTGAAGAAATGGCTTAGTGGTTAAGGCACCTACGTGGGAAGCCTAAGGACTCAGGTTCAATTCCCTAGAACCTTCATAAGCCAGATGCACATGGTAGTACATGTGTCTGGAATTCATCTGCAGTGGCAAGAGGCCCTGGTGCACCATTTTCTCTCTCTCTCTCTCTCTCTCTCAAATAAATATATTTAATTTTTTTTTCTTGCCAGGCATGGTAGCACATGCCTTTAATCCCAGCACTCAGGAGGCAGAGGTAAGAGAATCGCTCGCTGTGAGTTCAAGACCACTCTGAGACTACTGAGTGAATTCCAGATCAGTCTGGGCTAGAGTAAGACCCTACCTTGAAAAACCAAAAAAAAAAAGATTTTTTTTTTTCTGTCAGTAATAATAAATGAAACAAGAGTATCTCCAAGGGTACATTTGATAAATAACCATTGTTGAAAGGCCACTAGGCTTTTATAAGCATTGATGCTTTATCACATGCTTACAGATTTTGATGACATTAAAGAAGTCACAAGACTTACCAGCTAATGGCACAAGTACAATTTTTGCTCTTCTAAGCTACTGTCTCAATTGTCATGGCCCTGGCATGCCCCTTCATATTCTCTCTCTTTTCCCACTTGCAAATAAATAATTTTTTTAAGGCATAAGGGGGTTGGAGAGACGGCTCAGTGATTAAAGGTGCTTGCTTATAAAGCCTGATGGCCTGGGTTCAAATCCCCAGTAATCATATAAAGCCAGATGCACAAAGTGGCCCATGCATCCAGAGACCATTTGTAGTGGCACAAGGCTCAGGTGTGTCCATTCTCTTCCCCTCTCAAATAAAAAAAAAAATTTTTTAAGCCAGGCATGGTGGCGCACGCCTTTAATCCCAGCACTCAGGAGGCAGAGGTAGAAGGATCACCGGGAGTTCGAAGCCACCCTGAGACTACATAGTGAATTCCAGGTCAGCCTGAGCTAGAGTGAGACCCTCCCTCGAAAAACCAAAATAATTAAATAAATGAATTTTAAAGCACAAGCAGTGCAGCTCAGTGGCACAGTGCTTGAGGCTCAGGGCTGATTTCTCAGCCCAGGGGACAGGCAGCAACTACACAGGCCCACTCTCTCCTCTTACAGCTTAGTTAACATGTGGGATCCAGAAACCCTACATCAGAAGCAGAAGCCGAATTTTTTTTTTAATTTAATTTAATTTGTGAGAGAGAGAGAGAGAGAGAGAGAGAGAGCGCGCGCAACAGTGCCTTCAGTCACGGCACAAGAACTACAGACGCATATGCCACGTAGTGCTCTGGCTTATGTTGGTCCTGGGGAATTGAACCTGGGTCCTTTCAATTCACAGGCAAACAACTTAACCAATAAGCCATCTCTTCCAGCCCAATTTTAACGTTTTTAAATTTTTATTTTATTTTATTGGGGGGGGGAGGAGATAGAGAACGGGCATGCCTGGGCTTCTAGCCACTGAAAATAAACTCCGAAGCCTGTACCACCTTGTGCATCTGGATTTGCATGGGTACTGAGAAATCGAATCTGGGTCCTTTAGCATTATAGGCAAGCACCTTAACCACTGAGCCATCTCTCCAGCCCTAGAAGCTGAATTTTTGTTTGCAGTAGGAAAAGTAATTATAAAATATGTTCCCATTTAAGAAGGCTGTAAGTTTTGAATACTATTAATAGTCTACTTTCAGCTGGGTATGGTGGTAATTCCTTTAATCCCAGCACTCAGGAGGCAGAGGTAGGAGTTCAAGGCCAGCCTGGGACTACCAAGTGAAATCAAGGTCAGCCTGGATTATAGTGACAACCTGCCTCAAAAAAAAAAAAAAAAAAAAAAAAAAACCTGAAAACAAAAAGTGTCTACGTTTTCTCAAGATTCAAACACTTTCAGTTTGGGAACAATGAAATATACAGCTTCTCGTTTTGAAAAAAGAAATTGATTTTAAGCAACATACCAACTTAGGCATTGCAGTAAAGTGGAATGCTTTGTCTAGGCGTAGCTTCCTGAACACATAGGCAGCGTCAAAGTGCTGTGCATTGAGCAAGTCCTGCTGAAACTTCATAACTTCATCCCAGTCCTTCAGAGCAACTCGGATCTGCAGTCAAGAGAAAAAAGTCATTTCTCACAAATGTTTTGTCTTAGAGCACTGGCATTCCACTGCTGCAATGCATCATCTTAGAAAGTTTTGGTGGCTGTGCAGAAATTACCTTTTGCTTTGGTTGGCATGGCTGAGTACCGTACAGTCCATATAGCAGATACAAGGCACCAACTCTGATCTGAAAAGTGTAGGGAGGTAAGAAATAGCGCCATGCCAAAGCCAATGCTTCCTTCGTAAATATGTTCTTTTTTAAATTTCTCATTTTGCCACTAGAAAACAAAAGAGAAACAACTCATCAAATAAATGCTAAAAGCAATTTAGAGGCATGTGCTTATTTACATAGCAGCTGCTAATAACTGGACCTAAAGAGCTAATTTTCTTCTGAGTGCTGGGATTAAAGGCATGCACCATCATACGAGGCAAAAAAATAAAAAGCACTTTAAAATATAACCTTAGTTAAAATATGCCAAAGTGTATTACTACATGCAAGCAACTGACACTCATACAATTATCTACGATGAATTTTTCATTTACTAACAGCAGCAGAAAACAACAAAGATATTAGCTGAATAGCTACTGCAGACTATATCAACTGATTAGAAGGGAACTGGGTGGGGGGGACACCTTGGTTCTAAATGGTAAATATAATAAATACAGTAAAAAAAACACCTACTGTAGTACTGGTGACCAAAACAGTATTGTCTTTAGTTGAGAGAGAGAGGCAGATAGAGAATAAGCGCACCAGAGCCTCTAGCCATTGCAAGAGAATCCCAGAGACATGTACCACCTTGTGCATCTGGCTTACATGAATAATGGGGAACTGAACCTGGGTACTTGGGCTTCACAGGCAAGGGCCTTAAATGCTAAGCCATCTCTTCAGCCCCCAAAACAATTGTTTTTTTTTTCCCAAATATTTATGTTTATTTACAAGCAGAGAGAGAAAGAGGTGGGGGATGGGTACGCCACGGCCTCCAGCTGAAGTCATGTGGGTACTGGGGAATCAAACCCAAGCCACCCAGGTCTTTAGGTTTTGCATGCAAGTGCCTCAACTGCTAAGCCATCTCTCCAGCCCTCAAAACAGTATTTTTAAATATTTTTTTTAATTTATTTAGAGAGAGATTATGGGCACATCAGGACAATCACCAGTTTGTGCATCTGGGGCATTATGGGGAATTTACTGGGGAATTCAACCCAGGCTGGTAAGCTTTGAAAGCAAGCACCTTTTAACTGCTGAGCAGTCTTCCCAGCCCCCAAACAATTTTTAAAGAACACCCACCACTCCTTTAGTGGTCCTCACTTTCTTTATTATTTTAAGTTTTCATTATTAGCTAAAGACTGGAGTTACCTAGAAAAATTTCCTTGATGTACAGTGAAATACTATGGCTTTTAGAAACAGGAAGATATACAGACTTAATTTATCTACTATCATCTCATCATCTTGGGAAAATAACTTTTTCCAGACAAGGTTTCACTGCTACCCAGGCTGGTTTAGAACCCAGTATGTAGCCCAGCCTAACCTCAAACTGGCAAAATTAACTTCCTTAAGTTTCAATTCCCTCACCTCTAAAATATGGACAATTATACCTGCTTTGCAGAGTTGTTCTATGAGTTAAAAAAATTAAGCAATAAATGCACAACATTCAGTAATTCTTTAAAACTAGCTCTCCTTTCGTCTGATGAACAATAAATTTTATTTTTATTTTATTTATTTATTTATTTGAGGTGGTGTCTCACTTTGCCCAGGCTGACCTGGAATTCACATTGTAATTTCAGGGTGGCCTCAAACTCACAGTGATCCTCCTACCTTTCTGCATCCCAAGTGCTGGGATTAAAGGTGTATACCACTAAGCCTAGCTGTTAACTATATTTTGAAAAGGTCTCATGTAGCTGGCCTCAGACTCTACAGCCTGAAGTCCTGATCCTGCTAGTTCCATCCTCTAGTAATTAAATAATTATGGGCATGGACCACCACACCAGGCTAATTCTTGATCCTCCAGCCCTGGAATTTACAAATTTCATAGGTAACTGGTTTACATCAAAGGAGAAAAAAAATAGAACTGTATCTTATTAAGAAAGACAGTTTTAGCAGGGCGTGGTGGATCACACCTTTAATCCCATCACTAGAGAAGCAGAGGTAGGAGAATAGCCATTAGTTCAAGGCCACCCAGAGACTACCTAGTGAATTCCAGGTCAGCCTGGGCTAGAGAGCGAGACCCTACCTCGAAAAACAAAACAAAAAAAAAAAGTTTGCCACAAATCCCAGCTAGAGGACCCTGTCTGCAAGCAAGCTCGGACAGCTGGGCTCCATCGTTCGCGATCTTCACCGTTATCCTCTCTTCAGTTGCACAACTGCGATCTAATGTGGTAATCAAGCACCAGCTGCTACGGCTCTGAAGCAATGGTTGAAAAGTTAACCAAAGGGTTTAAATGCAAAGGAAGTTGGGGAAGGAGAGAAGGGGACTGCAACCACGACTCTGGAAATGCCTGTGACCAAAGGCAACTGCTGAAGCCAAAACACGTTTGGGGACACCGGGAGATGAGAAAAGCGGCCAGTCACGGAGGGGTCAGGTGGGGAGGGTCACGATCAAATCTGCACCCCAGAACGACAACGTCAGCGGCTGCATGCACAATGAAGCCCGCCGTGCGGGACAGTTCCGCTCCTAGCAGAGCGAGGCAGGGACAGGCGACGGGGACCGGGGAGATCAGGGTTCGAGACCGCCGCTCCCCTCAGCCCGCCCCCCCCACCCAACGTGCGACTCGCGGGCCGGAAGTGCGGCGGAGGCGAGCAGAGCACCCACCAGAAGATGGTCCCGAACTTCATGCTCTTCCAGATGGCCGCGAAGTCCTCGAAGCGGACGCTGTCGGTCTCCTGGAAGCGGCTGAGCAGCGTCTCGCAGTCCGTCTGCAGGCCCGGCGGGATCCCCACGCCCGCGTCCGTAGGAGGCACATCCCGCACCGAGCGGCCCTCCATGGTCGCCCGGGAAACCGACGCCGGATGTGCCGGGCCGCTACGTAGTGCGCGCGCGCTCCGTGACGTACGAGCCGGGACCTTTAGCCCCGCCCCATCCGGGTCTTTGATTGCTTTTTTTTTTTTTTTTTTAAACGCGCGCGCGTGCCTGAAGATGTAGAGCTCCTGCCCTCTGCGGTCTTTGTTAGCACTTTTAATTTCAGTGAAGTTTAATCCTAAAAAGAACTTGTCTTCATGCTCCCCGCCCCCGCGTTTTACATAAATTAGCTTTGTTCTGTCGCCCTTAAAAGTGACCTTAACCTGCCAGGCATGGTGGCGCAAGCCTTTAATCCCAGCACTTGGGAGGCAGAGGTAGGAGGATCGCCATGAGTTCGAGGCCACCCTGAGACTACAGTGATTTCTAGGTCAGCCTGAGCTAGAATGATACCCTAGCTCAAAAAAGCAAAAAAACTAAAATAAAGTAACCTTAACGTTTTTCTTATATAATTACATTTTTCTTACATAAGAGCCAAAGTATCACCAACAATGTCTTATCACTGTGTTCCTTTAACTCGTTCCCTCACTCTACCCCACTTTAATAACTCCCACCTTGAATTTAGCTTCATTCCAACAGATGTATGTTATCACGTGGGGCTGTGTGTGGCTCTTGTTGTAGCCCTAGTAACCAACCTGGTGAAGAGCTGCTGTTCCTCTTGTAAACAGCCCCCCAAGACACACACACACTCCCCCTATAACAGGCTAACCCAGTATGGGGTGTGTTGGGGTGTGGGATGAATGGGGCTGACAGACTCAGAAGGTCACATATATTTCTATGCGCATTATCACATATGTGCATAGAAATATATCTTAGTTGTGTTTGGATTTGAGTTTATAATTATAGATATGAATTACATTGTATAATTTACATTCTTGGAAATGCTTTATTTTTATTTATTTGAGAGAAAGAGACAAAGAAAGAGGGAGAGAATGGGCTTAGCTCTCTGCTCTGTCATTTCCTTTTGCTCTTGCTTACTACCATATGCTATTTAAAGTTATTTTTTTGTTTTTTTTTTTTTGTTTTTTTTTGAGGTACGGTCTCACTGTAGCTCAGGCTGCCCTGGAGGTCACTATGTAGTCGCAGGGTGGCCTCAAACTCATATCAGTCCTCCTATCTCTGCCTCCCCGAGTACTGGGATTAAAGGTGTGCACCACCATGCCCAGCTTGCTATTTAAAGTTTTGACAAGCTGGATTCTGAAAGAATGGATGGCACACCCTTTATTTCAGACCCCACCCAAGTTTAAGCCATGTGTCCCCAGACCCTATCCAGAGACAAAATGGCCAATTCTCTCTAACAAGAAAAAGGGAATGACAAACAGCATATAATTTTGGTTCTCTTTTTTTTTATTATTTAATTTTTATTTATTTATTTATTTAGTCAGAGAGAGAGAGAGAATGGGCACACCAGGGCTTCTACCACTGCAAACAAACTCCAGACACATATGCCACCCACTGTATGCATCTGGCTTATGTGGGACCTGGAGAATCGAACCTGGGTCCTTAGGCTTCGCAGGCATGCAACTTAACCACTAAGCCATCACTCCAGTCCAACTTTGGTTCTCTATAGTTCCTCTCTTTGAACACTTAAAGTCACCTCTGTCAGATAAAATGTGTCACTAGACAAAAAAATCCAATGGGTAAACTGAGTCAAGATATTTGATCAGGGGCTGGAAAGATGGCTTTGTAGTTAAGATGCTTGTTGGCAAAGCCAAAGTGTGGGGCTCCTTCCCGGTCAGGTAGTGCAGAGGGAAGGACCAGGCCTGCTGGTTCCTCCCTAGGGTTTAAGAAGGATGATGAGCATTGGACGACTCAGAAACCTCTCCTGGCCACCGGAGAAAAACCACACTGAGTCGGGAGTCTTTTCCATGCAGGAACTCGCAGAAACAACTCGCTTTATTACTCTGAGCAGTTGTCTATATCATGTTGGGGACGAAGGCGGGGATTTTAGGTGGGGGAAGAGGTAAGGGCCAATAGTAAACTTTAACTATTGAAATGGTAATTACAATTACCACTCAGAAGTGGCAGGCCAGAAACCACTAGGCGTCTTGCTGAGTCCTAGCTGGCCAGAGACAGGTCGCCAAACTATAGCTAGGCTCAGGAAGTTCCACTAGGCCTCTCACCTGGGCCTTTCAGAGCCCACCACCAAAGGACTCAGGTTCAATTCCCCCCAAACCCACATAAGCCAGATGCACATGGTGGCACATGCATCTGAAGTTTGTTTGGAGTGCTTAGAGGCCTTGGTGTGCCCATTCTCTCTCTCTCTCTTATAAAGAAATAAATAAATTTTTTAAAAAGATACTTGATCAGTTTACAAACTCCTTACATAAGACAAACATCACCCTTAACTAAAATGTGCATTAGGGTAGAAACAGACATGATAAAAAAGGCATCAAGTAAGTGATCTCTCTCATGTATTTTTCTCTATCAAATATCAACAAAGGGTGGAAGCCCTATATTTAAGGTAAGGACCCAGGTTCAGTTCTCCAGAACCCATGTAAGCCAGATGCACAACGTGGTGCATACATCTGGAGTTTGTTTGCAGTGGCTGTAGGCCCTAGTGTGCCCGTTCTCTCTCTCTGTCTCTCCCTGTCTCTGTCTCTCTCTGTCAAAAATAAATAAATATTTTTTTAAAGCTTTAATTTCTGCTCCTAAATGATAAACTTGCTAGAAATCAAAGATGATCAGACTTCTTATCTCTTGCCTAGTTCCCTGGACCTATCAACAACCAGGACCCCTCCTGGGAAGGAGGTCTTTCATAGGATTTAAACATTTGGTTGATCAAGTTCAGTCCCCAGAACTTGGCATAAGGGCTAGCCTCTTCCTGAGACAGCCCATACCCCTAACCAACCAGCTGTCTTTCTGGTTCACCTGTTCACCTATTTAAGAGAGAGAAAGAGAATGGGCATGCCATGGCCTCCAGCCACACTGCAAACGAATTCCAGATGCATGTGCTCCCATGTGCATCTGGTTTACGTGGCTCCTGGAGAATCAAACCAGGATCCTTTGGCTTTACAGGCAAACACCTTAACTGCTAAGCCATCTCTCCAGCCCTTCAGTCTTCTTCTTCTTTGTTTTTGTTTTTCAAGGTAGGGTCTCACTCTAGCTCAGGCTGACCTGGAATTCACTATGTAGCCTCAGGGTGGCCTTGAATTCAGGGCACTCCTCCTACCTCTGCCTCCTGAGTGCTGGGGTTAAAGCCACCATGTCTGGCACAGTCTTCTTTTTTATTCAATTATTTGATTAAAATTAAAAATAAACCTAGAGTTTAGGGTTCAAGAACTTTCCTGGACCCATAACACCCCAATACATATATGTCCTGCTAGAGCCAATGAGCACAAAGATTTCATAAAAAAATTATATAAGTCCACAGAACAGAGTCTGGGAACTGAAATCCACAAAGCCATGAATCATGATGAAAGGTCAAAAACACAACTCACCTTGACTCACCAGGAGGCCAGCTAGACAGCATATAAAAAAAAATAACCAATCCAGCCAGGCATGGTGGCATATGCCTTTAATCCCAGCACTCGGGAGGCAGAGGTAGGAGGATCGCCGAGAGTTCGAAGCCACCCTGAGAATACATAGTGAATTCCAGGTCAGCCTGAGCTAGATTGAGACCCTACCTTAGAAAACCAAAAAAATAAATAACCAATCCTTTAACTTATTAACCTACCAGGAACCCCCACATATAGTCCATCCCAACTAGATGGCAAATTTTCACCCCCAAGGATAAAATCATTAGCCTATCAGAATCCTCCACATACAGTCAAAGTAATCAATCCAGGGCTGGAGAGATGGCTTAGCAGTTAAGGCACTTGCCTACAAAACCAAAGGACCTAGGTCCTATGCCCCAGGACCCACATAAGCCAGATGCACAAGGTGGCACGTGTGTCTGAAACTCATTTGCAGTGGCTGGAGTCCTTGGTATACCCATTCTCTCCAAATAAATACATAAATAAAAATAAAGTAACCAGTCCAACCCACCCCAACTTGGTTCCTAGTTTACATCACCAAGGGTATAAAAAAATCCCTGATCCAGGTCAGTATGTGGCTACCTGCTGACCTCCACTAGCTTGGAAGTTTTTCTCCTGAGCTCTTACTTTCTTTTCTTTTTCTTTTTCTTTTTCTTTTTTTTTTTTTTAACATTTTATTTATTTGAGGGAGAGAGAAAGAGACAGAGAGAGAGAGAGAATATGGGTGTGTCAGGGACTCTAGCCCACTGCAAACAAATTCCAGACGCATATGCCACAATGTGCATCTGGCTTATGCGGGTCCTTGTGCTTCACAGGCAAGCATCTTTACCACTAAGCCATCTCTCCAGCCCCTCTCACTTTCTTTTCTCATAATCCCTTGCTTGACTTGCCCTTCTGCTATGTCTCCACTCATCATCCTTTGTGGATTGTAAGACAACAAACACAAGAGCCACTGGCTTAGGGAGTTTTAGTGACTGTTGGGTGTCTGGTGCCTTAAAACCCACAATACTATGGGAAGAAGGGAAGCAGAGATAGGAGAAATTTTTGGAAGTTCAGAAATGGAGTAATGAAAACAGTGAGAGATTCTACTTCAAATCAGATGGAAGGCAAGGACCAATTCGAAATTTGTCTTCTGGCTTCCAAATGTGTGCCATGGTACATGCTTGAGTACACAAACATGCACACATACTCCCACACGCATGCACACCAGATAAAGAAAAAAAAAAGAAAAATTCAGTATACATTGTTGAAGTAGTTTTCAAGTTTATTCTTGAGGTATGTTCTGATCCTCGTTAGTTTTAGATAACTCTTGCCCAAGTCTCTAGTAAACGGACCAGCCTGCAGTTTTTTGCTTGGAGCTCTCAGAGAAATACCAGCCAGCTCTTGCTGCTTATCACTTAAAGTTATCTTGCTTTGAAGAACACCTTTGGTTTCCAATTCACGCAGATACTATTCCAAATAAACTTATTTCCTCAGAGGAGAACTTCTCTGTTCTGACAGATGGCTCTTCTGCCAGGCAGAATCTCTGAGTCACTGCTCCCAGAATAGGGGACAAAGAGTAGTTTTCTCTCAGAATGACTCTTGTGCTTTTTGGACAGGACACTCAGGGTGGGCTGCTTGTTATTCTCAGTCTGTCTATCTTGGACTGGAACTCATTTTATTTACTTTTTTTTTTTTTTTTTTGGAGTTAGGGCCTCACTCTAGACCAGGCTGACCTGGAATTCACTATGTAGTCACAGAGTGGCCTCGAACTCACAGCGATCCACCTACCTCTGCCTCCTTAGTGCTGGGATTAAGGCTCAGGAATCTAAGGAAAGTTATATGTTTCAGCCTGGAGAGATGGTTCAGCAGTTAAAGGTACTTGCTTGAAAAGCCTTGATGACCAGGATTTGTTCTCCAGTACCCACATAAAGCCAGATATACAAAGTGGTGCATGCATCTGGAATTTGTTTGCAGACACAGGAGGCTCTGTTGTACCTATACTCACTGGCCATGTCTCTCAAATAAATGAATAAAAGTGCCCGGCATGGTAGTTCATGCCTTTAATCCCAGCACTTGGAAGGCAGAGGTAGGAGGATCACTGTGAGTTCTAGACTGGCCTGGGAGTACAGAATGAATTCCAGGGCTAAAGTGAGACCCTACCTCAAATAAACAAACAAAAAAATTATTTAAAAAAAATGAATAAAAAGTTTTTTTTTTTTTTTCAAAAAAGCAAAGACAAAAATTTACATATCTCAGGAAGCTCCAAGATTCACAAGGCTGCTCTCTGAGGTTATCTAAGCAATAAACAAGTGCTGGGAAAGAAGTGACTCTCCTCAGTGGAGCTACCTGCAAGATGGGCAGAGAGCGCTAGGATGCCACTTCTGTGAGTCCTGACCCACGCTGAGGTAGGCTTTTTCAGTGATACAGCACCCTGTGAGACACCCATGCTCCTGGAGGAGAGCCATCCCCTGTGTGCCTGTAAGGAACTCCAATAAACCTACTGACTCACCGATCATTTCTTTGCTCTGTCACGGAAGCCCTCTCTGGGGGGTGGGGGTGAAGAGAGATTTGTTGGTGTTTCCTCAGGAAGAGTCACACAATCCCTCTGCAACATAAAGCTAGGGAGGGTGAGAAATGTTGAAGGCCTGCCCCTCGCTGCAAATGCCACAGTCGTCTACTGGGATCTGGGGGACCTGCTCACTTCTTGGCCACAGCTAACCGGGTGGAGTGTCCCTGCGTACTAAGCTGTGCAGGGCGACCATCGCAGCTCAAGAAACTGACGCTGCTTTAAACCAAGATTGGTAGACTTTTCGTTTTGTTTTATTTTTCAAGGTAGGGTCTCCCTCTAGCCCAGACTGACCTGAAATTCACTATGTAGTCTCAGGCTGGCCTCGAACTCACAGCGGTCCCCCTACCTTTGCCTTCCAGGGCTGAGACTAAAGGTTCGCGCCACCATGCCTCGCGATAGCAGACCTTTTTGAGTAAGTGTTTTGATACTTAGTGTGTTTCCTTCAGCCAATTTCCAGGGACTTGAAATAGTTGACTTAAAAGGTTTTAACCTGGGGGATAGGGAGATGGTTCAGCAGTTAAAGGCGCTTTCTTGCCAAGCCTGCAGGCCTGTGTTTGATTCCCCAAAATCCATAGCCAGACACACACAGTGGCACATACGTCTGCAGTTCTTTTGTAATGGCAAGAGCCCTGGCATGCCATATCCTCCCCCCCCCCTCTCTGTGTGTGTGTGTGTGTGTGTATGTGTGTGCATCTGTCTCTCTCTCTTTCGCTCTCAAATAATTAAATAGAAATATCTTAAAAATTTTAGAAAAAAAAAAGCCAGTTTGGTGGCACATATCTTTAATCCCAGCACACGGGGGGCAAAGGTAGGAGGATCGCGTTGAGTTCGAGGCCACCCTGAGACTACAGAGTGAGTTCCTGTTTAGCCTGGGCTAGTGTGAAACAATTTCTTTTAATTATTATTTAGAAAAAAATAATACCCCAGGAGTGAGTTCATGTAGCATTCTATGATGCCAACCTTCTCTGGATGCATTCAAAGGCATGACCTTTGTCCTTCAACTGCTCACTATCTGATATAGAAGAATTAACCTCAAGCAGAGAGCCAACTTTTAGAGTACTAAGCACTATGAGAGACTTTAGCACAATAGTATGAAAACACCTGGGAGAATCTCTTAATCCAGATCCTAAAAGAAAAAGGTGAGTTTAAGAAAAGAGTGAATTTATTAAAGGAATGGAGACAAGATAGGAAAGAGTGCCACAGATATAGAGAAAAGGTGAATACAAAACAACATAAAAAAGATGGAGCAGCCGGGCGTGGTGGCGCACGCCTTTAATCCCAGCACTCGGGAGGCAGAGGTAGGAGGATCGCCGTGAGTTCGAGGCCACCCTGAGACTACATAATGAATTCCAGGTCAGCCTGAGCCAGAGTGAGACCCTACCTCGAAAACAAAAAAAAAAAAAAAAAAAAGATGGAGCTGGGGCTGGGCAATTGGTAAGAGTCTGAGTTGTTTTTTTTTTTTTTCTTCAAGGCAGGGTCTCGCTGTAGCCCAGGCTGACCTGGAATTCACTATGTAGTCTCAGGGTGGCCTTGAACTCACAGTAACATTCCTACCTCTCTGCCTCCTGAGTACTGGGATTAAAGGCATAAACCACCACGCCCGGCTAAGAGTCTGGGTTTTGATCCCCAGCACCCACATAAGTACTTGGCATGGCAGTGTGCACCTGTCATCCCAGTGATGGCAAAGCAGAGACAGGTGGATTTCCTGGGGAAGTCAGCTAGCTAGATGTCAGAGACCATGACCTGGCTGCCCTGAGGACAAAAGAGAACTAGCAGCTCTCATGCAGCCCCTCCCCCAAGAACAAACAGCTGCTCTGGGAGATGTCACAAGAGAGATTCCAGAAATATCACAAGATGCTCCAGAAGATTACGGCCAGGTGGCCCTACTTCCTCCTTCCTTGTACCCCCTCCCCCCTTTTCCCCTCCTTATTGCCCTACCTGCTGGTTGATTATAAAAGAGCTAAAAAATCCAACATTAAACCAGACCTTGACAAAACCTCCGCTTGGTCTCCTTCTTTCCTGCCCGTTCTTTCAGGTTGCAGCCCTCCTCGACCACCCCATGTTAGATTGGTCCTGCGGGTCGGGGACAGCTAGACTGGCTGAACCAGTGTGCTCTGAGTTCAGTGAGAGACCCTGTCTCAATAAATAATGTTGGGGTGGAGAGATGGCTTAGCAGTTAAGATGCTTGCTTACAAAGCTAAAGGATCCAGGTTCCACTCCTTATGATGCACAAAAAGCCAGATGCACAAGGTGGCACATGCATCTGGAATTCGTTTGCAGTGGCTGGATACCCTGGCATGCCCATTCTGTCTACATGTTTATCTCCCTGTCTCTCTAGTAAATCAATAGAATATTAAAAACCTTTGATTTTTTTTTTTAATTTTAAGTTGGGTGTGGTGGCACATGCCTTTAATCCCAGCACTCAGGAGGCAGAAATAGGAGGAGCACCATGAGTTCAAGACCACCTTGAGACTACATAGTGAATTCCAGGTCAGTCTGGGCCAAAGTGGGACCCTATCTCAAAAAAAAAAAGAAAAAAAAAAAACTAAAAGGGCTGGAGAGATGGCTTAGTGGTAAAGGCACTTGCCTGTGAACTGGGTTAGATTCCCCAGGACCCACGTTAGGCAGATGCACAGGTGGCACATGCATTTTGAATTCCTTTGCAGTGGCTGAAGGCCCTGACACGCCCATTTTTATTCTCTCTCTCTCTCTGTCTCAAAAATAAATAATAAAATATTTTAAAAAACCAAAACTTTTTTTTTTTTATTTTAGAGAGAGAGAGAGAGAGAATTGGCATGCCAGAGCCTCAGCTACTGAAATTGAACTCCAGATGCTTGCACCACCTAGTGGGCATGTGCAACCTTGAGCTTGCCTCACCTTTGTGCATCTGGCTTACGTGTGATCTGGAGAGTCTAACATGGGTCCTTAGGCTTCACAGGCAAGTGCCTTAAACCTAAGCCATCTTGCCATCTCTCCAGCACTTAAAAACTTTTTATTTTTTCTTTTCAATTATTTTTCATTAACAACTTCCATGATTTTAAAAAATATCCCATGGTAATGCCCTCCCTCCCCCCACTTTCCCCTTTGAAACTCCATTCTCTATCATATCCCACCCCTCCTTAATCAGTTTCTTGTTTATTTTGATGTTATGATCTTTTCCTCCTCTTATGATGGTCTTATAAAGGTAGTGTCAGGTACTGTGAGGTCATGGATATCCAGGCCATTTTGTGTCTGGGGGGAGCACGTTGTAAGGAGTCCTACCCTTCCTTTGGCTCTTACATTCTTTCTGCCACCTCTTCCGCAATAGACCATGAGCCTTGGAAGGTGTGATGCAGATATTGCAATACTGAGTCTTCCTGTCACTTCTTTTCAGGACCATGATGCCTTCTGGGTCATTCCAAGGTCACTGCCATCTGAAAAGAGAAGATTCTCTACCAAAAGTGAGAGTAGCCTTAATATAAGGGCATGAACATTAAGAGAAGTGCTTACTGGGCAGTTTGATGAGCATAGTATATACATTTAGCCAGACAGCAGCAGACGTTACATCCCTAGGGCTCATGACTACTCCTGTTTTAAGTTTTCAGTATCAGGGATGTATTTCCTCCCATGTTAAAAGCTTTTTTCAATAAATAAGGTAGAGTGTTATTAAGACTCCTGACATCAAACCCTGGTCTCTACAGACATGTGCACACACATACATAAATACTTGCACACAAATGTGTGCCCACACAAATATGAAGACACATACACACATGTATGCATAACACACACACAAGAAAAAAAAGGGCAAAATAAGACAAAAGTTATGGGCTGGAGAAGATGGCTTAGTGGCTAAGGCGTTTGCGTACAAAGCCAGGACCCACATAAGTCAGAAACTCAAGGAGGCATATGCATCTGGAGTTCATTTGCAGTGGCTAGAGGCCCTGGTGTGCCCATTCTTTCTTTCTCTCTCTCTCTCTTTCACACACACACACACACACATATATATAATTTTTTTAAAGAGTAAGTTATGGGTTGGAGAGCTAACAGTGGTTAAGGCACTTGCCTGCAAAGCCTAAGGACCCAGGTTCAATCCCCCAGTAGCCACGTAAGCCAGATGTACAGGGTGGCACATGTATCTGGAGTTCATTTGCAGTGGCTGGTGGCCCTGATGTGCCCATTCTCTATCTGCTTCTATCTCTCTCTTAAATAAATAATAATAAAACAAAAACTTAAAAAAATTAAAGTAGAAATTTTGCCAAGTGTGATGGAGCATGCCTTTAGTTCCAGCACTTGGGAGGCAGAGGTATAAGGATTGCCATGAGTTCAAGGCCACTTTGAGACTACATAGTGAATTCAGGTCAGCCTGGGCTAGAGTGAGACCCTACCTTGAAAAACAAACAAACAAACAAAAAAACCAAACAAAAAAAAAGAGCAAGTTAGGAGATTCCATCAGTACCAGCTGTGAGGGCAAAAAGTTGGTAAAATTGAGAACATGTGTGGATGCTCCCTAGTGCCTGGCCTTAGGTTAGATTTTCTCCTGAGGTCTCCCCATGTTCCTGCTCAAACTGAGCCTTCTTGGCAAAGGATGACTGAATACCAATCCTGAAGAAAAAGAACTCTGAAAAGATTTGGTAGGGACTTATTCCCTTTGGAGCTATTTGCTTATATTCCATCTGGTTTTAGATAGATACATAGCTGTAGTTTGAACGTGGGATGTCCCCCCATGAGCCCATGTTTTGGTCTTTATCTGCTGATGCTGCTTGGGAAGATTGTGGAACCTTGAGGGAGTGGAGCCTTGCTGGAGGAAGTGGATCACTGAGGGTGGGCCTTGAAGTTTGATGGCCCAGCCTCGCTTCCTGTTCCCCCTCTCTTCCTGACTATGGATAAAATGTGACCAGCCATCCTGTTCCTACTGCCACACCTCCCCTACCGTGGTAGACTGCATCCCCTGCAGCTGTAAGCTGAAGTAGACCCTTCCTTCCTTAAACTGCTTTTTGTCAGGTATTTGTTCACAACAATTTGTAAACTCTCTCTCTATCCTTCTCTCTCTCTCTCTCTCTCTCTCTCTCTCTATCCCTCCCTCCCTTCCTCTCTCTCTCTCTCTCTCTCTCACTACACTCTTCACAGTTTTGTCTTATTTTTCAACATGTAATCATTGGAACTCTCATCTGAAGATATCAATTGAAAGTTTTAATTTTATTTTTATTTATTTATTTATATGATAGAGAAAGACGGAGAGAGAGAGGCAGAGAGAGAGAGAGAGAGAGAAAAGGGATGAGCCAGGGCCTCCAGCCACTGGTCAAACGAACTCCAGACACATGCACCCCCTTTTGCATCTGGCTAACGTGGGTTCTGGGGAATTGAACTGGGGTCCTTTGGCTTTGCAGGCTAATGCCTTAACTGCATCCCTCTAGCCCCAATTTAATTTTCTTTTTGAGGCAGGTAGGATCTCACTGTAGCCCAGGCTGGCCTTGAACTCATGGTGATTTTCCCACCTCAGTCTCCCTAGTGCTGGGATTAAAGGTGTAAGACACTGTACCTGACTCTGCAGTGACTAGAGGCTCTGGTGTGCCCATTCTCTATCTCTCTCTTTTTCTCTGACTGCTTGCAGATAAATAATATATATATATATTTTTTTTAATTAAAAATTTTTATTAACATTTTCCATGATTATAAAATATATCCCATGGTAATTCCCTCCCTCCCCACCCCCACAAAATAATATATTTTTTAAAAATTGGGCTGGAGAGATGGTTTAGTGGTTAAGGTGCTTGCCTGCAAAGCCAAAGGACCCAGGTTCAATTTCCCAGTACCCACATAAATCCAGATGCCCAAGGTAGCACATGCATCTGGAGCTCATTTGCAGTGACTAGAGGCCCTAGTGCTCCCATTCTTTCTCTATCTGCCTCTCTCTCAAATAAATAAAATAAAAGTAAATAAATTATTTTTCCTATTAACCCGAGTAATAATGCTCCCCATAAAACATCACAAAGAGGAATGAATTAAGAAGCAAGTCCCAAGGTGCTCCATCCCAGTGACAACAGATGCTTGCATTAATTAGGTAATACCGAGGAAATTATTGTTAATTTTAAAGATGTATAGTAGGATTGAGGTTCTATCAAAAATAGTATTATTTAAAAAATATTTTATTTATTTGACAGAGAAAGAGGGAAAGAGGGGGGATGGGTGTGCCAGGGTCTTGTGCATCTGGCTAACATGGGTCCTGGGGAATTGAACCTAGATCCTTTGGCTTTGCAGGCAAACGCCTTAACCACTAAGCCATCCCTCCAGCCCACAAAATAGTATTCTTCTTAGAAATACATATTATGTTTATTTTACTCATTACTATGACCAAATACCCAAGAAGAAGTTTTTTAAGGAAGAAAGGTTTATTTCAGCAGAACCCTGAGAGTAAGGGGAGGGGAGGAGGGAGGGAGGGAGAACTATACTGTGAGGAAGGGGGAGAGAGCACCTGTGACTCCATCCCATGTGATTGGGTGGGGGCAATCCCTTTTCTGGGTCTGGCCACCTAGTAGGGTTCTCTGGAGTGCCTGTAGAAACTACCCCCCTAGGAGTCAGGCTTGGACTGCCATTTCCTTATCCAGGGCCAAAGGTAGTGGCTGGGAGAAGGGTCTCATTCTTTATCCAGGATGTGGACCTAAAAGGCTTAGTCAATTTCCTTAACCTTAGAGAGGGATTATCTGGTTCTGGGTACCCTTGTTGGGCTGGGGGTGGGGGGTGGACAGGAGAGGGAGCTTTCTTGCAGTCTGAAGGAGGAAGTACCACCCAAGGCGGTGGTCAGCTGCCAGTTCTGTGGGGGTGTTCTCAGCCAAGGAAGGAGCATGGGACAACCAACATTTGATGCCTGGACCTGTGAAGGACACAAAGGCCACATAAACCAGATACACAAGGGGGCGCACACATCTGGAGTTCATTTACAGTGGCTGGAAGTCCTGGCATGCCCATTCTCTCTCTCTACCTACTTATTTCTTTATCTGTCTTGCTCTCAAATAAATAAATACAAATAAAATATTTTAAAAAATATTAAAAAGATTGCTTAAAAAAACGCCAATCTTGTGTTTTGTCCCTGCGCAAGCAGAGTGGAAGGCTTTTGAAGTAATCTCAGGGGGATCAGATGGGCACCTGCAGTTTGAAAAACCTGAGTTTAAGCCGGGTGTGGTGGTGCACGCCTTTAATCCCAGCACTCGGGAGTCAGAGGTAGGAGGATTACTGTGAGTTCAAGGCCACCCTGAGACTACATAGAGAATTCCAGGTCAGCCTGAGCTAAAGTGAGACCCTACCTCGTAAAACCAAAAAAAAAAAAAAAAAAAAAACCAAAAAACAAAACAAACAAACAAACAAACAACAACAAAAAAAAAGCCTGAGTTTAGTGGGAGCAGTGGGTGAGGTTAGAGATCAATAAATTATCAAAGAAGAAAACAAAAGGGAAGTGGGGGAAGTTAAAGATGAAGTGACAAGGGAGCTCACAGAGGTGACAGATATTTTGTGGCAGGGCTGAGTCAAAGTACCTACAGCCTGAAATATGTTGGCTCCTTTCTGATTATTTTTTCCCCCTGAGGCAGGCTCTGATTCTAGCCGAGGCTGACTTAGAACTCTATAGCCCGGGGCTGGCCTCCAATTCAAGGCAATCCTTAGCTTTTGCAACATTCTAGTGTAAGGACTCACCTTAAATGCTCTTCTTGCAGACCAAGAGCCAGGCAAGTTAATGTTGACCGGAGTTTAAACTTATTGTCCTATGAAAGGCTTTGTCCTATTATTAAATATACAACTGTTGCAGTCAGCTTCATGTTGCTGCACAAAGAACCTGACCAGGAGCAGCTTGTGGGAGGAAAGAGTTTATTTTGGCTTACAGACTTGAGGGGAAGCTCCATGATGGCAGGGGAAACAATGGCACCAGCAGAAGGTGGACATCACCTCCTGGCCAACATCACGTGGACAACAGCGGCAGGACAATGTGCCAAACACTGGCAAGGGAAAGCTGGCTATAACACCCATATGCCCACCTCCAACAATACCTTACGTCCAAGAGGATCCAACTCCCAAATTGCCACCAGCTGGAGACCTAGCATTCAGGACACATAAGTTTATGAGGGACACCTGAATCAAATCACAACTTTTTTTTTTTAATCTATTTCACAAAGCAAACAATATTTGGAAGAATTTAGAAGGGGTCTCTACATAAAATAATGCCAATTAATGCTTTAATATTGCAAAGACCAATGTTCTTCTCAGACTATACAGGAAACCATTCTCTGGTTTTAAAGTCATGTCCCTTTGTGATAAGTATTACAGAACCCCGCCCAGATCTTCCCTGGGGAGAAGAGTCTATGAGTTAAATACTCATATAATCAATTTCAGTTTTCACAAAACCAAAAGAATTACAGTAGTCTCTTTACAAGGCACCTCTCTAGTTAACCACACTGTATAGTTCAGTTTTAATTAGCAAAAGTATTGAAAACACTTCAACCACTTAAAAAAATAGATATTCCTATTTCCTATAAAATTATTTGAAAACCCATGAAAATTTTCTTGAAGGAAATAAAATGTAAAGTGTAGGGAGCTACAGCTCTGTACAGTAAGGTTTATTTTTATTTTTTAAGGTAGCATCTCTCTCTCCCTAGCCCAGGCTGACCTGGAATTTACTATATAGTCTCAGGCTGGCCTTGAACAATCCTCCTACCTCTGCCACCCAAGTGGCAGATTAAAGTCATGTGCCACCATGCTTGGGGCGAGATTATTCTTTTGTTGTTGTTGTTGATTTTTATTTATTTATTTGAGAGAGACAGAGGCAGATAGAGAAAATGGATGGCCCAGGGCCTCCAGTCCCTACAAACGGAACTCCAGATGCATGAGCCCCCTTGTGCATCTGACTAACGTGGGTCCTGGGGAATCGAACTGAGGTCCTTAGGTTTCATAGGCAAGCGCTTAACCACTATGCCATCTTTCCAGCCCAAGGTTATTCTTCAACAACACTGGGCTTTGCACTTTACAATACCTTGCAATGTTAACATGATTCTAGGAGATTATATTTAAGACCCCAAGCTTTCCCGTATTCTATAAGTTCACCTCCCTCTGCCCAACAAGATTATCTTCTACCAAATGACTCTCAATAGCCGGCACACACAAAGGAAAAAAGAAAAGAACAAAACAAAACAAACAACAAAAAAGGACCCAAACCAGCAAAAAGTCCAGTCTAACAAAGACGTACCACCTGGGGCAGGCAGCTAACCGGTCCCATGTACTTAACTAGGCATAGCTCAATGTTTTATTCAAAATTAATTATCTTTTCCTTGCCTTAAGGGGAAACAAGTGTTTCAATAAGCCATTCATTTAATCAGTTTTGAAACATGCTTCGTTAGGCATCCTAGGCTGGCCTAAAACTCTCAGTGATCCTCCTGCCTCTGCCTCCAGAATGCTGAGGTTTCCGGCATGCGCCAGCACACCGGCTGGAACTCCGGTTTTGGCTTAGATTAGATGAAGTCATTGAAAACAAGAGACCGGCTAACCCAGGGTCTCATACACTCAGAGACCTGGGACATGTCTGTCCCACCAAGGGCCCCTGCCATCCCCAGCAAGGGCCTCGGGGCCTCCCCCACCTTCGGGCCCCTGCGGCGGCCTCGCACATGCGCTCGCACACGTAGGCGGGAGCCGCCGCGCCCCGCACACGCGGCTGCAGCGGGGCCGGAGCCCGGGGCCCCGGGGCCGAGCTGGGGTGCTGCGCTCGAGCACGTACCGGGGCGGGGCCTGCAGCGCGGCGGGCGGGGCGCCAGGGCGCGGAGGCCAGCGTTCGCATCCTCATCCTCATCCTCGGGGTGCAGGACCAGGAGGACCAGCTGCAGCAGAGCCGGAGCCCGGGCCTGCGGGGAGCGGCCCCTCCGTGGGTCCCGCGCCCAGGGTGGGCCCGGCCCGGCCCGTCCCACCGCCGCTCTCACGCATCGGTCTTCCCCCTCCGCCCGGGAGTGGAGCCGAGGAGGCCTGGGAATAAAGGGAATTAACTAGTACACGGAGATCGGGTGTCTGGGCAGCGGCTTGGATTAAAAAAACAAAACAAAACAAAACAAAAACAAAATCCACCCATGACAGGTAAGAAGAAAAATTATGTCCAAACCTCTGGAAGGTGTGAACACAACAGAACTCCAGAGGGCGTTCAGAAGGTGTGAGGCGAGGTGTAGTTTTAATGACTGTGGATCAAATGCTAGATTGCCAGTAACTCGGGGACAACAGGTCCAGCGCTATTTAAAGGGAGGAAAGAAAAGCAAAGTGATTAGTGGCCGACTTGCAACACCCAATAGATTGTCTTTACTTTCTTTGTTGTTGTTCTTGTCGATGGTTCTAGCCAGCAACATGCTTGAGCTAAATTTTATTCTACTAAAGTTTAAAGTAAAAAAAAATCTGTATTCCGTTGTAACTTGATTTTTTTTTTTTTGACATTGCTGCATTGGAACTGAGCTTTTAGAATGCTTAACTTTCCGCAAAGCCATTAGCTGTATCTTTCAGAAACTCATATCTAGATTTGTAGGAGGAAATCAAGATCTGGAATGGTAATTGTACTTATAAAAACTTGTAAAAAAAAGTGTCTGTTATGCCGCTAGGTGAAACAGCTCAGAAAGCTACAACTTGCATTGTTACCACCTTTTTAGATAGTTCAAATGTTTTCCTTGCACCGTCTCCTTCCCTGGGAGTAAAATGTCTCTGTAACCGAAGATATATGCTGAGGTCTCAAACTGGAGACCCAACAGCTCTTCAAAACACTTTTATGTCCTGTTACTTCTTGGGTTGTGTGATCCTCTTTTCAAGTGACAGCCAACCCTTGTATTTTCTACATCCCCATTGCTTTTTCCTTTTAGTCAAACCATTGGCAACGGGGGTTGGAGGTAGGGAGTCGGGGTGGGGGGGTGGGGAGGGACCGGACTATGTCCTGTTGAACTGTAGTCAACAGACGGCCAGCCCTCCGAAACTTTCAGATGTGTCAAATGAGATCACTAATTCATAGGGAAGATTGTTAATTAAGATGAAAAAATGCTAGCACAAAACCTATCTAGAATCCTCAACAGATGTTAGGTTCACTGCAACTCACTCTGTAAACATTGTACCTAGCAACAGTCTGCTGAGTAACCATTTTCAGTATTACACTTGACTGTGACTGAACAAATGAATATGTGAAAACCTTCCTTTCCTCAGAGCAAGTAATACCATTCAATCATAGTACCAGAGAAGAGGGGAGCATAGACCTTTGTGAAGGAAGGGAATGTTACGGAGAGAACAGCTATGTAGACTCACAGGGCTGGTTTATACTCCTGGGACAAAGGCATTAATCTAGAAATTCATGGTGTGTTGTGTCGTGCTGGGAAGGGCGGGCTGGTTGTATCTGTAAGCACTCCAGGTGACTTGTTTTCCTTCCGGCTATACTATACTTTGTCTTTCTGTTCTGAATCACTGTCTTTAAGTCATTTCCCCAAACTCATTACCATTATATAACCTGCTTATTTACTGGTATTTGTACGCATTTTCAACTGAAACTAACTTGCTAAATAAGCATATTTTGTGATGGGTATATTAAGTCACTACTATTTTCTAAAACACTGCCTAGTACTGTTTGTAATAAAGTGTAGGAGCATCTTGGGTCATGGTGTTTGGGATACATTATGCATGCACACCGACCTTGGACTGAACATATTACTGTGTATGTATACTGTCATGTATTTGCAATCAACTTGTTCATTCTAAGAGCTCACCTTATGCGAGTTATATAAACATACCTCAGAACCTAAGGCTCTGGCCCTGGTTATGTAACTGGTTAATGAAAACAGGCAACCAGGGCTGGGGGAGGAGCACAGTGGTAGAATGCTTGCTTGGTAGGCATGTGAGGTCCTGGGTTCAATCCTTAGTGGCACATACACAGACTCAAATCTTTCTGTTGCGTCTCGGCATAGGAATTTTTCCATTTTCCTTTTTTGTTTATTGAATTTCTCCTGTAGACCAAACTGATCTCAAACTGTGCATTGAAGCTGACCTGGATTCTTTTGACCCTCCTGTCTCTCTCCCAAGTGTTGGTATTGCAACAGTGCACTCTGGGCTTCCACCGCCAATCTTTAAAGCTTTCTATACAGTCTTATTTTTTTAAAAATTATTTATTTATTTGAGAGTGACAGAGAAGAGAAGAGAAATGGGCGTGCCATGGCCTCCAGCCACCTGGCTAATGTGGGTCCTGGGGAGTCGAGCCTCGAACCAGGGTCCTTAGGCTTCACAGGCGAGTGCTGAGCCATTAATCCATCTCTCCAGCCCAGTATACTGATTTAAAAAAAAAAAAAAAGTATTGCCAGGCATGGTGGCGCACGCCTTTAATCCCAGCACTCGGGAAGCAAAGGTAGGAGGATCACTGAGTTCGAGGCCACCCTGAGACTCCATAGTGAACTCCAGGTCAGCCTGCACTAAAGTGAGACCCTACCTTGAAAAACAAAAAACAAACAAACAAACAAAAAGACATTTTATTTATTTATTTATTTGAGAGTGAGAAAGAGGCAGGGAGAGGGAGAGAATGGGTATGCCAGGCCCCTCCAACCACTGCAAAGGAACTCCAGATGCATGCACCCCCCCCCCCTTGCATGTGCATCTGGTTTTTGTGGGTCCTGGAGAGTAGAACCAGGGTTCTTTGGCTTTGCAGGCACACCCTTCACCGCTAAGCCATCTCGCCAGCCCATGATTTTCTTTTTAAATTAGAAAGAATGTCAAAGAAGCAGAGGAATTTTAGAAAGGAGGAACACAGGAGAACAAGAACAAAACTATTTAAAATTGTTTTAAAACACTAATTATCGTTAAAAGAAAACATACCAAGATTTGCTCTAATTAGAGCCAGAAAACTCAAGCTTCTTTGTTCTGCTACTTATTACCCTTAGAGCTTGGACAAGTCACCAAATGTGTTCGTGTGTTCAGAATGAGAACAAATCAGGATTTGTTGGAGGTGCCTCTGGCCTTTATAACATTTTGAGATTATATTTGCTGATCTGCTTCACTTACTGTATTCATGCTGAACATATGAAAGTTTTGTTTTACACTTTAATAGGTCCATAAATTTATAAAAGACAAATTTCTGAAAACACACTTTACAATGCAACATTCTGATTGGGTATTGATTATCTAGACATTTATGGATAGGTGATGGCAGCAAGATAAATGTACAATATAATTTTCATAGAGAACTTAAATTGTTGGGAAATAATTTTATGAGCTATAAATGTTGAGGTCGATATAATATAAAAGCCAATCAAAAGGGCCTGGTCCACAGAAGATGTTTATTTGATGTAACAAAACAGTACAGTTAGTGTTAGACCCAACCACAAAGAGTGAAGGAAGGAAACATTTGTACAATGTCCATAGAAAAAACAAGATGTTCACTACACCAACTATATATTCCTAAAATAATGCTTCTAAAATTACTCAATTGTTGAAATCTATATGAAAAAAGGATGTTAATAGCGACAAAGTGCATAAAACCAAACATCATATTTTGAACAAATTAACAAACTAGGCAATATTACTAACAATGCATGATTTTTTTTTGTTTACACTCTGCTTATAATGTATTTATACCAACAAGGTGGGCAGAACATTTAGTTAATATCATTACACAGTATTAGCATAAACTTCCACAACTACATAGGATACTGTTTTGTGAGCTGGCAAAGTAACTAAAGAAACATCAGATCATTTCTCTGAATTGAGAATTTTATCCAAACAAATGCCACATACCTTCGTGATATATGCATATCTTTCTATGTATGTAAATGGCTTTACCCAAGTAAATAATAAACCGTACAGCATTTAAGAATCATTGTAATAAGGTTTAACATTGTCATGATCTGGGTTTAACAATTTCATAGGCCAAAAGAAAAAGTTCTCCTTAAAAACTATTTTTATAAATGCAGAATATATTGCATGAGTAACTAACTGCTGGTCTTCTTTAAGAAAATATATTGTGCAATTGTGGCTACCATGTACTGCTGGCAAAGCATTACTGTTTATGTAAAATGTGAAAAAAAAAAACAAGTAAAAAATGTCAACTGCCTATGATCATGATGAAAGATTACTGCTTTCTTAAAAAATTATATTGGCATTTCATTAAAAATAATTCGGTAAGGGACAAACTCCCTAGCCAAAAATAAATAAATAAAAAGGTGCATTTTTAAATGATACTACTGCAATGCAATGGTTTCAATACCAAGGAACTGTGAAAAGGTGCTGTGATCTGGCATTAAAAGAACATATTAAAAAGGAGGAGTACTGTAAATTAAGTAGAAAGGGGATAAAAAATGAACTGAGTTTGTGCAGTATTGTAGCCAGGCTTCTAATATTAGATATAGAAAATATAAATAGATTGTTTTAGGTAATGCGCCACCAGTGTCCAAAAAAATAATAAAAAAACCCCAAAACAAAAAAGGAATGAGATTTTTGCAAAAGCTCAGTTAACTTGATCCAAAGCTCTGAGTAACTCTTCACCCTGCAGAAGGTTTCTGCTGCCTTGAATGGGAGCATTGACTTCACAATCATAACTGGTCAGCTGCGGCAGTCCACTCTCATCCATCGATTGCCCAAGCAGTCTACATGCTAAATCTGAAAGACAAAGAGACATTGAAGTACTCATTACACTATCTAAACACTCCTCACTGGGGAAAATAAAATAACTTCTAGAAGAGTCTGTAAGTCTACTGGACAAAATGACAGATATTAAATAATGAAGTGCAATCTTCTTGTACTATGTCAAAGTATTGACAAATACAATGAAGGCACAGTACAAAGCACTAATCATTTAGCAATATACACACACATATATGTATTTTTTAATGATGAGGCAGTGAGTGTCTTGCTCTAGCCCAGGCTAACCTGGAATTCACTATGTAGGCTTAGAACTCACAGCCATCCTCCTACCTCTCTGCCTACCAAGTGCTGCGATCCCCACCCCTCCATCCCAAGGGAGGGTCTCACTCTAGCCCAGGCTGATTTGGAACTCTCTTGGTAGCTCAGGCTGGCCTTGAACTCACAATGATTCTCCTACCTTTGGCTTTCCTGGGAATTTAAGGTATGTGCTACCACACCCAGCTAGAAAAAGTTTTAGAATTTACAAGTTTCAAGGTTAGAAATATGCTCAAAGTTAAAGGTGCTTGACTGCAAAGCTTGACAGCCCAGGTTCAGTTCCTTAGCATCCCTGCAAAGCTACACACACAAAGGGGTCCATGCTTCTGGCCGTTATTTGTAATGGGAAGAGACCCTGGTATGTGTACATATACACACACACAGTGTGTCTGGGTGTAATTTTTTTTTTTTTTGGTTTTTCGAGGTAGGGTCTCATTCTAGCCCAGGCTGACCTGGAATTCACTATGGAGTCTCAGGGTGGCCTCGAACTTATGGCAATCCTCCTACCTCTGCCTCCCGAGTGCTGGAATTAAAGGCGTGCGCCACCACGCCCGGCGTAAATTTTTTTTCTTTTTTTGAGGTAGGGTCCCAATCTAGCTCAGGCTAACCTAGAATTCACTATGTAGTCTCAGGGTGGCCTAGAACTTTTGGCAATCCTCCTTCCTCTGCCTCCTGAGTGCTCTTTTTTATGGCTTTTCAAGGTGGGGGGTCTCACTTTAGCCCAGGCTGACCTGGAATTCATTATGTAGGCTAGCCTGCAACTCCCAGTGATCCTCCTACCTCTGCCTCCTCCTACCTCTGCCTCCCCAGTACTGGGATTAAAGGTGTGCATCACACACTAAATATTTTACTTTTTAAAAAATATTTATTTATTTTATTCATTTGAGGGAGGAATGGAGAGAGGAAGGGGGAGATATATAGAGTGAAGGGGCTCACCAGGGACTTCAGCCACTGAAACAACAAGGTGTATGTACCACCTTGTCCATCTGGCTTACGTGGGGCCTGCAGAATTGAACCTAGGTCCTTTGGCTTTGCAGGCACAAATGCCTTAACCACTAAGCCATCTCTCTAGCCCTGTTTTTTATTTTTTAAATTGACAAGCTTCAGCTTCTGTCAATATTGATAGCACATTAGGCACAGCTGAATCTAACAAATCTAAGTTCTACATTGAAATGCCTATTCCTGGATCACACTCAGTAGACAAAATGCTACTGTACTTTAAAAAAAAATTATTTATTTGCTATGAGAGAGAGAGAGAGAGAGAGAGAGAGAGAGAGACAGATAGAGAAGGAGAGATAGATAGAGAGGGAGAGAGGGAGAGAGAGAGAGACAGAGAGAAAGAAAGAGGGAGAATGGGCATGCCAGGGCCTCCAGCTACTGCAAACAACTCCAGATGCATGTGCCCCTTGTGCATTTGGCTTATGTGGGTCCTGGGGAATTGAACCTGGGTCCTTTGGCTATACAGGCAAACACCTTAACCACTAAGCCTTTTCTCCAGCCCTGACATTGTACTTTTAAATTTTGCTAAGGAACCAAAAATCACCCTCACAAACAAATTTCATGTATTTAAATTTTCTGTGTAGTGGATGAGAGCAGAATGAGTAAACTAACCGGAGGGGATTAAAACAATTGTCTCTCGCTGCACCCCATCCTGCTCACTAGATTTGCATCCTCTAACACGTTTCCAAGAAAGCGATGTAGGAGCCGCGCGGTCATCGGATTGCTGCAGTAATGTTCCCTAAAAATAGTAAAGTTGAAGTTTAGTATGTCCAAGTTTTCACAGTAAAAACATTGCAATCAGTGTACACTTTTTCGAGGTAGGGTCTAACTACCTGGGTACCAGGTAGCCCAGGCACTCACTCTGTAGTCTCAGGCTGGCCTCAAACTCAGCAATCCTACCTCTGCCTCCTGAGCACTGGGATTATAGGTATACACCACTATGCCCAGCTAGATTTCTTAAATACTAGAATTTAAAAAATATTCTCCTAAACACACACACTCTCTCTCACAGTATTTCAGGGTGGCATTAATCTTGTACCAGTCATCCTATCTCAGTCTTCTGAGTGCTGGCATTAAAGGCATGTGCCACCACATCTGGCTTGAAAAAAAATTTTTGGTAGGGTCTCAGTCTAGCTCAGGCTGACCCAGAACTCATTCTGTAGTCTGGGCTGGTCTTGAATTCCTAACTCAGCTTCTGGAGGGCTGGGATTATAGGTGTGAATCACCATGCCTGGCCACTTTATATATGTAAAAATTTAAAACTTGTATAAATGTTTAAAGAAAGCCCAATAGGTAACTTTGGAAAACAAAACTTTAATATTTAGAAGATATAAAGAATTACCTCTATGAAGCTCAAAAATAGCCTATAAACTCCAGTGAAAAATTAGCATACTGCTTACATACTTACAATTCCTACTGCTTGAAACAGCGAACCATCCTGTTCCATTTTTCGCTTTCTCTGAGCATTCTGCAAAGCTATTATCTTCGGGTTTAGTTCTTCCTCGGGAACAGTATTTCTGGAAATGAACAAAGAACACACATTCAGTAGACAATAAACCTGGAACTACTGCAATACAAGATTAAGTTTTGCTGGGCGTGGTGGCACACACCTTTAATTCCAGCACTTGGGAGGCAGAGGTAGGAGGATCACCGTTCAAGGTCACCCCAAGACTACATAGTGAGTTCCAGGTCAGCCTGAGCTAGAGCAAGACCCTACCTCAGAAAAACAAAACAACAACAAAATGATTAAGTTTACTTTTGTAAAATATTTTCAGTTTGTAAAACATTTCAGCTGGGTGTGGTGGTACACACCTCTGTAATCTCTGTTTGAAACCAACTTGGACTACATAGTGAGTTCTAGGCTAGCCTGGTGAGACCTTATCTCAAAACAATAAATAGGGACTGGAGAGATGGCTTAGTGGTTAAGGCTTGCCTCGGAAGCCTAAAGACCCTGGTTTGACTCTCCAGAACCCATGTAAGCAAGATGTACAAGATGAAACACACACCCAAGGTCATACATGCCCACAAAGTGGCACACGTGTCTGCGGTTTGATTGCAGTGGCTAGAGGCCCTGGCACGCCAATTCTCTCTCATAAAAGAAAGCGAAGCTGGTTGGCAGCATGCTCAAAGTTCCAGTGCTGTAGACATGGAAGTACAGCCCAGGTCTCCCGATACACATCCCCCCTCCTAGTGACCTTTGCACTATGCTAATTTTGTCATCAGTATTGATCAGTATTGTCAGTTGATAATCTAAGTTGATAATATGCCATTGGTAATCTAAGTTGTTTCTAAAATTGCTATCAGAGGTAAATACACTTGTATTTATTTTGGATTTTCTTTCTCCTACTCACCCAACAATATGTAACCATAATACACCTTGCTCTGTTCAGATAGCTGACATGCCAAACGGTTAAATGCATTATTGTGCTTCCCTGTAAGTTTTTTTTTTTTTTTTTTTTTAATTTAGAAATCATATGTTGTGGCCCAGGACTGAGGAGGCTGAGGAAGGAGGTTTGCTGTGAGTTTAAGGCCAGTCTGAAATAGAGTGAGTTTCAGGTCTGCCTGGGAAAAAGTGAGACCCTGCTTCAACTCCACTCTCTCCAAAACACCCCAGAAAAAAGTCCTAGAATGTACAGACAAGCAGGTTCTTAAATTCTTACACAAGTATATTATATTATGAAAATAACTCATTCTATCCTATAAATACCTTAGTAGCACTTCTAATTGTTTTCCCTTATTTGAGACTAAGTAATCTTGGTTTAGAATAGCACTGTGTGTATATGTATTTACCTAGAAAAAGGTGGGCAAGGGAAGGAAGTTTCTATTGGAACTCTTGTTCCAAAAAATTGCTAGTTATGTGGTATTAGATTCTGGTTTTGTAAAGTAAAATTCCAAGGCTGCTTAGAAAAGTGAATATCCCATCCTCTGTAGCTAGTAGTAAATTATAGGTCATTTTTTATTATCTATCATGCCAACAAGTATTTGTGGAGCAAGTGCTATATATACTGAACCAAGTATTAATATCACAAAAATGCCCAGGATACCATCATTTCCCTAATAGAGCTCAAGGTCTGGAGTCAGCTGGTGAAAAAGTAATTCAAGTACTACTTCATTTCTCTAGACAGGGTCCTGCTTGTGTAGCTAAAGATAGACTCAGTGTTCATGCTGGCTTCAAACTTGTATATATACAGTTTGTTTTTGAGGTAGTGACTCACTCTAGCCCAGGCTGACCTGGAATACACTACATAGTTCCAGGCTGGCCTAGAACTCATGGTGAGCCTCCTACTTTTGTCTCCCAAGTGCTGGGATAAAAGGTGTGTGCTACTATGCCCGGCTTACACTTACTTATTTCTGAGAGAGAGAGACAGAGACAGAAAATGAATAAATATGGGCATGCCAGGGCTTCTTGCAGTTGCAAACGTACTTACCATGGATATTGGGGAATTGAATGCAGGCCAGAAGGCTTTGCAAGCAAGGGTCTTTAACAGCTGAGCCATCTCCCTAGTCCAAACCTGTTTGTTTTATGAGACAGGGTCTCATGTAGCCAAGGCTGGCCTTGAACTCTTCTTGATCCTTCTGCCTCTACCCCCCACTGTGCTGGAATTGTAGGTGTGTAACACCACACCTAGCTCTGGCTCCAAATTTATAATCGTCCTGGTTTCAGGAATGAGTGCTTGAGTGCTACGATTACAGCATGCACTATTACAATGAATGAGAGCGCTTCGGAGTGCATCTAAAGCCCCAGGAGTTTTTCCTTGTTCATGAAGGGCAGACCTCTCTGAGCATTCAGGTGTGCTGGCAATGGCAATGTGCATTTCCTGCTGCTGCTGCTGCTCACAGCTACTCAGTCTGGACACAGTACAGAAGGAATGGTTTTACTCTTTACCCACTGATTAGCTAAAACTTCTGTCAAATACTGGGCTGGAGAGATGGCTTAGTGGTTAAGGCACTTGCCTATGAAGCATAAGGACCAGGTCTGATTCTCCAGTACCCACATGTAAGCCAGATGCACAAGGTGGCATATGCATCTGGAGTTTGTTTGCAGTGGCTAGAGGGCCTGGTGTGCCCATTCTATTAAATAAAACACACTTTTTCATGTATGTCAAATATAAATTATAGAAATATCAAATATTTTCTTAAACACTGCCTCATTCCATAGGAATGTTGTAACTCTTGCTAGGCAAAACAAAACTTATTTGATATTTTTTTATTCTCTTATGGTGTGAATGTAGCCACATTTGCAAGGGCAGAGTCAGAGAACATTCGGGTCAGTCCTCAACCTTCACCTCACTTGAGTCGGGATGATGATGTTTACTGCTCAAACTTGTAGGAAGCTCTCCTGTCTCTGCCTCCCTTCTCACCGTAGGTGCACTGGGACTACAGAAGCCTTGTATAGCTTCCAGCTTTAACTCAGATACTCAGAGGTGTGTGCCAAGCACTTTATCCACGGAGCTACCTCCCCCCCAGCCTGAAAGATTACTTAACTTTTAATAATGGCAACGTACAAATTTAATACAGTAATTATGCAGAGTAAAGCTTATGAACACTGAGGATTAAAGCCCATCAGCTCAATCTGGGGTAGGAAGGACCCTTCAAGGTTGAAATGCTTTACTTCAGGTAAGAGGGAGCCTCTAAGTAGCAAGGACAACAGAAGAGTCTGATATAAAAAAGCACACAACAGAGATAGGCCTGGGCCAGTTCTTAATCATTTCATGAAACTTATTGGCTGGATTTTATTTTTAAAGATTCCTCCATTTGGACTATATGACTGGAGAAAAATATACAAGGTAATTTAGAAATTGGTTTTTGAATACTAGTTTAATTAAGATTTAGTATACTAACTATATTTTTACCTACAACATATATCAAAGACTTCTGTATGTTTAGAAATCATTTCACATCACAGTTACTAGAACATGATAGAAGAACTATAATGTTGCATATAAATACCTTTGACTCAAAGTGACAGATACCACATTAGGGCTTCTCGGATAAGATTTTTCTGTCTGTTCTAGGACTCCTTTTCCTGCTCTGTTTGGTGAAGCTGTCCGACTTTGAGTACCACTGTAACGTGATGTTGTTGTGGTAGTTTCTTTAAGTATGTGGATATTAGATGGAGATGCGATCAATATTTTAATGTCTTCCATACTGTCTTTTGTTATTGTTTTTAATTCATCAGTGGTGATGTTCGTGGTAGGTTCTTGTATTTCACTCTGCTCAAATACTTTAACTGTGTTCACACTTTGAGGGCTTGCAGAACTGCTTTCTAATGGCGACAATGGCTCAAAAGAACGTAACTGGAAATCATCATCCATTGGTATATAAGGGGCCAACATCTCCAAGTCTAAATCAGTGTCCTTTAAAACAAAGAATACAGAAGTTTTACAGTGACTATACCTTGTCAAAGAAAAACAAGTAATCCCAGTCATTTCAGGTGAAAATTAGTAAAACTGAATACAAAGTAAATTCATATACCTGAGTTGAAAATGGATTCTTTGCTTCTGTGTCTTCAGCAAAAAGTTTCTCTACTAATTCCAACTTGAATACATTGACCATATCACTGTCCACATCAAAACAATATTCCCTGGGACTGCTAGGCTGCAAAAGGAGTTATAAATGTTTACTTTTTCTTTTCTCCCCCCCACCCCCAGGGTAAGGTCTTGCTCTAGCCTGGGCTGACCTGGAATTCACTATGTAGCCTTACAGTGATCTCAAACGCACAGCAATACTCCTACCTCTGCCTCCCAAGTGCTGGGATTAAAGGCCTGCACCACTATGATTGGCTTAAAAAATTTTTTTTTTTTCCAGGCAGGGTCTCTCTTTAGCTGACCTGGAATTCTCATCAATGGTTTTTTTGTTTGTTTGTTTTTCGAGGTAGGGTCTCACTCTAGCCCAGGCTGACCTGAAATTCACTATGGAGTCTCAGGGTGGCCTCGAACCCATGGTGATCCTCCTACGTCTGCCTCCCGAGTGCTGGGATTAAAGGCGTGCACCACCACGCCCGGCTTTGACCTGGAATTCTCTATGTAGTCTCTGGGTGGCCTTGAACTCACAGTGATCCTCTTACCGCTGCCTCCTGAGTGCTGGGATCAAAGGCGTGCACCACCACGCCTGGCAATATTTACTTTTTCTTGAAGAGGCCTCTGTGTGTTTGTTATAAGAATTTTATAGATACAACAAATTCTTACCAGATGTTATTTTAAAAGCTACATGTTTGAATTGGTACTGGTAACTAGTTTTGGCATTATACATATTCTTCACTGTGAAATATTAATTATAAATTTAAGATGCAATGATCGACTTATTTGCTTAATCTAAAGAATAATACTTACCTAACAATTCAAGTCCCATGATGGCACCTAACTATCCAATTAAGTAAGTGATGTATCTACTGGAACCTCTCTCAGTGCCAGAAGGCATCCTACAGTTTCTCAGCTACTCTAGGGGATGGGGACAGAATCTTCTATGCTAAAATTTTATTAGTTCTGGGCAAGAATGTAACTAAAAATACCATGGGTATGCTAGGTACACAACTTTGCTTTTCCTCATTTTAACATTTTTCACTATGTTTGCTTTCATCAGATCAACGACAAAATGAATCAGACATTTCTGTGCTGGTAAGCTATCAGTGCAAAGTTAAATTCTCCAGAAGGATGTGAGAAACCAGACTGTCTAGTCTATATTTTCCAGTTTTAATCCATAAGAAGTACGTGGTTATTTACCATTTATTAAGCCTACATGTGCATCACTCATCAGGTCATAGTGCTCGTATCTAAGAAACCTGCTCCCAAGCATAATTTTATGACTTATTTATTTGGGTTTTTGAAGTAGGGTCTCACTCTAGTCCAGGCTGACCTGGAATTCACTATGTAGTCTCGGTGGCCTTGAACTCACAGTGATCCTCCTATCTCTACTGGGATTAAAAAAAATGCGTAGCCACAGCTGGCTTATCCAAGCAATAGTTTTAGCAAGAAGCTCATTCTAAACTCAGAGAGCTGTGACCACTCTAGCACTAGCCCAGTCTAGCTATTAAGAGACTATTTTATTGTGTGTTTTTGGACTGTTACTATCAAGGCAGAGCCAGCATATAAAAAAGCATAGTTTTTAGGTATTTTTTCTGTGACCATTTCTCTATATCCACCCACCTCAGGTGAACTTTGTCTAGTGCTTCCATCAGAGGGGCTTGCTGGCTGATCTTGAATCTGGGGCATGGTAAACGAAAGCTCCAAGGGCTCTGGATTTGGTTCTAGTTTTAATACAACTTCTTGATTGAGTGCAGGATCAGCACTACTTCGAAGTGGCTTTGGAGTTTCAGAGGCAGGTAATGGAGACATTGGCAAATTTATATTCAGCAATTTTTCATCAGATGAGGGGAACATTACATCATTATACAATGGAACTTCCTCAAGGTGTTGGTCTTCAGTTTCTGTGTCTGCAGAAGGAAAAATTAATCAATCTAAAGAATAGAAGGATTCTAACATACACATCTGTTCCTTTTCACAAAAGATTTGTGAAATTCACTCAGGCAACTTGTCTTCCTTAATTGAACTTATACCCATGAGTCAGTTACCTTTTCAGTCCACTATTGACAACTCCTGTTAATTTATATGGCATAGAATGCCCACAACTCTAGTATTTCATACATTTAATTTAACCTAACCTGAAATTACAGCTTTCATTTTCAATGTCTGCTATTATGGTGTAACAGTTTCTTTACCCTTAATTTACTCAACTGCACATACTGAAATGTAACTCTACTACCTGGCATAGAAAGTCTCCCAGCAGGATTAGAAACAGAGTAGCTGGGAAAACTAGCTGCAGGATGAAGAAATACTGTAAGGACACTACAAAGTACAATTCCTATGAGTTGTTTTTTTTTTAAAGAAAGCTGTGCTCTCACTATGTAGTCTCAGGCTGGCCTCGAGCGAGCGATCCTCCTACTTCTGCCTCTAGGAGCAAAAATATTTAACTGAATACTTTCAAGATTGTGAAAAACAAAATGTGCAAGATATGCTTAAAGGATTACCAACAATAACAACAAAAAATGGGAAGTACAGTTCAGCTGAGATAGAACTTGCAGCAACAGACATAATGTAAGTGATTAACAAATTAACTCACCATTGCTGCCAAAATCTAAAGATATGATTGTGTCTCCAGCAGCTGGAGCCAGCAGAGTTAAAGCATCAGGTTCTTTCTTAAGTTTGTCAAACAGGCTGCTTGTATCCTCTGATTCAACTTTGGTGAACAGCTGAGTCATTTTCATATCTGAAGATTCCACTGGCTTGAGGACACATTCTGTTTGTTGAAGGGAAAAAATCAAGTCGTGCTGAATAACACCACTGTCAAAAAAAAAAAAAAAGAAGTTAGTAATTATTAAAAAAAATTTTTTTTTGTATATTTTATTTATTTGAGAGCCACAGACAGAAAGAAAAAGAGGGAGAGAGAAAGAGAGAATGGGCACGTCAGGGACTCTAGCCACTGCAAACGAACTCCAGACGTGTGCATCCCTGTGTATGTGGCTAACGTGGGTCCTGGGGAATTGAGCCCCAAACCAGGGTTCTTAGGCTTCACAGGCAAGTGCTTAACCACTAAGGCATCTCTCCAGCCCAGAGATTAGTAATTCTTAAATCAACACTTGACACATGATGGGGGACTATGAAAGGACCTTATCATTCTGCTTTATAAAAGCAAACATTTATTTTTCTCTTCAAATTTTTTTATTAACACCTTCCATGATTATAAACAATACCCCATGGTAATGCCCTCCCTCCCCCCACTTTCCCCTTTGAAACTCCACTCTCCATCATGTCCCCCCCTCCTCTCAATCAGTCTCTCTTTTATTTTGATGTCATCATCTTTTCCTCCTATTATGATGGTCTTGTATAGGTAGTGTCAGGTGCTGTGAGGTCATTGATATCCGGGCCATTTTGTGTGTGGGGGTGGGGTAGGGGGAGGAAGCACGCTGTAAGGAGTCCTACCCTTCCTTTGGCTCTTACATTCTAAAAGCAAACATTTTAATAACATGAGATGTATTATCTCATTTCTAACCTAAGGCCTGTGCATAGTAGGCAAGTGCTCTACCAGAGCTACAACATCTCTAGTATATTTGTATTAAAATATGAATATGAAATAAAGATCTAATAAAATTCACTGTAGAGGGTAATTTAAATATTTGCCCGATTTGAGACACTTTTGTGGAAGAGTGGTGGGAACATGGAAATCTTAGTTTTGTGCTGATCCACATAATGAAACAGACATTAAGATAACTCTTCAGTACTACTATGTGAAGCACGGGCAAAGATGGTTCTGGAATACAATGACTACCCACTTTCTGAGAGGGGAGCCATATATTCTTTGGCAGTAAAGAAATGATACAGTGACGCCAGTTAAAGGTCAGGGATGATAAACTACCATTCCAGCTTCATGTCTGGCCTTCAATGTACCTTTTGTTGTTGTTTTTGATGTAGGGTCTGGCTCTAGGCCTGGCTGACTTGGAATTTACTCTGTAGACTCAGGCTGGCCTCAAACTCACAGTGATCCTCCCACCTCCGTCTACTGAATGCTGGAGTTAAAGGCATGTGCTACCACACCTGGCTCAATGTACATTTTAAACTTTGTAGTTATCATATTAAATATTTAGTATGTGAAATTAACTGACAAAAGACAAAAATATTCAGTCTTGTCTTCAAGAAATTGTGAGGCAGACAATTAAATACTCTGTGATAACTGCTAAAACAAAGGACTGCTTCTCAGAAAGGCTAACATAGCTGTAACTTAGGCTTGTGCAACAGTTTTAGGCAGACTGGGCTGGGGAGGGAAGAGCATTTTTTAAAAAATTTTTGTTTACTTTTATTTATTTATTTGAGAGCGACAAAGAGAGAAAGAGGCAGATAGAGAGAGAGAATGGGTGCACCAGGACCTCCAGTCATTGTAAACAAAGTTCAGATGCATGCACCACCTTGTACATCTGGCTTATGTGGGTCCTGGGGAATCAGCCTTGAACTAGGGTCCTTCGGCTTCACAGGCAAGCACTTAACCACTAAGCCATCTCTCCAGCCCTGGGAAGAGCATTCTTACATAATATAAAGTTACAAAACAACTCTTACTAATAAGAAAACAATTATTTTGGTATAAGAAGTGTTAAAGGCTTAGGTTGGATCGTGGTACCAATCCCTCCTCCCCAAAACAAAACAAGCTAGAAAGAGTAAGAGAGATAAGATGATGAGAGACGGCTCAGTGGTTAAGGCACTTGCCTGCAAAGCTTAACAGCCCGAGTTTGATCCCCCCAGTACCCACATAAAGCCAGATGCACAAAGTGATGCAAGCATCTGGAATTCAAATTTGCAGTGGCAGGAGGTCCTCGTATGCCCATATTCATGATTCCCCCAGTACCCACATAAAGCCAGATGTACAAAGTGGTGCAGGCATCTGGATTTCAAATTTGCAGTGGCAGGAGGTCCTGGTATGCCCATATTCAATTCTCTGTCTTCCTTCTGTCTTTCAAATAAATTAAAAAAAAAAAGTAAACAAAAACCACAAATGGCCAATGTCCTAAGAGGGGTTAAAAAAAGATTTTTAGAAGGAAGACTAAACCTGTGAAAGTAATGTTGTTATTCTAGGCATGGTGGTGTCTCTGTAATCCTAGCACTTCACAGACAGAGGCAGAAGGTGCTATAAACTCAAGGACTGCCTGCATAATGAAACAGGAAGAAAGTAAGTGAGGGTTTATCTTGAGAGTGATAAAGGAAACTTAAAAGAAACAAACTCTAAGGAAAATGAAAAAATGAGTTAGTCACACTAGAAATCTCAGCCTGGTATATAAATCAGAATTTTTTGTTAAAAGCTTGGTCTCACTCTATCCCAGGCTGACCTGGAATTCACTCTGTAGCCAGGCTGGCCTTGAACTCATGGCAATCCTCCTACCTCAGCCTCCCAAGTGCTGTGATTAAAGGTGTATATGACCATGACCAGTTCAAATTAGAATGTTTTGGTAATGTAGAAAATGGGTTACACGGAGCAAAGCCTACTAAGAGAGCATATGAAAGATTAATATACTCCTTTAGATGAAGCTTTTCCAAGGTCACTACATTGCAGAGCTATAACACAAAACTATTTTTTTTTCAATTTTTATTTATTTATTTGAGAGCGACAGACACAGAGAGAAAGACATATAGAGGGAGAGAGAGAGAATGGGCGCGCCAGGGCTTCCAGCCACTGCAAACGAACTCCAGACGCGTTCGCCCCCTTGTGCATCTGGCTAACGTGGGATCTGGGGAACCGAGCCTCGAACCGGGGTCCTTAGGCTTCACAGGCAAGCGCTTAACCGCTAAGCCATCTCTCCAGCCCCACAAAACTATTTTAAGGCCAGTAATCTCCCTACAAAAATAACATGTTAGCCTTGAGATAGTATATGCACATAAATGTATAATTAGAGAACAAAAACCTGCAAATTGTGTGAGTTTAGGAATGAAAGTGCAGATAAACTACTGATAGTATTTAATGGAGTCACTGGAAGAGTTGACATGGAAAGTTAGATCAGAGTATAAAAAAAGGCAAATTCAGTAGAAAGACAGTAAGATAAAATTCAGTTAGTATTTACAAAAAACCACATACTGAAAGAATAATTACTTGCTTTCTCCAAATGTCTAATTTCCAAGCTTACCTCACAACATAATTTACACATACAATGCATTGTGGCTGAGAATTCTTGGTGTTATATATGACAGTTGCTTGAGTTTCAAGCCACACATATCCACCTCTTTTGGCAAGCATCCTGTACTGTCCTGTGGTGACCTGTCCTTTAGTAAACACTAGGAATGAAAAGGAAGAAGGGTCACACAGAGAAAATGACTTGAGTTTTAATCAAATAAATGGGCATTGACTGTAGATCACTGTTAAGAAAAGGAGAGAAGTACTTAGTTTAACTTTGGGATTTTAGCATTCATTTGAGTAAAATTCTGCATCACAGCTCATGTCAATGGTGCTTGCTACCACATGCATAGTATGCATAGTATTGTTCAAATGTTTTCTTAGGGGGTAGAGAGATGGCTTAGAGGTTAAGGTGCTTGCCTGCAAAGCCTAAGGACCCAGGTTCAATTACCCACATATAAGCCAGATGCCCAAGGTGGTGCATGCATTTTGGAGTTCATTTGCAGTGGCTGAAGGCCCCAGCACACCCATTCTCTCTCTGCCTTTTCCTCTCACTCTCATAAATACGTACATACGTACATACACACACACACACACATATACACTAAAATAAAAATGTTTTTGGAATGCCTTCTATGTACCAAGCACTGACTTTACTATCTAGGTGGCTATCCTGAATTAATATTATATCATATTTGATTTCTAAGGTCTTTGTATTTAAAATAACAAGAGAAGTTTTACATATTCTTATTCTACGTTCACTGGCATTTGTTATAACAAATACAAAGCAAGGAATTCTCAATCAAGACCTCTTATGATGATGTCAGATAACATACTTAGGAAGACTGGGTTGTAACTGCAATGAGAATTAGACGTACAAACAGCAGAGGCTGTGATAGTTAAGTCACTGTAGTATTTTGTTTCTCCATTGCACTTACTGTCATGATGAGTTTTGGTCAGATGATCGGAGTCCAAAGCATGATAATACTCGTAAATTGAGCGGCCCAAAAGTTCTTCTGGCTCATATCCCATCAACTCAGTAATTCTGTTAGGCAAAAATAAATAAACAAATAATAATAAATAGAAATAAAAAATAAAATAAAAAATTTTAAAGGAAACACTAAATGAAAATTTTTACCTAGGTAGAACTAGGATGTATATTTATCTTATAGACAAGTCTTCAAAAATAATGACTGCCCTTTGCTTAGGGTACGTCTACATCTCACTGTGTGTGTGTGTGTGTGTGTGTGTGTGTGTGTGTGTATTCACAGGCCCTGTGTGCACACAAGTGAAGGGCAGGAGAGGACCCTGGGTGTCCTCCTGGATTGCTTCTCTGCCACAGACCCTGGAGCTCATGCTGTTTTGCAGTTAGACCAGCTGAGCTGCTAGCCATCCTGCTGTCTCTACACCCCTCAGGGCTATGGTTATAGGCAAATACACCAAGCTCGCATTTTTAAAAAATTTAGTTTATTTAAGAGAGATAGAAAGATAGAGGAAGATAGAGAGAATGGATGCACCAGGGCCTTCAGCTGTTTCAGACGAACTCCAGACGCATGAACCATCTTGTCCATCTGGCTTATGTAGGTATTGGGGAATCGAACCTTGGTTTTTTGGCTCTGCCAGCAAGAGCCTTAACCACTAAACCATCTTTCCAGCCCCAAGATCACATTTTTTTTTTTTTTTTTTTTTTTTGAGGTAGGGTTTCACTCTAGTCCAGGCTGACCTCAGGGTGGCCTCAAACTCACAGTGATCCTCCTACATCTGCCTCCCGAGTACTGGGACTATAGGCATGCACCACTGTGCCTGGCTCTTGACACCCATTTTCATCATGTTTTGTTATGTGAAGTGTTGATGCTAAAGGACAGACTTGATAGAAAGATATTAGTACTGATGATTAATGACAAAAGTTTCAAAGATCATGTCATTTAAAATATAGACTGAGTCTACAACATTACTTTTCCATAAAGCCCAATTCTTTACGTAACAATTTTTAGATTCCTTGGCAAGGCCTCTCACGCCACAAAAACCCTAAAAACAAACAAACAACAAAACAAATCTGCTATCTTAGCCAAGAATATCCACACTTAATAGAAAGTAAAGCAGCAACTATTACGATAGCTATCTTTGAAAGATATTCTTTTAGTTTTAGTTTTTTTTTTTTTTTGAGGTAGGGTCTCACTCTAGGCCAGTCTGACCTGGAATTCAATTTATAGTCCTAGGCTGGCCTCAAATTCAGTGGTCCTCCGATCTCTGCCTCCTGAGTGTTGGGATTAAAGGCATGTGCCACCACACCGAACTCTTTTACTTAATTTTTATATTAGTTGCATGAAATTATGGGAATTGATTTCAGATGAAAGAATGATGCCAAATTAAAAAGGGACTGAAACTAATCAAGAGAGCTCATCTGGTCCCTGGCAGGATGGAAACTTGAGTTTATTCTCTGTATCTTCTCTAGAAAATATCATTAGAATCCACTTCATGAGAACCACAAAACTGTCTTCTTCATACTGTGTTAACAAGAAGCATTCCCTTCTATAGATTTCTCAGCTGTCATATTTCAAAGGACTTTTCTTACTGAGATCCACATTGTGTTCTGTCCCTCAAACAAGCAAACAAAAAGAAAACACAGAAAGGACATAAACAAGGGTACCCTTATCAATGAAGGTATACAAGTAATGTGCCTTATGCTGCTACAGTTAAGACAAGATCTGCCAGTTTATTCCAAAATAAATAATTTTACTCTTCTTAAAAAAAATTATTATAGAGGGTGGTCAGGAGAAAGTGAGGGAGGGAGGAAGGGCAAGTGTCAGGGCCTCTTGCCGCTGCCAACAAAATCCAGACCATGTGCCGCTTTGTGTGTCTGGTTTTATACAGGTATTGGAGAATTGATCTGAGCTGGCAGGCTTTGCAAGCACACACCTTTAACCACCAAGCCATCTCCCCACCTCCAAATAAATGAATACATACACACAAATTTATGAAAACCCAAACCAAACACCCCAAATTCTTTGCAAAGGGATATACCAAAATATGTCAACAGTAGATGGCAGCATTACAAAGAAAAAAATACTGTTTTAAACATATAGTCTTATTGAAACATACTTAAAAATATTTTGGAGCTAGGGAGATGGCTCAGTATCATGTAAAGCTAGATGTATAATATGGCACATGCATCTGGAGTTCATTTGCAGCAGCAACAGGCCCTAGTGTGTCCATTCTTATTTTTTCTTTCAATCTAGCCTAATTGGTAAGCCCTAAGTCAAGATGAGAGCATGTCTCAAAATGCATCATGCATGCATGCACATGTGCAAATATATTATTTTCTTTCCTTTTAAACTCCCCCACCACCTTTGTGGTATTGAGAATATTAGGGCCTGACATTAGGCAAATGTCCTAACAATTTTTTTCTTTCTTTTTTTGTGGGGATAGGGATAGAACTCAGGACCTTGTACATACTAGGCAAGCAATCCACCACTAAGCTATATATGCAGCCCTAAAAAATATGAATTGCTCTTATATATTTCTACACTTCCATAAAATTCTCACCGAGGGAAACATTTTCTCACTATTTGAACCTTTAAGTACCTATAGTACCTATGTTCCTAGCATCGTTCAAGGCAAAAAGTACAAAGAGAAAACTAAACACATGGTGTACTTACCACACCACTTATGAAAGAAAGTAGTTAAATACAGTGATAGTTATCGGCTCCAGAAACCAGCAAACTAACCCCATCCATGAGAATGGTAGAGTGAGGGGCAGATTCTTATGGGAGATGTATGAATTTGGTATAGAAGTTAGTAAAAAGGCAAAACCAGTCTAGGAAGAAGGTATAGCACAAATGTGGAGAGGGAGAGAATGGGCGTGCCAGGGCCTTCAGCCATTACAAATGAACTCCATGTGTATGTGCAACCTTGTGCATCTGGCTTACGTGAGTCCTGGGGAATCGAACCTGGGTCCTTTAGCTTTGCAGGCTAGTGCCTTAACCACTAAACCATCCGTCTAGGAAATATTGTTAGTGGGCTAGGAACCTTGGATCTACAGCAACAATATAGTATCCCATCATGCACTGTAAGCATCTTAAGGGGAGAAATTGCTGGCTTTCATTTATACTTTAGCGCACAGGAGATGTTCAAATAAATGTGTTGAATGTTAAGTGGACATTACTCAGTAAAATAAGTAGCTGCTTGTGGGATCTTCTGAATATTTTTGAATCTGATGTGAGATTTTCTTAAAATTGGCAACTCCCCCCACCCCCCACATCTTGGTTCACCATGGTTATAGAAGGTCCAAGAAAAATTCTAACAGAAAACAAGAGCCTGTGTGTGCACAGACTGATCTTTAGGCTGCCTGGCTTTTAACTGCTGTCATTATCATTGTGCAAATTTTATGAATGAACCAAAGGGAATACCAGTCTTTTCTCATGATTTACTCTACTGTTTCCTCCCTTCCCCCACCCTACCCCTATTTTTTGTTAGACACATTTATCAGCAATGCACAACATGAAATAGTGTTTCTATCTCCATTTTCTTAAAGCTGATACCAGTGTTGAGTGTACTAGTCAACCAACTTTTAGGCCTCACAACAGCTTTTTGAAGTCTAGTCTTTCATTTCATCTGCAAGCCAATACTGAACCCCATATTATGTGACTTCACAGACAGTGCTCTGTTAATATGTCTAAAAGGTGAAGGATTCTTTTTATTTATTTATTTGTGAGGAGAGAGAGAAAATAGGTGCACCAGTGCTTCCAGCCATTGCAAAGGAACTCCAGGTGCTTTCACCACTGTGTACATCTGGCTTTATGTGGGTACTGAGGAATTAAACCCAGGTTGTTAGGCTTTGCAAGTAAGCACCTTAATTGTTGAGCCATCTCTCGAGTCTAGAACATCCAGTACATTATCTTTCAATAAATAAAAATTGCAGCTGATACATTTCTAAAAAGAGAATGGCATGATATGGTCATCATATTAGGAATTGCCCTTTGGAATGCAGCTCCAGTTTAGGTCAAGGATGGATTCAATGCCAGGAGCATAAAGTTAAAAGAGCAAATCAGTCCAGATGGTAGTTAAACTCATGTGTTACAGTAGTATATTAACAGCAACAGGCATGAAAACAGGAGAAGCAATTTGTGATGCGAACTGTGAGCAGTAAGGGGTACAGCCCAGTAGCAGAAATACTTTATAACACAGAAGAATATCTAGACAAATATTGCGTCAGCAATTATATGGAAGTAGTAACAAGCCAATTTGGGAAATGGCGGCAGAAGCTGTGGGTAGGGTGGAAGGTGCAAGGAACAACACAGGCTGAAGAGAGGGTCAAAACTTTGTTGTCCAATCTACATAAGTTTTATTTATTTATAAATAAATTATTTATTTATTTATTTGCACACAGAGACAGAGAGAAGGGGGGAGAGGAGACACAATGGACATGCTGGGACATCTAGCCATTGCAAATGAACTTCAGATGTGCATCTGGCTTTACATGAATACTGGGAAATTGGACTGGGGTCATTAGGCTTTGCAAGCAAGTGATTAACCATTGAGCTGTCTCTCCACCCAAGTTTGTGTTTTTTTTTTTTTTTTTTTGAGGGAGGGTCTTCTCATTCCAGTCAAGGTTGACCTGGAATTCACTATGTAGTCTCAGGGTAACCTTAAACTCACAACAATCCTCCTACCTCAGCTTCCCATATACTGGGATTAAATGTGTATGCCTGGCTCAGAAATATATATCTATTTATATACTTTATATATATATAATTTTTTTTCTTTCCAAGGTAGGGTCTCGCTCTAGCCAAGGCTGAAATGAAACTCACTATGTAGTCTCAGGGTGGCTTTTATTTGTTTTCTTTCTTTCTTTTTTTTTTTTTTTTTTTGAGGTAGGGTCTCACTGTAACTCAAATTGACCTGGAATTCACTATGTAATCTCAGGGTGGCCTCAAACTCACTGTGATCCTCCTACCTCTGCCTCCCAAGTGCTGGGATTAAAGGTGTGCGCCACTATGCCTGGCTTCTTCTTTTTTTTAAATATTTATTTGCAAGGAGAGGGATGGGGAAAGAGAAGAGAAGGGGGAAACACATAAAACTCCAAGGATATGCACCACTTTGTGTCCTGGCTTTACATGGACACTGGGGAATTGAACCCAGTTGTTAGGCTCTACAAATAAGGGCCTTTAACTGCTGATCCATCTCTCCAGCCCAAATTATATGTCTCTTAAACTTACTTTCTCACTTTAAGCAGGATTCCCTAAAGGATGTCATGATTTTGTTGATTTTTGTTTTTTTTTTCGAGGTAGGGTTTCACTCTAGCACAGGCTGATCTGAATTCACTATGTAATCTCAGGGTGGCCTTGAACTCATGGTGATCCTCCTACCTCTGCCTCCTGAGTGCTGGGAATTTATGAGACAGAGGGTTAGAGTGAGAGAGAGAAAGAGATAGAATTGGCTTAGGGCATCTAACTACTGCAAACAAACTCTAGATGTGTGGCCCACCTTGTGCACATGTGTCACCTTCTGCACATGGTTTTTGTGGGTTCTGGGAGTGGAACCTAGGAATTCAGGCTTTACCGGCAAATGCCTTAACCACTAACCCACCTGTCCAACCATATATATATCTTATTTATGAGAGAGAAAGAATGTGCATACCAGGGCTGCCACCTGCTGCAAACAAACTCCAGATGCACATGCCACCTTGTACATGTGGCTTACATGGGTACTGGGGAAATGAACCTGGGTAATCTTAGGTTTTGCTGGTAAGTGCCGTAACTGCTAAGCCATCTCTCCAGCCCCTCCTTTTTTTTTTTTTTTTTTTTTTTTTTGTAGTACTGGGGCTTGAATTTGGGGCCTGTGCATGCCAAGCAAATAGTCTACCAGTGAACTATATTCCTAGACCTTCACAATTTTTTAAAACTTTTTTTTTTTTTTTAATTTTGAGACAAAGTCAGCCTAAACTGCTCATACTGATCCTGAACTAACTATGCAGCTCAGGAAGACCTTAAACTTATCAGCCATCTGCCTCACTCTCCCAAGTAGCTGAGATTATAGATGTGTGCCATTAATCCTGGCCAAGAATTTCATCTTCATGGTTTTGTACAATACCTGATGGAGTGCTCACAGTCAGTGTTTAGCAAGTGTGCTGAGTTATAACTGATGAAGTGGATCTAATGGCTTGGCTTCCAGGATGTATCATTATATTCAGCATAGTGATTTACTACCATTTTTTTCTTTTCAAGGCATGGTCTCATCTTAGCCCAAGCTGACCTGGGGACTCATTCTGTAGTTCCAGGCTGGACTCAAACTCAGTGATTCTCTTACCTCTGCCTCCACGGGTCTTTTGTTTTTCTTTCCATTTATTTATTATATTATATTATATTATATTATATTTGAGAGCAGCAGAGACAGAATGGGTGCACCTAGGCCTCCAGCCATTGCATGGGTGCACCTAGGCCTCCAGCCATTGCAAACAACATGCGTCACCTTGTGTGGGTACTGGGGAACTGAGCCTTGAACCAGGGTCTGTAGGCTTCACAGGCAAGTGCTTAACCACTAAACCATCTCTCTAGCCCTTTGTTTTTCTCCAGGCAAGGTCTCATTTTAGCTCAGGCTGACCTGAAACTCATTCTAGTCACAGGCTGGCCTTGAACTCACAGCGATCCTCCTACCTCTGCCTCCCTGCCTCCTGAATGCTGGGATTAAAGGCATGTGCCACTATGGCTGTCTACCACTAGATTTTCCTATGAGTACTTTAAAAGGCTGGAGACTAATTATTTCAAATTGTAGACTTTAATCCAGGCACTTGGGAGGCAGAGGTGGGAGAACTGCCATGATTTCAAGGTCACCCCGAGACTACACAGTGAATTCCAGGTCAGCCTGAGCTAGAATGAAGCCTTACTTTAAAAACAAACAAACAAAAAATTCAAATTATAAAGTGTAAGTTGTTTACCTTTCATCACAGTAAGAAAACTTCATATCCAGGCTGTGCCGACTAAGAAAAGTCTTGCTATCTAGGGGAATTTCAATATTTGATGGATGAGGAATGGGTTCACAAATCAGCACCAAGCACGTCATGGGTGGTTTTCTGTACCCACACTGAGGCTGGTTACTGCTGGTGTCATACACGTGAATATGGCCGGTGCAGTGAAGTACCTGTGCATGGTCAGGAAAGCAGAGTGGTCATTTTTCTTCTGAAAAGTCACGATGCTGGAAAACGCAGACCGCTGACTCTGACATGGCAAGTACGCTTTAATGAAATTCACTGTTAGTTAAGTGTAGCTTTGAAAAGTCAACAATGTTTTTTCCCCATGACATCATCTATGCTGCATCCATAAGTAACAGCAAGTTCCTCTCTATAAGCTGGTTGCTTTTTCCCCTCATCTGGTTGATCAGTGTACTTGTCTGACAGTTGTTTTGCTCTGGTGACTGTTTCACATTGAGCAAAGAAATGAAACAGTGATTAACAGAAAATTATGACCACCAGGATTCAAACACAGTAGATGATTGGCAAAGCCAACTGATTAAGTTAGGTTGGCATACAAATCTCACATTTCACATGATTTAAATTTGTATCTTAAACTGGTTTTAGATTTTGAAGATTACATGAGATGAGGTGAAAAATTCAAATGCTAATATCCTTTTCTCCTTACCATTCCAAAACTATTTTGTTTTCTTTCATACAAGGCTTTGCGATGGGTCCCTACGTGGCCTGTTACTTGCTATGTACATCAGGCTATTATAAAACTTGCAGCAAAATCCTCCTGTTTCTGCCTACTGAGTGTTGCGATTACAGGCCTGAGGCACCATCTTGGTGAAAGCTGTCTTACCATTAGGGAAATCTAGATCTTTGAATCTGCATACAAATTTAGTGTGCCATCACTCACACAGCATTTTACTTGCCTTCCACGTTGCAGACTTTACGTTCATAGTTCTCCCCCGGCTAGTTAGGGTACACTTCATTCTGAGAAAAAAGCTTCGTCGTGTGCTTTGTTCTTTACCCTTTTTCACTGGGCCTAATGAAAGCACAAAAAAGGTTTACAACAGAGTAAAATCTCAGTATTTGCCCCAGAGATTAATTCCCCTTTCATTCATTCCAACACATCAAGAGGTCTCACAGCCCCACTCAGTGTTTATAATACACAGCAGTGATTTGCTGAATTGGCAGATAATTCATATTTGGACAAGTTATTAATTTAAGCCAATAAATTGGGTCATGGCATAAGAAAGTAGGAAAATGTATGGGTTTGCTATCAGTGAAGACTCATGTTTCCAAAAGAACTTCAGCAAATGCTTCCTTGTCCTTTACCAAAAGTGATGGTTCAATTTAGGATAAGTAAAACAGCAACTTTCTTTTTAATTAGTACATATGTCACAGAAGAAAAAAGTTACCAAAATACTGGTAAGATAACTCAACTCTATCACTCTTATTCTAAATCTTATAACAAAAAAATGAAATTACATTCAGGTTAATTAAGCCAACAACATCTTGGTTTATCTCTATTGTTCAGACTGTTCAAAACAAATACAATGCTTCTATTTATATGAAACACTCAGTATAGGGAAATCAAGTAACAGGTGTAGAGAGATGTATGATAGGTATAGGGAAACCCTTTTTGAGGTAATGAAAATTTCCTAAAATGAAGTGTCGTGGTGGTTTGTACATATCTACGAATATACTAAATGCCATGGAAGTGTTTACCAAATGGGTAAATCATATATATGTATATGTATGTATGTATGTATGTATCCATCCATCCATCCATTACTCAGGAGCAAGGGTATGAATGTACAGATGCATAACTATGCACACTGTCTTTCCTACAGGAGTTAATAGCATGTAATTTGTATGGTCAGGTCAAGTCAGAATAAGTACTCAACATGGAACACTTTGATGACTCCTAGTCAGGGGGAATCCAGAAGGCTTTACTGGAAAGAGATGAGAATTTTAGTAAGACATTGTCAGGAAGGCAGTCCAGCAGAAGGAAGACAGTGAAAGCACAGAAGAAGGGAATGGCATGTTCAGGAAACAGGAGGGAATACAGTTTGTTTGAAATAGGAATACATATAGAAGAGTAACAGGACAAAAAGGAAGCAAAGGTTAGGGCGCTTACTTACTGTGGAAGGCCTTGGATGCCCAAATGAGGGGTTCAGAACATGGGGCTCTAAAAAAATTCTAACTTGGAATCAATTAGAAAGATAAGGAAGGTAAACTCATTGGAATTTGAATATAGTGATGGTAATGACAGCCCAAGGCACTGGCAGCAATTGGAGTGAAAAGACTGCAAAATAAAAAGGTAGGGTATATAAAAACATGAAAACTGAGGCTGTAGAAGGGGAGACAAAACAAATCTGGAAAATGTTTAACTAGTGGGTTTACTGTAAGACGCAAAACTTATCAAAGTTCAGGAGAGATGGTTGAGTGCTCAGCATTAAATGAAACATCTCTATCACACCCTCCAAGCCTGAGGAAATAATGTGGAGTAGGTTTTTTTTTTGGGGGGGGGGGGTGGGCGGCAGAAATGAAAGATCACGCCAGGGCCTCTAGCCAATGGAAACAAACTCCAGACGCATGTGCCATGTTGTGCATCTGGCTTACATACTAAGGAATCAAACCTGGGTCCTTAGGCTTTGCAGGCAAGTGCCTTAAGTGCTAAGCCTTATCTCTAGCCCTCCATCAATATTTTATAATGGATGATGGAAAAAAGACATCAAAATAGAAGAAGGACTAGCTGGAAAGAAGAAAGGCAGTGGAAAGGTGATGGGAAGGTCCACATGAGAAAGTATTGGGAACAACAGATTATGATCAAGATATATTATGTGAGTATATGAAAATTATCAATAAAATATTTTAAAAATCTTTAGAAAAGAACACTGTCAAGTGGACAATAAGAGAGTAAGTTTAAGTTTAGACATGGGTAATTAGACATGCTGGTCCCTTGAGTAAGATGAATTCTGATTCCCAGGCACACCTTTATAGAACTAGAAAAGCTGGGGCATTCCTGGTGCTGGTACAAGTTACTTGTGCTTACTTCAAGAAGAAATGAATCTGCCCACTCTAGAAGCATCTACAGTAGATTTTACAGAGGTACCACAATACAGGCATGGGTGTGGTGTGTTCGAGTGGAGCAGCTTGATGGGTGGGGTAGGTGGTTAAGTGTTGTGGTAGCAGCAGAGATCCACAAGTAAACTCCCTGAGGTATTTCTGATAATTCACAGATCTAGGCTTAAACAGATTGCCCAAGACCTCTGAAGGGAGCATGCAAATAAATTTTTAAACTAAAATTTCAACCTCTTAAAAGTCATATTTTGCAATAATTTATCAATTCTAAAGCATCCTTTTAGAAGCTAAAGGACAACAGGGCCATGCGTATGAATACATCTCCAGCTCTTAATGCATCATGGATTTAGAATACTCCATCACATTACCAGATCAAAACAAGTCTGCCTAATAGCCATCTGTTTATAGTGTAGCCTTGGGGGAGCACTGAGCAGTCCATACACTAGGATACATATATTCAACTCACTGACAGCCCACTCTGCTCAGAGAACACTCTAAATTTTTTATACAGAACTGTAAAAATATCACTTGTTTCCTAATGTGACACTAAAAACACAGGATGAAGTTAAGTAGAAGGACCCCAAATATGGTAGGAAAAGGCAACAGAACATGGGGAATTTAATAATATAAGAAGAGCTCTGAACTTCTAACATGCATAGCTCTGAAACCATTTTCCCAAGTTTAATTCACAAGCTTCCACTTGCTTTCATAACTGAGCTGGACAGACGACTACATATTGGTATTATGAGGAATAAATGACTTAAAAGCTATAAAACAGGATCAGTATCCTAGTACAACCTCTCAATAGAAGTTACCTGTTACATTAAGTGCAATGAAAAAGGAAGCCCAAATTTATTTAAAAAGTACTATAAATTTGAAGTAGTTTAATATAAAACCAGACAAAATTATACAAAGATAGGCAGAGTATAATAGCATCTTCATTGTGGTAACATATTCATAAAACACAGATTTGATTATGGCTAGTACACTCTGCTTAAGAAGGCACAAGTGGGGGCTGGAAAGATGGCTTGGCAGTTAAGTGCTTGCCTGTGAAGCCTAAGGACCCTGGTTCGAGGCTTGATTCCCCAGGACCCACGTTAGCCAGATGCATAAGGGGGCACATGCATCTGGAGTTCGTTTGCAGTGGCTGGAGGCCCTGGTGCATTCTCTCTCTTTATATATATATATATATATATATATATATATATATATACACATACATACACACACATACATACATCTGCCTCTTTCTTTCTGTCTGTCAAATAAATAAATAAATATGAAGGCACAAAGTGGGATTGGAGAGATAGCTTAGCGGTTAAGGTGCTTGCCTGCAAAGCCAAAGGACCCAGGTTTGATTCCTCAGAACTCACATAAAGCCAGATACACAAGGTGGCCCAAGTGTCTAGTTTGTATGTAGTGGCTAAGAGGCCCTGGAGCACCCATTCTCTCTCTGTAATAAAATTTCCCCTTTCTCTAATAAATAAATATTTTTTAAAAGGCACAAATGTGAAAAGACTTAGTCATCAAGTTTTTATAATTCAAGAAATACTTTACAAAAATCTTGAAGTGTTTTATTATTTGTAAGAAATCTCGGCTGAGAGTTGAAGCTTTTGTTAATGAGAGTACACCCACAACCTAATACTTTAAGTGTGACTACACAAGCTTGAGTTATTAAAAGCATCCTGAGACATGAAAGCAGTCTCTGTGCTCTTAAAAGCCTGGGCCTAATCTTGCACTGCAGCGTTGATAACTGTCTAAAACCCTAACACCTGCCATTTCTATCATGACTTCTTGAGCCTTGATGTTAATAATTTAATACTTTTTTATTAAATTTATGGCTCTCTTGGTCTTGATTTTTTAAAAATCTTTTTCATTTTATCTACTAGCACATGTAATTATGAAATTATGTGAACTTTTAAAATGTTCTGGTATTTTTATGGAATTCCTAAAACAGAGTAACAATTTTAACAAAAATAGTGTTAACATTTTATTAAATGTGAAATGTTTTCCCTTAAATTAGTACAGTACCAAAATTTAAAAATTAGTAACAGTAACTGAATGAAAACCACCTGTCACATAAATCAAACAATAGACTTTTCTTCTCACCATTTCTGTGTGTAAGCATTTCTCTCATTTCCTCATGGTCACACGGATGAGTAAAATCAAACACACTGTGTCCAGTTAGTTCAAACTGTAAACACATTTTAAAAAATTAGATCTCCATCATACAATCATAAAAACATCCAGAAGGGCTCTCAATATATGGCATTTTACCTGAGTTAACCCCATGTATTTGTTCACGTTATCAGAAATGTAAATCATGTCACCATCGTCTGTGAGCACCATGACAAAGCCATCCAGGGCTTTCAGGTAAAAACAGTTCATCTGTGCTTTCATTTCATCCTCGACATCAAGATCACCTGAAAAGGGTACAAGAGAGGGGGAATGAAAGTTACACTCATATGATATGTTTTTATGAACTTTCCTTTCGGATATTTTAATATCTCAACCTGTATATTTTGATTTTCCTCTGCTACTATCATTTTAACATATAATAGTAAAGGTAAGATGCTAGGAAGATGGGCAAATCATAGAAAAATAAAAGGGCCAGTTTTAACAGGAAGATAGGTAGAACAAGAGAAAATAGAGGGGCAAAGGCCATCCTAAAATTTTATGAACAAGCCAGGTGTGGTGGCATATGCCTTTACTACCACCAATTGGGAGGCAGAGGTAGGAGGACTGCTGAGAGTTCAAGGCCACCCTGAGACTACATAATGAATTCCAGGTCAGCTTAGGCTAGTGTAAGACCCAACCTTGTAAAAATTAAGACAAACAAAAAAAAGTTATGAATAAAACTTTAAAAGCAGTTAACAAGCCAGGTTTGGTGGCACACTCCTTTAATCCCAGCACTTGGGATGCAGAGGTAGGAGGATCACCATAAATCCAAGGCCACCCTGAGACTACATAGTGAATTCCAGGTCAGCCTGGGCCAAAGTGAGACCCTACTTCATAAAACCCAAAACAACAACAAAAAGGCAGTTAACAAGAAGCATGCCATGACTCAAAAGTTTACAATACAAAGATTATTTCTAAGAATACCTAAACTGATTAGGAAAAAAATAAAGAGTGGTTAAAAAAATAGTAAGCATTAATAAAAACAAAATCTATATATTTTATTTATTGGGAGAGGAAAGGAGAATGTGCATGTGTGTATGTACCTCTTGCCAGAGCAAATGAACGAACTCCAGACTCAGGTACCACTTTATGTATATAGCTTTACATGGGTCCTGGGGAATCAAACCCAAGTTGGCAGGCTTTACAAACAAGTGCCTCTTAAATCACTAAGCCATCTCCCCAGCACCTGAATTTTTTTTTAAAGTTACAACATAATCAGGTATACAAAAAGTATTATAATTATTGACTAAAAATAGTTTCTAATTTTTAGGCCTCGTATGCCCTTGCAGAACTTACCAGCATCCAGAAGTTTCCTCACACGTAAATAACTGATCGTAAGCCTCATAACTGAAGCCTTATCAAGGTGTGAGCTCACATTATGGGGAAGTGGTAGCTGATGAGCAAGCTCATAAAAAACTTCAGACTCTTTGCTTCGTCGAGATCTGGCTGCATCTCTAGATTTTTCTTTTCGACGTTCAGAACTTATCCTACTTAACAAAAAAAAAAAAAAAAGAAAAGAAAAGAAAAAGGAGAAAGAAAAGAAACAAAAATACATGTTAGCCTGCTTTGGCTTGATTAAAACTAATTTTGCATTTTCCAAGAAGAATTAAAGATGCCATGTGGGGCTGGAGCGATAGCTCAGTAGCTAAAGGCACTTGCTTACAAAACCTAAAGGCCCAGGTTTGATCTCCCAGTACCCAAGTAAAGCCAGATACAAAGTGGTGCATGTGTCTGAAGTTCGTCTGTAGCAGCAGGACACTGTTGCACCCATTCTCTCTCTCTCAAATAAATCAAGTCCCCTCCTCCAAGGTAGGGTCTCACTGTAGCCCAGGCTGACTTGGAATTCACTATGTAGTTTCAGGGTAGCCTTGAACTCGTGGCAATTCTCCTACCTCTGCCTCCCGAGTGCTGGGATTAAAGGCGTGCGCCATCATGCCAGGCAAATAAAAGTATGTTTAAAAAGATGACATTTCATAAGCCTTGTCTAGGAGGCGAACAAGTTTTTTATGCATGGTAACCACGTGATTTTTGGTTTACTGCAATCCTAATGAACTCTCCAGAAACCCAAGATCAAGCTTTACACCTACTCTAAGCAGGTGCTTCTTTTTCCTTGGCATCTCACTGGAGAAGATATTTCTAGCCCCAAACTCAGAGTAGCCTGTGTACCTAAGGCTGCCACATAATCATTCAGAAGGAGTCTCAGGGCTGGAGAGATAGCTTAGCAGTTAAAGTACTTGCCTGTGAAGCCTAAGGACTGAGGTTCAATTCCCCAGGACCCAAACAGTTGCACAGGTGTATGGAGCTTGTTTGCAGTGGCTGGAGGCCCTGGAGTACCTATTCTGTGTGTCTCTTTCTCTTTCAAATAAACAAAAATATTTTTTAAAAAGTGAGTCTCAGCAGAGAGAACCCATCACTATGTTTAGAGAACTACCCAAAGCTGTTCATAATACCTCCCCCCCCCCACCCCAGGAGAGAGAGAATGTAGGAAAATTGTGGCACCAGGGCCTAACTGCAAACAAACTCCAGATGCATGTGCCACCTTGTGCATCTGACATGGGTTCTGGGGAATCAAAACAGGGTCCTTTGGCTTTGCAGGCAAACATCTTAGCAGATATGCCATCTCTCCAGTCCTGCCTCTGTTTTTTTTTATGTGGGTACTAGGGAATCAAACTTGGGCCTTCAGGCTTTGCAAGTGAGTTCCTTTAATGACTGATCCATCTCCCTAGCCCTGTACATAATTTGGAAACAGGCAATAATTTGCTGAACAGGTTAAGATCATAGGAATTACACACTGATTGCTGATCCATGTTTCTTTTGATGTCCTCCTCTCCTTTACTGTGCAAGGAATACTGACTATAACCTATGGGAGTTTACATTAGCAGCTTTCAAAAGGTACACCTCTCAGGGTGGCCACTTACTTCCTTAGCCATCCCTTATCTATTATTAGCATGTTTACCAAATATTGTGGAAGAAAAAAAAGGAAATGACATTATACCAAGAATTTAAAGCGACAGGTTAGTAAAGATAATAAAAATTGTGGATACAATGATACATCTTTAGGGAAGACTTCCAGGAATAGATCTGTGTCCAACAAACTCTCTTCTTTTTCTTTTTTTTAAAATTTTTTATTTATTTATTTGAGAGCGACAGACACAGAGAGAAAGACAGATAGAGGGAGAGAGAGAGAATGGGCGCGCCAGGGCTTCCAGCCTCTGCAAACAAACTCCAGACGCGTGCGCCCCCTTGTGCATCTGGCTAACGTGGGACCTGGGGAACCGAGCCTCGAACTGGGGTCCTTAGGCTTCACAGGCAAGCGCTTAACCGCTAAGCCATCTCTCCAGCCCTCTTCTTTTTCTTAACTGCCAGGCACCATAGTCCTCTCTTACCTGGAGTCAAACATAGGCTGAACCTGGCTTTCGGATCTCTTTCATAAAGTCTACCATTTACCAAACACTACCCACTACTAGATGTCTTGTTTCTCATGACCTATAAACAGATTTAAATAGTACCCCTGATTTACCAAGACAGAAGCTGGAGTTTCATGGGTTAAAAATAGCAACAAGGGGCCGGAGAGATGTCTTAGCAATTAAGGCGCTTGCCTATGAAGCCTAAGGACCCTTGCTCTACTCTCCAGATCCCACATTGGCCAGACAAGCAGAAGGTTGCAATGTCCACTAGGTGGCAAAAGCGCCTAGAGTTTGATTATAGCAGCAGAGGCCCAGGCACATCAATTCTCTCTGACTCTAAGAGGGGGGGAAAAAAACACCCAGCAACAACACAGCAGACGTGACATGAACACAGGTGTTTTAAGTTTTTATTTTCTGTTAATGGAGAGTTTTACTCCTTAGCTGAATCCTGTTGTCAATTATTTACTAACTGTTGACAACAGCCCTTAAGTTTTATTAAGCATTCAGCAATTTAACAGGAGCATATTTTACTTGGTTTTCATTGTTATAACTTCTGCTGTTTCTACCTCATGTTATCTCCTCCCTTCCAATGGTGGGAGCTATGACCACAGGAAAAACCTTCTCCAATAACAGTTCTCAGCAATGTTCTTGATATACAGAGCTACTGAAATTAATAAAGAGCTGGGTGTGGTGGCGCACACTTTTAATCCCAGCACTTGGGAGGCAGAGGCAGGAGGACTGTCATGAGTTTGAGGCCACCCTGCAACTCCATAGCGAATTCCAGGTCAGCCTGGGATACAGCAAGACCCTACCTTGAAAAACAAAACAAAATAACAAGAATAATAATAAAAATAAAGAATGTATTTGTTATAGTTACTGAACTTTGATGCAAAAATTCAATTTTAGAACAATTTGATTTGAGAGCTTTGAGATTTATGTTGAGCTATTTATTAAGAAACTTGTTAACTATGTATCTAACTGAATCAGCATCTTCTTAGTGCTACTCAAAAAAAAAAAAAAAAAAAAAACACCAAGATGACAAAAAAAAAAAAAAAAGCTACAATAGGGCTGGAGAGATGGCTTAGTAGTTAAGGCACTCACCTGCAAAGCCAAAGGACCCAGGTTCAATTCCCCAGGACCCATATAAGCCAGATGCACAAGAGCGCTAATGCATCTGGAGTTCTGCAGTGGCTGGAGGCCCTGGCACGTCCATTCTCTCTCTCTCTCTCTCTCTCTCTCTCAGATAAATAAATTTTAAAAATATTTAAAAAAAATGCTACAATGTTAACAGTTTCTAATTTTTTTTCCCCCTGAGGTAGGGTCTCACTCTAGATCAGGCTGACCTAGAATTCACTATGTAGTCTCAGGCTGGTCTTGAAATCAGAGATCCTCCTACCTCAGCCTCCCAAGTGCTGGGATTAAAGGTGTATGTCACTATGCCCGGCCTGTAATTTTTATTATTTTTCATTTCATTTATTTATTTGAGAGAATGGTTGTGCCAGGGTCTCCAGCACTACAAACAAACTCCAGACACATGTGTCACATTGTGCATCTGGCTTTACGTGGGAGCTGAGGAATTAAACTCTGGTTCTTGGGCTTTGCAGGCAAGTGCCTTAACTACTAAGCCATCTCTCTAGCCCAACAGTTTATAATTTTTAAAGTGCATTAAAACTGCCTTACTCTTATTGATTGACTCAATTGTTTCAATTTTAATTTTAAAATGTGCAAGTTGAAATCCATTTTATTATATGCTAGAGTTCCACACAATACTGGTGAGAGGTTGAGGAAGGTGAGCAGAGATCCAATAGTCACTACAGACAACAACAAATGCTGCTGTCTTCATCTTTGTTCCTCTTAAACTGGTGCTGAGAGGCAGTGATGGCAGTGGGAATATTACTGTTTGCATGATCAATGGCCGGATACCTAAGTATTACTTTAAGTGGTAACATTGGTCCAGGTATGGAAAATCTCAACAGTAACTTGAATCACTTATTTTCCTTCTTTTTCCAAATAATTGAAGCTACTGATAAATGACCCTCAATTGAAAATATTTCCAGAGTTCTTGTATGAGTTTCAGCACCCAAACTGCCAGCTTTTTCTGCTCTCGGAAGGCTCTCTCTAGCCAAGAATTAGAACATCAGATGAACCCTGCACTGCCTATTAAAATAGAAGGTAAACTGAGGCCGGGGAATAAGGCTTTCCACATGCAAATAAGTCACTATCTTTCTCTCTTATGTCTGGCTTTACATGGGTGCTAGGGAATTGAACCCAGGCAGGCATGCTTTATAAGCAAGTGTCTTTAGCAATAAGCTGTCTCCCTAGCCACTTGTATTTCTCTTTAATTATCAACTACACCTATGTTGTTTTAAAGTACAGACCAAGTGAATCCTGCTTCTTTATGTCTGTATAAGGTGCTACTTAAGCCCCAGGTAAGATTGTCTTTTGGTTAATTTGCTTATCTATTTCCATGACCACTCTAGGTATGTTTAAGTCAACTACCAAATAACTCAATCTTTGTGGCACTGTACTTTTTGCATCTTAAAGATTTATCATTACAGTACTAGACATAAAACTAACAATCATGACATTATTTTGTACAGAAACTTATCACTGTGTAGTCTCAGGGTGGCCTTGAGATCACAGTAATCCTCCTACCTCTGCCTCCTCCGTGCTGGCATTAAAGGTGTGCACTACACCCTATGATTTTTTTTTTTTTTTGAGGTAGAGTCTCTCTCTAGTCCAAGCTGACCTGGAATTCACTATGTACCTCCATACTGGCTGTGAACTCCTGATTCTTCTGCCTCTGCCTTATGAGTGCTGGGATTAAAGGTGTGCATCACCACACCTGGCCCCAAGTTCTTGGTTTGTATTTCATAGCACATTGGAAAAGAAGAAAATACTTATAATAAGCAAATCAATGAAAATTCTAACAAGATCATCACCTCATATGATGAACACCTCACATTTCCACAAAAAGCCAGTTGCTGATTTTCGATGTCTGAGCATTGATAACTGTTTCCCCAGGACTGGTTATTAAATTGGCCAAGTCTCTTAATACCTGGGACACTAAATTTTTGGCATAATCCAGTAAATCGGTGTCAATGTGACACTGACATAGACTTCCTACAATTCTTCCACATTTTTGTAGTGTGCTCAGTTAATCTGATGGGCTGTGAGTCTATTTGTACAAGTCTCTATATTTTACAAATTATTTATCATATTCAAGGTTAATTTTCCCCAGAATCTATTTCCTCTCATTTACTTTACAGTTGATATTTTCTCTAAATACTATGCAGTCCAAACCCTTAAAAAAATCAAACCATTTCTCTTTGCTTTTTACATTTCTGACTGCAGTATACTAACTTCTCACCTATTTTGGTTATTTCTTTCTTTTTTTTTTAATGAAAATAAGCTTTATTACATCAAGTAATAAATACATACAAAGATGCAAACAACTTTAGTCACTTTTCTTCCAGATGTTTTGATCAACTTACAATAAACACAGAACTGAAATCTACACTCTTAGTATGAAAATGTTCAGGGTGCATGTTAGGTTTGGTAGATTGCTCTTTCTTCATATTTATAACTTGTGCATCTTTAAGATGGACTTCAAAGCACTCAGTCATGCAAATGCTTAAGCAAAGCTCTGTTGAGCAGGATCTACGGTGTGGCAGGTGAGCCAGCTAGGAGTGAAGCGCTGTCAGTGTGCACTACCAGTCCTCAGAGTCAGACGAGCTTATGAAAAGGAGCAGACCAATTCAGGTGATGCAAATGTGCTCAAAAGAAGGTTAAAGGGAGACACTGGCTTTAGGACAGTTTGCTGTAAAGTAATGTCACATGCATCTTTAATTCAATGCTAAAAATAATAAAATTTAAAAAAACTTGGGTCATCCTAACGACTTAAAATGCAAATTTTACTGCAAAATCTTTTCCCAATCTTTGAGGGTGTAGGTATAGAGCTTAGTGAACCATGGTAGAAAAAACTAAACGGTTACCATTTTGAAAACAGAGTTTTGTCTCAACAGGAGAGATGAACTGTAACCTCCCATCTTGTAGAAAGACAGGACCTTCAGATCTAATGAGACTAGGATCTGGCATTGCGTCCTGTCTCAGCCAAGCACTCCCGAACCAGCCCTCGGGCATGGATGACGCCTCGTTTGAGCTGCTCCATGGCACTCTTGCTCCCTGCATATGTGGGTCTGATCTCCTTTCCCAGTTCTTCAATGATGGCTAGCAGCTCGGCATATTTGCTCTGAGGCACCTGGCTGTTCCCGGTTCCCTGGGTATAGCCTAACGATGGTGGCCCATAGTCACTCAACAGCTGACGGTACTGAGAGGATGTCGCCATGCTAGTGGAAGGCGACTGGACACTTCCTGCGGCGTTGAGGGCGGCGGCGGCGAGGCGGGCCCCCGTCGGAGCGCCCGCGCACTTTTTGTTGTTGACGGCTCGGGCCGCACAGGCAAATATGGCCGTCCCTCACCCTGACACCGCCGCAGTAGATCACCCATACATCGGGCGGGCGCAGGGGCGGCCGCAAACTTTGAGCCAAGCCAGCGGGGCCCTATTTTGGTTATTTCTGATACAATTTTGTTCAAATAATTTTCAAATGATTTTTGTGACATATTTTGTACAGATAAAGTGAATTAAGTATGTAGTAAAATGTATCACTAATCGCTACTCTTCTTTTACTTTTTTTTTAAAAATTTTTTTTGTTCATTTTTTATTTATTTATTTGAGAGTGACAGACACAGAGAGAAAGACAGAAAGAGGGAGAGAGAGAGAATGGGCGCGCCAGGGCTTCCAGCCTCTGCAAACGAACTCCAGACGCGTGCGCCCCCTTGTGCATCTGGCTAACGTGGGACCTGGGGAACCGAGCCTCGAACCGGGGTCCTTAGGCTTCACAGGCAAGCGCTTAACCGCTAAGCCATCTCTCCAGCCTCGCTACTCTTCTTTTAGTGAACTGTCCTTATATGGTGAGGATTCTCAAGGTAAAACCAGCTTGCATGTCCACCTCGGGTCTGGCCAGATATAAACCGGTTACTGAGATACTTGAAAGTAAGAAGGACCATCAGTGAAAAGATGATAAAACTTTCAAACACTTATTGAGCACTTATCATGATCACGCACTGTGTTAAGTGCTCTCCATGTTATTAGCTCATTTAGGAAGAAAAATAAAAACAAAACAAAACGAGATGAGTGGCCTCATTGAACTTTTGAATAATATGATGATTTTCTCTTTTCCTCAATATTTATTCAGCATATATATCAAGTATCATGCATTGTGCATTGGGACTAGTTATATAGTGATAAGCAAGCAGCCTGTGGGCAGTATAGGTGGCCTTTTACTTAGTCAACTGTAAGTCACTTAATGCTCTTCTCCAACTACTAGTCTAGCCTTATCATTGATTATTTGGGGATATTATGTATTTCAAAGACCTGGATCCCATCTTTATAAATTTTGATTCAGCAGATCTAAGGTAGACTTACCAAAACACTTCTTTTAATTACCAAGAGAAAACTGATACACGGTGAGGTTTGGGAACTGACTGTTATTATCCACTGTTATTAATCACTGTATTATTATTTTTGATATCAAATTACCAAGGCAAAGATTCTTCCCAAAAAATGGTATTATGGGACAAATGATGGCATGGCAATGAAGGCACTTGCCTTCAAAGCCTAATGACCCAGGTTTGATTCCTCAGTATCCATGTAGAGCCAGATTCACAAGGTGCTCTTTGCATCTGGAATTTCACTAGTGGCTTTGATGTGATCACATTCATCCCCCCCTGCCAATAAATACAAATATTTAAAAAATAAAAATTTTAAAACAAGGTATTATATTCTGGTGAAAGTTCTACCAGATATGCAAAAGAACACACAGTCTACTTATTTTATAAGCACATGCATCCCTTACCTAATTTCCTGTTTATCTCTATCATTATTTGGCACAATCTTCAGCTACCTACCATTTACTTAAAAGCACTGGAACACTTCATTTTACTTTTGGCTTGCACTCTAAGTAACCCTCTCAATCCATGGCTATGCAAATTTATATGAGACACTTTAAAAACATATTTTTACTTACTTCTTTTCAAGGGGGTAGGTGGTGGAAGAAGGGACTAAGGGAAAGAGAGGGGAGGAAAATGGTTATGAGAATACAGGCACGCCAGGGCCTCTAGCTGTTGCAAACTCCAGACACATGTGCCACTTTGTGCATCTGGCTTTATGTGGGTACTGGGGTAGCAAACCAAGGCTGACAGGTTTTGTAAGCAAGCTCCTGTAAGTGTTGAGCCATGTCTCCAGCCCTATGTGAGAAACTAACTTAGACATTTTGTTTCTTTGTTTTTTGTTTTTTTATCTTCCAAAATAGTGCATTCTTACAGAACTGGACACTCCCGTTACGTGGCTATATTCATCATCTACATCTACATCTCTTAGGTGTTCTCAGAAGAGATGAGCATGTAGTTTACCTGTTAGGCTGAATTTTGCTATTTGTCTTTAATTTCAAGCAAAAAAGCCATTGGTCCTTCAACAGTCCTTTTGGGAATCCCTAATTTTGAGATGTATTAGTGTTCCTGTAAGCCTTTAACTTTTTTTAAAAGACATTTTATTTATTTGAGAGAAAGAGCCAGAGAGAGAGAGAATGGGTGCGCCAAAGTCTCTAACCACTGCCAACAAACTCTAGACACATGTGCCACCTTTATGTGAGTATTGGGGAATCAAACATAGGTCAGTCCCTAGGCTTTGCAGGCAAGTGCCTTAACAACTAAGCCATCTCTCTAGTGTTCCTGTAAGTTTTGATTTGTTTACAGATTCTCATGTAGTGCAGACTAGCCAAGAACTCCTGATTCTCTTGCCTTGTCTCCCAATTATACCTGCCTGTCCTATAGAATGTGATCATAATTAACCAGTATATCAAAGTCAGTACTAAAAATAAGCACTCTTTTTGGACTGTGATTATCTGAAAATGTACTTTCAAATATAATTATATGACACAGAAGGGTAGAAATCTTACATTCTCTCATATCCTTTTCTTTGCTTGCTTTGTCTTGTCTTCCTATGTCACTAGAGCAATTCCCTTAATGGGAACTTCAAGTCACAGGACTTTTTTACTTGAAATGGTATTTTGCCTTTCAGTTCAAAAGTTCCAGTATGCCTCCACGCTCAGTCCCCTGTCCGGTCTCATCTACCTCCTCTCCATCTGCTTACCCTGCTCTAACCACACCGGAGCGCCTGCTGTTCTTCACAGGTTTCAGACCCATTCTTCCCACAGGGCCCTCACGGTAGTTTTTCATTCAGGACTACAGGTAGCGCTCCTGTAGTTTTTTTTTTTTTTTTTATAAGTTTTGTCTAAGTAACCATTGTATGTTGAACATATATATTTCATCTTGTGCCCCAGTGCTGGGATTAAAGGCATGCACCACCACACCTACTCAAAATAACTTTTTTTTTAAAAAAGGAGAGCAGGACTGTTTCTAGAAAGACTAAAAGCAAGTTAAATTTGTCTTCTTTTGGGGAATGATAGAGGAATAACCATATGTTAAACAGAAAAAAGACTGAATTTGAAATAAAATTCAATACTCTGTTTCTTAGTCTAGTCTCATGTTCAGCTCTTGCATCCTATACTGGAAACTCAGGTATAAAGTCCAGCACTCCACTTTTAAGTATCCCTCCGGGGTTGTGATGCATATTAAAATGCAATATCCTCTATCTATAGTAAAAACTGCACACACTTTAAGACATTTGTTTAGCATAAAATATATTATTTCTGAGAGATTCAATACTAATTCTGGATAAAGAGATTTTGTCACTATTAAGTAATAATCTATTCTCAAGAAGATTGTTTCAGTAACCCTCTCCATTCCCACACTGAACACACCATTTGCAAAAGTGCAAGACTCTATAAAATTGTAAAGAATTATTAAGTCCTCCTGTATACTTCAATCTCAATATTATTTGTAAAACCAAATACAAAGTGCTGCTAAGGGGCCAAGAAAGAAAAAGATCTGTACATGTTCAGCCCATGTGCATTTTTTTTCTGAATGTTTTCAATCATGGTTGAATCTAAAGATGTGGCACCCAAGAACACAGAAAGCAAACTGTACCCTCTTCTTTCTTTATGTTTCTTTTATTACAGTGTGAAATAGTAATAAACTTAGAAGGTCAGTGACACTATGATTTGTCTATCCAAAATAGCATATTCTTTTTTTTTTTTTTTAATTTTACTTATTTATTTATTTGAGAGCGACAGACACAGAGAGAAAGACAGATAGAGGGAGAGAGAGAGAATGGGCGCGCCAGGGCTTCCAGCCTCTGCAAACGAACTCCAGACGCGTGCGCCCCCTTGTGCATCTGGCTAACGTGGGACCTGGGGAACCGAGCCTCGAACCGGGGTCCTTAGGCTTCACAGGCAAGCGCTTAACCGCTAAGCCATCTCTCCAGCCCCAAAATAGCATATTCTTAAAAACAATTATTTGTTTGAATATGATGGAAGACGCTCAAGCTTTACAATGTAAAATCAGAAAAAAAATACACATAGAAATCATACCCTGAAGAGTTTTCTATATAAATTCTGTATCTTGACCATGATGAGGATTCTGGAAATGACAAAGCAACTCTCCCAAAACAAGAGTGTCTGTTCTCCACCCATACTAACCTGTCTTACATTAATAAATCTTCCCAAGTACGCTTCTGATTCCATTTCCTTGTCTGTAAAAATGGGTAACGATCAATATTTTGCCATTCTCAGGTTCCATCTGACAATTTTAAGCTGGGCTATATCTTTCCATAAATTAAATACCTAGTATGTACATTTTCAAATTAAAAAAAAAAAGAAGACACTTTTTAAGTAAAAATAGACATTTGAAAAGGATGTCATATGCACGACAGAGCTGGTCATAGATGCAACTCCAGAGACTAGTAAGTGGAAATTATGGCCTGGCAGGGCCTTGTTCAATCAAGTTAAAGCACTGTTGCAGGTTATTTATTTGCAAGTAGGGGTGGGAGAAAGGGCACTCCAGGACCTCTTGCCACTGCAGATAAACTCCAGATGCATGCACCACTTTGTTTATCTGCTTTTACGTGGGTACTGGGGAATTGAACCTGGGCCATCAGGCTTTGTAATCAAGCACCCTTAACTGATAAAACATCTCTCCAGCTCCAAGGTAATTTTTATGAGCGTTATAAAGTTTTTCATGTTGGTGGCAATACAAACAGCGTATTCTAGATCATCTAAGTGATTGAGACAAAGCTTTTTATATTCTTGCTACAAGTCTTCTGTGTATGCAGTAGCATTTGTTTAAGGTCAAATTGGTATCAAATGATCACTAAAAGGAAGATGGCCACTTTTCTTTAGTTGTTTTTTTTTTTTTTTTTTTTAATGCAGTCTCATACTGTAGCCCTGGGCTGACCCAGAACTCCCAGCAGTTTTCCTAATTTAGCTACTGAAGTGCTGGGATTACAGACAAGAAAGGGCACTCCCAGTTCTTTTGTTAATTTGAGACAGCCTACAGCCCAGACTGACCTGGAATTTATTTTTTGGGAGGCAGGAGGAGGATAAGGTCATGCTAGATAGCCCAGAGCTGGCTTTAACTGGATATCATCTTGCCTCAGTCTTCTGAGTATTTGGATTACAGTCACACACAAAGGTCTGTTGTTTTAAATATATATTTGTTTCATCTATTTATTTATTTATCCGAGAGAGAGAGAATGAGAATGAGTGCCAGGGCCTCCAGCCACTGCAATGAATTCCAGATGCATGTACACCCTTGTGCATCTGGCTTACATGGGTCCTGAGGAATGAACCTGGGTCCTTTGGCTTTGAAGACAAGCACCTTAACCACTGAGCCATCTCTCTGGCCCTTATTTTTTAATTAAATTTAAAAAATTCATTCCTTCATTTATTTATTTGAGAAATTGTGTGTGTGTTTATGGGCATACCAGGGCTTCTGATCACTCCAGATGGATTCCAGATGCACTCATCACATTGTGCATCTGGCTTTATGTGGGAATTAGAGAATCGAACTTGGGCTGGTAGGCTTTGCAAGCAAATACCCTTAACCACTGAGCCATCTCCCCGGTCACAATGTTCTATTTTTTTTTTAAATATTTATTTATTTGCAAGCAGAGAAAGTAAGAGTGGCCATGCCAGGGCCTCTAGCTACTGCAGACAAACTCAGGCGCATGTGCCACTTTGTGCATCTGGGTTTACATGGGTACTGGGGAATAGAGACTCCAGTTCTCAGGCTTTGCAGGCAAGTATCTTAACCACTGAGCAATATTTTGAGCACATTTTTTTTTTTTTTGAGGTAAGGTCTTACTCTGGCCCAGGCTGACCTGGAATTCACTATGGAGTCTCAGGGTAGCCTTGAACTCACGGCGATCCTACCTCTGCCTCCTGAGTGCTGGGATTAAAGGCGTGTGGCACCATGCTCGGCAATTCTATTTTTTTTTAATGCAATATACTGAGATCAAGGACTCCAGGCACATTAATAAGGATTAGGATTAAAAAGGTTTTCTCCAGAAGACATCTAAACATAGTCACAATTGAGATACATTGGAATAAGGAAGTTTGTAACTTTAAAGTTAGTTTTAAGGCGGCCACAAATGAATATAGACTATGTTCTTAGAATGCTTTTAGTATGCCTCTAAGAAACTTCTAAAAACAGATTGGATAAATTAGGAAACTTGGCAATAGACAATGTTCTCTGATATTTATGTGACAAAAAAAAACACACTGTAATTAAAAATCTAATAAATGGAACATGATAACTCTGTATCAGAAACAGAATTCAACTGTAGCCTGAGCCATCCAAATTTATTAACTGTGGCTAGAGAGATGGCTTAGCAGTTAAAGCATTTGCCTGCAAAGCCTAAGGACATAGGTTTGACTACCCTGAACTCACATAAGCCAGATGCACATGGGGTGCATGCATCTGGAGTTCTTTTGCTGTGGCTAGAAGCCCTGGAGCACCCTTCTCTCTCTTGCTAGTAAATAAATGAAAATATCCCTTATTCCATTTGCAATGAAGGCTGTAACTACTGATTTGAAATGATCCACTTAAATACTTATTTTAACTATGTTATCTACAAGGGCAGGGAATTTTCACCTTTATCTGCTAACAGACATTTATTTAATGAGATTCTTGGATACCAAAAGGAACATGGAAACATCTTTCTTATTTTCCTACCCACTAACAGCCCAAACACTTGAGACTATTTCGCCCTTTTTTATTGTTATAATTATTTATAAGTACATGTTATACAACAAAACAAAGGCTAGATATTCATGGAAAAACTCAAAGGAAAGGGGGTATTAACTAGTTTACCACTGTTACAGGTTTACTAGGACTTAGTGATACAAAGACCACACAGCTAGCTGATGGACTTGTGAAGCTAAGCTCTTGGTTACTATCTTTTTCTTAAGGAGATGGACAACTGAGCTCCTAATAGAAGAGACCATGAATTTCTCAAATCGTGGCAAAAATAGTTGCAGATACTTTACACAGAAAATTCTGTTGAATATGAATTCCATGGTTTGCAATTAAAAACGAAAAAAAGAACTCACAGTCCATTATTCAATGCCAGCACTGGTCAAGAGTCCCGTGTGTGAGGTGATAATGAATCTGACAGCCAGCCAGAGGACTTATAGTAGGGCATGGCTTACTGTTATCAGGAAATCCCATTCACATGGTTAGTAATAAATAGCCCCCGTATGGCAAACTGGCATTCTTCCAGGAAACTGAGCACGGAGCACTAGATGAGAGAGGGAGTTTCTTTTCATTTGTGATCACAAACTGTAAGGATGTAGGTGAAAATCTGTTTTTCATACCACAGATAGCCTGTCAAGGCAGAATGATGTCAGCATGGAAATAAAGCAAATGTGCACAAGTCAAGTAAGTGATAGTCAGACAGATAAAGTCAGGGATTCCACTCTCAAGACCCCATTTGAGATTCTCAATTTAATTTAACTGTATCCTGAAAGTCAAAAATGGATTATGAATTGGTAACTATATTATCTTTTACACTCGTTTGTGTTTCTTCACTTGCAATAAGAAGACCCCAAAGTTGAAGTGTTTCAACTTAAAAACTAATATTAAAGATAATTAAGTTCAAGAAAATGATATCTAAAACCTGCTGGAAAGTACAAGCAGTTCAAGCTTTCCAGGGGATAAACAGATAATAGTAGTGAAATCATGGTTTTTGGTTCATTAATTTTACATCTTAGAATTTCTTAAGAACCATGAATTAAGTTGTTATTAATCACAACTGTTAATAATAGGGGAGCATTATATTTAACCTAAGTGTCCCAAACAGGGAAACAATGAGACACACAATGCAATACCATTCAGCCTTTAAAACTATACTATTTAATGGCATACAAAATAAATAGTTTTAGTTAACCCTTCAATAATCTTGCCATGTAAATCTTAGCCCAAATTATAGCCTTAGAAAGTGTCTACTGTTGTGATGTGTTGACTCAATTTGTTTTTAAGAACCAGCTTTGGTATAAAGGTGATAATGGCAGATTTCATTAAATGTATGTAAAGAATATTAAAACCCATCCACAAACTAGGCTTTACAAAAACACCAATCTAGTTTAATCTTCACCCAATCCTACACAATTCTCCACTTTTTATACTGGAAAAAAGTAAAGACAAATAGAGGTAGGAGGATCGTTCTTAGTTCAAGGCCAGCCTGAGACTGACTATATAGTAAATTCCAGGTCAGCCTGGACTAGAGCCAGACCCTCCCTCAAAAACAAAACAAAACAAAATTATACACATTCTTGATCCACATTCTAAACACACACAGATAGTCATACCAAGATGCCGCAGTATAATAATAACCAATCATATATATGCTTTGTATTTGTATAGTCTTCAAATGTTTCTCTACCCACCAAAAACCTTTAAGTTATATGAAACATTTAAAAATGACTTAGCCAAGCTGGGTATCATAGCACACACCTTTAATCTCAGCATTTGAGAGCAGGAGGATCGCTTGAGTTAGAGGCCAGCCTGGAATTAGAGTGAGTTCTAGGTCAGCCTGGGATAGAGTGAAACCATACCTTAGGGGGAAAAAAATGACTTAGCCAAATCAAATGATTTTGAATACAGTCAGGCACTTTTACTTCAATGTCATTAGAATGCATCATCGAAACAGACACTTCACAACTGGGGAATAATCAGGCTCCAGTTTTCTAACATATTCTACTAGAAAACACCTGTACCGACTGTCAAAAGCTTCATTTATTTTTTTCCTGTTTGTCCGTCCATCCGTCCATCCGCCCGTCCGCGCGCGCGTGTGTGTATGCACATGTGGAAGTCAGGAGTTTGTGCTCCACCTTCCGAGGTAGGGTCTCACTCTGGTCCAGGCTAACCTGGAATTAACTCTGTCATCTCAGGGTGGACTTGACCTCATGGCAATCCTCCTACCTCTGCCTCCCGAGTGCTGGGATTAAAGGCGTGCGCCACCACACCCGGCTTCCACCTTCTTTTGAGACACGGTCTCTTGCCACTGCAAACAAATCTGGCCCACAAGTGGCTGTGCATAGGTGTTGGGAATTGAACACAGGTTTAAAGAACTCAAAACTCAAAATTAAGAGGAACTATAGCTTCAGGCTTCCAGCTGCTGCAAACGAACTCCAGGTGCATGTGCCACCTTGTGTATCTGGCTTAAAATGAGTCCTGGGAAATCAACCCTGGATCCTTTGGCTTTGAAGGCAAGTGGGTTAACCACTAAGCTATCTCTCCAGCCCATCTTCTTTCTTCTTTATTTCCTTCCTTCCTCCCTCCTGTCCTTTCTTTTTGTTAAATTATTTTTTTAAAAATTTATTTGACAGAGAAAGAGGGAAAAGGGGAAGGAGGGAAGAGAGAGCATGCAAGTACCAGGGCCTCTAGCCACTGCAAACCATCTCCAGACACACGTGCTCCCTTTGTGCATCTGGCTAACGTGGGTCCTGGGGAATTGAGCCTGGGTCCTTTTAGCTTTGCAGGCAAACACCTTAACGGCTAAGCCATCCCTCCAGCCCTGTCCTTCCTTTTTGGTTTGTGTGTGGCATATGCACCTATGTGTGTAGATGGACATACCCCATGTGCACATGTGCAAAGGCCAGAGTTAGACTTAGGGTATCTCCCTCTATTATGCTGTCTTTTTCTAAAAGTATTTCCGTTTATTTGTGAGTATGGGAATGCCATGACCTCTTACTAATGCAAAGGAACTCGATGCAGATACCACTTATGTATACGGCTTTAGGTGGGTACTGGGGAATCAAATTTTGGCTGGCAGGCTTTGCAAGTAACCACCTTTAACTGTTGGGCCATTTCTCCAACATGCTCTTCTGTCTTATTTCTTTGAGATGGAGTCTCACTATTTTTCGGTTAGAATGGCAGGCCAGTGAGCCCTAGTGAGTCCCTAATCTCTACCCTTTAGGGCTAGGGTTACAGGCATGCGCTGATTTTTATGTGGATGCTGGGGATCAAGCTCAGGTCCCCTTGCTTGCACAGCAAGCAATCTGACTTGCTTAGCCATCTCCCCAGCCCCCAGAGTGCTAAGACTACAGGCATGTGCCACCATATCCAATTTCTAAATCATTTTAATGAAAATTTTATTTTCAAATTTCTCATATTTTTAATCCAAAGTCTTGCTATCTTATGATGAAATGCTATCTAAAATTAAATGAAATAACTACTAGGTAATCATCTAAATCAATTTAACTATTTAAAACGTTAACACTGGGCTGGAGAGATGGCTTAGCAGTTAAGGTGCTTGCCTGCAAAGCCTAAGGACCCAGTACCCACTGATTTCCCAGTACCCAGATAAGCTACATACATAAGGTGGCACAAGCATCTGAAGTTTGTTTGCAGTGGCTAGAGGCCCTGGGGTGCCCATTCTCTCTCTGCGCTTGCAAATAAATAAATAAATAAAAATAAAATTAAAAAAAGATTACATGTTGCCTACTGTGGCACACACCTTTAATCCCAACACTCAGGGGGCAGAGACAGAAGAATTGCTGTAAGTTTGAGGCCACCCTGTGAGTACATAATGAATTTCAGGTCAGCATGGGATAGAGCAAGACCCTACCTCGAACCCCCCCCCAGAGAGTACATGTTTATAACCACTGTGCCTTGTTCATAATTGTACATTAGAAACATCTACATCTGTTTTTATAAACATTACAAAAAATATATATAGGGGCTACACTGCAGTTAGGCCATAAAAACCTAAAGGCTAGTTTTTAAGTTTTATCTAAACTCTTTAAGAGATTCTGGAATTTTCTTAGTCTATTACAGCAGAATTGAACACATGCATCTGGAGTTTGTCTGCAGTGGCTATAGGCCCTGACGTGCCCATTCTCTGTCTGTCTCTCTTCTTCTAGCTTTTGCATGAAAATAAATAAATAAATAAATAATAAACTTATCTGTCCCATAGCTGATTTTCACTGAACTGAGCTTTTTTTTTTTTTTTTGAAGAATGCATCTTAGTCGTTATTGTATATACCTGGCCCCTAACAGCTATCATTAGTTGTATTTATTATGTGTCACTTGGTTTAATGACACATACATACTCAATCCTCACAAAACAGAATACAGAGAAGTCCAGGGAATTTAAGTACTTTATCTTTATACAGTGGCACACAGTGGAATCTGTGGCGGCTGGGCTCCAGAGGGATGGTCTTCCTATAAGATAGATCAGTGAGGGCCAGGTGTGGTGGTGCACGCCTTTAACCTCAGCACTCGGGAGGCAGAGGTAGGACGATCACTGTGAGTTCGAGGCCACCCTGAGCTAGAGTGAGACCTTACCTTGAAAAACCAAAAAAAGATAGCTCAGTGTATCACGCATATATAAGTATTAGCTAAGAG